>NC_133537.1:234573921-235191063 GCF_048544455.1 Silene latifolia
CTTGAGCTCCCACTAGTTTTGGCATCTTTCTCTTCCAAAGACAAAGATCCTATAGATTTTATGAGGCGGTCTTTCTGAGATCGGCTCACAAGAGATCTTGTAGTAGGAGGAGGAGGTTTAAAAGAAGTGATGAAGTTTATGTTTCCATCCGAACCTATCCCAAAAGAAATTTCTCTAGTAGTGTCGAAATCATTGTTGAAGCAAACGTCGTCAAAAACATTGTGCCAAGACTCAATAGTTAACGGTGCGGTAGCGTTTGATGGATTCATTGTAATGAACTACAAGTATGGAGGAAAATGAAATATTAACATTTGTCTTTTTAAATCATACTTGTAAATAAATTTAACAAGATATGAACATTTATATAGTGACCTCTACCCAACTATTATAAATGATTCCAAGACCCAAATTCATATTAACTTAGGCATCGGTAAAGTCGAATAAAACCCTTATCAATATAACTTGGTGGATTAACGCTTTAATCGATTCTACTTTTAGAACTCTTGGTCGATAAAATTACATTAATATTTATCTTTAGCCCGAAACACATCCGGCAACCGTCGAGAATACCTTCGTTGAGTTCAACCCAAATTTCGAATAAATGTGTCCATGATCCAAATTTACATCAACTTGGGCATCGGTAAAGCCGAAAATAACCCCCATCTTTATAAATTCGGTGGGTAGACATTTATCACCCACTTCCCTTACGTAACAAGGTTTGTACCCCGGTAAAGCCGAGTGCACTCCCTCACGAAATAGGTGTTCATGGTTTCTACTTTTTGGTAAGGCTATGTCTCAATTGTTTATTTTAGCGAGAGGTCATGTCAATTTATTATCTATCACGTTTTAAGTGAACTAAAGCGGTGAACTACGATAATTATAATTGACACGGTCGATAAACTCGATTAAAATGATAATGCATGTTTTAGTTATGGCGATTTAGCGATGCATGCAACATATAAATAAAACGCAAAGCATAAATTAAATCCTAGTATGGCCTTCCTAAAATAGTAAATCTAATAAACTATTACAAATTCGAAAACCAACTTCATTGGTCCCTTGAACTTCGGTTTTGGCACGTATCTCGAGGTAACACCGTCTTTAATGGATCGCCTTCTTGAGTGGCACCGTCTTCAAGAATCTCCGGAATAAATAAAATACATAAAAAATTACATAATTTCCTATTATACATTTGTAATTAAAATAAAATAAATCTATTAAATTACAAAACGGTGATACGAGATCACAATAAATTACAACCGAATCGATATTCCCATACATTTCGGGTAGTACCAAAAACGAAGGCCATACTAAGTAAAAATTACATAATTCAAAAATTACATAAAATAAAATTATGACAATCATAAATAAAATGCAGCTTTATAATATGTATGAACATGCCCAATTTTATGTTAAATCGCCTTTAAGGAGCCAATATCGTATATTAATCGGTTTTTACGGATTTGCGTGATTTAACCCTTTAATCACTATAATTACATAAATTCATATTTATGTACAAGTTAATTACCCTAACCAACTAAGGACTCAAAATTAGTCTCCACTAATATTTGACAATAATTAACTTATATTTCTTAATATTGTTCACAAAAGGACTTAAAATTACAATATAATGCCATAAACTTCAAATAAATCATAAAAATTTCAAATAAATTCAAATTTTCAAATTTAAACTCATGAACATTCTGGAAAAATACCATGACACTCATAATATTCAAAAACTTAGGTTAAAAATTTCGAAATTTATCGAGAAAAACAATGTTGCGGTTTATCGGATTTATCAATTATTACCATAAAAAGATAAGAAAAACTTTTTTTATTAACTTTTCACTTTTAGATCTGAAAAGTAAGATAAAATGCAACATGTGACATTTTTCCTTAGTCATGAAGTATGTTTTAGCAATTTATACTAATTAAAGTCACTATTTATGTTATTTTTCATCAAAAATTCATAAATCATGCATAAATACTTCATTATAGCCAATTATTTTACACACATCTGGTAAAATTGCATGTGACAACATACTAAATTTCTATGACCAGATTCGAAATATTACTCATACTAACCTATATTTCATTTAAATTCGCTTTTTATCATGAAAAATCCATATTTCGAGCATAATAACTCATAAAATTATGAAACTTTACAGGTCATCTAAATATAATATATTTGAAAACATATCCAAAAACCACTGGAAAAACGAAGTTTAGCTAATTTTAGTCCAAAAATGACATTTTTATCATAAAATCACATTTTAATGCCATTATAATATAAAATGAACAATAAAAATCCATAAATTAACCAAAATATCCTAAATACATTTTAGGATCAGAAACTTTAATATGCATAATTGATTTCGTGATATATCATAATAAACACAAATTTATAAGTTTTATTTGTTAATCGTATAACTCGGAAAAACTATAACCGATTTGCATGCAAACAACCTAAGGCTCTTGATACCGCTTGTTAGAAATCTATATCTCATTATTTCAAGATATTCATATATGTTTCAATTTAATTTAGTCATAAAATTAATTTGGCTCTTATGCATGCAAACATGAATAAAGATGAAGAAGAAATCATCATTCTTACAATAGAAATTTCGGATTATTGGGCACAAATGAGTTCTCCTACTCACTTGTTCTTGAGTTCTCCTAATATGGATGAACAAAGATTCAAGGATAGAATCTATCCCAAGGAATTATACCCAATATAACCTCTTAAAAATTAATATTATTAATACTAGAAAAATATTAATTTAACTAAAATTGACCCAAAAATATTGTTGGTACTCTTGTTAATTCGGTCAAGAGTAGGGAGGATTTTTGGAGTTTTTGTCTCTCTAATTTTAATAAGATGTGTAGAGAGTTTTTATTCCTCACACTAGAAATTATAAGAATGTGAATGAATAAAATGAAAAGAACCCATTGATGTTCTTTAGAGGGTAAAACCGGTGGGTGGGGAGGGTACCCTATGCATGGGTTTGATTCTCTAATCAAGAATATTGGCATGCAAGGCTAGGTGTAGGTAGTGTAATCATGTTGTTTCCACTTAATTAATTAAACATAATTTAAACACCATACTCCCTCCATATTTCGGTCCATATTAGATAAAATAGATTCCATTTTATCTTTGTCAATTTATCAATTTGTCACATGTCACAAGACATGTAAAATTGTCATGTTTTTTTAACGTATTAAAAATCAACGTATTAATAAAATAAGTCATGTACAAAATCGACTTAGTAATTCACAATTACTTGTACCAAAAACGCTTTACCAATTATAATTTACAACATCTTGTATTTATAATAAATCATTCATTTAGTTTTAATTGTTTCCGTAAACAATGATTTCATCTAAGCAATAAAACAATTCGATTACTTAGACCGTGTCTAATTTAATCAAATTATAACGAGACACGTAAATATTACTTCCAAAATCGTCCGTCAATTTTAAGCAATTTAATTGACTCGTATCGTCATACGACCAATTAAATATTCAATTAAGAGTGTTACCCTTTAGGTATGACCTAAGGGGATCAACTGATCACCACCGTCGCACGACAGTAATGTCAAACTCTAGTCAGCCAATCATTACCAATATGTGTGAACCAGTTGATAGTAAAATATTACATCTCACATGTATTCTTAAACTGAGACTTAAACATGTGATCATCATGATCGACATGTGTGATCGCATTATTGTCGGAGGACACACATTCCAACACTTTACACTACATAGATAATTAAGATGTAATGTCAAGTGACTACAAGTTAAGCGATATGAAAATCATCCCATAAATATAACCAAATCAAATGGAGTTTTTAAATGTCAAAACTAATAAGAACAAGTTGCGACAACAAGGTAGACCGCTCCCATGCCCGCTACTTGACTTCTATAAACTCGTGAACTTGTCTTTTGGGTCTTAAAATGCGCACCAAGCTCGTTCCTTAAGCAAATACTTCTCGTCACATGCAATGCAGGATACTCGAGGACGGATTTAGCTCGATTTCCGTTGGATTCTTCACATTTCTGCAATAATGTACAAAAATACGGAAGTAGACGGAAATAGGGAGAAATGTAGCATAAACTACATGAATGAGCTCTGAAATGCGTGTAAAATGGGATGTAAAACATCATATAAAAGACACGCATCAAACTTACCCAAACCAAACCCTTGCTTGTCCCCAAGCAAGAACTAGACTCGATCTAATGACCTAATGGAACGAGTTCAATCTCAGAGCAAAGTGCAACATGTAAAGCCTAAACCATTTTAATGCACAACCAACAAACAATTAGCAAATGAATCATGCAAACGAGTTATGGAGTCGTTAAAAACTGTTGAACCGTCAACTGCAGAGACTTATCAAATTGGACTCTCGCGGGTCGCTCAAATCACACAAATAAGCACAGGTGAATAATGTAAATATAGAAAGAATTCATTTGTCGTGACACTCACCTAACTACGACCTATAAGAACATGCCTGCAATATAATATGAAAGCAATCTCTATGACCGTACATACGCATTCCAACCAACAAGAGACCATGACACATGCCGAGGTAAATATGTGGATATGTGAGGTATGGGTGAGAAGAGGCAAAACATTTATGGAAAAGTGGAGGTACAGGTGATCAAGCTAGTACCAAAACGGAACCAAATGGCAACATCCAACTTCTTGCTCATAATCAAACGAAACGGTGCTATAGCAAGCACAAATCTCACAATTTCCAGAGATACAAGTAATCAACTAACTCCTCATGAAGTAAGAATAAAACATGGGAGCAAAAATCGTCAAAAGATAGAGATTGAATTATGCGAATTGATTTCCTTCTCGGACCCCTATAGGTCGATCGACTGCTTAAACAATACAGAACTCTTTTTTCTTTCTTTTTCGAATCATTTTTTCATCTTTTTTTTTCTTTTTCTATTTCTTTCTTTCCTCCTTCATTTCATCTTCCCAATATTATCTCAAACATGAGCATATGCCACCAAAAACGAGTAACAACCCCAAGAACACAGACTACTAGCTTGACAAAGGACAGGCTAAATGTAGGATGTAGTAATGGGACAAAAAGGCTATTTTTGGCAGTGTGGAATTTATGGGTAAAATGAGAAAAGGGGACCTCTACCACATGTGTCAACAAACTGCAAACCGAATGCGTACAGGTATTAAGCAGATTAAGTTCATATTTATGCACATTTATGTGACATGCCTCATAAGGAGTACTACTCACATTCCTAGATGAACTGGTCATAGATGACACCAGTTATAGGCTCTAAACCTCAGAAATATGATGTAGTTTGCCAATTTTCTAAGTCAAGTCTCAAGTCCAGCAAATAATTTAACGAAAACTCGTAGATATGCAATTACGATTCCACTAATAACATGATGATAAGCAAGGCTCAGGCAAAATAGGTGCAAATGCAAAATCATCATTGAAATACTACCGTTCCGACTCGACCTACATGCTAAAATAAACGTGCAATTTTTGGAAATTTTTGAAATTTTTCAATTTTTTTTAATTTTTGTATATATAAGAGAAATGAAATAAACAATGCAAAACAAAATGTAAACGTGAATGCAAGCAAATGATATGCGACGCAAAACCCTTCCCCAAACCAAATCGCACAATGTCCCCATTGTGCAAAATCATGTAATGAAGAAAAGAGAAATGGGAATTTGCGCATATTGAAATAAATAAACATGACGTGAAGTGGAAATTGGGAACTTACAAGACTTTAAGCGCAGCGAAGGAAACCTCCCCAAACCAGCGTGAGCTAGGAGGTTTCATTAGCTAGCAGTGCTACCAATAAGTACCTGAAAAGACAAGCAAATACCACGCATAAAATCGAGAAAACAATTTTGAAGCGGTAAAATTGTGCACAAATGAGACTATAGAAGAAATAAAGAAATAGACGGAAAATAAAGTGGAGTAGGAAACTCCCTTAAGTCCGTAAATCGACCAAACGCAGCAGGGGAGCGGTCGTGAATAGGTACAGCAGTGTCTTCGGTCGATCGACCAAAAGGGGTAGTCGATCGACCAGATGAACAGGAACAGAAGCTCCTGGAAGGCGCAACTCAGTCGATCGACTAATGAAGCCAGTCAATCGACTAAAAGTACTGTTGTACTCCTTACTTCTTCGTATTTGCTCAATAACTTGAACAAATAAGGTCTAAAAACCTGCAAATGCACAATAATACGCGCCCAAAATTGCGCAAAACCCAGAAGAAAGTCTAAAGTACTTAAAAATCCTAAGCAGGCGAAATAAAATGTGAAGTTTTCGTGCACACAAAAGCAATAAAAATTGTCTTTAACAAAAGCAAATAAAATGAAGTTTATAACGAGCTCGATCAACTAATAGTTGATCAAGAAGGACCACGGTATGGCCCACTTCGTCGGCTTCTGGCTACTAGAGGTAGCCTCAATGGTGCTTATCTGAGCATCTGCACCCTTCTTAGCTTCCACGTCCGTATGGCTCAACGGATCAACACTCTCATCATCTCCCCAGTCAAGGATCTCTTCGGGCTTGTCAGAATCCAAATCAGACTTTCTGGCTTTAACCGGCTCGGCATCAACAACTTCATCAATTCCATAGCTCAGACAACCAAGACCTCCTCTTTGAATGATCGGTTTCTTCGCAGCTAGAGTGACTGCAGCTCTTCCTTCCCAAACCAGCTCTGCAACATTTAAAACAACGATTCTTCCTCCCTTTTGCTCCCAATCGGGGGCGGAGGGGTTAGCACGAAGTAGTAATAGAGACAGTAAGTCGGGAAGCACAAAGTACGATTTCTTTTCGAAACCGTGTTACAAGTCACCGCCACATGGTCCTTTTTTTTTTTTTTAGCCGGTTGGGCAAAGACAATAGAATGCTTTCCCACTTTGAAAGTCAAGGTTCCTAGACCGACATCTATGATCGCACCAGGTGTGCGAAATGGCCTACCCAAAATAATGGGTATATGAGCATCCTCGGGCATGTCAAGTACAACAAAGTCGACGGGGAAAAAGAACTTCCCTATTTGACCGGAATGTCCTCTAAGACCCTATTGGCTGGACCGCAGATCGGTCGACCATCCGAACTATCATGTCTCACACCGCGAACCTAGTCAATTTAAGCTTCCTAGCTAGACTCAAAGGCATGACACTTATACTGGCTCCTAGGTCACATAATGCCTTCTCAATAGAGAAGGTACCTATATTACAAGGAACAGAAAAGCTACCCGGGTCCTCTAGCTTATGGGGTGCAGTGTGAGACAAGTAAGAGCAAGACTCTTTAGTTAAAGCGACAGTATGGACATGTTCGAGCGACTTTTTCTTTGACAATAGTGTTTCATAAATTTAGTGTATCTTTGGCACTTGGTTAACTAACTCAAGGAAGGGTACCTGAACATTCAAGCTACGAATAACTTTTTCAAACTTACTGAAAGATACATGTTCCTTTGTCGGCACTAGTCTCTCCGGATATGGGGTAAGAAGAAGTACCTTAGCCCTCTCCTCTAAAACGCGCGTCTGCATCCGTGGACTTAGGCTGGAAGTCCACTGCTTTCTCCTTGTTGAAACTTGAACCCTCCTCAGACCGTCTCAAATGTGAGCCATTGACCGTCATTGGGTCAAAATTCGGAACCAGGACGGACCCATCAGCGCTCGGGTCTGGTCCTAACACCTTCGGGGTTGTCGAACCCCGGAACAAATGGTCTCTCAAATTGTCGGGCATCGGAGGACGAAATTCCTCGCTATCAGCAGTAACCTTGGTCGATCGACCACTGTCCTTAGTCGATTGACCGTTGTGCATAGTTCCAGAAGCTCCTGTAACCCGTGTATCAGTCGATCGACCGGGTGTATCAGTCGATCGACTGATATACCTGGTAGACGCCTGTTTTTTTGATTTATTCGTTGAAGCTTTCTTTTGACTTGATTCCGGCTCATCTTTTTCAACAGTGTCCTCGACCATGGCAGGTCCCTCAAGGGTGGACCCACTCCTCAAAGTGATGGCATTTAGGGTCTCCTTTTGGTCAGTTTGGGTCGGCAAGTGTCCGGGAGCTCGAGTGTTACTTTTGCTAGCCAGTTGAGCAATTTGGCTCTCTAGTAACTTCATCCCGGCCTCTCTTGCTTGGGACTCCTTTAGCAACAAGTTCTTAAGCTCGAAAAATTCAGAATTCTGCGATTGTTGCTTCTTGCGGCTTTATATAGGGAGGTTTCGATATTGTTGTTGCTTTTGATGAGGAGGTACATAAGGTTGTTCTTTGCGCGGAGGGCCGAGTTGGATTCAGGACATTTTGGCTCCTCCAACTCAAGTTTGGGTGGCCATTCGGCTAATAGTAGGTGTTTGTCTGCCTATAGTGTTGAAAGGCAGCACAAGACTCAAAGGGACTAGGACAATTCTTCGAAACGTGTCCCTCAGCTCCACACCTTTCGCAGACGAAAGGACCGTCTGACACAGCATTTACTTGGTACATCCCACCTTTAGAAACTCCTCCTAGTTCATACTTGTCAAATCTTGCAGTAAGAGCTTCAAGCGCAGCAACAGAGGAAGATTCAAGACTCTCCTCCTGGTTCCCTCCGGCTTTACCATACTCGGCCTTGTGGGTGGCTAGATCGTCAATGATCTTCCACCCCTTGGTTGCTCCCAAATTCTCAAAGAAATCGGCCATTGGGTGCAGATCCAAAATGGCCCTCTGATCGTCGTACAACCCATTATAGAAATGATTGCACAAGCTCCATTTTTCGAACCCATGGTGCGGTATGGTTCGTACCAGCTTCTTAAATCGGACCCATGCCTCGTGGAAGTTCTCATCCGGCCCTTGTTTGAAACTTGTGATTTGGGCTCTAATAGCAATCGTCTTAGAAGCAGAAAAGTACTTCTTGTAGAATGCCAATGCCAAGGAATTCCAATCGGTAATCCCATGAACGGCTCGGTCCAGATCCCTATACCACTCCCTTGCAAAAGATCACGAAGGGAGAAGATAAACATGGTCTCCTTGATCGGTCTTGAGTCACGCCACCGTGGGGGTATGGAACAATGAGAGTCAATAAAGGTCTCCATATGCTTAGCCGCATCTTCATTTTCGACTCCCCAATGGTTTCTCTCAACCATGTTAATGTATGAAGGCTTTGGTTCGAACTTCCTGCATCTCCTGTAATTCGAACCCCTTATATAAGTTCTCACTGTCGGCTCGTAAATGACTAGCTATACTCGCTTCCTCGGCCATGACCGGAATTTCGAGAAGTAACTGTCTCGGGTGAAGAAGTGAAACGGGTGAAGACTGTGGGTCTTCTTCGAACAACTCATTCTCGTAATAGCTTGACAGAGTACTCAGCTCTTTCTCTGTCGGTAATACCCTTTGTGTTCGTCTCAACTCGCGCAAAGATTTCTCTATCTCAGGATCAAATGGTACTAGTTCACCACCTTGTGACCTGCGCATAAGAAGAAACTACAAAAAGAATATAAGAAGAGTTTAAGGAACAGAAGTCCCTTAAACTAAGAAAAACTAAAATTAAAACAACTAAAATTAGGACTATTGCCTCCCCGGCAACGGCGCCAAAATTTGATACCCGTCGTGTGGTGTCAAAAATAAGATTTATAATTTCCAACTACAACTATAACAAGTGGCAATCGGGTCGAACCACAGAGAGGCAGATGTAAATTTTAGTTGTCTAAATTCAGTCTAAGGTAACGAGTATGGGGGTTGAGTTGATTTGATCTAAAGCTAAGAGTAAAAACAGTAACCTAAAAAGACGGTTTAAATAGATAAAGAAGGGGTACTAGGATGGTCGGTTCATTAAAGCTTCGGCGACAGCATACTAAACAGGTCTAAATCGATCACAGGTGAGGCGGGAAAAAAGAGGTCCTCTCGGTCCACTCTTAACAAATAGCATCTTTCGATCTCGCTATAGGTCCCTAATATCACTAATACTGACTCTCGTCCTGAAAAGTGACTAACGGTCTAAACTATACCTATCTTTCGATCTCAGCACAGTTTAGTCGATTTAATTGGTGATCAAATAACTTACCCTATCTTTCGATCTAATGGGTTTGTCATAAATTAAGTATCTAACTAGTCGCATGCATTCGATTTGTTAAATATAGAAATTAAAATCAATTAAAACGAAGGGTAACCTCACGAGGTCAGTCGATCGACTGAGAATGTCAGTCGATCGACTGACATGCGAATCAGGCCGTGTATAATCTATTGCCGCCTATGCCATAAATCCCCTACATCCTAGCACAATCTATTTAGCTACTCATGCTAAGGGTGAAAACAATAATAAAACTAATAAAGTAAACAGAGGAATTCATGCTAAAAACAGTAGAACAAACAATTAACATAAATAATGATAACGGTTGCGGGAATCTACTTAGCAATTCTATACTATTGATGAAATAAAGATGAACTAAAAATAGGGCAGAAGAATACCGAGTTGCAGAGGAAAGATTAGGAATAAGAATTAAAAATCCAATGCTCCACAATAATCCCAAACCCTAACTATGATATAGTAAAAACTCAATGTAAATTTCTGATAATAAAACTTGATTCCCAACTGAATGTTTCTAAGTTACGTTATATAGAAAGTTCACGTAACAATTATTCCAAAACCTATACTTAATGGGCTTCAAGTTCCTCGGTCTTTTAATTCTCGTCTGGAATAGCAGTGTGGTCGATCGACTAGGCGTGGTGGTCGATCGACTGGGATAGCAATGAACAGTAGCTTTTGTAACCCGAAGATTGGTCGATCGACTGGCTTCATTGGTCGATCGACTGCTTGAGCTGCTACTTGACTTCTATAAACTCGTGGACTTGTCTTTTGGGTCTTAAAATGCGCACCAAGCTCGTTCCTTAAGCAAATACTTCTCGTCACATGCAATGCAGGATACTCGGGGAATGATTTAGCTCGATTTTCGTTGGATTCTTCACATTTCTGCAATAATGTACAAAAATACGGAAGTAGACGGAAATAGGGAGAAATGTAGCATAAACTACATGAATGAGCTCTGAAATGCGTGTAAAATGGGATGTAAAACATCATATAAAAGACACGCATCAGGTAGTCTGGCAGGGCTACACACTTTGGTGTGTAGTCGGTTATTGTGTGAGATTGGGAGACCGGGGATGGAAGATGATCAGCTAGTTTCTTAATGCACTTGTTTTATTTTGATTAAGCAGAACTGGCCTCGTTGTTGTTTTTGTAAAATTTGTGGTGATCCACTCGGGTATGGTGAGCAGATTGTGACAGGTGATACATTTGGTGGTCTTGGGGCGGTCATGGGAGAGTCGTCACATCGGATTAGTTTCACCATCACGATCATTAGCTTTTGTTTTGCAGTCGTTAGCATTTGGATATTTATTTATTGGATTTTGGAAACATTGTAACCTTTTATACTTACCGTACTTTAATAAATGTGTTTAGGACTGTTGCTTTTGATATGTACAAACCTCGGGCAACCGAGATGGTAACAGCCTTTCATGCTGGGGTAGTCCTGGTAAGGTTCCTTGGTATGAGGGGGTGTTACAAAGTGGTATCAGAGCCGACGATTCCGGCACCTAAAAGAGATGAACCCAATGAACTTAGGGAGTCTAAATAAAAATGAACCCCGGGAGAGTGTTTTGGAGCTACCGCAAGGACTTGGGAGACGTCCCGGAGTCGCACTATGTCCCTCACAAACTCAAGCCGGTCACGGGGGGGGAATGTATTGTGTGTTTATTTGATTCTTGTGTGTGGTGTGTCGAAATTGAATGCTTGGATCATGTGGTAGAAGGTGTAATGTGTGAAAATATGTGAAGGACATTGTGAAATTTGTAGAAAGCCATGATGGAATTGATGTGTGAAATCAGTTGAAATGGTATTGGCATCTTACGTGTTTACTATGTGGCTTTCAGATTTATGACGTAATATGCTTAACTTTGGGTAGAAAGGTATGATAAGATGTATTCTTGTACTGTTTGTAGCTCGTTTTGGCATGACTCGGCCGAGCAAGGCGGGTACTCGACCGAGTAGGGGGTACTCGGCCGAGTAACCAGGCACTTGACCGAATGTTGCTTGGCAGTGAGTAGCAGTGGCTACTGGAAGTATTTACTCGATCGAGTATACAGGTATACTCGACCGAGTAGGACATAGTTGACCGAGTATGTTTCTTTTGAATTTGACGTTAGCTACTGGAGTTGATTACTCGACCGAGTATCAGCGATACACGACCGAGTATTGCTATATACTCGGCCGAGTGCTTCTTTGGCGGAGGGTCGTCTTCATTTTGAGTCGTAGGCTTTGGTGCTTACGTTTCTTTACTTCTTATCAGCTGAAAATGCCGCCAAAGAGAACCGCCGTGCAAATTCAAGCATCTGAGATGACTATCGATGAGATAGCTCGTATGATCGAGCAACATGAGGCTCTTCTTGAGTCTCTTAAGAATGTGGGAAAGGGGGCGGAGAAACCTGTGGATGCTACCAAACTTAGCATCATCATCGCCCGCTTTAAACCACCTACTTATGAGGGCGTCGGGGAACCCAAGTTGCGCTGAGAACTGGCATCGTGAGATGGAAAGTCTCATAGAAGTTGTTAAGTGTCCACAAGAGATGATAGTTAAGGAGGTAGTATACTACCTGAGGGGCGAGGCCGCTGTATGGTGGCAGAATGTCAAGGAGGACGCCAGAGCTTACTGCCAGGCTGAAGGTCTAGGGGCTATACAATGGTTGAGTTTGAAGAATGCTATGAGGGAGCAATTTGTACCGGAGCACATTCGTCACAAGTGGAGATCTGAGTTCGATTCCTTCACTATGACCGAGGATATGACAGTCACCGAGTACTATCACCGGTTCCTTGAGTTGTCTCGCTATGCAGAGGACATGCAGCTAGGGCAGAGGGATTTGGCTCTTCGCTTTGAGAGGGGTTTGTCAGCTAAGATCATGAACCGTTTACCAGCTAGAGTCATCACTGATCTTAAGGATGTGTATCTGAGGGCTGGTCAAACTGAGAGATTGGTAGATCTCTCAAAGGAAGCCACTGAAAGAACTGCTGGTGAGAAGAGAAAAGTTGATAGTGGGAACAACAATCGGTCGGGTAACAAGACGGGTAACGTCAACCAGGATAAGGCTTTTTCTGGTAGGGCTGGTTTCTCTGGAGGATCTCGAGGATGGGGTAGAGGTGGTGGTCGGAGTGTGAGTGACAACTCCAACCTGTCATGCTACAATTGTGGTGGCATAGGCCACAAGAGATGTGACTGCACGAGTGCCAAGACTGGAGTAGGCTCGGGAACTTTTCAGGGGAACTTCTCACAAGGTCCGAGTCAGAGCTTTGCTAGCAACCGGCAGGGTGAATCATGGGGTAACCGTGGTGGACATAGCAACAATGGCGGTTTTAACCGCAATAGTGGAGGATCATATCAGCGCCCGAACAACAATGCCACCCAGGATTCGGCAGCTAAGCCGAGTACTTCTAATGCCTCGGTTCAAGGGGGAGGCCAGAAAAGCAGTGGGAAGCTCTTCATGATGGATAAGCAAGAAGCTCAAAACGATACACATGTAGTCACCGGTACTTTTCTTGTTCATAGTATAGCGTCTTTTGTTTTGTTTGACTCGGGGGCAACACACTCTTTTGTGTCTAGGAGTCATGCTTTGTCTATGGGCATGGGGGAGTTTGAACGTGTAAAGGATGATGTGTTTATACCTTCCGGGGATTCAGTGTCATGTGTTAAGTTGTATAGGGGAGTGTCTATGTTGGTTGGAGGGATAGATTTACCGGTAGACTTGCTAGAGTTTCCTATGGATGGGTTTAAGGTGATTGTCGGGATGGATTGGTTGGGTAAGTATGATTCCAAGATAGATTGTCGGCTAAAGAAAGTGTCTTTAAATGGTCTCAAGGGTATAAGGGTGTCTTATAAGGGGTTTGTTGTGAGACCTAAGTGTAAGTTCATAGCGATAATAACCTTGAAGTCGTGCTTGAGGAAGAAGTGTCCCTTGATTCTTTGTCAAGTGAGAGATCTTCGAGTAGAGCCAAAGATAGCTGCTGATATACCTGTGGTGGGAGAGTTTGATGATGTTTTTCCTGAGGAGATACCGGGGTTGCAGCCAAAGAGAGATGTTGACTTCAACGTGGAGCTTAAACCGGGAACAGGTCCTATCTCTAAAGCATCATATCATATGGCACCTAAGGAGTAAGCAGAGTTGAAGAAACAGTTACATGAGCTGCTAGAGAAGGGGTATATCCGGCCAAGTGTGTCACCGTGGGGAGCTCCAGTTTTGTTTGTAAAGAAGAAAGATGGGAGTATGAGGCTATGTATCGATTAAAGAGAGCTTAACCGTGTTACAGTGAAGAACAAGTATCCCTTGCCTAGGATTGATGACTTGTTTGATCAGCTGAGTGGAGCATGTGTGTTCTCTAAGATCGATTTGAGGTCAGGTTATCACCAATTGAGGATTGCAGATGAGGATATTCCAAAGACAGCTTTCCGATCTCGATATGGTCATTATGAGTACGTGGTGATGCCTTTTGGTTTGACCAATGCACCAGCAGCTTTCATGGATCTGATGAATCGGATTTTTAGTCCGTCTTTGGATAAGTTCGTGGTTGTCTTCATTGATGACATCTTAGTCTACCCTAAGACTAAGGAGGATCATGAGGAACACTTAAAGATAGTTTTGCAAACTCTGAGAGAGAACCAACTTTATGCCAAGCTATCTAAGTGTGAGTTCTGGTTAGAAGAGGTGGCCTTTCTGGGTCATGTGATATCTAAGAAGGTAGTATCTATAGATCCTAGTAAGATTGAGGCTGTGATCAAGTGCGAATCACCAAAGAGTATTGCCAAGGTTCGGAGTTTCTTGGGCCTTGCTGGTTACTACAGGAGGTTCGTGAAAGACTTTGATGAGGAAAGAGACCAGATTTGTTTGGGATGAGAGTTGTGAGACAGCGTTCGAGACCTTAAAGGAACGTTTGACCACAGCTCCTATTCTAGCTTTGCCAAAGGGATGTGAGAACTTTGAAGTATACACCGATGCTTCAAACAATGGTTTGGGTTGTGTTTTGATGCAGGAAGGGAAAGTTATAGCTTATGCTTCGAGGCAGCTGAAGCCATATGAGGAGAACTACCCTACTCATGATTTGGAGCTGGGTGCAGTTGTCTTTGCTCTTAAGATTTGAAGGCACTACCTTTACAGGGCAACCTTTAAGGTGTTTTCTGATCATAAGAGTCTGAAGTATATCTACACTCAGAGGGAGCTTAATATGCGACAGAGATGATGGATGGAGCTGATCGGGGACTACGATATGGATATCATCTATCACGAGGGTAAGGCTAATGTTGTTGATGATGCTCTGAGTAGAAAGAGCGTTCATTCGCTATGTATAGCTATGTCTTTGCTGAAGATGAGGGATGAGATGTCCAAGATGGGGATATTTATGATAAGGAAAGGGGATGCCATCGGAGATTTGACGATCAAGCCGGATTTGTATGAGAACATCAAGAGTAAACAAGAGCTCGATCCTAAGATCCAAGAGTGGAAGTCTAGAGTGGAGAGTGGCACCGTTTCCAAGTTTTCTATCCACACAGATGGGAGTGTTCGCTTTGATGGGAGATGCTGTGTTCCTGATGATGCAGATTTGAGGAGAGTGATCCTGCTAGAGGCTTATTGCACTCCTTATTCGGTTCACCCAGGTGATGATAAGTTGTATAAAGACCATAAGAAGAGTTTCTGGTGGCCCAACATGAAGAGGGATGTGGCGGAGTTCGTGGCTAAGTCTTTGACCTGTCAGAGGGTCAAGGGTGAGCAGCAGAGACCACAAGTTAAGATTCAATCCTTGGAGGTACCTGAGTGGAAGTAGGAGTCGATCTCTATGGAATTTGTTGTGGGGTTACCTAGATCACAACAAGGTAACAACATGATCTGGGTGATTGTTGATCGGTTAACAAAGTCAGCTTATTTCGTTCCTATGAAGGATACCTGATCCAAGATGCAGTTGGCCTTGGGTTATAGGAGACATGTGGTCAGGTTACATGGTATACCTAAGGATATAGTGTCTGATCGTGATGCGAGGTTTATATCCAAGTTTTAGCAAGAACTGCAGGTTTTGATGGGTACTACCTTGAAGATGAGCATAGCTTTTCATTCTGCAACTGATGGTCAGACTGAGAGGACTATCAAGACCCTGGAGGATGTTGAGCGCTTGTGCCACGGAGTTTGGGGGAAGCTGGAGGACAGGCTTGATCTGATTGAGTTTTCATACAACAACAGCTACCATAATAGTATCGGGATGGCACCTTTCGATGCTTTGTATGGTCGGAAGTGCCGAAGTCCAGTTTGTTGGGACGACAGTTCAAAGGTACTGGTTTTTGGACCACAGCTGGTACACGATATGGTTGAGCAGGTTCGGTTAATTCGTCAAAAGACAAAACCAGCTCAAGATCATCAGAAGAGTTATGCTGACTAGCACCGCAGAGACATTGAGTTCGCAGTAGGTGACAAGGTCCTTTTGAAAGTGTCACCTATGCGAGGAGTGATGAGATTTGGAAAGAAAGGCAAGTTGATCCAGAAGTTTATAGGTCCTTATGAGATTTTGGATCGTGTAGGCGAGGTAGCCTACAGGTTAGCTTTGCCACCAGCTTTGGATCGGGTTTACAATGTCTTTCATGTTTCAAAGCTTCGGAAGTATGTGAGTGACCCGTCACAGGTACTTGAGGTTGAGAACATCGAGCTTGATGTGCCTTTGTCCTATGCTGAGGTTCTTAAAGAGATTCTAGACCGCAAAGTACACAAGACAAGGAATAGTGAGACCGTCTTACTCAAGGTACTTTGGTCCAATCACAATGTGGAAGTGGCCACATGGGATGTTAGTCATTTAGACCATGTTAATACTCATCTTATGATATTAAAATTACAAATTAATTTAATACGGTCTAAATCTACATGCATGCAAATAAAAATATAAAAAAATGGCATACAACCATCTTAAGACAAAAATCCTTACAATGGTTTAAGGCAAGTAAGGGCACTACAAAGGTCTCCTACCTTTGTAGTTCTTGAGCTATAGGAATATGGATGATCCTCCAAATACACCACAATTACCAAAATAGGTAATCTCCTTTGGATGCACCCAAGATTAAACTCAAAAATCCTAATAATTACTAACTAGATAATTAGTAGGATAACCTTTTATACTATGTAATATTATTACACTAATAATATTAGTTTATGTATATTATAGTTTTGTGAATTATTTTTGATGATGATCAACAATTTGATCAAGTTTTTGATGAGAAAATATGAAGAAAATAAGGTTATTTTTTTCTTTCTCTTTTACTCTTCAATATGGCACGACCAAGGGTCTATTTTGAGGTTTTTTTGGTCTCCAAAATAATCATCTAATGAGTGTAAATAGTGGGGTATTTATAGAGAACAAAATGTAAAGAAATGAGTTAAACATTTCTTAGTGGGTTATGCCACATGTAATAACACTTATCTTATACAAGTGTCAACCCACATGTAATATTTTGGTCCATTTCGATTTCCTACATTTGTCCCACAAATGCTTATAAGTCTTATATTTAATTATCTTACATAATTAAATATTAATTTAATTATTTAACAATTAAATAATACAAATTAACCACTAATGATTACTTAACTATTAAGTAATCATGAGACCATTTTATCAACATATATTGTGTCAATACTACCCCATTTAGTTAATTTTACAACCTCTTGTAAATTAAAATAGCTAATTATCTTTACCTCAAAACTTATACATATATCGTATAAATTTAATTAATTAACAATTAATTAATAAATTCTAATTTATATTTATTAATTAATTATCACATAATTAAATAATAAATCCTCTTGGCCCGAGTTCGTAACCCGTCATCAAATAATACATTCACGCGACTTATTAAAAGTCAATTAATACAAGGAATTAATTATATCGTATACAAATAATTAATTTATCCAATTTGGGCATCATCCTATAGGTGTGACCTAAAGGGATCAGCTGATCACCGCCGTCACACGACAGTAATGTCAAACTCTAGTCAGCCAATCATTACTGATTAACGATGACCAGCTGACAAATAAGTAAATAAATCCCTGATATTCCTTTTACGAGATTTATTATGTAAACGCACTTATTGTGGAGGACACTACTCCAACAATCTCCTACTTGTCCGACACAAGTGTGCGTTACCAATTCTCTTTTCCAATAATATCTCCCACTCAATGCAAGATGTCTTTCAGGTCGTTCTTGTACGTGATCATTTCATAAAGTGGTTTCCTCGATCAGGATAATGACTATCTGACCGGATAATCTACTATAGATCGCATCCGAGCGTGGCCACGCATTCAAAGTCACACTACTACAGATCCAGGCAACTACAACGCCCCTTTAACAACGTTTATGCACGAGAATCACAATAGACGTTGTAGAATGTATGGCGCGATTTTTACTAAACTTAATTACAACGGGTATGGTTATATAACCGTTGTTATACGTTTTAACAACGTGTTAAATTTGCACAACCGTTGTTAATAATTTGACGCAAAATTGGCGCAAAGTTAGTGAAAAGTAATCACAACGGGTATTTTTAAACCCGTTTTTAAAACTTATTTGACAACGGTTGTTGATTTACAACCGTTGTTAAAACTTATTTAACAACGGTTGTTGTTTAACAACCGTTGTCAATACTTTCCATACTATAAACCACACAAACATAGATCAGCTACAGCCATAAAACACATACATAACCTAACACAAACACAAACACAGACAAACACAAACACAAACACAGCAAACACACTTTCTCATCGTCTCTTTCTCTCTTTCTCTCTTTCTCATCGTCTCTTTCTCTCTTTCTCATCGTCGCTTTATCATCTCGCCGTCACTGTTGGTTTCATCGTCTCTTACTTTCTCTAATTATCAGGTAAATCTCGCCGTCACTGTTGGTTTCATCGTCTTTCATCGTCATTGTTTTCTTTTTTTAATTATTTCATTTGCATGTATATATGATGGGTTTTTATCGATCATTATTATGTTATTATTCGCTTAATTAGCTCATAAAAGAAATTAAATAAAATAAAACAAAGAAGAAGCAAGATGATAGAGAGGAATGCATGATAAACTTAATTAATAATTCATTAATATATATATATATATATATATATATATATATATATATATATAAATACATAAATTAAAAAAAGAATTACATTTCTAAAAATGCAATTCTTATATTTTCATAGAGAGTCTTATTCTCTTCTCTGATATCCCTCCTCTCCTCCTTAGCTATTTGGAGGTTTCGTTCGTGATTGCTATATCGTCATATAGTCGCAACAACTCTTTGCTCTGTCAAGCCATTTCTTTTGGCGTCCTTGAGTGCGGCTTGAGCATCCACAAGATAGCTCCTAAAACTGTCCTCGATGTGGAGCAACCGGCGGATGAAGCTGTTGTTGTGCTCGGTCATAGTATGAGTTTTAAGGACGTAATCGTTCATTTTGTTGATGAACTTTGGAGTTGTTAGTTTGAAAGATTAATTAGGAGTTGGAGATTGTTTTAGCAGTTAGGGTTTGAAGATAGTGAGATAATGGAATGGTGGTAGAGATAATGTATGTATTTATACTAAGTAATGTGTCCTTTGAGTTGTTTTTTAATTAATATAATATATGCATGTTTAGGAAGTTGTGCCATAATTATCATATCTCCCTGCTTCAAATCTAATGTAAACCCTCCTCATTCCATATATTGTCCATTCATATGCACAGTACAGGGATGGCAGTATTAATGCATGCATCAGAATTATAACGGGCCCCGTAATTATGCATGCATCTAGCAATATTTAAATTAATTTTTTTTTATTTTGTAAAAACAAACAACAACGGTTATGTAGATACAACCCGTTGTCTTTAGTTATAACGACGGTTCCTTGTAAATTAACCGTTGTTATAACTTTCTCACCAAAATTGAGTCACACTTTCAACAACGGGTTTTGATACTTAAAACCGTTGTTAATAGTTTTAACAACGGGTTGCTTAAGAAAACCAACCGTTGTTAAAACCTTTTACAACGGACTCTTTAACAACGTTCGCTATTTTATATAACAACGGTTTTTACCCGTTGTTATAGCCTGTATCTGTAGTAGTGTCATCTCTCCTCGAGTGGCCTTGAGATAAAATATGACTTAAAAGGACAATCCTGTTGACCTTTTTTTCATTCGATATCACAATGACCCAGTAAATGCTCATCGGCCTCCTTTTACGGTGCGACCTAGAACAAAAACCAAAGCCACCGGAAAACCGTACCAACTCAGACAAATAGTCACCAGTCTAAAGAATTGACTCGAAGGAATAAATAGAAATCCTCGCCACGACCTAGCAACAAAAGGACTCTACAAACGGTCACTGTCCGACAAATTGTCTCACAATCTGCCTATGTAATCGACCAGCCATCACTATGACCATATGACAGTCGAACCTGTCATCTATCGCCTTACAATCTAGTCACTCCGAGACGTCACCTCATTAAGTAACTAGGGACAAAATACAATATTAATCCAGTTCACTTTAATAGAGTTCGACATTGTCACTACAATCTATTTGGATAAAACAAAGTATATAAAATTCAGACATAAAACTGAATATGACGATAAATGCAACTTATCATATATGAAATAATAAATACAATATTTTAATTATTACATATCATATAATTTACAACAGTTCTGGCATTCGTCTCAACTCCATCAAAACTACATGACTATCATGTTTAGCTTGAGACAAAGGTTTGGTTAAAGGATCAGCGATGTTGTCAGTTGTCCCAACTTTACAAACTGTAATTTCTTTCCTTTCGATTAAATCTCTAATTACATGAAATTTCCTAAGTACATGTCTAGATTTGTTACTAGACTTTGGCTCTTTTGCTTGAAAAATTGCCCCACTGTTATCACAATACAAAGTGATAGGATCCTCGGCGGTCGGAACTACTTTCAGT
This sequence comes from Silene latifolia, assembly GCF_048544455.1. Classification (NCBI taxonomy): domain Eukaryota; kingdom Viridiplantae; phylum Streptophyta; class Magnoliopsida; order Caryophyllales; family Caryophyllaceae; genus Silene; species Silene latifolia. Next base: position 234,594,909 of record NC_133537.1, read on the forward strand.
CCCTCTAAAAATTGCCTAATCCAAAAAACTTCCTTTGCAGCTTCAGAGGCCGCAATGTACTCGCTTCCGTTGTAGAATCGCATCACGGACTCTTTGAAACTTCTCCAGCAAACCGCCCCTCCATTCAACAAAAAGAAAAAACCAGCCTGGGATTTCAAATCATCCCTATCGGTTTGGAAACTGGCATCCGTATAACCTCTTATACGTAATTCAGATTCTCCTCCAAACACTAAGAATGAATCTTTAGTCCTTCTCAAGTACTTTAGAATATTCTTGACGGCTATCCAGTGACTCTCACCTGGAGTTTTCTGAAAACGACTTGTCATACTCAAAGCATACGAGACGTCAGGACGAGAACACATCATAGCATATATGATCGATCCAACAGCGGAAGCATAGGGAATCGATTTCATGCGTTCTATATCCTTACGCTCAGTAGGACACTGTGACTTACTCAAAGTGATCCCACTGCCCATAGGTAGATAACCTCTCTTGGAGTTTTTCATATTGAATCGGTCAAGAATCTTATCGATATAGGCTTCTTGACTCAATGCTAATATCCTTTTGGATCTATCCCTATAGATCCGGATACCCAAGATGCGCCGAGCTTCTCCCAAATCTTTCATTTGGAAGTGATTTCCCAACCACTTCTTAATAGAAGCAAGCATATCAACATCATTCCCAATGAGTAATATGCCGTCCACATAAAGAAGTAAGAAAACAACTTTACTCCCACTAAACTTCATGTATAAACATGGTTCCTCAACACTTTGAGAAAAACCATTCTGTTTAATAACATGATCAAAACGATGATTCCAACTCCTTGACGCTTGCTTATGACCATAAATGGATCTCTTAAGTTTGCATACTTTGTTAGGATTTTTAGGATCCACAAAACCCTCAGGTTGTGTCATGAACACTTCCTCTTCCAGAAACCCGTTCAGGAAAGCGGTTTTGACATCCATTTTCTGTATCTCATAATCATGAAATGCAGCAATCGCTAACATTATCCGAACAGATCTAAGCATAGCAACTGGTGCAAAAGTTTCATCATAGTGTAAACCATGAACCTGAGTGAAACCTTTTGTAACCAATCTAGCTTTGTAGACATCTTTATGTCAATCCATACCGATTTTAATCTTGAATATCCACTTACACTGAAGAGGTCGAACATCTTTAGGTAAGTCAACCAGGTCCCATACTTGATTATTGTACATGGAATCCATTTCGGATTGCATGGCCTCGAGCCATAGTTTAGAGTCAGGATTCATAATAGCTGCTTTATAGGTCTTGGGTTCATCACTTTCTAAAAGTAAAACCTCATGGTCACCATCTTCCTCGATAATACCAAGGTATCTATCAGGCTGGCAACTAACCTTTTCCGACCTCCTAGGTTCAGAGGGAACAATAACTGATTCAGACGTAGAAGGAACTTCTTCCTGTATTGTCAAATCAGTTTGTGGCTCTTGAACTTCGTCAAGTTCAAATTTTCTCCCACTCTGAGAAAATTTGAACTTGACGAAGTTCAAGAGCCAAAAACTGATTTGACAATACAGGAAGATGTTTCTTCTACGTCTGAATCAGTTATTATTCCCTCTGAATCTTCTAGAAATAAACTCTTTTTCTAGAAAGACAGCTTCACGAGCCACAAACACTTTTTTATCGTTACTATTGTAGAAGTAATATCCACAAGTTTCCTTAGGGTAGCCTACAAAAATACACTTTTCAGAACGAGGTGCAAGCTTATCGTCAGACTTGCTCTTGACATAAGCATCACAACCCCATACTTTTATGTATCGCAGATTCGGGACTTTCCCTTTCCATATATCATATGGAGTTTTGTCAGTTGCTTTAGTGGGACTTTTATTAAGTGATTGTATAGCAGATAAAATGGCAAAACCCCAGAATGACTTAGGTAACTCTGTTTGACTCATCATCGATCGAACCATATCTAATAAAGTTCGATTCCTCCTTTCAACCACACCATTTAATTGTGGTGTGCCAGGAGGAGTTAACTGAGATACAATACAACAGTTTTTAAGGCGATCTTTAAAGTCATTGCTTAAATATTCCCCACCACGATCTGATCGTAATGCTTTAATCTTCTTATTTAATTGGTTTTCTATTTCATTCTGAAATGCTTTGAACTTATCAAAAGCTTCACTTTTATACCTCATTAAGTAGATATACCCATATCTACTCACGTCGTCGGTAAAAGTATTGAAATAGTCATAATTACCTCTAGCAGTAACTGTCATTGGGCCACATACATCGATATGTATTAAACCCAATAACTCACTAGCTCGAGATCCTTTTCCTAGAAAAGGTGAACGAGTCATCTTGCCAAGAAGACAAGATTCGCATGTACCAAATGATTCGAAATCAAAAGGTTTAATTACACCAGTCGACACAAGTCTTTTAATGCGCTTCTCGTTGATGTGTCCTAATCGACAATGCCATAAATAAGATTGATCAGGATCACCTGTTTTGAGTCTTTTATTATCTAAATGATAAACATCGTTGCAGTATATAGAATATAAATACCATTGATTGAAATAGCTTGACTATATACAATCCCATTAAGGGAAAAAGTACAACACTTGTCTTTAATTACAAAGGAAAACCCTTATGTGTCTAACACAGATACGGATATTATATTTCTAGATAGCGTTGGTACAAAATAACAATTATTAAGATGTAACTCCAACCCCGAAGCTAAACTAAGTACATAAGTTCCTACTGAGATGGCAGCTACTTTAGATCTGTTTCCCATTCGGAGATCGACATCACCCTTGTTTAGCTTTCTTATGCTTTTTAGGCCCTGCAAATGATTACACAAGTGAGAACCACAACCAATATCTAATACCCAAGTTGTATTTGAAGTATAATTTATGTCTATCATAAAAGATTCAGCTGAGAAATTACATGTCGGCTTCACAATGCTAGCTTTTATGTCATCCAGGTACTTTGTACAATTACGTCTCCAATGTCCCTTGTTATTAAAATAATTACAAGTATCTTTAAGAGGATTACCCTTTAAAGGTTTTGGCTTGGTAGAGCAATTCGCAATTGCTTTACCTTTGCCCTCCACCTGAACGGGTTTCTTACCTGCGTTCCTCTTAAACTGCTTCTTCTCCTTCACGTTAATCGCAAGTACATCTTTCCTTGTACTCCCACTCAATCCCATGTCCTTCTCTGCTTGTACAAGCAGAGAATGGGGCTCATGTAAACTCTTTCTCATGTTTGTCATATTATAATTTACCCTAAATTGGGTAAATATTTTGACGTGAGAAAGAGAGTGGAGTACTCGGTCCACCACTAGTTCGTCAGGGATTTTACATCCCAGCCCCTCTAAAGTTTCCACGTACTCAATCGTTTTAAGTACGTGTGAACTTACAGGTTGACCATCTTTGAGGTTAGCCTCAATGAAACGAACAGCGGTGTCATACTTAATTATTCTCGGGGCTTGAGAAAACATAGTAGAAAGCCTCGAAAATACTTCATGTGCATCGCGAAACTTGACACATTGCCTTTGTAAAGCAGGATCCATTGAAAAAATCAAAATATTTTTTATTACAACTGATTCCTTTTGATAATTTGAAAAAGCCTCCCTTACATCGGCAGTGGCCCTAGTACTAGGCGAAAGGGGAGAGGGATCGACAAGGTAGCGTAATTTGCCATCACCTGCAGCAGCTAATCGAAGTTGTTCCTCCCAATCTTTAAAATTACTACCGTCGACTTTTAAAACATATTTGTCCATAAAAGAACGTAGCCATGAATCTCTAGCTATGGTGACGGTTTCACTAGTAGAAGTCATCGTGATTACTACAAAGGAAATAAAGGAAAGATTAACATTTATCGTCTAGAAATATTTAACTTGTGAAACTATTTAACAAGTTCCCATTTATATAATGATCTCCCACTGAATTATAAAAATGATTCCAAGATCCAATTTTATATAAACACGGGCACGGTGGTCCGATTCAACCCACATTTATATAAATTTGTTGAGTCAACAACTTTGACTGATTCTACTACTAGAACTCTTGGTTGACGGATTTTCTTAAAATCTATCTTTTAGCCCCAGAATAAATATGGGCACGGTGGACCGATCCAACCCATATTTATCCCGTTGAGTCCAACCAATTTTCACGCGTAATAACCTTTATTACCCTACTTACCCAACGTAAAAATAGTGTACCTCGGTGATCCGAACCTACCTCTAATGAAGAAGGGATTCATAGGTGCTATTATTTGGTAAGGCTTAATCTCAATTTTAAACAAATGTGGGAGATCTTATCAAATTAATTGTCTATCACTTTTAAGTGAACTAAATTGGTGAATGTTAGACAATTAAATCGATAACAACAAAAAAAAAACATGTAGTGACGATTTGGCATGAATGCATAAAAGAATTAAAACAAACAAGTCCTAATATGGCCACCTAGTTAATCTAATTAACTAAAATCATTACACTTCGGAAACCAACTCCTTGGTCCCTTGAGTCTTCATAAATTGGCCTCCTTCTTTAGGATTTCGGAACGCCTTTCCGAAAACATCGTCTTCATGAAAACACCGTCTTTAGATGCTTCATCTAATTACTAATAAATAAATTACATAACAATACCCTATTATACAATTTGTAATAAAATGAAAATAAAACTATTAATTAATTACAAATTAGGCGATACGAAATCGCAATTAATTACAAAACAAGTCGATATTCCCTTACATTACGAGAAATACCAACTTCTACCTATGGCCATATTAGAAAAAATTACATTATTATAATGCAAAAAAAACATTCATCCAAATGAATAATAAAATGCATTATGGAAAATGACATGCCAAATCGCCTAACTTACCAACAACGATCATTTGAGCTTGCTTTGACGGAATGTTTACCAATAAAAACTCATAATCAATTCTTAAAAAAATTTTAAGACATACTCATCATACTAATCTGGTCATATATCAAAATAATTATTCTCAACAATTATCTTGAATTTATATGGGAATTAAAACACAATTATGACAAAAATGATATAATAATTCACAATTATCATACAAAAATTCCATTTAATTTAAAAATTTATGGACAAATAAATTTCAAAGCCATGAACATTCTGGTCTTACACCAAAAATGCCATGCAAGTGAAAATTTTTGTTTTTAAAATTTATTTAAAACGATTTCACAATTTAATCGGTAAAGCGACAATTTTTACGATTTAATTCTAAATCAAACAATAAAAATTGAAATGACTTAAAATAAAATTTTGTACATTTTGGAAAAATTTCCAGGAGCTAAAAATTCAGAAATTTCGAGCCCTAAAATTAAATCAATATTTATTTACAAAATAACCATTATTTACCAATTTTTATCAAATAAAAATCAATAAACTATCTAAATTAATCACATTAATCTAAAGTATCTACTTATCTCATAAATAGAACATGCATGTGGTTATTTATAAATAAATATGCATAAAATTAACATGCAATCAATTTTAATTAACTCTTAATTAATTTTAATGCATTTTTACTCAATTTTATGCCATTTTAAGTTATAAAAAGTGGAAAAATTTAACAAAAATCAAATTTTCGTCCCATATCATCCTAAGACCAGATTATTTACATGCAAGACCATATTATGTGATAAAACTAATTTTAGTAACATAATATCAATTTTATTAATTTATCTCATAAATTACTAAAATCGTCTTAAGACAACATGCATTTATTTAACATTGCTCTGATACCACTTTTTAGTCATTTAGACCATGTTAATACTCATCTTATAATATTAAAATTACAAATTAATTTAATATGGTCTAAATCTACATGCATGCAAATAAAAATATAAAAAAATGGTATAAAACCATCTTAAGACAAAAATCCTTACAATGGTTTAAGGCAAGTAAGGGCACTACAAAGGTCTCCTACCTTTTTAGTTCTTGAGCTATAGGAATATGGATGATCCTCCAAATACACCACAATTACCAAAATAGGTAATCTCCTTTGGATGCACCCAAGATTAAACCCAAAAATCCTAATAATTACTAACTAGATAATTAGTAGGATAACCTTGTATAATATGTAATATTATTACACTAATAATATTAGTTTATGTATATTATAGTTTTGTGAATTATTTTTGATGATGATCAACAATTTGATCAAGTTTTTGATGAGAAATTATGACGAAAGTAAGGTTATTTTTTTCTTTCTCTTTTTCTCTTCAATATGGCACGACCAAGGGTCTATTTTGAGGTTTTTTTGGTCTCCAAAATCATCATCTAATGAGTGTAAATAGTGGGGTATTTATAGAGAACAAAATGTAAAGAAATGAGTTAAACATTTCTTAGTGGGTTATGCCACATGTAATAACACTTATCTTATACAAGTGTCAACCCACATGTAATATTTTGGTTCATTTCTATTTCCGACATTTGTCCCACAAATGCTAATAAGTCTTATATTTAATCATCTTACATAATTAAATATTAATTTAATTATTTAACAGTTAAATAATACAAATTAACCACTAATGATTACTTAACTATTGAGTAATCATGAGACCATTTTATCAACATATATTGTGTCAATACTACCCCATTTACCTAATTTTACAACCTCTTGTAAATTAAAATAGCTAATTATCTTTACCTCAAAACTTATACATATATCGTATAAATTTAATTAATTAACAATTAATTAATAAATTCTAATTTATATTTATTAAGTAATTATCACATAATTAAATAATAAATCCTCTTTGCCCGAGTTCGTAACCCGTCATCAAATAATACATTCACGCGATTTATTAAAAGTCAATTAATACAAGGAATTAATTATATCGTATCTCATACAAATAATTAATTTATCCAATTTGGGCATCATCCTATAGGTGTGACCTAAAGGGATCAGCTGATCACCGCCGTCACACGATAGTAATGTCAAACTCTAGTCAGCCAATCATTACTGATTAACGATGACCAGCTGACAAATAAATAAATAAATCCCTGATATTCCTTTACGAGATTTATTATGTAAACGCACTTATTGTGGAGGACACTACTCCAACATGGGAACCAGAGGAGGCTATGCGAGAGCGTTTTCCCAACCTTTTTGTTCAGTTATGGTTGGTTACGGGGACGTAACCGTTGTCTTTTTAAGGGGGCAGGAGATGGTCGCATGTGTGTTTTTGGGTTAGTTTGAGTCGAGTTAGTTATATTTTGTGATGTTTTGTGTTAGTATATTGTTTGGTATGTTGTGTATGTTGTGTCGGGAGGTCGTTTGGTTGTAGTGTGTGTTTGTAGAGTGTGAACTTCGGGGACGAAGTTCTTTTTAAGGGGGGAAGACTGTAATACTAAGGATTTTATAGGTTCGTACTCGACTGAGTATAGGCTACTCGGTCGAGTAGTGTGTGTCGTGTAGTTTGTTTCGCTACTGCCAAGGAACACTCGACCGAGTATGCTGAGTACTCGACCGAGTAGAGGGTACTCGGCCGAGTATAATCTATACTCGACCGAGTATCCGGTCTGACGAGTAATATTTCAACGGTTTGATTCGGGAGTAATTAGGGTGTTATATATTTCGTTAATCAGTTTCTAAACACAATTTACAAACCTAAAACAACATACGACGCTCTAATCATCTTGAATCTCTCCTCTGTGTGTGGGCAATCTTAAGCAATCATATTCATTCCTTTAATTATTCGTCGGTAAGTCCTTATTCTCATGTTTAATGGTTGATATTTCTAGGGTTTGCCTTTAATTATGAATTGGGGGATATGAGGTTTTGGCAATTAGTGATTGTGTTATGTGATTGTTGTTTAGGAGAAGACTTCGTAGAGGAGCCGTTCTAGTTGCTTGCTCTAATTCATTGCTGTTGTGCTAAGGTAAGGTTTCCCTACTCAGTTACTGTTGATTGATTTATGAATGTGATTGTATTGTGTGTGACTGTTTTCTGCTGATCATCGGAGTGTTAGTGTGGTGGTGGTGGTTGTGATGGTGTTGTGATGATTGTGGTGGAGTCCCTTGCGAGAGTGGCTTCACGCCCTAGTTCGCCCTCCGTGGAACCCGTCACGGGAGGGGATGTGCACATTAAGGGACAGGGTTATCGCTCGTTGATGAGTGGGATTTTGGTGGGGATTGGCTGCGATCCCCCACTGGCGGCGTGGGCTACCTGTTGCGATGGGTAGTCTGGCAGGGCTACACACTTTGGTGTGTAGTCGGTTACTGTGTGAGATCGGGAGATCGGGGATGGAGGATGATCAGCTAGTTACTTTATGCACTTGTCTTATTTTGATTAAGCAGAACTGACCCTGTTGTTGTTTTTGTAAAATCTGTAGTGATCTATTCGGGGATGGTGAGCAGATTGTGACAGGTGATATATTTGGTGAGCTTGGGGCGGTCATGGGAGAGTCGTCACGCCGGATTAATTTCACTATCACGAGTCTTAGCTTTTGCTTTGTAGTCGTTAGCATTTGGATATTTATTTATTGGTTTTGGAAACATTGTAACCTTTTATACTTACCGTACTTTAATAAATGTGTTTGGAACTGTTGCTTTTGATATGTACTAATCTCGGGCAACCTAGATGCTAATAGCCTTTTATGATGGGGTAGTCCTGGTAAGGTACCTTGGTATGAGTGGGTGTTACACTTCTGGTAAGGCTAAGACTGGAGCTGAGGTCAAATGCTCCTTTAATGTTTGGAACTCCGTCTCACAACTTTCATCCCAACGAAATATGTTCTCTTTCCTCATCAATGATGTCATAGGTCTGGCGATCTTTGAAAAGTCTTTCACAAACCGACGGTAGTACCCTGCCAAACCCAAGAAACTCCTGATCTCTACCACATTCTTCGGTGCTTCCCACTGAGTGACTGCCTCTATCTTTGCTGGATCCACTGCTACACTCTTCTTGGAAATCACATGCCCCAGAAAGGCAACTTCCTCGAGCAAGAACTCACACTTAGACAACTTTGCATATAGCTGATTGTCACGCAAAGTCTACAACACTAACCTCAAGTGCTCCTCATGCTCCTCCTTAGTCTTGGAATAGACTAAGATATAATTGATAAAGACCACAACAAACCGATCTAAAACCTGACTGAAGACTCGGTTCATCAAATCCATTAACACTATAGGTGCATTAGATAACCCAAACGGCATCACAACATACTCATAGTGACCATACCTCGATGTAAAAGCTGTTTTCCGTATGTCCTCATCACGAATCTTCACCGGATGGTAACCCGACCTCAAGTCAATCTTGGAAAAGACTGCTGCTCCGTTCAACTGATCAAACAAATCGTCTATCCTTGGCAAATGATATTTATTCTTCACTGTAACCCTGTTCAGCTTTCTGTAGTCGGTGCATAACCTCAAATTCCCATCTTTCTTCTTCACAAACAGAACTGGTGCTCCCCACGGTAATACACTAGGTCTAATGTATCCCTTATTAATCAAATCATCCACCTGTTTCTTCAGCTCCTCCAACTCCTTAGGACCCATGCGGTACGGGGCCTTAGAGATTGGTCTCCTCCCTGGTTTCAGCTCCACACTGAAATCTATCTCCCTCTTTGGTTGTAAACCTGGTATCTCTTCCGGAAAAACATCTGGAAACTCTCCCACCACCGGTATCTGATCAACTTTCGAACTCACCATACTATGGTCTGTCACATGGCATAGGATCAAAGGACATCCCTTCCTCAGATAGGACTTCAATGTCACCGCTGCAATCACTTTGACTTTGGGTTTGACAACAAACCCACGATAAGACACACTAACTCCCTTAGGACCTTTCAAAGAGACTCTCTTTTGGTGACAGTCTATTCTATCCTTGTACTTACCTAACCAGTCCATACCAACTATCATCTCAAAACCATCCATTGGAAACTCTAACAAATCTACTGGAAGGTCAACCTGCCCAACTATCATAGATACACCCTTATACAACCTCCCACAAGTCACAGACTCACCCGACGGTATATAAACTGTGGGAATCATCTGTATGCTTCCCTTTATTTATAAGGATTATAACGAATTTATTATGATGATAACTAGTCATAAAATAAATTACATAAAGAAAATAGTCGAGAATAAAGAAATAACCTTCAGTCCTAGCAAAATCGGCCTAAGAACAATATCGCAATGATATTCACCTATCAGTTGCACCCAAGATGATATGAGATATGCATTTGTTCTTTGCTAGAATCGATCCCCAATTAACTGATTACTTTTTAGGTTTTTTTTTTGTTTTTCTTTGATGAGAGGAGGCTAGGTCAAATTAGGTTAAGAAGAAGGAAGCAAAATGATCTCCTACTCTCCTTGTAATAACCGAAATAAAGGAGAGTAATTAGGGAGATATTTTTTTTCTTCCTCTTTTGCCTTTGACCAAGTGAACCAAAATAAGGAGAGATATCTCCTTATTTTTGGTAGTTACTTTAATGTATAAAATGTGCATAATTATAAATCGTCATATATTTTATTCCGTATTAATAAGTCTACAGTCGATATATTAATGCCGGTTTATAATAAAAAATTATGACAATATTGTATAATATATACGTTAACTATAAATATCGCATATTTATAATTAGCTAATTAAATATAACCGATTACATTTAATTACGAATTAATGTATTAATTCGTCCAAGCTTAACATTATATACATTAATTAAATATAACATATTATATTCAATTTACGAATTGACAGTTAATTCGTCTCAGCTAATATTATTTAATCGGCATTAAATAATCGTCTCATCAACACGTTGACTAACTTTTTAGTCATATAAGGCATCAATGTGATTACATTTCCATAATCACATCTCTCAAACACATCCTTTAGGTGTGACTTTTAGGGACCAGATGATCACCGCCATCTGTATGATAATAACGTCAAACTTTCTAGCAAGCCAACTGTTATTAGGTAATCGTTAATCAACTGATAAAATACGAAATATGCCCTTGTGAACCTATAAGATATTTATTAATGTTATCACACTAATTTGTGGAGGACACAAGCTCCAACAAACTCCCACTTGTCCTCACAAGTGTATGTGCGATAACCGATTCTCATATCCTAAAATTTCTCCCACTCAATGTAAAACAATTTGCAAAATCCGTATTCACAAAGGTCGTATTTTACAAGTGATCAATATCAATAGTGGTTTCCCCGACTAGAGAGTAACTTCACTGATAAACGAATCATCATTCGAGCATGGCCATGCATTTCAGTTACTACTCCTCGAGTGGCCCTGAGAAATAACTATACCTGATAAGGGTTGGATATTTTCCTCAACTCGAATCCTGCAGATGTAAGCACAGTATGAAATGACCCAGAAAAAATCTACTTAGTCTTCAGTTACGGCAGACCATGAGAAAGAAACCAAAATCACCCAAAAACCGCCTTAATCTCAGAAGACAGTCGATAGTCAAAAGAATCGAATCTAGGAACACAATGAACGTCCAATCCACGACCTGGCACCGAATGTTTTTAAACATTTAGGACTCCATTACGTTGTCACCAAAAATTTTTCCTACGAGGTATCGTTATAATCTCGCATTTGTGATCGATCAGTCAACCGTTTGACTTATGGCTCGTTGTGTAACATTCCGTTTGATGTCTATGAGTGTCTTGATTTTGGATTTGATAGTGGATGATACTATGGAGCTAGCAGCGTTAGAGGATGGTAGTTGGTTATGTATGGAGTTGGTGTCGTGAGAGATATATATGTGGTGGATACGATATCGTGAGTCATGTTAAGGAAGTAAACATAGTTGGTGGAGTGGGTGTTAAGAGTTCATGTTTTATGTTTGGTCGAGTTCTTGAGTTCTTAGTTATGTTGTTGTGTCTTGGTCGAGTTAGCATGGTTGTTTCATGTATGGGTTGAACTTCGGGGACGAAGTTCTTTTTAAAGAGGGAAGACTGTAATACTCCGTACTTATAAGTCTCTGGGTACTCTATCGAGTAGGCCTTACTCTGTCGAGTAAGGGTGAGTTGCGTTTTAAAATAGTTTCTGACCTGTTGGGTACTCGATCGAGTAACTATGATACTCGATCGAGTAAGGGGGCACTCGATCGAGTACCTTAGCTACTCGATCGAGTAGCCGGTTTACGGGGAGTTATTTCTCGGGTTTTGTTAATTATGCGATTAAGGTATATAATACTTCCGTCATCATTCTTAAACACTTTTCAAAACCTAAATTACTGTCAAGAGAGAAAGCAAAGTACGTTCATCACTTTAATCGCATTGTTAGCAAATCCCGGAGTTTGGAAGGTCGGATGTCATCTTTCGTTATACCGTTGAGATCCTTGCGTCGAGGGTAAGATCTATGTACCGTTTTTATAGTTTTTCCTTAAAGTTGGTTAAACCCTAATATGGGGATTTCGGGATTTTTGTGTAGATTGTGATTTGGTAGTGTCTATGTGTTTGTATGATAGGAGGAGGTTTTATAGAAGAGGCTTTTTGATACAGCTGTTGATACCGTCTGACTGTTGTGCTTTCCAGGTAGGATTTCCTACTCAGTATTAGTCCCATAATGAGATGATTGTTGATGTGTTGAGATTGATTGTTTAATATCGTAATTGTATTATGACGGCTGTGATTGTGATTGTTTGTCTCTGGTTCTCGAGATGCGTTCTCGGCTGAGTGGGGTCACTTGCGGGAGTGGCTTCACGCCCTAGTTTCGCCCTTCGTGGAACCCGCCACGGAAGGGGATGTGCACATTAATAGACATGGTTATCGCTCGGTATGATGAGCGGGGCTTAGGTGGGAACGGCTGCGGTCCCCCACTGGCAGGGCTGGTCCAGTGAACAGTCGGTGATTGAGATTGATGGGACTGGTGTGATTGTGTGTGTGTGACGGTGTAAGCTGTATGTTTATCGTATTGTTGATATATATAAGTTGTGTGATTAGTACTGACCCCGGTTGTTGTTTTGTAAAATCTGCGGTGATCCATTCGGGGATGGTGAGCAGTAATTGAGCAGGTTTGAGTTGAGTCTTTGGGATAGGTGGGATGTGCCACCGTCCGACGATAGAAGTCTTCCGCTTTGTAGCTTTATTAGTTTTATAACATTTCAGATTAACTCGGAGACAGTTGGTTTTGAGAACATGTATCGTATTTTGGTATTTGGTTTCAGTTGTAACCTTTCACTAAACTTATATTATTTAAAGTTGTTTCGTTATTGTCTTATGAATATCATGCCTCGGGTAACCGAGATGGTGGCATCCTTATACCTGAGTGGTCCTGGTAAGGCACTTGGAGTATGGGGGTGTTACAAATGGTATCAGAGCGACGATCCTGAAACCTGTAACCAATAAATCCAATGAATATAGGGAGTCAATTAAAATGAACCCGGGGTAAAGGTTGTAGGAGCTAATGCAAAGACTTGGGAGACGTCCTAAAGTCGCGAACTCGCCCTACAATTTTGAACTCGTCACCATGGGATATGAGTCGGGATCGCTATGTGTTTATCTTGTGAATTGTGTACCTATATGGTGATGTGTGGCATGAATCAGTGGATGTATGTATGTGGAGAATGGGGAATGTGTAGAAAAGGTGGTGATGATGTGATTTCGTAAGCTGTTGATTGAAAGCATGATAGTTGGTTTACAATGTTATTTTGAATTGTAGGAAAAGTATATGAGAATGATGAATGATGTGGTAGAAAAAGGAAGTAGTTCATATGTGATAATATGTGATGAATGATGATGTTGCAGGATGGATGATTCGTAATGTGGCATAATAATATGTGCATAGAAATGTTGTGTCGTATGCGTATATTTTTTTTTGCATAAAGTTGTATGATAAGCTTATGTACTTGTCCACTATTGTTCATGTGTATATGTGGTAAGAAGTGTGTAGTTGTAATGGATGAATTGGTTGGAAGAGATTAAGTAAGTAATTGCTTAAGAATATGAAATTCATGTGTGGAGCATGTTTATGTGGGTAATGGATTGCATAATGTTGCTATGTTAGTAACATGTGAATAGGGGATTTTATGTCGTATATTATGTTATTGTGTACGTAAAGTTATAAAATAAAAGCATGTGGGTAAATCGTGATTGACGAGTTAAAAAATCTATGTATATGATGAATGTTGTTTCTTGGCTTTTGAAAATAGTAACATATGATTAGGAATACTGGTGTTATGAGTTTTGGATTGGTTTTGTTTGCTTGGTTGTTGTTTAAGTTGTTTGGAAGTAAAAATCAAATAATTATGTCGTCTGATTACAGCAAAGTTGTCTTTAAACTGTTATAAATCGAGCTGCATAAATGATTTTAATGTGATTCCAATTGGAGGTGATAGCTTGTTCTTTTACTATTCTAACGATAGGTCACACGCCCAAAACGACCAAGAAATGAGTGAGTTATGACTGTTTTACGAAAACTGGACAGTGCTGAGAAATGCGTAGGTACTCGATCGAGTAGCCTTGACACTCGATCGAGTAGGGGGGGACTCGATCGAGTACGTCAGTTACTCGATCGAGTGGCCCTGGTAATTTGTTTTACGTGCTTCTGATCTTCACCTACTCGATCGAGTAAGTCACTTACTCGATCGAGTGGCCTGTACTCGATCTAGTGACCCCTGTTTTGGGTCATATGCTTTTGTTTTGACTTCGTTGCATATTATGTTTAATTCAAAGATGTTATTTTACTTCTTTATGCATTGTTTTACATGTATGTTGGTCTTGATACGTAAGTTACCCAATCTTATGGTGAAGTGAGTGGCACCTGTGGTGAGTAGGAGTTCGATGGGAGGACATAAGTTATATGTGTTGTGATAGATAGTGGAAAAAGAAAAGGAAGATTGCTATGGTTTATTGAGACATAGAGCATGTTTTGTGAGATGAGATGAGCGATATGTTTGTATGTTGAGTAATGTAAAAGTAAATGAATGTGGGCAAGGGATGATGTGAGTTTATGGAACGTGAGAATGAAAAGATTGAAAAGAGGGACGCAAATGGTGGCAGCTTGAGATGTGTAAAGAATCATGGAGGGGGATGGTTAGGAGTCGTGTGGGTTAAGAATATACATATTGAAAGTTCGTTTTAAAGGGGTTGAGAAGAGTGGTATATAGTGAACTTTGTGGAGACATGTCGCGAGGTGGATTTGTAGACAGTGAGTGAGTTTGGGGAGATTTGGTTTATTAAGAGGTGGAACCACTGTGGGATTTCCTTGGGCAATTAACGGTATGAAAGGAATTTTGATTTCTAGAGATATACAAAGGAGATGCAATTGTCAAACAGTAAACGTTGATTCTATGGATGGATTAGTGGCAAGGGTGATTAATGGCATAATAAGAGAATATTTTATGGTAAGAAAGAGTGAGATGATATCGATATGAAATAATAAGATGTGGGTGTTGGAGCAATGAGAAAGTAACCGGAACACTAAAGAGTTAGGTAGAAGGAATAAGGAGTTGAATGGTTAATTGATTTTGTCGAGTGTAAAAGAAAAGAATAAGGGGAGTAAAACTAGGAAAATGTTGACCGGAGTTATGTGACATAAAAGTAAGGAATCGTCGAGATGTATGATACTATCAAGAGTAAGTAAGTTAATGATTATACAGAAGTTTCAGGACAACATGATTAATCATGAGTTTCGAGGAATTAAGGGAGTAAGAAGTTGGTAGAATATCTGCATGATATGAGATTTTGAGTAGAGAGTTAGATGATGACACAATTAAGGATAGTATTGGGAAGAATGTTGAGGTAGTGTTGTTAATGGATTTGATGTTCGTTATTTGGGATGCTAACCACAGATAGGAAATAAATCGTGATGTTTAGAGATGAGTGTAAGAGGTTTGATGCCCGGACAGTGGTCGTGTTATGGTTTGTGACTAGTGGTTAAGGGTGACGGTATATTAGAAAAGCAGCAAATCTAAAGTGGTTGATTTTGTAGGGACCAGATTGATAAGTATGGTTATGAAAGAGTATAAGATGTGGTTATATGAGGCGGTTGTTAGTAGTTGAGTATTAATGGAGTGGCTACATTTGGCAGAGGGTGATGGATATGCAAATGGGAGAATATGTTATGAGGTGTATACGAGTTAAGCTCGGGTGAGAGGTAACTTTTATCAGGTGGTAACTTACGTGATCAGGATTGACTGGTTGGATGTGATTACGGGTCTGTGATATATAAATGTTTGTGTGAGGTTTTGACCTCACAAGACGTGGTATGGTGTGATTATCATAAAGTTGTTATTTGAATATTCTGTAATGCATGTTGAGTACGCTAATCTAATTGAATGATATTCAAAAAGGTAACAATTTGAGTGATCTGGCATGACTGGCTATACTTGTATGTATTCATGATACATGTCAATCTGTGATATGGTAAGGGGATGATATTCACGAGGTTATTATCTGTTTAATTCATAACATATGTTGTGTTATGATTTAGTAAAGTGGATTTGAGTAAGTTTTTCTTGTCTGAGAAGTTTTTCTGAGTCAGTATTTATGGGAGTTGTATGCAGTTGTGATGACTATCGATGTGGTTGTGGTGCCACGGGTGGTGATCCGGGCACGATATTTAGTGTTGTGATGCGGGTATTTTCGCACTGCGGTGTGGCTGTTGGTGGCGGTGTTGTGATGCTGTCACCGGTTATGGTAGAGTAGGCCGGATGATTATGATTCGAGTTTTGAAAGTACATACTAGTCATACATAGATTGTTGTTTTGTTTGATGTTCCTTCCTGTGAGTTTCAGTTTGTACAGATAGACAGTTGTTTTGTTATCGATGTTTCTTACCAGTTAAGTTTTGGAATGAGGGTAGAGTATGATATGAAAGAGAGTTGTACATGTTTTCGTTGTTGTCATGTGTGGACAAGGCCCTCGGGAACTGCGTCCGCGGGATCCACACTAGGCATAACCGACTCGAGGTTCTTTCGAATCGAATTAAGACAAATTAGAGTCGCCACCAAGTTTTTTGGGAATTTGGAACCGTTCAAGTCAACTTTACACCTTTCATCGAAAAGCATAAAGCCAATCGACTATGAGTGATTAAAGATAAAGACTTGTACCCTATATCACTCGATTTGAATGACTCTCGTAATCCAATGGTATTTAGACGGATCCGCAAACCATAGATCTTGAGTAAGGGGTGAGGGTACGTGTTAGGAAGCCCATAAGGACACCTAACCCCGCCCGTCAATAACGGCCTCTACTAAGTCAAGTATCGGATTTCAAACAAGGTCATAGCTACTACGATATATGATATGCAAACATCGTTTTCAAAACCCTAACATGTGAAGTTTCTATGTCGATTTAGATGCAACTAAACTAACTTTGTCAAAGTTGTAATTTAGCATGTGGGTTGATTGATCTAACAACATATAAACGGAACAAACAAGGCTTGATGGGAATGGGGGAGCCGTTGGGATCTACCCTATTACAACCCAGGCATTTCATGCCGACACAACAAGAAATTAAAGATACAACTCGATCTAAAATACAACGCTATACACAAAACCGTACAAGACGCATTATACGGCCAATTCGGCCTAGGGAAACGTGCACAAAGGGGTGGCCCACGGCTCACATGACTCACGGCCTTAGGTCACTCCTCGTAATGCGTGCTTTCACTTAATCTTATCGAATTAGACATTGGGCTACGCACCAAAGCATGCATTAGCATAAATCGGGCCATGTTGCTTTAAACAACATGCGATTTACTACGCTCTTACATACATGGGGGCACAACCATCTAACCAAACGAGACTAAGGTTTTTTGAAAGAGGTTTTGACTCGATAAAAGAAAGCTAGCTTGAAAATTACAAACAAACTACCAAACACGGCTCGATAAACAAAGTAATTACAAGATACGAAATAACGAGATAAAGATGAGAAATAACGAGAAAAGGGACTACAAGGACACGGCCAAACACGGCCTACACGATTTAGCATACCCTAATCCTTAGGTTAGATTCATTAGGTTAGATAGATGATTGCGAAACGGGATAGGAAACAAGTTAGAAAACGAGTTAGAAACAACGTTGATTGATTTGAAAAGATACCTTGCAAACGCGCATTCTACACGGCCTAAAGGGGTCAAATTAGGTCAAGTTTGCTAATTAATTTAACTCATCGAGTGTTAATAAGAAGGTGCTAACCACGCACTCTTATACTAGCGAGAAATTATGTGAAAGAGAGAGATGTATTCAATTAAGTTACAGAATTGTTAATCGGTTTTTAAAGCTACGTCGATGTACCCTAAAGTGTCTAATTAGGTTATTAAACTGATCTAATGTCATCTAAACGAGTTATATGTTAACAATCAGAGGTCATAATAACATGTAAATGGTCCAGGGGTAGGTCGAATCACACAAAACAAGAGAGGGGTCAAAAGCGAAGAGCGAAGTTAGAATTCGTTTTATTAATGCCCTACCTTGAACACGAGGATATGTAAATGAGACGGGGGTGTACGACCGACTGATGTAGCGGTTTCTTTCCCATGTCAAGTCAACGCGGGTGTTCATGGTGGTACTTTAACTCATACTCGGGCTAAAATAGTTTCATAGTTAATAATAATAATCGATAAACAAGAACGATAAACAAACAAAAACGAACTATAAAAAACAAACATAAAAAAACGAAATAAAAGGGAGAAAGAGGAGGATTTGATGCACCCTCAACCTACATGTATCGTTGACACCGTCTTGGGTCGTAATCGATCGTAGATTTTATCTCGAGAGGCCGTCGTCGACGAAGAAACAAAGCAAACAACACGTTTTTGCAAATCTGGACAAAGAACTTTCAAACAGCGATTTCCCTCTCGTTTCACGGTGAAAATTCGATTTAAAAGATGTTTTGAAAACTAGAAAGAGAGGAGAACAGAGATCTTAAAACAATCCCTGCTCGTTTTGAGTTATTGGGCACAAAAACGAGCACAAACAGAATCGACAGACAGGGGAAAAGTCACAAAACAGAGTGTATAACACTCTGTTTTTCGAGGGAATTCGTGTACTCTCAAGGACAATTTGGCTCGTAAATCTTTGTCTAATGTGTAGATGGATGTCGTATGGTTAATTTTGAACAAGAAACTCGAATTTTGATGGAGGTTTGAAGGGAGAACGAATGGTTTCAAAGAGGACACACAAACTGATTCTCTGTTTGTATGTCGGTTTTGTCTAGGGTTTTTGGGAGGCAATTAGGGTTTGTTTCTGGAGTTTAAAGCTTGTAAGTGAAGGTAGTATGTATGGAGAACTTAGAGGAATGAATGTATGGTGAAGGGGTGGTATTTATAAGGAGTTAAAGTAGGGTTTTAGAGGGGAGAGGCAGACGGGCTTATTTGCGCATAGCTGCTGTCCAGCAGCTTTTGTGAGGGTTTGAGAGGCTTTGTGAGGGGTTTTCTTGGTGGTTAAGCTAGGGAAGTATAGGTAGGATACTAGGGTATGGTTTAGGGTTAATGGGCACGGGTTTTGCAGGTGTTTGGAGCGGGTTTTGGACTCGGGTTTGAGCTGAACGAAAACAGGGGGCTGTTTGTGTCGTGTTGTTTGGGACCTGTTTTGGAGTGTTGGAGACGGGTTTTGGGAGGGGTTTCATGGTGGGTTTGGACGTGGGAATGGTGGGTAGTGTGGAGTACGGGTTGGTGGTAATGGGTTGCGGGTTTGGACCAAGTTTGGAGCAAAACAAATGGGCTATGTTGAACACGGGTTGGGAAGGAGTTGGGCTATGTTGGGGGGCTTGGGACGAGATTTGGGATGTGGATAAGGGGGTTCGAACTGGGGTTGGATAGGTAGAAGCCTAGGTTGGTTAGTGTACTCGAGATTTGTGCCAACTCGTAAAGAAAACGGGCTCAAAAACCGAGCTATAATCGAGCTCCAAAATGCGTGTTTAAAACGAGCTTTCGATTTTCTAATTCGATTTTTCAAATCAATTAACACATTAAAATAAATGATTTTTCAAATCAAATACACTCATAAAATGATTTTTCAAATCAATTATCTATTTTATTTTCAATAAAATAAACTTGAGAAAATAAATTCAAAATAAAGTAAAATGATATCACCTTAAAAAAGTTTTAATTTAAATATCATTTAAATTGATAAAATATTTCATCGACGACGCCCATTCTACATCGTAAAACGAGCCCAAATAATGACAATGACAACTAAAGAATACATGTGTCCTATCATCATCGGGTGTTTGTCGGGTTCTCTATAAATTCCAATATCGACGGATACGGGTATCTACAGAGCCCCCACTTTGACTGAGGCTTGGACAAGGCGAAAGTCAAAGTATACCCCAGGTCCCTCTCGACCTGAGGATTCTGCGGGTCGTTTATAGTCCATTAGACTTGCGTATATAAGCTCGCCAGCCATAAGAAGAGATCATACCCGAAACTTCGTTGGGGATTGACTCTTTGCTTCATGTTGTGTCAAGTTGTCATCGTTGGTCATCGACCCATAAAATTGCATATATGGTGGATTGAGCCTTATCCTTAGGCGCCTACGTATCCGTTTACGACGGAATCAAACCCGCGTTGTAGTTCGGCAACCGCCGACACATGCCCAAAGTTTATCATCTGTGGCGTATGTCCAAAATTCATCATCTGTGACATTTGCCCAAAATTTATCATCTCTTTGGCGCTTGTCCGAATGGGACGGGACTTTCCGAGGAGGTTGCCGCCGCTTTCATCATTTGCTTTCAGCTACGGAATTCTTCCATTTCATACTCTTGTATTGAATTGAATTCTTGGTGGATGTCATCCTTTACATCTTGATAATGGTCTCGAAGCCTACGGCCAGAGCCCCATTCTGCAATGGCTCTAAAGTCGAAGACTTTAGAGCCCCCAGTTGAAGCATATCCTACTATATTTGAAACACAAAAACGTACTAGCAATAATCATCACATAAGCACATTTGGATCATCGATCTTGAAATTGGATCATTTGAAATACTGGGTCATCGACCCGAAAATTGAATTTGAAAATTTTGAATGATTGGGTCATCGACCCGAATTTCGAATTTGTCATCATTTAGAATATTGGGCCATCGGCCCTTCAAAAATTGAATTTTGAATTTTTGAATTTCGAAGGATTGGATCATCGACCCACAAAGATTCCACTACTTGGATCATCTATCAACAATTCGCAAAAAGTTTTTGGAATTTTGAAATTTTGAATTTTTTTTTTTTTTTGAAATCGAACCTTGATGGGTGAGCATGAAACACGACACAGACGCTCTGTATGACACGTAAACAACGTGGGCGTAGCCCGCTACCGTAAAACAAAAAAAAAGAAAATAAAACCGTAAGTGTGCACGGGCTTTAATTCAAATATGGACTTGTTGGGGGTAGAAACGTAAATTGGCCATTCTGGTGCCAAAAGATGGCAAATGGGAATCACAAGGTCGTCAAACTTGGGACGGAGATATCGTATGGCATGGGCGTGCTCCCGAGGGCACATGGGAATCAAGATCACTTGGCATTGACAAGGTGGATTAAACTCTCAGAGCAACAACGTTGGCTTCGTCCAGACACTAAACAAAGACTGATTTTATGAGAACAGTTGGACATCACACATCACTCTTGTTGGGAAAATTCTGTCACTCTTCTCCTCGCCTCCTTTCTTTTCAGCGAGTTTTCCATCATTTCTTGCCACCGCCTTCTTTCTTTTCAGCGGGCTTTTACTATTTTTCTTCCACGCCTTCTTTCTTTTCAGCGGGTTTTTCATATTTTCTGTTCCCAACACAAACCTACATCTATATAACTCGGCATCTTTGCCTAAACCGTTCGATAAAGGTCATTCTGAGACTTGATACTATTCATCCGAACTTATATCCTCATCCTAGCCTACATCGAGTGCTAAGACCGACTCAAACAAAGGTGGCTTCATTTGGACTTGATTAAGACCCGTAAGAAACCGACAAGATGACAACTTGGTTGATGAGGGGATTGAATCCCTTGTTCAGAAGGACTGCCTGCCTATTCGCGTGGAGCGAAATCAAATCCGACGTAGTTCGATCATGGTGCATAAACATGGCATTTTGATTGTGTGTACACACTCAAAGGTTTCACCTAAGGTATCATGTCGTATCCCATTCTAGCATGTAAAGTACCGTTAAATCCCGTGTCTGGGGTTAGGTGTAAAAGGCTTGGATCTTTTGGGATGTGGAGCTTGGTAATAACAAGTTGGAATGGTTAACCATCATTCTGAAGGTTTGTTTTGTGGTGCTAAGGCCAAGGGCTATGGCTGCTGATGTGGTTGGAATGGGTGACTCGGGTTTGATGAACCACGAGTGCAAATGGGTTGAAAAATGATGTGGGTTCAAATTTCCATATCTGGACCCTAAAGGCTGGGTGTAACAACACAAGCGGAATGATTCTCAAAATTCCTGAGTATCCCCTTGTAACCGTCTCAGGAAGGACTTAGAGGGTAAAGAGGTCACTACTTACGCTTTTGGGATTCGCCCATTGAACCTCAACTATGGGTACTTAACTTGAATTCTGGCTTCCATAACTTCGACATTCAACCAAAAAGCATTCCGCAATAACTTCAACATCTTTTTTCTTTTTTCTTTTTCTTTCATCTTTTTTTCATTTTTCTTTTTTCATTTTTTTTTCATTTTTCCAATTTTTCTCTTTTTCTCATTTTTTTCATTCTTTTTCATCTTTTTTTTTCTCTCTTTGAAAATGATCTTCTCTTCATTCTCTTAGTCAAAAATGGATACACCTTGAAAACTGGGCTTCGCCAACTAATTTGGGTAGGAACTAACAGTTCCTTGTTAGAACAGGTTGATATCTTCTCTCTTCGAGATGGGATAATTTTGTTGGGGAAAAGGCTTGCCTTCCATCATCGATATGGAAAACAAGGAGCTAGTCCGGGTTCGTCCTAGAATCATCTAAAAGCCTGTCATAAGTCTGGTTTTGATGGAGGTTTTCTACCGCCAGACATGGAATAGGTAAAGGAATCAAACACGGGATCCTAGTGTACCTTACATTTTGAAACAGGACATATTTCTACCCCAGGGATGCCTTTGAGTGTGTTGTGCATTTTATCATGCTTTCAGAATGATTGAGGATTGGAAAAAAGACATATTTGGAAATGAAACCGCAACTTTTTATTGGAACGACAAATGCTTAACAGACTCGAAGGAACGATTCCTAGGACACACCCTAGGTCATCGCGGAACAAACGACTCAACTTCAAGAAAAGAAAGTCCTAGACTCGACTCGACTAAGATAAGAAAACAGATCCCGACTCATAATTATCAAATCTAGTTTTGAGCTTTCCCTTGTTCAGTTGTCAAGTTAGATGCTCGGCTCTTGTCCTTGATCTCTGTGATGGTTTGCCTCCATCCCGAGGTAGTCCTCTGAGGATCTACGCCAGTGATGAAGGTTGGTGAATCAAATTGTCTTTTATTAACTTCGTTAACGAGAGGAGTATATTCTGGAGCAAGACTCCCGACTTGAATTTCATTCTTCGTGTTTGGCAATAATTCAAAGCAATCCACAAATATTTCCCCGATAAACACCCCTTTCAAGTGACATGGGCGGATAAGATAGGAATAATCGACATTGTCTTCGACAGAAACAAAGTTGGCGTGATCGGCAAATGGATTGGTGATGTTATTGGATTTAACAGTTGGGATTGGGAGTGTTCCACTCTCAATCATGTCTTAGATTTCGTGCTTCAGTCGATAGCACCTTTCAGTATCATGGCCTTTCCCTTGGTGAAAGGCACAGTAGGCATTTGGTTTATACCATTTACCTTGTTGATCAGCGGGAGGGTCCGGAGTTGGACCAATAGGCTTCAGCTTTCCTTGGGCTATGAGCATTTGGAGAACGTATGTATAAGTGCATCCGATATCGGTGAATGCCCTAGGTGTTTGGCGTTGCGACTTCTTCGATTGCCCTTCTAAGAGATTGATGGCTTCATCAATATGGGTCGTTTTTGGGGCCTTGCCCTTAGACGGTGAGGCCCCTTGGTACCCTTTCGGCTTTTCAGCCTCTGCCCTTATGACATCATCTTCTACCTTTATCCCGATTCTTATCAATTCATTGAAAGAGCCAAAATTCTGGTATTTCAGAGCATTGCGGTAAATAGGTCGTAGATTCTTTACGAACTTATCTACCATTTCAACTTCGTCAGGCTTCTTGGCTAATTTGATGCTTTCAGCGCGCCATCTTGCAAGGAATTTAGTAAAGCCTTCTTTGTCTTTCTGTGTCATCACCTCCAATGTTCTTATGTTGGTTTGAATCTCGACATTATCAGCATAGTGCTTGCAGAACTCCACCGTAATATCTTCGAAAGTAGGGAAGTTCTTTAGGTCCATATTGTAGAACCACGCCTTCGGTGTTCATCCGAGATTGGGCGAAAATTTCGGAGAGCATGTCGGCAGTACTCCCTTGATGCTAAGTACCCCTTATAGGCCTTAACATGGTGGATCGGATCTTCCGTGCCCTTAAACTTTGGGATATCGTGAGTACCATGTTTGTGGGCAACTTATCTGAATCGGGGCATAGGCCCTAGCATTTTCGTAGTGGATGTTCTTCCCCAGGAGAGCTTGGACGGTCTTCAATGAATTTGAACCGTTTCTCTAGATCAGTCAGAGGTGGGGTAGATGAAGAGGAATCTTCACCCAGCTTAGATTCGATTGCATCCATTCTGGTCATCATGAGGTTCACGGCCTCAGTGAGTTTGTTAACAGCATCTTCCATTGCTTGAAGTCGGGTTTTTGGCGGCCTTTCTACAAGAAAACCCCGAACCGAGTCAATATTCAAATGTAAGAGCCCCTGCACACTTAAGGACACGACACCAACTTGACTCAAACAAAGACTCGACTTATGACCGACAAACCAAAAGGTTCGACTCACGGTTGGATTTAGACCTCGATTCATTTTAGACTCGACAAAACGACATGATTCAAGCTGTCATAGCTCGATTCTAAACTGGACTCGGTGTGACTAAACCCGTGATTGGACTAACATAGCCCATAGGTTCGGGTGAAACGCCCTAAATGGCCTAGCTTGGGCGTTTCTGTGGACTATCCTAGACCAAATGGTCGACCAACATGACTCAAAGCCCAAGAGGTGAGCTTGGGTGACCCAACAAGGTCGTGTTCTAGACTCTCGGGGCAAAACACGCCTAGCCTAACACGGCCAGGACCCGGACACGACTCGACGCATTTCATGCTTGGTTAAGGTTCGAGAAATATTTTGGATTGAATTTGAAAAAAACGAAGGATCGATTTGAAAATGAGATTTGAAATGGGCAGCATGCCGGCTATAAAAGCTTATTTTGGCCGAAAATTCTAGTCCTATTTGGGCAGCATTCCGCGTTTTGAAAATCACGCTATTTGAAAGTAAGTTGTTCAAAAGTTCGGTTTTGAAATTGACATGGAAAATTTTGAAAAGACTTCGGAAAACACCTTGCACATTGTCATTCTCATGTTATAAGGATGTATGCTCCTAGACATCTCTAAGTCTCGACAAGTCTTCTACAAGAAGGTCTATGCCCTCCATCCTTTTGCGGTCTTATAGAGCAAGGGCCTTTAGGTAGAGTACCTAGAAGAGCATTCCCACCATCAAGAACCACGCGAGGCGGAGCGGAAGCAAGCAATGTGCGAGTTCCCCGGCATAGTGGGACGTCGCCCCCACGCATCACGAGAAACGCCGGGACGGCCCGGGAAAATCCTTAAGGGTTTATGCATGAATCGTAGCACTATGAGTAATGTTTTACTTTCCAATACTTTCTTTTCAAGTTTCACCTCGGAGGAAAAGACCCTAGAAACAAAGTGTAACTAGCCCTCTTTTCCCCAGCGGAGTCGCCAAACTGTGGACAAGGCCCTCGGGAACTGCGTCCGCGGGATCCATACTAGGCATAATCGACTCGAGGTTCTTTCGAATCGAATTAAGACAAATTAGAGTCGCCACCAAGTTTTTTGGGAACTTGGAACCGTTCAAGTCAACTTTACACCTTTCATCGAAAAGCATAAAGCCAATCGACTACGAGTGATTAAAGATAAAGACTTGTACCCTATATCACTCGATTTGAATGACTCTCGTAATCCAATGGTATTTAGACGGATCCGCAAACCATAGATCTTGAGTAAGGGGTGAGGGTACGTGTTAGGAAGCCCATAAGGACACCTAACCCCGCCCGTCAATAACGGCCTCTACTAAGTCAAGTATCGGATTTCAAACAAGGTCATAGCTACTACGATATATGATATGCAAACATCGTTTTCAAAACCCTAACATGTGAAGTTTCTATGTCGATTTAGATGCAACTAAACTAACTTTGTCAAAGTTGTAATTTAGCATGTGGGTTGATTGATCTAACAACATATAAACGGAACAAACAAGGCTTGATGGGAATGGGGGAGCCGTTGGGATCTACCCTATTACAACCCAGGCATTTCATGCCGACACAACAAGAAATTAAAGATACAACTCGATCTAAAATACAACGCTATACACAAAACCGTACAAGACGCATTATACGGCCAATTCGGCCTAGGGAAACGTCCACAAAGGGGTGGCCCACGGCTCACATGACTCACGGCCTTGGGTCACTCATCGTAATGCGTGCTTTCACATAATCTTATCGAATTAGACATTGGGCTACGCACCAAAGCATGCATTAGCATAAATCGGGCCATGTTGCTTTAAACAACATGCGATTTACTACGCTCTTACATACATGGGGGCACAACCATCGAACCAAACGAGACTAAGGTTTTTTGAAAGAGGTTTTGACTCGATAAAAGAAAGCTAGCTTGAAAATTACAAACAAACTACCAAACACGACTCGATAAACAAAGTAATTACAAGATACGAAATAACGAGATAAAGATGAGAAATAACGAGAAAAGGGACTACAAGGACACGGCCAAACACGGCCTACACGATTTAGCATACCCTAATCCTTAGGTTAGATTCATTAGGTGTGGACAGCGGGCCGCCCACGGGGGCGCTTGGTGAACACGAAACAAGCGTTTGCATTTTGTATGGAGTCGCCACCAATTTTTATGGGAAATTGGAACCGTTCGAATACCTCGTGTCATGTCAAGACACAAAGTAGTGACATGAACACTAAGCAATCGTTACCCTTAGCATTCTATGTCTAGAATGACTCTCGTAGATGCCAATGAACATGGGTGCTCACGGAGATCAAGAGTAAGGGGTGAGGGTACGTATTAGGAAGCTCTTTTGATCGAACACCTAATCCCGCCCGCCTCGATAGTGGCCTCTACTAATGATTAGGGAAGTTATTCGTACTCGATATACCGTCAGCTATATGCATGCAATGCAACATCCAATAAATTAATCCTAGCATGTGAGAATTTAACTAAGTCGGTAAACACGTTAGTATAGCATACAATTGGGTCGAAATAGGAATTTAATGCTCATTTACATGTGAAAACACACAAACGGTAAAAGAAATACAATAATTATGAAATTACAATAATGAAAATTACATTAATTACATCGGATTAGGCGATTTATGTCGAAAATACCTTTAAAACGGATAATTTGAGAAAACGAATAAAAGAATAAAATTACGAATAGATCAGAAGGTGATAATACGAGTAATAGTTAGTTAATGCGTAAACTAATTAAACTAGGTCAAGGCAGAAACGGAGTTCAGGGACAGAACTCAGCCAGGAACAGGCGCAGCAGAGCTGCGTCCTTTGGAATAGGCGCAGCAGACGCTGCGTCTGTTCCTTGGCTCAGTTCTGGCTGTGAAGCCGTAATTGCAAGCCGTTAATGTTAATTGGTGATTTGAAGGATTGATTTATATATTTACTCGGATGAAAGTGATTAATATGTTAATTTACATGTGAATGGGTCGTGAAAACAGTAAAACATGAATAAGACGGAATTAAATGAATTTATTACAAGAGGAAATAATTACAGAAGTGAAAAATATTAATGAGTCCTCTATTGAAATCAATAAATTAGGTTAAATATGACGGATTAATGACGACAACAGATGAAAACTATATCAAAGACGAATTCCAGAAACTCAATATGAACAAATTGAATCTCTACAACCCGGAATTGAATTTAATGACGAAAACCCGCAAACATTGGATTATTAGGGATTTAAGTCGGATTTAATGAATTAAACATGTGAATCACGGTGATTATAATAAATGTGGAATTATTATGACATTAAGACGAAGAATTAACAGACGAATAAGCAAAAGAAAGGGTTTTGAATACGAATTACAGAGGACAAACGAAGAACAAAGGAAGCGAGAATCTGCGCGGCCCCTCACGAAGAGGCGCAGCAGAATCGCGCGCTCTTCGAAGAGGCGCAGCAGCTTCTTTGCGTCCTTTCTCGACGGTTATTTACTGAAATCCGCAAAAAACAGGTTTTAACAAAGGGTTTTAGAAATCGATTTTAACGGTATTTTCGACGTAAACCTTACAATTGATGATACGAAAAGTAAAATACAATAAATAAATAAGGATTATACACCCTCAGACTTACATGTTGACGAAACGAGAAGGACTAAGATATCGATTAGTGATGCTCGACGCGAATGCAAAGAAAGTGCCCTCGTAAGAGGAAAACGATTGATTAATTAAATTGATTAAGTGTAGTTGGTCAAATTGGTCGCTCATGCAACGGAGAGGTGGGGTACCGGAAGATCCGAGCTTACGTGGTCGAAAGTTCAAGCACGTAGGCGCCAGTAAGTAAGAACAAAGTCTAGAATGCAAAGGGAGAAGAGAAGGGCGGACACTCGCGTGAGAAATATGAGGAGCGAAGGCTCCTATTTATACTAATCACGCGACGGAATTATGGAAAGACTAGGATACGGAAGAAAAGATCCGGAAATAACCGACTTAGGTTAAAACACGGAAACTTGGACAAAAAGAAAGCCCTGGGAAAAGGCGCGGCAGTGTCGCGTCCCTTGGAAGAGGCGCAAAGACTTGTCGCGTCCTTTCCCGGGTAGGTTCCTCTGCGAGTAGAAAACGCGTTTGACAGCCTGTCGTATTTTAGGCATAACCTTTTTCTACAAGACTCGGATTAAGGTGATTTTGGTGGCGTTGGAAAGCTAAGAAAAAGATCTAGAACTTTCGTGAAATAGGCCGACCCAAAAACTCGTTATGAGCTCGTAAAACGGGCCTAAAGGTCGGGTTGTCATTTTAGCTAAATGAAATGCACATTTTGTAATGTAAACTTTAAGTTTAGCCTAAATAAGTGACATGAGACTCAAAATGAGATATAATCTCAACATTTTATGACATCCTAACCTTAGGTAGACAAGCACATTGTTTTGACTCGGGATTTGACGGCATCGTAAAATGGAGACAGCTTTTAGGCCCGGACTCGAATGTACTCTAATTATCACAAACGACCGTATCGGCACGTAGATGCCAACTAAGAGGTAGACATTAATATTTGAGCAATCACCTGACGATAATCTTAAGAATTGTCACAAATCGTTCCGCGTACCAAACATGCGGCCCAATCATCACCGGGTGGTTTGCGGGAGGTGCAGAAATGAGGTATCTACAGAGCCCCCACTTTGACTGAGGCTTGGACAAGGCGAAAGTCAAAGTATAGCCATCAGGTCAATCGAAGATTACAACCTGACGACTATGGCGACGCGAGGCGGCTCAAGGGGTCTGAGCCAAGGACCTGTTGTCGGGAACATTTTAGAGTCTGTCGACTATCGGGGAGGGTCGTTTAAAGTCCATTAGACTACGTAAGGAAGCTCGCCAGCCATAAGAAGAGACCATACCTGAGATACCCCGGGTGAAACGGATCAAGACGCTTCGGAAAACTCTCTGGTCTGAAGATAACTTGGTGTCTGAAGGCATTAGGGGTCACAGGGATTCTGAGAAAACTTCTTAATACTTCTGAAGGTTAACTCTGAAGACTATCTCTCACTGAAGGACAACTCTCTAAAGGGAAGGCTGAAGGATAATTCTCTGAAGGACTAAAAGGGGACTTAACTGAAAAGGGGTTATTTGAAGGTTACTGAAAGGATCAACATATGGAGGATTATCTTGAAGGCATAAGGCTGAAGGAAGGATTATCCTGAATGGTTATCTAAAGGGTTATCTGAAGGGTATCTGAATATAGGAAGGTTATCTGAAGGGATATGAAGGTTATCTGAAGGGATAAGGAAGGATTATCCTGAAAGGTTATCTAAAGGGTTGTCTGAAAGATTAAGGTAAGTTTCTGAAAGATCTGAAGGGTTTATCCTGAAAAGGGTTACCTAAAGAGTTGGGTGTATGAACCTAAGGTCGTTGGTGTGGGAGCTTAAAGGTTTATGAACCTAAAGGAAACCACTTTGGGATCTAAGAATCTAGGGGTAAGAATCCTAACTTTGGGTTTACGAACCTAAGGAAGGAGGCATGGGAACTTCTGGAGAACGACAACTTTGCCGAACTCTGTGAGGAAACAATAATATCGAGGGTAGCAGGACGTCGGTAGAAACTGCTGGGGAATCTGCTTGCGTCGGTCTCAAGCGAACTCTGGCAAAAACTTGAGGTTGAATCTCGCTGCGTCGGTCTCAAGCGAACTCTTGTTGGGGAATATATTGACGATTAGGAACATCTTGGTCGCCATGGAAGAAATCTTGAGTGAGCAATCGCAAAATATCGCTTACTGGGGACAAATATTTTGACGACTAGGAACATCTTGATCGTCATGGAAGAAATCTTGAGTGAGCAATACTGCAAAATATCGCTGCACACTGGGACAAATATTTTGACGACTAGGAACATCTTGATCGTCATGGAAGAAATCTTGAGTGAGCAATCATCAAAATATCACTACTGGGAGAATGAAGACTTGGGTGAAGCCCCCGAGTCGAGCGAGCACTCGCTCGATACTTACCTGCATGGATATTAGCCACACAAGAATGTAATCTAATATGCAAATAGAACATAAACACATATGCACGTAAGCAATTATCACATGGACCTCGAATGAGGAAACACATAGGCTTTGCAAAAGGCGTTTCTTTATAAAAGTCGTTTAAAACTTGTTCAAAGAAGTTTGTCGTTTGTAATGCGTTATGCATATTCAATGGGCTTTAGACATAGGACTTGACATGACACAGACCTTATATGGATGCAAAATATAGACCTAGGTTTGACGCGACACAGGGATGACTTTGACAGACTTTGTTTAAGTATGCGCAACCCATAGCCAAGTGTGGGTGACAATGCGTATCAGTTCCAAAGGTATAAGAATTGCAAGAAAGATGGGGGCATATAAAGGCAAGGCATGAGCCATGGATCATTTGGACTTCTTTCACCACCGTTTACTGTAAAAGAGACCCCTCTTGAGGCACGATAAATCGGAGAATCGATCTAAGACCCTTATCATTGTCCGGACCGAGTACTAACTTGGCTTAAAATAAGAGAGGAATAAAGGAAGGGTGGCATCTCGGAAGAGAAGCCCCCAGGATGAGAACATGACTCTGGACTTTGGTAAAAGAGACTGGGCGACAATAAGGAGCCCCCAGTATAGAGGTGTTGGTTGTGGAAGGAATGTTAAATGAGGTTGGAAGGTTGAAAACTGGGATGGTTGATAATTGAGGTGATTGAAAGTTGTTAATTGAGGTGGTTGAAAGTTGGAAGTGGGGATGGTTGTGTCCTTGAGGATTGCCTACGTATTCACGTGAAGTGAAATCAAACCAGATCGTAGTTCTGAGGTTTGGTTAATTTTGTTTGGGTGTTGTGGTTGTATCCTTCTTGTGTAAGAAAGGACTGCCTACGTATCCACCTGAAAAGGTGAAATCAAACCATGCTCGTTTTTCAAGTGTGTGCCTAAGCTATGTTGTTAGGGCCTTAAAGTGCAGGGGTCACAAGGGTAATATTCCTTTGGTGAATCGAAGAATCGATTTGAGATAACTCCCGCTGATCATAGACCAAAGAGGTATAATTAAGTTTGTAAAAATTTCCTTGTCGTGCGAGCACACCTAAAAGTGGACCCTAAGGATGAATTGGGGTATGTCCCGTTCTGGGTAGCAAAGTATTTGAAGACTCCGTGTATGGGTCAAGGTGAAACTGGATTGGATATCTGGAATGTAGAGCTTGGACATAAGAGGCTTTGATGAAACAAATCTCTGGAGCTTGATTTTGTGAAGTTAAGGCTTTATGGGGTTATGGCTTGTAATGTGGCTTGGAAATGGAGTCTCTTGGCTTGATGTAGCCTGAGCACATAAAGGTAGGTTAAAATGACGTGGGATCAAGCTTCCATGTCTTGGCCCTAAGGGATGGGTATGTTTGACGAGCTTGTGAGGATTCTCAAAATTCCTAACTATCTCCCTGTAACGGTCTCGAGAAGGACTTAGGGTGTGTGAAATGTGAAAGGCTAAGTGAGGGTGCTAGTTGACCATCTTCATTGATGTCTTGATTCTATATAGACTTCAGTAGTATTTCGTATTTGATATTGTTCTTGATTCAGACACAGATTCTTGGTCTAGAATATATCTCGGCTTTTGCTCAGATTTTTGATCAGGTTTTGAAGGATAACTTTGACTTTGGATATTGACTTGTTTGATTGAGCCTTGTTCTTTGACTTTTTTGTCTTGGATATTGATCTTGGTCATTTCTCTTGATTGAGCCTTTTGTCTTTGATCATGGCTCGTATCGTCTTGGATTTGCTTGTTACCATGGATTTGGGTCACACTAGCACCTTTGGGTGTGAAATGGGTTGGTCTTTAGTAACACGGGTTGTTTATTGTGGGGAATGGGCTTGCCTTCCGTCATGGATCGTTAACAAGGGAGACGGTCTGGATTCGTCCTAGAATCTCTTGAGATATGCTCGTCCTAGACTAGGGTTATATTGTGGTTTCTATTGCCAGACATGGAATAGGTAAGAAAAGAACACGGAGTTTCGGATCCTCTACAACATGGAATGAAACATCATCTAAGTGTACTCACATCGACTGTCATGGGTTGTTGTTGTTGTTCATTTTAAAATGTCTCAAATCAATTCTCGTTGTCACAGGAAATGGTAAAGGAAGAGATATGATAGAATATGTGGATTGAAAAGTGTGCTTTTATTGAAATGGATAATAAATGTATTTTAACATAGATATGAGAAGACACGTGACTCATGGGACAGCCCCCAGTTTGTCACTAGGAATGAAAACGGAGAAAGATACTAGAACAAATATGAGATAGAAAGCCTAAGACTCGGACTCGGACCCGGACTTTGACGCGATCTTAGACCTAGACTCGTAATCATCGGCCCATGCTTGAACATCTTCTTTTCCAGCGATTGGCTTCGGCATCTGGCTTTGAGCATTCACCCATTTGAGCACCTCATTCTCATCATTGGGAATGTTGGAAGGATAACAGTCAAGAAGAGTTTCTTGATAAGTGGTATATCCATGAGGATTGCCTAAGCTACCTTGTGGGTTAAAGGTTGAGAGGGACAACTTCCCGTTTTCGATCATATCCTGAATGACATGTTTTAATTTGTAACATTTCTCTGTATCATGCCCTTTGCCTCTATGGTATTTGCAGTACGAATTCTCATCCCAGAATTTGGATTTCCTCTCTGGGTTAGGTGTAGGTCCTATAGGCTTCAACATTTGTCGCTCCATGAGTCTCTGAAGGGCATCGGTGTATGTAATACCAATGTTGGTAAATTTCTTAGGAGGTGTGCCCTTATTTTCAGAAGCCCTTGTAAATGACCTTGGAGGGTTGTTAGGTTTCTTTTTGACGAAGGATCCATGAGGATGCCTTTATTGATTTTGATTCCTCGATGATAAGAACTAAGAATAGATTGTCCATTTGTTTCTTTCTCCTTAGGATTGACAAGTTGAGGGTTTGTCTGGACACTTTTCATTTCGAGAGGTTGGGCATCAAGCTTCTTACCCATTTCAGCAAACTGTTTCTCCATGTTGGAAAGTCGGAAGTTTAGATTATCAATGGCTCCCTCTATTTTGGAAAATTTGCTGTCAAAGGCCATGGAAAGCATGAGCATTCCATTTTGGATATCTTCGCCTTCGAGGACATTGATTTCTTCATCATCATGATGATTGAGGAGATGAGAACAATCTAGAGATGGTTCTTCGTCATGCTTAATGATATTAGGCCCAAGAGGGTCGGTCTTCTTGGATTTCTTGACGGAAGGTGGCACGGGAAGCTTGCGATCCTCGATCATATCCTGAATAATATGCTTTAGATAAAAGCATTCCTCCGTATCGTGTCCCCTACCTTGATGGTACTGACAATATGAATCGCCCTTCCATCTAGGGAATATCTTTTCAGGGTCCGGGGTTGGACCAATTGGATGAAGCTTTCCTTGGGAAACCAACCTTCGTAGAGCTACTTCATATGGGGTTCCGTGGTCAACGAATTCCCTATGAGCTCGTCCCGGCCTTCTGGGTGGAGTTTCCAAGAGGTTGACTCCCTTGTCTTCATTGGCCTTCTTAGATGGGTGAGTCGTGTTGAAGCTATGCCCTGGCCTTGGGGTACGAGAAGATGGTAAAGGTTTCATCATATATATCTTGTTTTCCATATTGGTGACATGAGCGCTCAAGTCTTCGATGGTGGCCTGAAGCTTAATGACTGCAGTACTTAGTCCCTCGACGACGACAGATAAACGTTCTTGAACACTTTCATTGGAAATTGCGGAATTCCTACCGAGAAGAAAATGATGCGCATTACAACTTAATTTGACATGGGATCACGCATACTAGAGCAACAAACAAAGGATACACGACGAGACGCGATGACTAGACTCTTGATTTGTGAATCCAGGAGATGTCGTGAGTGACCTCTCGTGTTTGGACTCATGGTGTTTGACTTTGACTTTTAGACTCGAGTGTTGACTTTTGACAGAGTGACATTTATGTGGTTGACTTTATTGACGGGATTGATGACACATGTTGACTCTGGACTCGAGGTTTGCTTATAGGTGTTAAGAAGACTTGTTGTAGTTTAGACTCAAATACGAAGCCCATTGAGACTCGTGTGTTGAGCCTCGAAACGTGTGACTCGATGTGTCGAAAATGCTTAGATCCTAACTAAATTGGGGTAGGGAGTCCAAAATGACGGCGTGACGCCTTAGGACTTGACTTGAGTTTGAAAAGACCCAAAATGTAAAGGAAGACGGGTTCATGACTCGACGGAGTTCCGACTAGGACATAGTCGGTTTGAACTTTGACTCTAACTTAGCCCAATTGAATTTACATATTTACATTTACATGTTGGAAAATATTTTGAATAAAACGTTTTTTTTTTTTTTTTTTTTTTGGATTTTTTTTTTGTTTTTTTTTTTTAAACGTTTTTTTTTTTTTTTTGGTTTTTTGAAATGGGTTTTAGGCCCGACGTTTGACTCGACATATGGACAGTGTTTAGGCTTATTTCGCGCTATTTTGAAAATATTTACATTTTGAAAAGGATTTTATTTTACAAAATGGTTTTGTTTACAAAATGGTGATCACATATGATACAAGCATTCAAAACAGGCATTATAACGGGATGCTGAGTACATTTAAAAGGGTTTTGGTTTAAAGGGTGGGTTGCCATACCGAACAATCAAACCCGAAGTCTGTGGAGAGGCTCGTACCAAACAAGAGTAAGGCCGATTCCTAGTCCATTTCCTCAAGTAGTGAAAGTCCTTGATACAAACAAGAGTAAGCATCATGGTATGGATGACGTCAATCGCTATCCATCCTTAGGCCCAAATAAGAATTAGGACCGTTTAGACGGGACGAATGGTCGAATTGGTTGGGTTGGGCCTAGGAAGGCCGAGTGAAACGATCTAGGAAGACCGAGTTATGAAAACCGACAATTGTCTTGTACAAACTATTCCCTAACCTTGTTCAAGTTTCACCCTTTTGGCTACACGTAAGTGTATTATCCCCAGCGGAGTCGCCAAACTGTGGACAGCGGGCCGCCCACGGGGGCGTTGGTGAACACGAAACAAGCGTTTGCATTTTGTATGGAGTCGCCACCAATTTTTATGGGAAATTGGAACCGTTCGAATACCTCGTGTCATGTCAAGACACAAAGTAGTGACATGAACACTAAGCAATCGTTACCCTTAGCATTCTATGTCTAGAATGACTCTCGTAGATTCCAATGAACACGGGTGCTCACGGAGATCTGGAGTAAGGGGTGAGGGTACGTATTAGGAAGCTCTTTTGATCGAACACCTAATCCCGCCCGCCTCGATAGCGGCCTCTACTAATGATTAGGGAAGTTATTCGTACTCGATATACCGTCGGCTATATGCATGCAATGCAACATCCAATAAATTAATCCTAGCATGTGAGAATTTAACTAAGTCGGTAAACACGTTAGTTTAGCATACAATTGGGTCGAAATAGGAATTTAATGCTCATTTACATGTGAAAACACACAAACGGTAAAAGAAATACAATAATTATGAAATTACAATAATGAAAATTACATTAATTACATCGGATTAGGCGATTTATTTCGAAAATACCTTTAAAACGGATAATTTGAGAAAACGAATAAAAGAATAAAATTACGAATAGATCAGAAGGTGATAATACGAGTAATAGTTAGTTAATGCGTAAACTAATTAAACTAGGTCAAGGCAGAAACGGAGTTCGTGACGAACTCGGCCAGAACAAAGCAAAGCAGTAGTGCGTCCTTTGAATAGGCGCAGACAGACGCCGCGTCTTTCCTTGGCTCGGTTAAATTCGTGAAGCCGTAATTGCAAGCCGTTAATGTTAATTGGTGATTTGAAGGATTGATTTATATATTTACTCGGATGAAAGTGATTAATATGTTAATTTACATGTGAATGGGTCGTGAAAACAGTAAAACATGAATAAGACGGAATTAAATGAATTTATTACAAGAGGAAATAATTACAGAAGTGAAAAATATTAATGAGTCCTCTATTGAAATCAATAAATTAGGTTAGATATGACGGATTAATGACGACAACAGATGAAAACTATATCAAAGACGAATTCCAGAAACTCAATATGAACAAATTGAATCTCTACAACCCGGAATTGAATTTAATGACGAAAACCCGCAAACATTGGATTATTAGGGATTTAAGTCGGATTTAATGAATTAAACATGTGAATCACGGTGATTATAATACATGTGGAATTATTATGACATTAAGACGAAGAATTAACAGACGAATAAGCAAAAGAAAGGGTTTTGAATACGAATTACAGAGGACAAACGAAGAAGAAAGGAAGCGAGAATCTGCGGCCCTCACGAAGAGGCGCAAAGAAGAATCGCTCCTTCAAGAGGCGCAGCGATTGCTTGCGTCCTTTCTCGACGGTTATTTACTGGAAATCCGCAAAAACAGGTTTTAACAAAGGGTTTTAGAAATCGATTTTAACGGTATTTTCGACGTAAACCTTACAATTGATGATACGAAAAGTAAAATACAATAAATAAATAAGGATTATACACCCTCAGACTTACATGTTGACGAAACGAGAAGGACTAAGATATCGATTAGTGATGCTCGACGCGAATGCAAAGAAAGTGCCCTCGTAAGAGGAAAACGATTGATTAATTAAATTGATTAAATGTAGTTGGTCAAATTGGTCGGTCATGCAACGGAGAGGCTGGTACCCGGAAAGATCCGAGCTTACGTGGTCGAAAGTTCAAGCACGTAGGCGCCAGTAAGTAAGAACAAAGTCTAGAATGCATAGGGAGAAGAGAAGGGCGGACACTCGCGTGAGAAATATGAGGAGCGAAGGCTCCTATTTATACTAATCACGCGACGGAATTATTGAAAGACTAGGATACGGAAGGAAAGATCCGGAAATAACCGACTTAGGTTAAAACACGGAAACTTGGACAAAAAGAAAGCCCTGGGAAAAGGCGCAAAGAAAGGGTGCGCGTCCCTTGGAAGAGGCGCAAAGACTTGCGCGTCCTTTCCCGGGTAGGTTCCTCTGCGCGTAGAAAACGCGTTTGACAGCCTGTCGTATTTTAGGCATAACTTTTTCTACAAGACTCGGATTAAGGTGATTTTGGTGGCGTTGGAAAGCTAAGAAAAAGATCTAGAACTTTCTGTGAAATAGGCCTGACCCAAAAAACTCGTTATGAGCTCGTAAAACGGGCCTAAAGGTCGGGTTGTCATTTTAGCTAAATGAAATGCACATTTTGTAATGTAAACGTTAAGTTTAGCCTAAATAAGTGACATGAGACTCAAAATGAGATATAATCTCAACATTTTATGACATCCTAACCTTAGGTAGACAAGCACATTGTTTTGACTCGGGATTTGACGGGTATCAGAAAATGGAGACGGTTTTAGGCCCGGACTCCGAATGTACTCTAATTACTGTCAAAACGACCGTATCGGCACGTAGATGACAACTAAGAGGTAGACATTAATATTTGAGCAATCACCTGACGATAATCTTACGAATTGTCACAAATCGTTCCGCGTACCAAACATGCGGCCCAATCATCACCGGGTGGTTTGCGGGAGGTGTAGAAATTAGGTATCTACATTAGGTTAGATAGATGATTGCGAAACGGGATAGGAAACAAGTTAGAAAACGAGTTAGAAACAACGTTGATTGATTTGAAAATATACCTTGCAAACGCGCATTCTACACGGCCTAAAGGGGTCAAATTAGGTCATGTTTGCTAATTAATTTAACTCATCGAGTGTTAATAAGAAGGTGCTAACCACGCACTCTTATACTAGCGAGAAATTATGTGAAAGAGAGAGATGTATTCAATTAAGTTACAGAATTGTTAATCGGTTTTTAAAGCTACGTCGATGTACCCTAAAGTGTCTAATTAGGTTATTAAACTGAAATAATGTCATCTAAACGAGTTATATGTTAACAATCAGAGGTCATACTAACATGTAAATGGTCCAGGGGTAGGTCGAATCACACGAAACAAGAGAGGGGTCAAAAGCGAAGAGCGAAGTTAGAATTCGTTTTATTAATGCCCTACCTTGAACACGAGGATATGTAAATGAGACGGGGGTGTACGACCGACTGATGTAGCGGTTTCTTTCTCATCTCAAGTCAACGCGGGTGTTCATGGTGGTACTTTAACTCATACTCGGGCTAAACTAGTTTCATAGTTAATAATAACAATCGATAAACAAGAACGATAAACAAACAAAAACGAACTATAAAAAACAAACATAAAAAAACGAAATAAAAGGGAGAAAGAGGAGGATTTGATGCACCCTCAAGCTACATGTATCGTTGACACCGTCTTGGGTCGTAATCGATCGTAGATTTTATCTCGAGAGGCCGTCGTCGACGAAGAAACAAAGCAAACAACACGTTTTTTGCAAATCTGGACAGCAACTTTCAAACAGCGATTTCTCTCTCGTTTCACGGTGAAAATTCGATTTAAAAGATGTTTTGAAAACTAGAAAGAGAGGAGAACAGAGATCTTAAAACAATCCCTGCTCGTTTTGAGTTATTGGGCACGAAAAACGAGCACAAACAGAACTGGACAGACAGGAAAAACCGCGAAAACAGAGTGTATAACACTCTGTTTTTCGAGGGAATTCGTGTACTCTCAAGGGCAATTTGGCTCGTAAATCTTTGTCTAATGTGTAGATGGATGTCGTATGGTTAATTTGGAACAAGAAACTCGAATTTCGATGGAGGTTTGAAGGGAGAACGAATGGTTTCAAAGAGGACACACAAACTGATTCTCTGTTTGTATGTCGGTTTTGTCTAGGGTTTTTGGGAGGCAATTAGGGTTTGTTTCTGGAGTTTAAAGCTTGTAAGTGAAGGTAGTATGTATGGAGAACTTAGAGGAATGAATGTATGGTGAAGGGGTGGTATTTATAAGGAGTTAAAGTAGGGTTTTAGAGGGGAGAGGCAGACGGGCTTATTTGCGCATAGCTGCTGTCCAGCAGCTTTTGTGAGGGTTTGAGAGGCTTTGTGAGGGGTTTTCTTGGTGGTTAATCTAGGGAAGTATAGGTAGGATACTAGGGTATGGTTTAGGGTTAATGGGCACGGGTTTTGCAGGTGTTTGGAGCGGGTTTTGGACTCGGGTTTGAGCTGAACGAAAACAGGGGGCTGTTTGTGTCGTGGGTAGTGTGGAGTACGGGATGGTGGTGATGGGTTGCGGGTTTGGACCAAGTTTGGAGCAAAACAAATGGGCTATGTTGAACACGGGTTGGGAAGGAGTTGGGCTATGTTGGGGGGCTTGGGACGAGATTTGGGATGTGGATAAGGGGGTTCGAACTGGAGTTGGATGGGTAGAAGCCTAGGTTGGTTAGTGTACTCGAGATTCGTGCCAACTCGTAAAGAAAACGGGCTCAAAAACCGAGCTATAATCGAGCTTTAAAACGCGTGTTTAAAACGAGCTTTCGATTTTCTAATTCGATTTTTCAAATCAATTAACACATTAAAATAAATGATTTTTCAAATCAAATACACTCATAAAATGATTTTTCAAATCAATTATCTATTTTATTTTCAATAAAATAAACTTGAGAAAATAAATTCAAAATAAAGTAAAATGAATTCACCTTAAAAAAGCTTTAATTTAAATATCATTTAAATTGATAAAATATTTCATCGACGACGCCCATTCTACATCGTAAAACGAGCCCAAATAATGACAATGACAACTAAAGAATACATGTGTCCTATCATCATCGGGTGTTTGTCGGGTTCTCTATAAATTCCAATATCGACGGATACGGGTATCTACATCATGGTATAGTGACATTCTGTAGATGGGACACAGTTGTGAGAAGTTGTTACAGTAATTTTGATCTTGTTTTAAGATGAGGCATCGGTAGTCATAGTCATGGGAAGTGATTCGTAGAACATGTGTGGTAATGATCTGATATATGCAGGTGGTTCATAATCCTTTGTTGAGACAGTGAGTGTAGGGTGTTGAATAATAAGTGTCGTGTTAAGTTATGTATGAGTCTTGCGGTAATGAAAGAAAGGAACTTGAGGATCTAGTGCGAGTGTACGTAACAAGTGTGGATCGTGAGTTATGCTTTTGGCGATAAGCGTTTTATATAGTTTATATAGAGAGGTGTGTCATGTTGCGGTAATAGGGAACAAGTGAAGTTTTGGGTTAAGCTAAGGATTTTGTGGTATAGGTTAGGTGGTGTGACGAGTGAAGTGAAGTATCAGAGTTGTTTAAGTAAGAGAGCCTTGGATATGTGCATGGCGAGTGTTTAGATTATAGGTGGTTATCTTTGATATGCGGTGGTGATGAGGATAATTAAAAGATATATCTAGGATTTAGTATTAGCGAGTTACGAGGACGTAACATTTATCTTAAGAGGAGTAGGATGCAATAAAAGAGATTTTAATGGGTGTGCATATGGTAATATATTTGGAAGTTTGAGTCTTGATGTCGAATAAAAGGTTGATTCATGTTGTGGTTAATTTTGTTAAAGGTCATGACCGTGCTTATAGTAGTTCGATGTTTAGGAGTGTGAGAATATTTCACCAGTGTTGACAGTTGGATGATGATGTTTATGAGTGTTATTAAACTTCGAGGACGAAGTTCCTTTTAAGGGTGGTAGAATGTAACATTCCGTTTGATGTCTATGAGTGTCTTGATTTTGGATTTGATAGTGGATGATACTATGGACTAGCAACGTTAGAGGATGGTAGTTGGTTATGTATGGAGTTGGTGTCGTGAGAGATATATATGTGGTGGATACGATATCGTGAGTCATGTTAAGGAAGTAAACATAGTTGCTGGAGTGGGTGTTAAGAGTTCATGTTTTATGTTTGGTCGAGTTCTTGAGTTCTTAGTTATGTTGTTGTGTCTTGGTCGAGTTAGCATGGTTGTTTCATGTATGGGTTGAACATCGGGGACGAAGTTCTTTTTAAGGAGGGAAGACTGTAATACTCCGTACTTATAAGTCTCTGGGTACTCTATCGAGTAGGCCTTACTCTGTCGAGTAAGGGTGAGTTGCGTTTTAAAATAGTTTCTGACCTGTTGGGTACTCGATCGAGTAACTATGATACTCGATCGAGTAAGGGGGCACTCGATCGAGTACCTTAGCTACTCGATCGAGTAGCCGGTTTAAGGGGAGTTATTTCTCGGGTTTTGTTAATTATGCAATTAAGGTATATAATACTTCCGTCATCATTCTTAAACACTTTTCAAAACCTAAATTACTGTCAAGAGAGAAAGCAAAGTACGTTCATCACTTTAATCGCATTGTTAGCAAATCCCGGAGTTTGGAAGGTCGGATGTCACCTTTCGTTATACCGTTGAGATCCTTGCGTCGAGGGTAAGATCTATGTACCGTTTTTATAGTTTTTCCTTAAAGTTGGTTAAACCCTAATATGGGGATTTCGGGATTTTTGTGTAGATTGTGATTTGGTAGTGTCTATGTGTTTGTATGATAGGAGGAGGTTTTGTAGAAGAGGCTTTTTGATACAGCTGTTGATACCGTCTGACTGTTGTGCTTTCCAGGTAGGATTTCCTACTCAGTATTAGACCCATAATGAGATGATTGTTGATGTGTTGAGATTGATTGTTTAATATCGTAATTGTATTGTGACGGCTGTGATTGTGATTGTTTGTCTCTGGTTCTCGAGATGCGTTCTCGGCTGAGTGGGGTCACTTGCGGGAGTGGCTTCACGCCCTAGTTTCGCCCTTCGTGGAACCCGCCACGGAAGGGGATGTGCACATTAATGGACAGGGTTATCGCTCGGATGATGAGCGGGGCTTAGGTGGGAACGGCTGCGGTCCCATTGTGGTCGGCTGGTCCAAAGGGCCATCCCGGTGATTGAGATTGATGGGACTGGTGTGATTATGTGTGTGTGACGGTGTAAGCTGTCTGTTTATCGTATTGTTGATATATATAAGTTGTGTGATTAGTATTGACCCCGGTTGTTGTTTTGTAAAACCTACGGTGATCCATTCGGCGATGGTGAGCAGTAATTGAGCAGGTGAGCAGTAATTGAGCAGGTTTGAGTTGAGTACTGGGATAGCTGGGATGTGCCACTGTCTGATGATAGAAGTCTTCCGCTGTAGCTTTACTAGTTTTATAACATTTCAGTTAACTCAGTAGACAGTTGGTTTTGAGAATATGTATCGTATTTTGGTATTTGGTTTCAGTTGTAACCTTTCACTAAACTTATATTATTTAAAGTTGTTTCGTTATTGTCTTATGAATATCATGCCTCGGGTAACCGAGATGGTGGCATCCTTATAACTAAGTGGTCCTGGTAAGGCACTTGGAGTATGGGGATGTTACACGTTGAACCCACCATCAATCGACTACACAATAAAATAGCCAGAGTTATCAGCTCATTAAGGCGATTACGGACCAAAACAAATATAATGTAATTCAGTTCACTTTGTGGCGTTCAATGTTGTCGGTACAATCCACATGAAAAACAAAATATTATATTAAAACGATGAAGTTATAAATAGTATATGAAAAAGATAATGTATCAAATCCATAATCAACTACTACAACTCAGGAACACGTTTAATTCCCATGGAAATAACGTGCCCTTCATGCTTATCAAAATTCGACGATTTAGTGAGAGGGTCTGCGATGTTATCATCCGAAGCTATCTTGTCAATCACTATCTCTTCTTGCTCCACGTAATCACGGATCAGGTGAGCTTTCCGATGTACATTTCTAGATTTGTTGCTAGACTTAGGCTCCTTAGCCTAGAAGATGGCACCTCTATTGTCACAATAGATGGTGATCGGGTCATTCGAACTAGGAACTATCGTAAGTCCTTGTAATAATTGACGCATCCATATTCCTTCCTTTGCTGCCTCCGAAGCGGCATAGTACTCGGATTCAGTAGTAGAATCTGCTACAACACTCTGTTTGGAACTCTTCTAGCTGACCGCAGCACCATTAAGAGTGAAGACGAACCCGGACTCAGATTTTGAATCATCTCGATCCGTTTGGAAGCTAGCATCTGCGTAACCGATTGCGCATAGCTTAGTATCGCCTCCACAAGTCAATACCCTATCCTTAGTCCTCCGTAGGTACTTAAGGATGTTTTTAACAGCAATCCAGTGTGTTTCACCTGGATTCTTTTGGAACCGACTTGTCATACTGCAGCAGGAGCCACAGACCAGGACAC
Organism: Silene latifolia; assembly: GCF_048544455.1. Taxonomy (NCBI): domain Eukaryota; kingdom Viridiplantae; phylum Streptophyta; class Magnoliopsida; order Caryophyllales; family Caryophyllaceae; genus Silene; species Silene latifolia. The sequence goes on from NC_133537.1 coordinate 234,638,887, forward strand.
CCCACAAATGCAAGCAGGCCAAAACAACACCACACCCATTCCAGGAAGCAACCAAACTGGGCTAAGTTTAGAGGCTAATAGGTACGAGTACAAGCCCAACCACCAGCTGCCACCATGGCCAGCTGGTTGGTCACTAAACTAGGCTCGAGAAAAGTCCTAGGGGTCCAAGGAAAATCACAATGCAAGTCCTAGAAAACCAAGTGGGAAGAATCGACAAAAATGACAAACAACAAAAGCAAACTTTCCATTTCTGGCTAAACCATGAGGAAAAAGCACACAAAGAACTTTTGGCTTGTCTTCCCATATACCAGATACAACCTAGAGCCAATTTTAATGCCAAGGACTCAATCATTTCGTCCTCAAGTGCCTACATTCAACGAAAAAGCCAAAGAAATGCAAAGAAAGGACCACAACTTCACACACACTGCATTTCTCTTTTGTTTTCATTCCAATTTACAATTAAGAGCTTTTAAACCGTTGTAATATTGTACTTGGACTCTTACCAGCATGTGAGGAGGGATCCTGACCCTTGGATGTAGTTTTCTTTCAAGTTTGTAACCTAAAAAGGCCTATATAAGGACCTCAACTCGGTGTTGTAACACGGTGATTTATGAATGAAACCCGAGAATTCTCTCAAATTTAAACCTCTTAATCTTGTGCTTAGTCTGTAGATTAGAGTCGGGCTTGATAATAACTGTGCTTAGACTGTGGTTATTGATTAAGTACTGTTAGTAGAGTATAAACTTTCTGTCTTTGAGACTTTGTGGTTAGTTTAGCTTTCTTTTTGTTTCGATTGAGTCTTTTCTGTGTTAATCATGGAATCTCTTAACTCTAACACCCCAAATTGTTAGCTTAATTCCCTGTGAGAATTCTGTGGGTTTTATAGTTGATAATTATATCCAAATTTCCCTCCTTTCGATCAAATCCCGAACTGTCTCAATTACGGTCCTTGTGTCTGTCGATCGATTCATTGAGTCTTAAAAATACTTTGAGTCCTCTAAAAATCCTGGAAATTTACTCAGAGTTAGCTCTCATATCAAAGTAATTTACTGCCAAGTTTCATGATTTTAGGAGGTCAATTCATAATTTTATTAAATAGCACAAGTTTATTGCATTCTGAAAACTTGTCTTGTTTACTATTTGGTTTGTTTGTTGTTTTTGTCTAAACCCTTGGACATTACACTGCAAATTGGTATATCAGAGCAAGGTTTTAACACGATTCTATCTTGTGTTAGTCTTGGGAAGGAAAGTGAGTTCATTTTTACCCTAACTACAACAAAACTACAAAAAATAACCCATGAGTGAAGAGAGATTTCTTGGTATTGAGACCGGGGTGGATCGAGATAGCGGGAAGAATCAATGAACTGGTAAATATTGTCAACACTCTTGCGAAGGAGTTCCTAATAGGCCACCCTACAGAGGCGGGCGGGGGTAGAGGCTTTGTTGGAGCAGGAAGAGGACAACCACACCACCAGGAATATGGAGAAGACATGTCGATATCTTGATGAATCTATGGCAGAGGGCATCTACATGGAAAGAGACAAAGATATAAAGGTAGAAATTCCTGATTTCCATGGTAGTTTAAACCACAAGATTTGTTAGACTGGATTAGAACTGTTGAGAGAGTCTTTGAATTTAAGGGATATCTTGACAGAAAGCTTTCAAAGTTTCTATCCTTAAATTCAAAGGTTATGCCTCACTTTGGTATGAAACCCTGAAAAGCCGAGAAATGAGAGAAGGCAAGGAACCCATTAAATCTTGGCTAAAACTTAAAAAGAAATTGAAGGATAAGTTTATAGCTAAAGATTACACACAGGATATGTTTATCAAGTTAACCCAGCTGAAACAAGACCAACAATCTGTTGAGTCTTATCTTAGAAGCTTTGAACAACTTACCCCGCAATGTGAGATCACCAAAAGCCCGAATGTAAAATTGCTAGGTTTGTTGAGGGCTTAGATCCTAAGATTGCTATAAGAGTTAGAATGCAACAAGTCTGGTCCTTTGATGAGGCGATCAACCTTGCATTGAGGATTGAAAAGATGGGAAAAGCCAAGGTCACTGCTTCCAAACCCCTTACCAGATCCACTTTCAAACCTTTTTCTGGGGTTAGGATTGGAGAAACTCCAAAACTTGCAACTCAACCAACACCAGACAAGGGGAAGAGTCATGTGAATCCTAGAACCAACACACCTATGACTGATGGGAAAATTAAATGCTTCCAGTGCCAAGGGTATGGCCATTTTAGGAAGGACTGTCCTTCTAAGAGAACCTTGATAACAATGGAAGTAGAACAGTGGGAGAGGGAAGGTTTGGTTCAGTATGAGGAAGATGAGACCACGATAATGGAGGAAGTGGAGACGAAGAAGAACCAGAACAAGATGCGATTGTGGCCCCCCCCGATCACAGTCACAACTTAGTCTTGTGGAGGGTCATGCATTCCCAACACTCACCTCTCGGAAGGCGATCAAAGATCCCGATATTCAGAACCGGATGCACATCCGGGGAGGGTTTGTAACCTAATCATAGATGGGGGAAGTTGTACAAATGTGGCATCAAATGCCATGGTTAGTAAACTCAATCTGACAACTCAAGAGCACCCAAACCCTTACAAGTTGAGATGGTTGAACAAGGGAGCAGAAGTGAGGGTGGACAAACAATGCTTGGTTCCATTTTCTATTGGGAAGGTGTATAAAGATGAAGTCTTGTGTGATATTGTCCCAATGGATGCCTGCCACCTACTCACAGGAAGGCCATGGGAGTATGACAGGAATACCACTCACCATGGGAAAGATAACATCTATAGTTTCAAGCATGAAGGCAAGAAGGTCACCCTGACCCCATTACCACCCAACCAGAGAAACTATGGAGGTCCAAGTATGCCAGAGGAGGGCAATGGTGTGCTATTTCTTTCTGAAGCAGCCATGATCAAAGAAATAAAGCAAGAACAACTGTCAGGGTGTTACTATCCAAAGAAGTAAGCAAGGAAGGAACCCTGAGATGCCTGCCGGTTAGGCCATTAATTCGGAGGTATAAGGAAGTATTTCCAAGAGAGTCGCCTAGTGGGTTACCACCATTGAGGGGCATTGAGCACCACATTGACCTTGTTCCGGCTCGGTGCTTCCCAACGGACCGACTTATAGAAGTGATCCAGCTGCTACCAAAGAATTGCAAAGCCAAATTGAGGAACTTATGAGCAAAGGATTTGTCGGGGAATCACTCGATCCTTGTGCGATCCACTCTACTTGTTCCAAAGAAAGATGGAACATGGAGGATGTGTCTTGACAAAGCAGAGCCATTAACAACATCATTGTCAAGTACAGGTTCCCAATACCAAGGTTGGATGACATGTTAGATGAGCTCAGTGGTGCCATGATATTTTCTAAGATTGATCTCAGGCAAGGGTACCATCAAGTCAGGATAAGGGAAGGAGATGAGTGGAAGACTGCCTTCAAAACTAAGCATGGACTATATGAGTGGCTTGTGATGCCATTTGGTCTTTCTAATGCACCAAGCACCTTTATGAGACCCGATGACCGAGGTGCTAAGGCCATGTTTAGGCAAATTTGCGGTGGTCTACTTTGATGATATCCTGGTTTACAAGAAAAGAAAGAGAGCACTGAAACATCTTGAAACGTGTTCGGGATCCTCGGGGAGCAAAAGCTATTTGGCAAACTGGAAAAATGCACTTTTATGGTTGAAGAAGTGGCATTCCTAGGGTACATTGTCTCTGGGAGGGGAATTACGGTTGATCGGGACAAAGTTGCGGCCATTCAATCATGGCCAACTCCTAAAACAATCACTGAGGTGAGGGGGTTCCATGGATTGGCCTCCTTTTATAGGAGATTTATCAAGAACTTGATTCGATTGTTGCTCCAATTACGAGTGTATGAAGAAAGGAGAGTTCCACTGGGTGAGAGTGCTCAACAGTCCTTTGAGAGGATTAAGAAGTTGATGTGTGAGACTCCTATTCTGAAATTGCCAGACTTTGATCAACTCTTTGAAGTAGAGTGTGATGCCGTGGGGTAGGCATTGGTGCGATCTGATCCAAGCTCGAAACCTGTAGCTTACTTCAAAGAGAAATTGAATGGAGCTAAGTTAAAGTATTCTACCTATGACAAGGAATTTTATGCAATTATCGGGCGATCATGCATTGGAATCACTATTTGAAGCCAAAGCCATTTGTGTTACACTCTGATCATGAAGCTTTGAAATATATCAATGGTCAACACAAATTGAGTCACAGACATGCTAAGTGGGTGGAGTACTTGCAATCATTCACCTTTTCCAGCAAGTATAAAGAAGGAAAACAAAATGTAGTGGCAGATGCACTATCAAGGAGGCACTCCTTCACAACTATGGGAACCAGGGTCCTTGGTTTTGAGTTCATGAAAGAGATGTACAAGGAAGACCCCGACTTCTCGAGGAATGGATCACACAATTTGAAGGGCATAGGGTTCCAGGGAACAAATACTTGCTGCAAGATGGGTTTCTATTCCAAGGGAACAAGCTCTGTGTTCCAAGGGGTTCCTACGGGGACCTCCTAATCGGGGAAGTCCATTCGGGAGGTTTGGGAGGGCATTTTGGTGTTCGAAAAACACTTGGACATACTACGAGAACAGTTCCATTGGCCAAAAATGATGGGGGACGTCCAAAATGTTCTCAGGAGATGTTCGGTGTGTCAAATGGCTAAGAGTTCCTTCCAAACTGGTCCATATATCCCATTACCAGTACCAAGTAAGCCATGGGAGGATGTGAGCATGGATTTTATTGTTGCATTGCCAAGGACACAGAGAGGAAAGGATTCAATCATGGTTGTTGTTGACAGGTTCAGTAAGATGGCCCATTTTATAGCTTGCAAGAAAACAGAAGATGCTACCAGTGTTGCTGAGCTATACCTAAAAGAAATTGTGAGGCTTCATGGGGTTCCAAAGACAATTGTTTCAGATAGAGATACAAAGTTCATGAGTTACTTTTGGAAAACTCTATGGAAGCTACTCAAGACAAGATGTTGTTCAAGACTTCTCACCACCCCCAAACAGATGGCCAAACTGAGGTCACCAACAAAACCTTGGGTAGGATTCTGAGATGTCTTGTAAACAAGAGTCTAAAAGATTGGGACATCAAATTAGCAAATGCAGAATTTGCCTTCAATAGATCACCATCAACTGCTACTGGTCATAGTCCTTTTGAGGTTGTCTATGGGATTAATCCCCTAATGCCTGTAGACTTATCCTCAGTGCCAAGAAATGAGGTGAATCATGATGCTAAGGCCAGGGCAGAGCAGCTCCTGAAACTCCATGAAACTGTGAAAAGGGAAATTGAGAAGACCAATGAGAAATACATGAAACAGTCCAAGGTACATCAGAAAAGGAAAGAATTTGTTCCAGGGGATTTGGTCTGGGCTCACTTAAGAAAGGAGAGATTTCCAGCAAGGAGAAAGAACAAGTTAATGCCAAGAGCTGATGGCCCCTTTGAAATTATTGAGAGGATTGGTCCAAATGCCTACAAAGTGGATCTGCCAGGAGAGTATGAGGTGCATGGCACTTTTAATGTAGGTGACCTAAGTCCCTATTATGAGGATGCTTTGAGGGGAGGAGTCATCGGGCTTGAGGACAAGCCCTGTTCAACCAGGGAGGTTGCGGCGGGAGCCACGACCGGGACACCCCACAAATGCAAGCAGGCCAAAACAACACCACACCCATTCCAGGAAGCAACCAAACTGGGCTAAGTTTAGAGGCTAATAGGTACGAGTACAAGCCCAACCACCAGCTGCCACCATGGCCAGCTGGTTGGTCACTAAACTAGGCTCAGAAAAGTCCTAGGGGTCCAAGGGAAAATCACAATGCAAGTCCTAGAAAACCAAGTGGACAGAAATCAAAAAATGACAAACAACAAAAGCAAACTTTCCATTTCTGGCTAAACCATGAGGAAAAAGCACACAAAGAACTTTTGGCTTGTCTTCCCATATACCAGATACAACCTAGAGCCAATTTTAATGCCAAGGACTCAATCATTTCGTCCTCAAGTGCCTACATTCAACGAAAAGCCAGCAATGCGGCAAAAGGACCACAACTTTATCACTTTGTCACACCGTGCATTTCTCTTTTGTTTTCATTCCAATTTACAATTAAGAGCTTTTAAACCGTTGTAATATTGTACTTGGACTCTTACCAGCATGTGAGGAGGGATCCTGACCCTTGGATGTAGTTTTCTTTCAAGTTTGTAACCTAAAAAGGCCTATATAAGGACCTCAACTCGATCGTTGTTGTAACACAACTGATTTATGAATGAAACCCGAGAATTCTCTCAAATTTAAACCTCTTAATCTTGTGCTTAGTCTGTAGATTAGAGTCGGGCTTGATAATAACCTTTGTGCTTAGACTGTGGTTATTGATTAAGTACACTGTTAGTAGAGTATAAACTTTCTGTCTTTGAGACTGTGGTTAGTTTAGCTTTCTTGTTTGTTTCGATTGAGTCTTTTCTGTGTTAATCATGGAATCTCTTAACTCTAACACCCCAAATTGTTAGCTTAATTCCCTGTGAGAATTCTGTGGGTTTTATAGTTGATAATTATATCCAAATTTCCCTCCTTTCAGTCAAATCCCGAACTGTCTCAATTACATGTCCTTGTGTCTGTCGATCGATTCGATTGAGTCTTAAAAATACTTTGAGTCCTCTAAAAATCCTGGAAATTTACTCAGAGTTAGCTCTCATATCAAAGTAATTTACTGCCAAGTTTCATGATTTTAGGAGGTCAATTCATAATTTTATTAAATAGCACAAGTTTATTGCATTCCTGAAAACTTGTCTTGTTTCTGCTGGTTTGTTTGTTGTTTTTGTCTAAACCCTTGGACATTACACTGCACATACTCAATGCATATGCCACGTCTGGACGTGTGCATATCATGGCATACATGATTGATCCTATTGCAGATGCATAAGGAACACGACTCATGCGCTCAATCCCTTCAGGCGTCGTGGGTGACTGAAACTTGCTCAACTGCATCCTAGACGTCATTAGAAGGTTCCCCTTCTTGGAGTTGGTCATGCTGAACCTCTCAAGAATCTTATCCAAATAAGACTTCTGACTAAGTGATAACGTCCGTCGTGATCTATCTCGGTAGATACGGATTCCCCAAATGCGTTGTGCCTCACCCAGATCTTTCATCTGGAAATGGTTCTTCAACCATCCTTTAACCGAAGATAAGAGAGGAATGTCATTCCCAATCAAGAGTATGTCATCGACATACAATATCAAGAATACAATCTTGCTCCCACTCGACTTGATATATAAGCATGGTTCCTCGACCAATCGAGTGAAACCATACTCTTTTATCACCTGGTCGAAACGATGATTCCAACTCCGAGAAGCTTGCTTAAGTCCATAAATGGAACACTTAAGCTTGCATACTTTCTTAGGATGTTCAGGATCTATGAAACCTTCGGGTTTCACCATGTACAACTCTTCCTCCAAATAACCGTTTAAGAAGGCGGTTTTCACATCCATTTGCCAAATTTCATAGTCATGAAAAGCGGCAATCGCTAAGATTATCCGAATGGAACGTAGCACGACTACAGGTGCAAAAATTTCATCATAATGCAATCCATGCACTTGAGTGAAACCTTTTTCCACTAGTCGTGCCTTATAGGTATCTGTTTGCGCGTCTACAGAATGCTTTATTTTGTAAAGCCATTTGCACTGTAGAGGTTTTACCTTATTAGGTAAATCAACAAGATCCCATACGTCATTCTCATACATGGAGTCCATCTCGGATTGCATGGTTTCGAGCCATTGCTTTGAGTCGGAACAGGCCATAGCACCTTTATAGGTAGCGGGTTCATTACTCTCTAGGAGCAAAACGTCATTCTCCTCGACCATACCAATGTATCTGTCCGGAGGATTAGAGACTCTACCCGACCTCCTAGGTTCCTCAGGAATATTAACCGTATCATCAGTTGGAGGAACTACTTCCTCCATCTGTTCCTCGGTTGTTGGTTCTTGAATCTCCGACAGCTTGAAGGTTCTATTACTTGTCTTGTTCTCGAGAAAGTCTCTCTAAGAACGTCGCACTAGCCGCAACAAAAACTCGATGTTCGGTAGGCGAATAGAAGTAATGACCAAACGTTCCTTTTGGATAACCAATAAACTATGTCTTGACCGATCGCGGGCCGAGCTTATCCTCGTGTCTCCACTTGACATAAGCCTCGCATCCCCAAACCCGAATAAAGGACAAGTTAGGGACCGTTCCCTTCCACATTTCATATGGAGTCTTGTCGACAGCTTTAGTCGGACTTCGGTTAAGTATAAGAGCAGCTAACAAAAGAGCAAAACCCCATAATGAATCAGGTACTACCGTGTGACTCATCATGGATCAAACCATATCAAGTAAGGTTCGATTTCTCCGTTCGGACACACCATTTAATTGAGGTGTTCCAGGTGGAGTTAACTGCAAAACGATTCCACAGTCTTTAAGGTGTTGATCAAACTCATTTGAAAGATATTCGCCACCCCGATCTGAACGGAGTGCTTTAACCTTTCTACCCAGTTGGTTCTCAACCCTGTTCTGGTATTCCTTGAACTTCTCAAAGGACTCGCTTTTATGCTTCATTAAGTAGACATATCCATATCTACTCAAATCGTCCGTGAAAGTGATAAAATATCTATAGCCATCTCTAGCGGTAATTGACATAGGTCCACAAACATCAGTATGTATGAGTCCTAATAGGTCACTAGCGCGCATTCCAACACCTTTGAAGGAAATTCGAGTCATTTTGCCAATGAGACATGATTAACACGTGCCATATCTAGAAAAATCGAATGCGAGAATAGTCCCATTATCGACAAGTTTCTTTACACGTTTTTCATTTATGTGTCCCATTCGACAATGCCATAGATAGGTTTGATCTTTGTCACCAACCTTTAATTTCTTGTTATTCACGTGTAATAGTTCCGTGGTTTGATCTAAGATGTAAATTCCATTCATGGAAAATGTTTTGCCATAAATCATTTCATTAAAAGAGAAAATACAGCTATTATCCTTTATTGAAAATGCAAAACCGTCTTTATCGAGTACGGAAACAGAAATAATGTTCTTAGATAAACTGGGTACATAGTAACAGTTATATAAAAATAACTCAAAACCACTAGGGAGTTGGATTACATATGTTACCTTCGAGACTGCAGCAACTCTAGCTCCATTCCCGACTCGCAGGCCCACATCACCCTTTCTGAGAGGTGTGATGTTTCTTAGGCCCTGCAAATGATTACACAGATGAGAACCACAACCAGTATCAAGTACCCAAGTTCCGAAACTTGCATGGTTAATCTCAATCATATGAATATAAGATGACATACCAACAGAAATGACGCGGCCTGCTTTTATGTCCTCACGGTACACGGGACAGTTCCTCCTCCAATGTCCAGTCCTCTGACAATGGTGGCACTCAATGTCACCGCCCTTGCTCTTTGCCTTGCCCTGTGAGCCACTAGTCTCACTAGGCCCACTCTTACCGTTTCCTAGCTTCTTGAATTTTAGCTTACCTACAGCTAGGTCGCCTGGAGCTTTGCCCTTACCTTTATTCTTGTTGGAAATCGTGAGAACATCCTGCTTCATGCTCCCACTCAATTTCATATCCTTCTCGGTCTGTACGAGAAGTGAGTGTAGCTCATGAGGACTTTTCTTTAAGTCATTCATGTAGTAGTTCGCCCTGAAAAGGGCAAAACCATCATGAAGAGAATGAAGCATTCGGTCAATGACTATGCTCTCACTGATTTTGCAATCAAGTGCCTCCAATTTCTCGACATTCTCAATCATGTTAAGAATGTGTGGGCTAACCGGTTGGCCCTTTTGGAGTTTCGCATCAAAGAAGCGACAGGTATGCTCATAAGTAACGATTCTCGGTGCTTTTGAGAACTCGTTAGTGAGCGTGGTGAAAATCCTGTTTGCACCTTGGGCAATGAAGCGTCTCTGCAAATTGGTTTCCATTGCAAAGATGAGTACGTTCTTTATCGCACCTGCTTCCATGACCAAATCACTATAAGCAAGTGACTCGTTTACTCCTGCATTGGGGCCTGGGTTTACCGGTATTGGCTCAGTTAAGTACTTGATCCTACCGTCAGCAATGGCAGCATTCCGTAGTGCTGCCTCCTAGTCCGCAAAGTTGGACCCATCATATTCAGTCGTGTGAACTGATTCATGTTGTCCATAAAAACTTTAAGCCAGGACTCGCGTCCAAGTGTGGCACTCGGCATTGGGATTTCGTTATTTCCAGCCATTTGTTGTAACAGTATTATCAAAATAAATGAATTCTACACTACAAAAAGAAGAATAAAAATAATAAGCATATGCATCGTTATGATTTTAAGTCTTAATGCAAAACTGTTATAAGAGAAGACTCATGCATTTATACAATTGACCTCCCTCAAGAATTATATAAATGATCCCAAGACTCAATTATCTGTAAATTGATAAGCCAACCTTTTGGCTAATTCTCTTTTAGAATTCTTGGTCGATAAATTTACTCAGAAATTCTATCATTAGTCCATCATAATCACGAGAAACTCTTCGGACTATAATGTTGAGATAAACTAAGTCAACACAAACTACTTACCCAACGTAGAAGGGGTCATATTATGCCTACCGACGAAGAAGGGATTCATAGTTGTTTGCCCTTATAAAGACTAGTCTCAATTTCCGTTTTAGAGGAAGATCCCATCATCTTCATTTTAATTCTTTTTAAGTGAACTAATATTTAGCATGCGTGAATGAATAAACTAAGGTGATGGCTTAAACTGAGTGACATCTGTATGTCTATGAAAACTAACATACAATCTATATGAGTCCATTTTCATGCATTTTAGTAGGTGGTTTGGTTTTGGGCGGAAAATGATGCACTAACTAGCATGTGAATGAAAAGCAATAAGAACGGTAAAACGTAAAACAAAAATAAAGTCCTAGTGTGGCCTATCTATCAAAATGAACATAAATACAACTTTGGAATCCATCCTTGGACCCGAGATGCTTGTCTTGATGTTCCATCTTGATCCATGTAGCGGGAGTGAGCTCCAATCTCCATCTTTAGTCTTCTCAAAAATTACAATTTAAAATTACATAATAAACCTATTTACATTCTAATTTCAAAACCGTAATAAATAAAGAAAACCAAATTGAGATACGAGATCTCAAATTACATTAAAAATTATGTTTCCATCATTACGAAAACATAATTTGACTAAGGCCACACTAGGTATTACAAATTACAACCGATTGCAAAATTAAGTAAATAAAACCATTCAACGATTCATTCAACTAAAAAAAATGCATCAACTAAATAAATTAAACATGCTATACATAATTCCTTAATTATGTAGATTAATTCACCCAAACCACCTATTTAATTGATCAAATTAAGTGACAATTCCTCAATTACTCACATTAATTTTAATCTTAATTCACATTAAACTTGTAATATGAATTTAATCCAACATTATTTTAAACTTCTTTAAAATAATTAGGTATCTTAAAATTTTGAACTGTTTCAAAACATACAATCATACATTATAAAAGTAATTTATAATTATAATTATTGGCCAAAAACAACAATAAGAGAAAAAACAGAAATTTTTTTTTCTTTAAAATGCACATGGCATAACAGCAAAAAAAAAAAAGGAAAACGGGTTTTTGTGGACAATAGGTATCTACAGTTTTATATTTTTCTTTTGCTGCTTACGGATAAACAGCCCAAAACCGAAAAAAAAAACTTCTCTTCTCGGCTTTTCAGGAAACAGGAAAAAAAAATTCTTTCTTTTCTCGGCTGAAAAAAAAAACCGAAACAGCCCTAAATTTTTTTCAATTCGGCATTATGCCCTAAAACAAAAACTTTAGATGAACGAATTCGTTTATAGTTGCTATTAGAACAAGATTAGCATATAAATTAATGAAACATGATTAACCATATATGCCAAAACTATATAGCCAAACAAATTATCACCATCAATCAAAACTATTCCATTTACATTTTAATTTAATCCTCATTAAATCAAACATCTACAAATTCGTCATATAATCATTTTAACTAATTAAAACTACCATATGAAAAATCAAAATGGAACAAATCATCAAAAAAACAATCGGCTAAAAAAAAAAAAATTTTCACGGCAGAAAAAAAAATTAAACGGCCGCAAATTTTTTTTTTCGAAATTTTGTTTAAATTCAATTTATGAAAATCATCAAAATAAAATTCGTGGCCTTGTCTCTGATACCACTTGTGGGAATCATCTGTATGCTTCCCTTTATTGATAAGGATTATAACGAATTTTTTATGATGATAACTAGTCATAAAATAAATTACATAAACAAAATAGTCGAGAATTAAGATATAAACTTCGGTCCTAGCAAAATCGGCCTAAGAACAATATCGCAATGATATTCACCTATCAGTTGCACCCAAGATGATATGAGATATGCCTTTGTTCTTTGCTAGAATCGATCCCCAATTAACTAATTAATTTTTAGGTTTTTTTTGTGTTTTTCTTTGATGAGAGGAGGCTAGGTCAAATTAGGTTAAGAAGAAGGAAGCAAAACGATCTTCTACTCTCCTTATAATAACCGAAATAAAGCAGAGTAATTAGGGAGATATTTTTTTTCTTCCTCTTTTGCATTTGACCGAGTGAACCAAAATAAGGAGAGAAATCTCCTTATTTTTGGTAGTTACTTTAATGTATAAAATGTGCATAATTATAAATCGTCATATATTTTATTCCGTATTAATAAGTCTACAGTCGATATATTAATGCCGGTCTATAATAAATAATTATGACAATATTGTATAATATATATGTTAACTATAAATATCGCATATTTATAATTAGCTAATTAAATATAACCGATTACATTTAATTACGAATTAACGTATTAATTCTTCCAAGCTTAACATTATATACATTAATTAAATATAACATATTATATTCAATTTACGAATTGATAGTTAATTCGTCTCAGCTAATATTATTTAATCGGCATTAAATAATCGTCTTATCAACACGTTAACTAACTTTTTAGTCATATAAGGCATCAATGTGATTACATTTCCATAATCACATCTCTCAAACACATCCTTTAGGTGTGACTTTTAGGGACCAGTTGATCATCGCCATCTGTATTATAATAACGTCAAACTTTCTAGCAAGCCAACCGTTATTAGGTAATCGTTAATCAACTGATAAAATACGAAGTATATCCTTGTGAACCTATAAGAGATTTATTAATGTTATCACACTAATTTGTGGAGGACACAAGCTCCAACAAAAACCTCCTCTTTTACAAACTCAAACTTTCCAAAACCCAAAAGCTTAGCATGACTCGACGATATCAAACATTGTGACGCCCCTGAATCCAACAAAACAATGGTAAAGACACCATTACCAAGAAAAGTACCCGTGATCACGTGAGCATCATCTTCAGCCGCCTTCTTGTCCATCATGAAAAGCTTGCCACTGGTCTTCTGTCAACCTCTCTGAACAGTACTAGCAAAAGTAGACGACTTAGCAGCCGACCCCGACTCCTGGTTGTTGTTTATTGCTGGTTTCTGATATGAATTACCGCCATTACGGTTAGCCCCACCACTGTTGTTGTTCTGACCACCCTGATTGTTCCATGACCCAGCCGGCCTATTACTAGCATGACTCTGAGATGGACCCTGAGAGAAACTCCCATGTGACTGCCTCTGAAACCCCTGCCCACAGCACTGGTGCACTCATGTCTCTTGTGGCCCATACCGCCACAGTTAAAGCAAGATATTCCCCAGCTGCTACTACCATTACCTCAGCCACGCCCATAAGAAGCTCCACCACTGAACCCCGACCTCGATGAGGAAGCCCTCGTTTGGTTATGGTTGCCCCTCTTGTAACTAGACTGACCACCACCCTCGCTCTCAGCCTTCCTCTTCTCGGGACCTCTCTCCCTGTTCTCCTTGGCCATCTAGACCAACCTCTCAGCTCTCTCGGCTCGCTCATACACATCCTTGGCATCAGTAAGGACTTCTGCGAGCAGCTTCTCTATGATCTTATATGTCAAACGCTTCTCAAACCTCAACGCTAAGTTCTCCTGGTTCAACCCCATATCCTGAGCATATCTAGATTTCTCATTGAACTTGTGGTAATACTCAGCCACAGTCATCTCCGGAGTCATTTTGAAATCATCAAACTCCTCTCTCAACTTACTATGGACATGCTTCAGCGCAAACTCTCGACGCATAGCTCTCTTGAACTCATCCCAAGGTATAGCTGATTTCCCTTGCCTCACATACAGGTCTAAGGCACTCTCCCTAACCTTATCCCACCATTCTCCTGCCGCATCTCTCAAGTAGAACGCAGCTTGTTCCACTCTAAAATCCTCGGGGTAATGAACCACATTTAAAATATTCTCCATCTCTATATGCCAATTGATGAGCAAAATTGGCGCTCTGGTACCCATATATTCTTTTGGGTTGATACGGGCTATGGTGACACTCATCTTAGCAAAATCCACCCCAGCCTTCTTATCATTCCCAAACTTCTTTAAGGCCTCAGTCAGCGGCTCTTGATGCTCAATCATCTTCGCAATCTCATCAATACTCATCATCTCGGCCCTAGCATACAACACAGATCTCTTCGGTGGCATCTTTGAACTATATAAGAGAAGAGGTAAACATAAACACACAACCCATAACTCAATCACGTAAATAAGCTGAGCAGCTCACACTCGACCGAGCAACACCACCCACTCGAACGAGTTGTGGCCACCCGATCGAGTTGCCCCCTTACTCGATCGAGTGCCTCGGCTCCAGAACCTGACCAGAAAGCATAAAAAACCTTACTCGATCGAGCCCCATACTTACTCGATCAAGTAGACCACGCTCGATCGAGTCCCCCTTCTTACTCGATCGAGTGCCTAAAAATAGCAGACTGTCCAGAAACGATATACACCCCACTTGATCGAGTCATACCCACTCGATCGAGTCTCTCACCTACTCGATCGAGTGCCCCCCACTCCATCGAGTCATGCTGATTCGTATACTACCCGCATGTTCAACTCAACTACTTCCCACAACAACTATGTATATATAAAACGATAGGCATATGTAAATACAACAAGAAACATCCTATTTCACATGTTTCTAATAAACCACATTAAAAATCAATCACCATGCAATTCCGTTTGCTTATCAACATATAATCATGTTACTTACTCACCTTTTTGCCACCACATTCTCCATCCTCCACATGCATTCATCCACCGATTCATACAACACATTTCAATATAAATATGCAACATAACTTTAATAAACACATAGCGACCCCAGACACACCCCATAGTGACCGGTTCAAAGTTTTAAGGCGAGATCGCGACCTTAGGACGTCTCCCAAGTCTTTGCATTAGCTCCTAACAACTCCTACCCGGGTTCATTTTATTTTGACTCCCTAGATTCATTGGGTTCATTAGTTACAAGTTTCAAAATCGTCGCTCTGTTACCACTTTTTAACACCCCCATACACTAAGTACCTTACCAGGACCACCCAATGCATGTGAATGCAACGATCTCGGTTACCCGAGGCAATGTATATCAAATACACAATAAAGAAACGTACTTTATTAAGTAATTTAAAGCGATACATGTCCAATACCAAAACTGTTAAAGAAAATACAACTGTTTCCCAAAATGTCAAACCAACTAAAGTAAATAAACGTTTAACAACACAGAGGAAGACTTCTAGACAACTCGTGATGACTCAACCCAGCTATCCATGCGCGCCCATCTCATACCTGTTCAATAACTGCTCACCACCCTCGAATGGATCACCACAGTTTTCAAAACATTTAAGCAGAGTCAGTTACTGATTACACAAAAATAATACAACCGAAACAATACAACAATCACTCAATCTCCTTCATAACTCCACACACCTGACTACACACTAAAGTATGTAGTCCTGCCACAATACCCATCTCCACAAGTATTCCACACTGCCAGTGGGGGACCGCAGCCGTTCCAAACTAAGCCCCGCTCATCTCATCCGAGCCATAACCCTTGTTCCTTAATGTGCACATCCCCTCTGTGGCGGGTTCCACATAGGGCGAATCAAGGGCGTGAAGCCACTCCCGCAAGTGACTCCACTCAGCCAAGGACGCACCTCGAGTACCACAGACAAACAATCACAACCAACTACATTATACTAAAACAATCACCAATTACCAATTCTAATACGATATGAACCAATTAACAATAAACAATAAACAACCATCAACAACATCATGTAATCAATAACCGAGTAGGGAAACCCTACCTGGAATAAGCAACCACAAGACCGTTATAAGCAGCTAATCAGTAATGCTCCTCTACGAAACCTCCTTCTATAAACACATATTCATACAATTACCATCTAAACAACACCATAAAACTCCAAAAACCCCCAATTCTACCCAATTGGAGTTTTAAACAAACTCAACGAAATAATATAAAAATTATACAAGATTCTTACCCTTGACGCGACGAACACAACGATCCGACAACCTTAGCCTTTAGGATTTGATAATAACGCGAAGAATGAAAAAACGTACTCTTTTCTCTCTTTGAAAGGTTTTTATAAAAGTGAAAAGTGATTAAGAAAGATGACGGAACCCTTAAATACTAATCACACGTTATTAACAAAACCCGGCAAAAATAACCCGTAAGACCAACATACTTGATCGAGCAAGTGACTTACTCGATCGAGTGTCACACGTACTCGATCGAGTACCTATCAGGCAGACTACTGTTTCGTATAAAAACATAATTATTCGACAGAGTAAGCCTCACTCGATAAAGTACCCATATACATAGAAAACCGTAGTATTACAAGTGTATTCTTAATAATTATTCATATCATTTAATTTATGTTTATGCGAGAGGTTGATTATCTAATTCAGCTGATTGGTGTGTGATTTATATAATAGTCACCTAAAGTACCAGACGACAAACATTGCACCTTTTACATTTCTCAGTCCATGTGGGAAGTTATCAACGGAAATTATTCTACCATTTCGACACGGGTTAGTGTGATTTAAAAACTATTTCAGATGTAAATTGAGTTCAATTTTGTATACTTCCATGTATTCTGTCTATTTTGATTATGTATATTTTGAATTATAGTTTCTACTAATACTCAACAAAGCCCCAGACTATTCGCTAGAGGACATCACCCAGTTGAGAAATATGTGGGCTAGTTATGTTGTTTCATTAGCAGAGTCTCAATAGTTTGCACATGCTTTATGTACTTGTGTATATGTAGAGCCATTGTGTATTGGCGTCTTTTGTTTTTTTGAGAAAGTTTTGTATTGGCTTTCGATCATCCAGTTTGTATTGTATATAAACTGGGTTTAATTGATCATGGGGTATAATATTTTGATGATGGATTGAATTTTTGCTGTGCACAGCTACTGGAATGCTATTTTTCAGCAGTTGCTGAAAAAATAGCATTTGAGCAGCTGCTAGAAACGCTGCTGAAAAAATAGCATTTCAGCAGCTGGTAGAACAAGCTAAAATCATTATTTTTAAAAAAACAATAATTAAAAACGATAACGTTTAAAAACAACCCGTTGTAAACAATTATTTGACAACGGTTTTAGTTATATAAATAACCGTTGACATATTTTCCCTCCCATTCAAACCGCCAAAAATATATGATAACGAACGATAACCATTGTCGAATTCAAAACTTTTACAACGGTTTATTTAAGCTTGACCGTTGTCAAAGTTTCATCAATAAAAATAGATAACGGATATATAACATTGTCAATAGACAAATATAACAACGGTTTACATGCAATAAAGCCGTTGTTAAATTTTGACATTCTATTAAATAAGATAAAGAAATGAACCGTTGTCATATATAATATTTAACAGCGGTTTTGGAATGATAAAACATTGTCAACAGTCAACTACGACAATGGATTTGAAACCGTTATTAAGATATTTAACAACAGTTTTATAACGGTTCTTGAGTTATGATAACGGTATTATAGATCAGTTATTGATTCTATATAACGGTCGGGTGTTTGTACAACCGTGGTATATATTTAACAACCGTCGTTGCAATAACGGTCTCATGTTTCTATTTAAAAACGGTAATTATATTATCTGACTATTATTGAAGGTCTTATTTGGCGTAGTGGTAGTTCCTTCTGGACTAACAGACCTGCTTGTCGAGGCTTTTGATCACAACAGTTGCAAGGTCAAAGTTTCTGATACAGACGAGTTTATGCTGTCAAACTTTGATGTGCATGACATGTTTTTACTAACGATTGGTGGCAAGGATGTAGGGCTGACCCCGACTAGTCGCATATCGCATCCTGAGGATACTGTGTTAACACAAAAATGGAGAAGGAAGTTCAACATCTCGGGTAGTCAGAACATAAACCTGAATCTGGTGTCAGATTGGTTTAAGGATAATAAGGGTGTGTGTGGTGATGAGTTCAAACAGGTATTTGTTCTCTATGAAATGTCCACGTTTTTAGCGCCGACTGCAAAATATTCATTTGATTTCAAGCTGTTGAAGGCGGTGGACGATGTGAAGAAAATCAAATAATATAATTGGTCAAAGTATGTCTTCGAAAAGATGGTTGAAGGTATTAAAGGGTTGAAGACAGGAACCATGAAGTGTCTTTGTGGGTGTATTGTAGTGCTCATTTAGGCATAAATTCACCGATTTGAATTCAATAAGGAGGCACAACCTTGTGATTTATCTCTGATCAAACATTGGTCAGAAAATACACTTTCAAAAAGAGTCAAGGATAAGGCAAGGCTAGGTTATCTAGGGAGTGCTGAGATGACAGAAACAAACTATCCTTTTTGTCAAAGCATGGGACGGCCCTTTGAAGGTAAAATAGCTTGTTTTTTAATCTGTCAAACAGTCTATGTTATTGTAACAATGTTACTCAACTATATTCGTGTAACTATGTTACTGTAACAGCCTTACTGTAACGGTGTTACATTTTTAATATGTTTCTGTAAAATGGTATATGCAGAAGCTGATCAGTGTGAGGATGAGGAGGTTGATGTTGTTGTTGTTGCTTAAAAGGGATTCAGACCTAGTTCACCAGTCAATTCTTCACCGATTGGAAGTTTTCGAATCGAAGCAGAAAGGAAAATCACCCCTAAAGGTTGATTACCGTAGATATACAGATGACGTGGTGCGAAAGGCTGAATCGCTAAAGAGAAGGGCAAATGACTTCCCATCTTTTAAAAGCTCAAAATTGAGTAAAAAAAATGAAACCATGCCCAAAAGAGAAACTCATAGGACAATTGATCTTGAAAAATCAAAATACGTTGTAAATGATGTTTTAAAGGAATTAAGTGAGGAATATCATCAAGAAGATTATGAGGAGGAGGGTGACAAAGAGAATGATGATGAGGAGGGTGATGACAAAGAGACCGATGATGAGGACGGGGATGTTGATGGCGACGATGATGAGGGTGGCAGTGGAAAACAGAGGTATCAGGAGGGTGCCATTGAAAAAGATGACGATAAAGAAAATTCTAATGAAGAGGATAAAGAGGAGGATATTAAAGATGATGAAGACCAAAACAAAGAGGAAATTGACAAAGATGATGAAGAGCAATCTAGTGAAGGTGATATCGTAACACTGTTACTGTAACTTTATTTCTTGTAGTAATAGTTTAGCGGGGTCGGTGTTACTGTAACATATTTTAAAAAGACAGATCATAATGAAACTATTAAGAAGCTTTTTTTTTTTAATAATTAGTAACTTTAAATTACTTCTGATGCAGACGAAAAGGATGATACAGAGGAAGAGAGTGAATCAGGCCAGGCCGAGAAAGCGACTAGTGAGGGGGATGAAGATGCATCTTGTGACACCCCTCGATAGGGTATCAAAATTAAAGCGGAAAATACGAGATTTTTAAAACCTTTAAAAGTTTAAAGTGCGAAATCCACCATAATTGATCAAACAAAATGAAAAGAAAGATAATTAAGTTTTACAATTAAAAACAAGTGCGTTGGGGAAAAGATATCCCACGAATAAACACAAGTCTAACGATAGGTGGGTCTAAGCAGACTATAACTAAGGTCCAAGGGTCAACGTTCTCGCTAGCTCACACGTCTTCCCCATAATCTGCATCACAAACCTGTCATTCATGTAAACATGAACGCCACGGTCGATGGGAGTAACTCGGGGTTCTCCCACCACTATATGTCAAAATACACGTAAGCAAGAACTTATTTAAACATATAGATCATACATCATGCTTGAATAATAATGAACAAGGGGATATAAACGATAATCATAATGAGATAGGCATATTGCATTCATAATGAGATAGGCACGGTACCTTATATTAAACATGCATTCAAGGGAACAAAACATGGATATGAGATTAGGCATCGAATCATATGAAGAAGGTAAACAACGGATCAATTAAATAGGGAATACATGGATGGAAACCAATAGCCATTACTTGAAAACCTCTTAACAACCATAGCACGGGACGTGGCTACTAATGTCACATTCATACTTATGGCTTGCATCTCACCATAAGAACGGATGGGAACATCAATCCCGGCAATCATATCGCAACTAGGGGCTTGCATCTCACCACTAGTATCCGATAGGACCAAGACTCTCACAGACAATCATAGAAGACGTGCACTCTCGTATATAAGAACACGCCAATGACCGTAACAAGCAAGACATTACAAAGGCTTTGACTCAAACAAGACAAACCCCTAGACTCCAACCTCCTGGTAGGACGACGATCATAATACGGTCCTAGTCTAAATCTGGCCAGACTCTCGGGATGGACGACACCCGATTCGACATACAATCCCAAATCGTATCCAAGACTCGATCCATGACACCTAGCCGTGCCCCAAGGTCGAGTAACCCCAAATCGGAACAATGGTACCTAGCCGTACCCCAGGGTCCGAAGAGGCGGAAGGAAGATAGCCCAACTCGGAAACAATGGCACCTAATCGTGACCCAAGGTCCGAGGGCAAAATAAATAAGGAATGTCGAGTAGTCGCACAATGTAAATCGTCGCACTCGGGTCACAAATACGAGCAACAATGATTGCACAAACATAACGTAAACAATTCATGTGAAGTATGAATAAGCATAAGAGTATAACCATTACTGTGTACTCTCTGCCGGCGTGGGCACCATACGCCCACCCACCGCAGAGGATTCATGCTAAGGTGAAACAAGGCCAAAAATAGAAGCGGTGTATTCTCTGTAGGTTGACCATTGCCTGCCCCCACCGGCAGGGATATAAGCCAAGTTAAAACAAAGTCAAAATAGCTGAGAGTGTATTCTCTGCCGGTCGACCGGCTGCCGGCCCACCGGCAGGGGATACATGCCAAAGATAAGATAAGGTAAAAATGCTCAATGTGTATTCTCTGCCGGTTGACCGACGCCCACCCCACCGGCAGGGGATACTTGCTATTGTCAAATAAGTTCAACATTGTATATTGTGTATTCTCTGCCGGTTGACCGGCTGCCGGCCCACCGGCAGGGAGTACACCCTATAATAAAAGACATCAAAATTTAACATACTCGCTGCCGGTTGGGTAGGCCGGCTGCCGGCCCACCGGCAGGGGATCACAAAGGCTAAATTCTCATTTTTTTACAAGTCAGAAATGCAAAGACGCGCTGCCGGTTGGGTAGGCCGGCTGCCGGCCCACCGGCAGAGGATCACTGTATACGAAAACTCAACAAACATTCATCTAAAGCCTTCCAAATTCAACCATCTTTCATTTAATCATTTCATACTTCTCTAATATGATGAATACTCATAAAATTTGGCATGTTAGGATAATTTAAACATATGACCTCAATTTATGAACCTTAAAATAAGATAACATGTCACTCAAACATATGAAAATGCTCATAAACCACTTCATACAACACAACAATGGAATGAAACATGATAGTTACCAACTTTAACATTTGTATGCATCCAACCACACATAAAACATACAAATTTGACATGTAAGTCGAGTAACCCATCACCGTTACCTTTTTGCACTTAAATCCACAATAGACTCGTCTACCTTTCAAGAATCCACTTCCGGGTCAACTAAACTTTCTCCTAAACATAAGAAAACACAAAATAAGACTAAGAATCGAAACTAGAAAAAGGGTACCATGTAGAGAATGGTTCGACAGCCCCATTAATGGAAGAAAGATGGTTCTTTTCTTACCTAGAAAGATGGAGGGCGATGAGAGGAAGAGATAGACGCGAAAATCGTTGAAAACCGATGAGAAATGAAGGTTTTATGGCCAATTTGGTGAAGAAGGTGGAAGTTGTGTAACAATGGTGTTGTAGTTGTGTGTTTGTTGGGAAATTTCAGAATTTAGGAGTGAGGGAGATGGAGTTGTGAGGGTTTAGTTGGGGGTTTTGTGAAGGGAAAAGAGAAGGGAAAAGCCCATGAGTTATATAAAGCCCAACAATTCAAATTGAGTCGGTTTCCACTAGAATTTTCGTCTCAAGCTTACTATAACTCAAGACGGGAAATATTATTATTATTATCATTATTATCCGACCAAAATATTTATTTTGTATAACTTAAACTTTAAAAATATAATATTTATAAAAATCATGTTTAATAATGAAATTAATTAAATTAAATAATTTAAAATATAAATAAGACATAGAATGGTTAATTAAATTATAAATGTTAAAATGGAAAATTCATGGTGTTACAATCACCCCATCTTTTAAAAAGTTTCGTCCTCGAAACTTGAAGGTAGAAAAGAAAGGTTATAAAAAGTAAAACTGAACTTTTAAAATTGGTAACCAAAACAATAAAAGGTTACTTATCGTAAGAATCAAAATCCTTTCGAAGTCTCAAATAAAATTTTCCGACGTAAACCGATTCTCATCAAAGGAACGAAAATGCTCTCGTTGCGCATTCAAGAACATCACATTCCAAATCGAAGATATGGTCAAAAGCAAATCATTTGTATAAATCGAAAATTAAAATACTTTCAAAAACATTAATAAAGAGTTTTCAAAGGTATAAGTCTCATTCATGGAACGAAATTGCTCTTGTCGTGCACACAAGAACGCTAACTTTCCAAGTCAAAGACAAATCTAAGACAAAAGTCACTCGTCGACAAGCATAGAACAAGTTATTAAACGTTTCAAATAACGAGTTCTAACATCCGATCAACGTCAAAATCAAAAGGAAAGGCAATTCATTCAAATTTTCTTTTGCAAAGGTCAAAATAGAAATAGAGGTTTCATTTCTAAATTCAAAAGGAAGTCAAATTCCTGAAAACATAATATTAAACTCTGACCAGGAAATCATAAGTAGATCAAAGTTAGTTAGAAATTAAGCAAATTAAAAGTAACTCGGGTTTAGTAATTAAAAGTCAATAAAAAGAAGTCATACTCATAGAACAAAAGGAGAACTAAATCAAATTCCCATTTTCAAACCTTTAAAATAGGTAGGGTTTTGTAAGAGCAACATAAACTTTTAACAATGGATCAAAAGTGGTAGCTTGAAATGTTTAGAAATAGTACGAAATGAAGAGAACTGAGATATCATGAAAACAAGGTACGCTAAGAGGGTTCAACTTAACCAACAAAAGAGCTATGATGAACTTCCTAGGAGAAGAGTTGAAATCGAATCCACAAGGATATCAAAGATTGAATTTCATAGGTTAACATCAAATTATAAAGGAGGAGCAAGCATAAACGAGGAAGAGAGGTATGAACGGTAACACTTATGGTCAAAGAGGACAGGAAATTAGGCAACAAGGAGACGCCAGATACTTAAATCTCGAACAACAAGGTCATCCTGAACGGTTCCGAAAACTTCCTAACCACGAAACTCATAACCATATAACTCCCAAGAATTTCCTCAAAATACTTGCACACTTTACTCCTATGCTATCACGTGGGTCAAGTCACTCCACCACAATTATGATTCCAAAACTCTCAAATATAAATCATCTATAACGATTTCCACGAAAGATCAAAACCACTAAAAGAGTTACACACATAACCAACTATCGACTACTAAGAATTCTCACTATGGTAAAATCCTAAATCAAAGGTCAAAATCTCAAGGTCTTTATACTCTCTAACACTCCAAACCAAAATCTTATTCACACCCGAATTCACAAGCTTAGATGATCACATTTCTCCAAATCATAAAGACCACCAACCAAAAGTAAATAGGTTTGTTATACAATTTTTCCTACTCAACTCAACTCAACTCAAGTTCCACTAAACTAATTTTGACGAAATCAAGGTTCACAAAGAATCCTCGAAGAGCATCTCACTCACTCTACAACGTAGCCAACAACGCCATCACTCCACTAAGAAAACAAAGAGTAATAACCAGGTCAGGACATGACAGGAAATTCCAAAGGGATACATGAACATGACGAGATGTGAGATTAAAGGAGTCAATAATAAAGGTAACTAGTTAACACCAGTAAGAGACATCAGAATTAGAGAGGTATTCAAGGCAAGGAAACGACAAGTAACTTTTATACTTAAGAATTAAATCTAATCAAGGTGTGAACGAAGGGAATGAAGATAATTAAAGGTACGAGGGGGGATTTTAGGGCTTAAACCATACCCTTTCTAAGACTTAAGGTTCTCTCTAACAAGGTCACGCCTATTAGGATATTGTACCATCATAACAAAACGACCAAATTCCAAAACGAGGGTCAAGGCAATTCATCTCATTCCTTATATGAAAGTCTCTCTCAACTCAAGAACTCTCATGAGCCAACCACTATCGAATCACATTACCAATCCGTTACGGTCATCAGCATCCCAAAGTATTTTCTTTCAAATCCAGTATCATAGAACAAAACCTACCATCGAGTTCTCAAGAAACAAGGTCTTAGTTGTAACAACACTTTACCACCTTATGTTCCCACATTCTAACTCCATAAATTGAAACTATGTTCCTCAGCTTAACATTTGGCATCAACCATACTATTATCCTTTCTAGCTACTAAAACAAGCGCTAAGACTCCCCAATAATGTAGCTTAGTCTCACTCTCATACCAACCTCAAGTAGTAATCAAGATCACTCACTTAGACAAACCAATAATCCCACAATTAGCATTTCTCATGGTCCCGTGTACATTATCAAACCCTCATATCCAAAGTGATTACGAAAGCCTATCATAACTCGACTTACTCATTCAATCTTACCTCTTCAATTCCACCATTCAATTTCAGCCATTCTAAGTCAAGTACTAGGCACTAGTATCCCAAGACACGTCTCACTACACTTCCCAAGCCTTTTAAATCTCAACCATA
Organism: Silene latifolia; assembly: GCF_048544455.1. Taxonomy (NCBI): domain Eukaryota; kingdom Viridiplantae; phylum Streptophyta; class Magnoliopsida; order Caryophyllales; family Caryophyllaceae; genus Silene; species Silene latifolia. The sequence goes on from NC_133537.1 coordinate 234,664,208, forward strand.
AACAACAAAGCCAAGTTCTATAACCTTAGTAACACATGCAACTCACACTTTACGACCCAAATAATTCAACTAATCGACCACACTCAGTTCATGTCAAGCAACTAGGTCTAAGAAACCTCAAGGTATGTCTTACCACATTGGCAGAGCCTCTATAACAAAACAAACTCTCAAGGCGAGGGTTAGGAATCCATCACAAACTAACTCCACAAAGCCAAAATTCTCAACCAAGGTTAACATTCCATAAGACAAAGATGAAGGTGTCCATGAGGGGTATTATAAGAAGAAAAGGTACAAAGACAACTCTCAAGATATATGAGAAGAGTTACGATAGGTATAGAGCACAAAGACAAGGGAATATGACAAGGCATTCTAAGAGAGGAAGGAATCTCAGAGAAGGTAGAGACACTCTCCAATAGAAAGAGATTTATATGCAAGATGTTATGGAAGCAAAAGAAAGGGTACTATCAAAAGGGCGTTAAGGGAGGATAAGCAAGGAACAAAGGACAAGTTAGGAGGGTACAAGAGTAGCTTCCAAGGAAAAGAGAAAAGAAAGTTTAGAAGAGGAAATAAGCATCAAGAAATGAAAGAACAAGGCAAGGTACACACGAATGAGGGATATCTTCAAGGAAGAAGAAGCATTCTTCAAAAGTCGAACAATTCTTCAATTCTCGGCAAAAGGCGTCAAGTCTTGATCTTCACGTAGGTAAGCTCACGGTCATTGATCCAAGGGCACAAAAATTATTAAAGGACAATCAACAAACATGTTAGAACCTAACAAAGAGCAACCGCACTACAGACTACCAACTTAGGTCCTTAAGTCTACCCATCTCTCATTCATTATTCAAGGTCAAGTTCAATTTAAATTCGGCGTACACGTGTGTGCGTCGGGAGCAACATATGCTCTGATACCAACTGTGACACCCCTCGATAGGGTATCAAAATTAAAGCGGAAAATACGAGATTTTTAAAACCTTTAAAAGTTTAAAGTGCGAAATCCACCATAATTGATCAAACAAAATGAAAAGAAAGATAATTAAGTTTTACAATTAAAAACAAGTGCGTTGGGGAAAAGATATCCCACGAATAAACACAAGTCTAACGATAAGTGGGTCTAAGCAGACTATAACTAAGGTCCAAGGGTCAACGTTCTCGCTAGCTCACACGTCTTCCCCATAATCTGCATCACAAACCTGTCATTCATGTAAACATGAACGCTACGGTCGGGGGAGTAACTCAGGGTTCTCCCAGCCACTATATGTCAAAATACACGTAAGCAAGAACTTATTTAAACATATAGATCATACATCATGCTTGAATAATAATGAACAAGGGGATATAAACGATAATCATAATGAGATAGGCATATTGCATTCATAATGAGATAGGCACGGTACCTTATATTAAACATGCATTCAAGGGAACAAAACATGGATATGAGATTAGGCATCGAATCATATGAAGAAGGTAAACAACGGATCAATTAAATAGGGAATACATGGATGGAAACCAATAGCCATTACTTGAAAACCTCTTAACAACCATAGCACGGGACGTGGCTACTAATGTCACATTCATACTTATGGCTTGCATCTCACCATAAGAACGGATGGGAACATCAATCCCGGCAATCATATCGCAACTAGGGGCTTGCATCTCACCACTAGTATCCGATAGGACCAAGACTCTCACAGACAATCATAGAAGACGTGCACTCTCGTATATAAGAACACGCCAATGACCGTAACAAGCAAGACATTACAAAGGCTTTGACTCAAACAAGACAAACCCCTAGACTCCAACCTCCTGGTAGGACGACGATCATAATACGGTCCTAGTCTAAATCGCCGACTCTCGGGATGGACGACACCCGATTCGACATACAATCCCAAATCGTATCCAAGACTCGATCCATGACACCTAGCCGTGCCCCAAGGTCGAGTAACCCCAAATCGGAACAATGGTACCTAGCCGTACCCCAGGGTCCGAAGAGGCGGAAGGAAGATAGCCCAACTCGGAAACAATGGCACCTAATCGTGACCCAAGGTCCGAGGGCAAAATAAATAAGGAATGTCGAGTAGTCGCACAATGTAAATCGTCGCACTCGGGTCACAAATACGAGCAACAATGATTGCACAAACATAACGTAAACAATTCATGTGAAGTATGAATAAGCATAAGAGTATAACCATTACCAGGTACTCTCTGCCGGCGTGGGCACCGGCTGCCGGCCCACCGGCAGAGGATTCATGCTAAGGTGAAACAAGGCCAAAAATAGAAGCAGGTGTATTCTCTGCCGGTTGACCGGCTGCCGGCCCACCGGCAGGGGATACAAGCCAAGTTAAAACAAAGTCAAAATAGCTGAGAGTGTATTCTCTGCCGGTCGACCGGCTGCCGGCCCACCGGCAGGGGATACATGCCAAAGATAAGATAAGGTAAAAATGCTCAATGTGTATTCTCTGCCGGTTGACCGGCTGCCGGCCCACCGGCAGGGGATACTTGCTATTGTCAAATAAGTTCAACATTGTATATTGTGTATTCTCTGCCGGTTGACCGGCTGCCGGCCCACCGGCAGGGAGTACACCCTATAATAAAAGACATCAAAATTTAACATACTCGCTGCCGGTTGGGTAGGCTTTCACCGCCGCCCACCGGCCCAGGGGATCACAAAGGCTAAATTCTCATTTTTTACAAGTCAGAAATGCAAAGACGCGCTGCCGGTTGGGTAGGCCGGCTGCCGGCCCACCGGCAGAGGATCACTGTATACGAAAACTCAACAAACATTCATCTAAAGCCTTCCAAATTCAACCATCTTTCATTTAATCATTTCATACTTCTCTAATATGATGAATACTCATAAAATTTGGCATGTTAGGATAATTTAAACATATGACCTCAATTTATGAACCTTAAAATAAGATAACATGTCACTCAAACATATGAAAATGCTCATAAACCACTTCATACAACACAACAATGGAATGAAACATGATAGTTACCAACTTTAACATTTGTATGCATCCAACCACACATAAAACATACAAATTTGACATGTAAGTCGAGTAACCCATCACCGTTACCTTTTTGCACTTAAATCCACAATAGACTCGTCTACCTTTCAAGAATCCACTTCCGGGTCAACTAAACTTTCTCCTAAACATAAGAAAACACAAAATAAGACTAAGAATCGAAACTAGAAAAAGGGTACCATGTAGAGAATGGTTCGACAGCCCCATTAATGGAAGAAAGATGGTTCTTTTCTTACCTAGAAAGATGGAGGGCGATGAGAGGAAGAGATAGACGCGAAAATCGTTGAAAACCGATGAGAAATGAAGGTTTTATGGCCAATTTGGTGAAGAAGGTGGAAGTTGTGTAACAATGGTGTTGTAGTTGTGTGTTTGTTGGGAAATTTCAGAATTTAGGAGTGAGGGAGATGGAGTTGTGAGGGTTTAGTTGGGGGTTTTGTGAAGGGAAAAGAGAAGGGAAAAGCCCATGAGTTATATAAAGCCCAACAATTCAAATTGAGTCGGTTTCCACTAGAATTTTCGTCTCAAGCTTACTATAACTCAAGACGGGAAATATTATTATTATTATCATTATTATCCGACCAAAATATTTATTTTGTATAACTTAAACTTTAAAAATATAATATTTATAAAAATCATGTTTAATAATGAAATTAATTAAATTAAATAATTTAAAATATAAATAAGACATAGAATGGTTAATTAAATTATAAATGTTAAAATGGAAAATTCGCGGGTGTTACACATCTGGTGTAGGTATTAGAGTAACACTATTACAAAACCAATGTTTTTTTTTTGGTGAAATGTAAGTATCCATTAAGCACAAACAAAGGTTATTACAACCTACCATTTTACAAACTAACAATTTCAAATAGGGACACACCCCTATTTACATAAATCAATTCTCTCTACCCAAGTTCTAGTACAATGATCCAATTGACTTCTGAGCACATTAATACGCATTTTTGCACTATTCCTAGCCTGATGGAAAGCAACAGCCGGCCTGGGTAAGTTAAACTCCACACGAGCCCTGTTCCTCATCATCCAAATCTGGTAATAGCAGGCCATGAATGCACACAACACAATCACCTTCCAAGCTTTTGTCCATTTCTGTTGCCAGACCCACTGCAAGAGATTCACATATGGGAGAGATATCTGACAAAGCATAGCCATTTCCTACAAGATACTTCTACTATAGGCACATTGCTCAAATAGATGCACATGTGTCTCAGTAGCATTTCCACATAGCAAACAAAGATCATCAGGACTTATGCCAAGCATAAACAACACTTTTTTAACCTCGCAGAGCGTTTAAGCCATCATCCAACAAATAAATCTGTGTTTAGGAACACACCAATGATTCCAAATTGCTTTGTGCCACACTACTGGTTGATACTTAATTCGTAACATCTCATAACCGCTGTTCAAAGTATACCCCTTAGTATCCAACACCCATTTCCCCTGAACATAGCCCTGGCTCAGCTTGTCTCTAACCCTACAGATAGATTTCCACCCCCAGCTCAAGTCTCCAATGTGTTTGTACTCTGGCCAAGCTTGTCCTTTTAAGTAAATCTGTCTAACCCATTTAACCCACAGCTTATCAAGGTTAAAATAGACCCACCACACTAACTTACCAATAGCAGTAGAATTCCAAACAAAGTTGTCACTAATACCAAGTCCACCTTCATTCTTTGGTGAACATATTTTCTCCCAACTGATAGGAGGAACTCTGATATGATCAATGGTCCCATCCCATAAAAAATTTTCTACAAATGGAGTTCAGTCTACTCAAGACTCCTTTGGGAATGATAAAGATATTCATCTAGTAAGAGTATAAAAAAGTGAGGACTGAATTAACAAGAACTAACCTACCAGAATAAGAAAGGTGCCTAGTACCAAAGCTGGTAATTCTAGCAGTAAGCTTTTCAACCAACACTTGACACTAAACTCTTGTCATTCTGCCAGCAGTAATAGGGATTCCCAAATATTTAAAAGGCAATATCCCTTCCTGGAACCCAGCTATCTGCAAAATATCAGCCTTAACTCCCCCAGGCACTCCATTAAAATTGGCATTAGTTTTGGAGGGGCTCATCTGCAACCCAGAAGCCCTAGAGAAAGTGGCAATGGCTCTTAATAGTACCATAATAGACCCAGTATCACCCTTACTAAACAAAAGTAGATCATCAGCAAACATTAAATGTGAGAGCTTAAGTTTACTGCACAGAGGGTGGTACCTGAATCCCATACTTTCAGTGGCATAGGACAAAACTCTACTCAGATATTCCATAGATATAGTAAACAGGAGAGGATACAGGGGATCACCTTGTCTTAACCCTTCTTACCCTTGAAAAAACCAAAAATATTACCATTAAGGACCAAGGAATAACTGGCAGTCCTAACACACTCCATAACCAAGGCAACAAAGGGCTCAGGAAAGTCCAAGGCAACCATCATCCCTTCTAAAAAATCCCAGTTGACTGAATCATAGGCTTTCTTCAGATCAACCTTCATGAGAAACCTAAGAGAGACTGACTTCCTATTATACAATCTCACAATATCCTGGAAGATAAGAATATTTTCTACAATACTCCTACCTTTGATGAATCCCCCTTCATTATCACTAATCAGTTCAGAAAACACCTCAGCAAGTCGATTACAAAGAAGCTTAGAGATGCATTTATATACAACATTGCAACAAGAACTAGGTCGAAACTGAGCCACATTTTGAGGCATTGCACATTTAAGAATGAGTGTGATGAGGGTATGATTAAGTTGCTTAAGCAACTTACCAGAGTGAAAGAAATCTTTGATGGCCTTACAAACAGACCCCAACATCCCAAACATCCTTAAATAAAGCACTTGAATAGCCATCAGGCCCAGCTGCCTTATGACCAGGAATGGAGAACATGGCCTTCTTAATTTCATCATCAGAGACAAGAGACATAAGTAAGCCCCTATGAGCACTTGTACACACCTTCCCCATTCTGATAACTTGAGAACTTAACTTCAGCACATCCTCAGAGGTCCCTTAGAGCTTAACATAAAAATCTAGAAAGGCTTCCCGAATCTTTTGAGGCTCCTCACACACTTGCCCATAGGAATCCTCTACTTTGATAATTTTATTTCTAACCTGCCTGCCCTTAGTGATGTTGTGAAAATACCTAGTATTGTCATCACCCTTGTCCACCCAAGTAGCTTTTAATTTTTGCAATAATAACTCATGACAGGCTTGGTCCAGGAATCTGACACTGCTACTAGCTTCCACTTCTTGTTCAAATAAGGCGGCATTCAGAGGATCATCCCTAAGTTTCATCTGTAAAAACTCAAGATTCATCCTAAGCTTTAGCAGTGGTATTAACAATATCATCAAAATTATCCTTATTGAGCTGCTTCAAAGGCCATTTAAGACTTTTCAGCTTCTTTACCAGATTGAACATGTGAGAGCCATCCCAGTATTTAGCCCAAGTCAGACTAACACAAGTCTTAACCTCAGCAGCCTTACTCCACATATTATAGTATTTGAAGCTTCTTATTGGTTTATCAAAATCCCCAAGAGTTTGTACCACACAAGGAGTATGGTCAAAAGTACCCTCAGTATAAAAATGAGCATAGGCAGAAGCATTATCCTGTAACCAAGATGAATTCACCAACATTCTATCCAATCTACTAAATACTCTTGAAGAGGGCTCCTGCTTATTGGCCCAAGTGTAATAAGACCCAATAGCAGGGCAGTCAGTAACACCAAAATCAGATACACACCTCTGGAAGTCATCCATCTCTTCAAAAGTAGATTTGCCACCTAATCATTTAGAAGGGACCAAAACAGTGTTAAAATCTCCACAAATGACCCAAGGACCCTTAAAAATTTTACTATAAGCACCTAAATCACTCCATAATGCTTTTCTTGCATTCACATCATTGAAAGCATACACTATGGTACAAAAGAAAGAATACCCAGTGCCTAAGTTTTTAACCTTCATATGGATAGCCTGAGAACTATAATCAAGGAAATTAACACTAAACATTGAAGGGTTCCACAACATCCAAATACGACCACCTTTATGATAAGAAGTATTGGTAGACAAACTCCAAGATGCACACAAATTATTTCTTACATTATTTAGAGACAAAGATTTAACCTTTGTCTCAAGGAGACTAAACAACCCAATCTGGTGATGATGTAAAAACCTCTTTATATTGTTTTGTTTAGATGGGCTATCCAGTCCCCTGATATTCCAAAAACCAAAGTTATACATTACCCCCTGAGGGAGGTAATACACTGTTAGAAATTATTAATCTCGTTTTACAACGTATTCATATATGTGATATTTAATTTAGTCATAAAATTAAATCTTGATCTTATGCATGCAACCATAATTAAAAAAGGGAAGAAATCGTCATTCTTACATTGAGTTTTTGGATATATGGGCACAAATGAGTTCTCCTACTCACTTGTTCTTGAGCTTTTCTTTCTAATGGAAGAACAAGGATTCAAGGATAGAATCCCTCCCAAAGATGAATACCCAAGATAACCTCTTAAAAGATTAATATTATTATTATTAGAACAATACTAATCTTAATAAAAATTGACCCAAAATATTGTTTTGTCCTCTTGAATTTTCGGCCAAGAGAAGATGAATTTTGGAGTATTTATTTCTCTTTCTAAACTTCTATAAGTTGTTTTTGGATGAACAAAAATAATGCACACACACTAGTAATGATATTATGTGCATTATAGTGATTATAAAGGGTAAAAACCCTTTGCTTGCATGGTTGGGAAACCAGGTATGGGGAAGGGGGTATGGCCAATGCATGAGCTTCAATTTTTTCCAAGAATTATAGGCATGCAAGGCTATGTATTAGGTCTTATGATTATGCTTTCCACTTAACATAATTAACATAATTAGGCTTAATACTCCCTCCTTATTTTCGGCACATAATGTGTAAAATGGAAAGTCCATTTTACACATTATTTGTCAATTTGTCACATGTAACATGTTCCAAGACATTATGTGTATAAAATGTATTTTTAACAATTAAAAATCAACATATTAATAAAATATGTCACTTATAAAATTAACCTAGTAATTCATAATTACTTGTACCAAAAAGTGTTTCCGAATTATAAACTACAATATTCTGTATTTATAATAATTTATTCATTCCATTTTAATTGTTTCCGTAAACAAAAATTTCATCTAAGTAACAAAATAATTCTATTACTTAGACCGTATCTTATTTAATCAAATTATAATGAGATACGTAAATATTACTTCCAAAATCGTCCGTCAATTTTAAGTAATTTAATTAACCCGTATCGTTATACGATCAATTAAATAATCAATTAAGAGTGTTACCCTTTAGGTATGACCTAAGGGGATCAACTGATCACCACCGTCGCACGAGAGTAATGTCAAACTCTAGTCAGTCAATCATTACCGATATGTGTGAACCAGTTGACTGTAAAATATTACATCCCACATGTATTCATAAAATGAGATTTAAACATGTGATCATCATGATCAACTGTTGTGATCGCATTATTGTCGGAGGACACATATTCCAACAATCTCCCACTTGTCCTCGACAAGTGTGCGTCACCAATTCTCTTGTCCTATTACTATCTCCCACTCAATGCAAGGTGTCTTTCGGGTCGTACTTACAAGTGATCATATCGAGAGTAATTTCCTCGATCTGGAGAATAACTGATTGACCAGATTTATCTACCATAGATACCTTCCGAGCGTGACCACACATTTCCAGTTCATTACTCCTCGAGTGGCCCTGAGATATTGTTATAACCCTGACAAGGGGTGGACAATTCCTATCGCATTTATTCCCTTCGACTAGCCACAGCCATCATAACCCAAAATATGCCCATTTGACCCCATTTACGAAGGTCGTAGTAACATAAATCAAAGTTAATCTGAAACTGTGCCACCTTAGACGAACAGTCTTTAGTCAAAAGAATCGACTCATTAAAATACTATAGTAGCTCTCGCCACGACCAGGCTTTATAAATTTGCCAGAACTCTATAAGCGGTCATTAGGCCCGACAAAGTGTTCCTAACAGTCTGCCTATGTGATCGACTAGTCATCTCACATGACTCCATGGCACTTGAACTTGCCATCAATCGCATCACACTCTAGTCACTTCGAGACGTCACCTCATATAAGTGACTATGGGCGAATACAATGCTAATCTGTGTTCACTTTAACGGGGTTCAATTGTCTCTACAACCCGTTTGGATGTAACAAAGTATAATGTGTCCATGTGATCAAACTCTTGAATTGCATTTTCCTTCATTTTCATGTTTGTCTCACATAGCATGAACCTTACCAAGTACACATCTAGATTCCCGACCTAGGTTCTGGTTCTTTATCTTGAAAGAACTTTCTTGTTGTTTATCACATAACCAACGAATTATGGTGGATGATATAACTTGCACTGGTCAAGTGTTCTACCAACTCGCAATGTACTAGGTATACGTTTTGTAGGGTCTTGCAACAATTGTCAAGATGATTAGCCTAGCACTTCTCATAAGTCCTAGCATATTAGAAAATATTAGTTTTGAGTAACATCTTACTATAACTAAATCTTTCCAACTTCTTATTTCTCCTTTTAGCTTGAATAGCTTAGGATTTTCATAAATCCTTACGTGTGTTCGAACTTCAATATGTGCAACTTCTTGTCACATAATAGAGTGTTCTGTTAAACACTAGAATAGCTCATTAGTTCTGCTCGAGAATTCATGACGATTCTTCTATGGCTTACCAATGAGTCATCATGTTTTTAAGCATATGATTCATTATTGGACATGTTCATGATTATTCTAATGGCGGAAACATTAGTAATTTTAATCATGAGATCAACCATTTTTAGGTCCAATGAATGACCATGATTGCTTATGGTAATTCCATTTTCATCGATATGAATAACCTACATTTCTCGTTGATTTGATGTGTATATATCTCAATACTTATCCAACATCCCATGATGTGATTGGATTCATCATAGTCCATTTTCATCTAGAATTGAATACTCAAATACTTCTTTATGAAAGATACTACTAGCTCGTCATTCTCAATGAGTAATGAGTTATAAATTTTACAAGATGATTGCTCCCACTAAATTCCATGTCTTCACATGATAATTTCAAACTCCCACTCAATTCCACATATTTCGCAATTGACTACTCAATCAAAACATTTCAAGAATTTAAATACATTTCGCTTTGCCAAGTTATTAAGATTAAAACCATATATGTTCCCAGCATATCCTTTCAAAATACCTATTTTGAAAAGATCTCAGTCTTAAACTTATGGAAAGAGATTTTAATCTCTAACTCATTCATTTTATAATGATGCGTAGCAATGTCATTATTTAAATGTGAATTTCATTTAATGTACGTCCTTCTCAAAATACCCTTTTCCGGAAGGAGTTTTAACCATTTTATTTTCATAATGAGGTTAAGTAATGACACTAGCATGATTAACAATTAACTTAGCTCTTGTAGATATCGACATATCTTTCTTTGCAACTTTTAGTAATAAATCTCATTTATTTTCAAGGATGCAACTTTGTTTCATTTAGGCTCTTAAGTAAATATCAATGTTCAAACTCTTGGTCAAATGTTGTTCATAAACTAGCCAAATCTCTTGTTAAGTCTTTTCATATGTCATTTTCTTCCAAAACTTTCTTTTGGTCTCCTCGTGTAGTTATCTTAAGAACATATTCATTTGATTACTTCACTTGGTCTCTTTTGTCATGTAGATCTCATCTATTCGAGACCATAGATCTCATCTATTCATGTATACCTTTTATTTAGGTATACAAATCATTCTTTGTATTCTTTGTGTCTTCATTTTTCTCCCACTCTATCTTTAGAATAAGTACACTAGATATTCAAAGATAGCTTATGAGACACAAATAATGATTTTGAAGTATAAGGAGGACTATCTCATAGATTGACTAATAGTTTTAGATTTGATTAGTGTACTTGGTAATTGACATTCCTTTAGGAGAGTTCATCAACTCAACATCACTTTATTGTTGGAATATGTGTCCTCCGATAATAATGCGACCACAACTGTTGATCATGATGATCACATGTTTAAGTCTCATTTTAAAGAATACAATTGGGAAGTATTTTTACTGTCAACTAGTCCACACATATCGGTAATGATTGGCTGACTAGAGTTTGACATTACTGTCGTGCGACGGTGGTGATCAGTTGATCCCCTAGGTCATACCTAAAGGATATTACTCTTAATTGATCATTTAATTGATCATATAACGTTACGAGTTAATTAAATTACTTGAAAATTGACAGACGATTTTGGAAGTAAAATTTACGTATATCATTATAATCTGATTAAATAAGATACGGTCTAAGTGGTCAAATTGCTTTATTACTTAGATGAAATTATTGTTTACAGAAACAAATTGAAACAGAATGAATTGATTATTATTAATACAGAATGTTGTATTTTATAACTCGGGAATTTATTTCGGTACAAATAATTATGAATTACTAGGTTATGTTTATAAATGACATATTTTGTTAATATGTTGATTTTTAATTGTTAAAAATACATTTTATACACCTAATTGATGTTACCATAATTAGCGCATATTTAGCCCCCGAATTAGCCTTGTTCCCATGCTTTTTAGTGCCTATTTGGGTCATTTCTTATCTTTAGTTCTGTGTTTTGCATATTCTTTGAGATTTTGATCCCTTGGTAGGAAAGGAGTAAGAATCTTGCATTTTCATGGCAAAACGAGGCTAAATTGATTGTATTCAATGACCAAGCATCAAGAAGAGACAAGACTAGAAGGCCTTTGTACATATCATAGTAGAAGAACAATGTTGAGAAAGGATCCTTGCATCCCCAAGGAAATCCCCAAGGAATTTATGAAGAAAAGGGAAGAAAAGAAGAAGAATTGACGCTAACCAACAATCCGAACGGATTGCAGACAATCCGCCCGTCCAGCCCAAAGACAATCCGAGCGTCCCTCCTTGGAATCCGCTCGGATTCCCCCTCAACAATCCGAGCGTCCCTCTCCCGAATCCGCTCGGATTGCACAGCCCAAATCCGGCCGTCCCCGACTCTAATCCGCACGTTCCCGCACAAAGACGGATTTCATTCTTCAAGCTACGAAAAGAGAAGCCCTTCTCTTAGAAAATACCGGGTCCTCCTTGCTCAACTTAAAAAGTGTAATTACTAGTTTAGCCCTTAGTTAACCCTAATGCATCCTCCCTAATTTTCACTATAAATACCCCATTAGGCTAATTAGAGGAGCATGTTCTTCTTATCAATAATTAGTGTAGTTAATATCAATCAAATCTCTCTTCAATATTGTAATCAAGTATTAATCAAGTTTTAATCCAAGTTTTAGTTCTTTAATCTCTCTCTTGTTCTTCCTTTATTTTGGGTAATTGAAGATTATTTGGGTTATTATTGGGAGATTGACAACCTCTCAATCTAGGATTCAAGTACTTCTATTATTCTTGCTTTATTATTGGAATCATTAGTAGGTATAATCTCTTAATCCCTTTTTAATTATTGTTAATTACTTTCATTTAGTCATCATGTTTCATATTGTTGGTATGATTGACAACCTTGCTAGCATGATCAACATGATAATGAGTGAGTAGTCTCTTAGCTAGGGTTTAATGGGTGATTAGGGGAAACCATCATGGGGAATGATTCATGCTTAAATCAATATGCTTTCATATCTTATTTGCTTGCTTGTTTTGATCTTAATACATGCACATGTTATATTTGATGAAATGCTAAGCCTATGAATCCTTGCATTTACTATCATCTTCTATCTTTTCAATGAGACTTGTAAGACATAACCCAACTCGAGTCTTGTTAGACCATGCATGTGTTGAGTAGGAAAGATTAAGTCGACTTGTAGGTGTTGTACAATCTAATCGATTCGGCTCCGGGACCCAAACTTTCCTAGGATTGTAAGATATAACCCAACTCAATCCATCACAACAATAATTGCTTGCTTATAATTTGAGAACATGTTTGTATGATCATATCCCATGATTCCCCTTTGATCCCATGACACCCTAGTGCCTTTAATCAATTGTTTACACCCCTTATTTTATTCATCTTGCTAGTTTATTTTCATTGCTATTTTAGTTTAGTGACCTTCTACACCAACTCAATTTGTGACACCCCTAGACACTACTAGTTACAATAGAATTCTCATTTCAATACCCGTCCCTTGGGATCCGACCTTTACTTGCCTCTTTACTAATTGTAGAGTTGTTTGTGAAGTATAAATTGTGTTTTGTATCGACCATTGACCAACGACCACATATACTTAATTGTGAACACGAAATGGCTTCGATCAAAAATGGCGCCGTTGCCGGGGACGGTGTTTAATCGATTTAAGATTTCTTTTATTGTTATTAGTTGTGTCTTTTTAACCTTGGGGAAGTAAAAACTCCTCAAGGTTTGTTCTAATTGTTTTTGAGTTGTTTGATATTTTGCATGTCTAGAAGGTTACAAAGTGATTTGTTACCTTTTGACCGTGAAATCGAAAGAACCTTGACGAATAATAGGAGACTTGTTAGGAGGAATTTGAGAGGTGTTGGTGAAGTTGTTCAACCCACTAGTGAGTTTGTCAATCCTTTCGCAATAGAAGGAGAAGAAAACCCATTACACAATATCCCACAAAATCCACCTACAATGCCTAAATTCTCGTCACACTCTATACCCACCGAGGAGAATCTACCAAATGGTACTCCTACACCGCAACATCTCACCGGTAATTTTATTGCCAAGTCCGCCTTCATCCAACTAGTTGAGAGGAGCCAATTCGGGGGAATGCCTAGTGAGGACCCTCATTCTCATATGGAAACCTTTTGCGATTATTGTGATGCTATCTCTCAAACGGGCGTGACTCAAGACCAAATTAGATGGGTCTTATTTCCTTTTTCGTTAATCGGCACCGCAAAGCAATGGTTGAAGGGCCTTGATAAGGCCACCCTTGGAATAGATTCTTGGAAGAAGTTGGCTCTAGCTTTCTACAAAACATTCTACCCACCGGACAAGACTAACATGCTAAGAGCTCAAATTACGGGTTTTAAGCAAAGGGATGAAGAATCTTTGTATGAAGCTTTGGAGCGGTTCAAAGGTGTTTGTCGCTCATGTCCTCACCATGGACTTAGCGAATGGTTTTTGGTGCAACAATTTTGGAACGGTTTATATGAAGATTCAAGGAACATTCTCAATATGGGATCAAATGGAATGTTCACCGAAGTTGATGACAATCAAACATGGAACAAGATTGAGGAAATGGCGGTCCATAATTCACAATATAGTAGACCTCGCAAGGCTACTAGAGGAGGAAAGCATGAAGTGGACTCTGTTACTCAATTGGGTGCTCAACTTAGTGCTCACATTGACACAATCAACTTGAAGTTTGAACAAGCTATGGCTAGACTTGAGGAAAACTCGAAATCATCAAAGCATCATGTCAATGCCATGACGGCATCCTCATCAATCCCAAGTGGGATATGTGAGAATTGTGGAACTTTGGGTCATGACCCAAGTGAGTGTAGGGGAACAACCGAACAAGTTAATGCTTTCCAAGCTTACAAAAGTGGTACCCCTTATTCAAATTTTTACAATGAAAACACCAAGTTCCATCCAAATCTCTCATACAAAAGCCAAAATGTTCAAAACCCTCAAACAACATACACTCCACCACCCATGAGAAACCAAAATCAAAGGCCCTTTTACAATCAAAACCAAGGTTACCAAAATCAAAATCCATACAATCACCAAAATGACCAAGGTTTTGATGTCCAAAAAGCGGTCCTCCAAATGGAAAAGAATCAACAAGAATTTTTCACTCAAATGCAAAAAGATAGCCAAGCAAAAGACACCACCATCAACAACATTCTAGCTCACACCAAGATGTTGGAAACACAATTGACTCAACTAGCATCTTCAAGCTCACAAAGACAAAAGGGGCAATTACCACCTCAAAGTAATCCCCCTAGACATGAAACGGTTAGTGCCATTCACTTGAGAAGTGGTACAAGATACGAAGCACCAAAGAAGCAAGTTGAGGATGAAGTTGTGGAAGCTAGTGAAAAGGAAGAAATTGTGCAAAGCCCCAAAGAAGGGGAATCATCAAAAGAAGAAAGTTCAAAGAAAAATGAAGACAATGCCAAAGAGAAGGAGCCCATTGTGATTAGACTTCCTTTTCCAAGTCGTCAAGCCAAGCCCAAATTTGATGATCAACTTGGAAAGTTCATGGAAATTGTGAAGAACTTAGAAGTCTCAATTCCTTTCAAGGAATTAATCAATCACGTACCGGCCTATGCAAAATACATGAAAGATATCCTCACAAAGAAGAAGTCGATCCGGAAACTTGAGACTATCGCCTTCACTAAGGTGAGTAGTGCAATACTTCAAGGGAGTTCACCTCCAAAGTTAAAGGATCCGGGAAGCTTCTCAATACCGTGTACCATTGGCGACACGACGATCAACAAAGCCTTATGTGATCTAGGGGCTAGTGTGAGTGTCATGCCATACTCGGTGAGTAAAAGGTTGGGAATGGGAGAGCTTAAACGCACCAATATCACACTTCAAATGGCCGATAGATCGACGAAGACACCATTAGGGATATGGGAAGATGTCCCCGTGCGAATTGGGAAGTTTTTCATCCCGGTGGACTTTGTCATTGTTGATATGGAGGAAGATTCCAACATTCCAATCATCTTAGGAAGACCTTTCCTACACACCGCGGGTGCGGTGATTGATGTGAAACATGGAGAGCTCACTCTAGAAGTGGGAGATGAAAGCATAACTTTTAATCTTGACAAAACTATGAGAGCTCCTCGTTTACATGAGCCATGTTTCATGATTGATCATTATAGCCGAAAAGATGAAAGGAAGAAATCGGAACTCCAATGGAGGAAGAAAATTGAAGATGCTCCATTCAAAGAGCAAGTGAATTGTGACAAGGAGAGCTTGCAAAGCTCATCAAAATCAACCAAGGAAGAAGAGGAAGGCCTCATTGGCCAAGAGAAGAAATTGGGAGAGTTGTCTCCATCTAAGCAAGAGATTTTCAATGATCAACTCAATGAAGTTTGTGGTCTTTGGGACGACGAGTTTGAAGGGATTTTTAATCCCTATATTGGGCATGCCATCGATCATGATCAACAACAAGGGCCACGGTCTATTGAGGACCTCTACCATAATAATGAACAAGCTTTTGATTACTTCTTCAAGGTGTTGAGCAACATCAACAACACCTTGAACATGCCCCCTTGACATCTCATCAAGAATGAGAGTTTGGTGGAGTCCTCCCTAAACCACCACTTGTAAATAT
Organism: Silene latifolia; assembly: GCF_048544455.1. Taxonomy (NCBI): domain Eukaryota; kingdom Viridiplantae; phylum Streptophyta; class Magnoliopsida; order Caryophyllales; family Caryophyllaceae; genus Silene; species Silene latifolia. The sequence continues at coordinate 234,680,597 of NC_133537.1, forward strand.
TTCTAACTCCCTAACTTACATTTCAATTCTTGTATTGCATTTTTTGTCATTTTTGGATTTTTATTTACTTTGATCAAAATAATTGTCATGTAAGAGAGAAGTGAGGGAGGGACTAACGATTTCAATTGATGTGTAGTGCTTTACCTTAGTGTGGGGATGGGAATTGCCTAGGCTATTCATGCCTTAGTAGTGCCCCCACAATGAAGAACACAAGAAATGAAGAAGAATGGAAGAATGGTAAAGGGAAATGCATTGTGCACGAATGGAATGAATCCGGGTACAAAGGACCAGAATCCGAGCGGATTGTACCAAATCCGCCCGTCTTCAACAATCCGAGCGTCCTGACCAAAAGACGCCCGTCCTGAGCTGAGCTGAAATTGAAAATTTCTTGACTGTTAAAGAATCCGAGCGGATTTCTGGAAAGACGCCCGTCTCATGAAATCCGTCCGTCTTGTGAAGAAGACGCCCGTCTTTGCAGCTGAAGAAAACAAAGAAATTTCTCTGGACTGAAATCCGTCCGTCCTGAAGCAAATCCGCCCGTCCCATCACAGAAGAATCCGAGCGGATTCCCCAGAATCCGCCCCGTCTTTAGGCGAGCTTAAAAAAATTTTGAAGCTGCAGAATCCGCACGGATTGGGCCTAATCCGCACGGATTGCCCCTGCGTTTTCGAAAATTTCGACTTCTTTAAATACCCTCCCACCTTCATTCCTTCATTCATTCATTCATAAACACTACCCTAAACATCAAAACCCTCATCCTCTCCATCACAAAAACAAAAACCCTCAACAAAATCCACCAAAATCAAATCAAACCATCCTTCAAACAACAAATCAATCACTCCATCTTCAATAAAAATCAAAACCAAGAACAAAATCTTCAACCTTTGAGTCGATTTTTGCTTTCATAAAGGCAAAGCCTTTCACCTTCAAATCGATTTGGGCATTCTACAAATTGAAGATTTTTGATTATTTTCTTGGTTAGTTCATCAAATGGCAAGGACAAAGGGAGCAACAAAGGCACCAAAGGCAAAGGCTCTCTCTCAAAGGCAAAAAGCTCTCCAAACAAAGAAAGCTTTGGCAATGGTGGTATCAACACCAAACTTGGAAGTGCAACAACAACAACAAACTTCTATGGGAGCATCACCTTCTACTCCGGAAATCGATCAACTCTTGCATTATCCGGAGGTAACTTTTATTTCCGATACCCATAGAAAGACATTTGCCAAGTTTGCTATGAAATCAATTCAATCCACCAAATTCATATTTAAAGATGCTTTGGAGAAATTGGGTGTTCTTGAACAAACAAAAGCCTTTTTCAATGCCATGGGTTTGAAGAAATTGTTTGAAACAAAGGAATTGACATACCCTTCCCTTGTCTTGGAATTCTTAAGTTCTTTAAAAGTCACCAAAGTTGAGGATAGGGAAAATCTTGAGTTTCGTCTAGCTAACATTAGTAGACGCATTACCTTTAAGGAATTAGGTGAAATTTTGGGTCTTAGCGATGAATCGAGATATCTTAAGCATTATGGGAAGTATGACCCCGAGCCTCTTTGGGAGGCAATCTCCGGGAAGAAATTTGATGATTTTCATGCTTGTCGTGCTCTTTTGGTCCATCATCCGGGCATAAGAGTATGGCACAAAGTTGTGGGAAATACCATAATTGCTAGGAAAGACACCAATCATTTCACAAGACTTGATTTTATTCTCCTTGAATCGGCTTTGAATGTCGGAAGAATCCATACCAAGCCTTTCAATTCATTGAGGCTATTGGTTGATAGATGGCTTAATGTTGATAATGGGAAGAAGGGTACGACCGTTATTGTCAATGGCGGCCTAGTCACGGTCCTAGCTAAGCACTTTGATCCTAATTTCAATAAGGATAAGAAGTACAAAGCAAAGGAAGGTGGCCATCTTATTAATATGCACATTATGATTAACAAGTTCAAGTGGGTTGCCCATAACCCCCTTGACACTAAATATGGATGGCTAACTAGTGAAGCTAGATCGTTCACCTTACCCTCGAAGATTTGTCGCCTAAGTGTCCACCGGACCAACTATCTACTCCCCCTATCCGAAGAAGCCGAGTACATCATTCAACAACAAAATGGTGATCATGAAACCCCCTCCTCTTCCATTGTTATACCGCCTTACCCCTTTGTGTATGAAGAGTTCAAACCGGAAGGAGTTGAAATTGGGAAAGACTACTCTTCTTATGCAAGCCATGCACAAGCAAGCTTATGAAGATCGGAAGAATGTATATTTGGCTCAATATCCTCCCCTCCTACATTTAGCTAGGCAAGGACTCCTTGATCCATCTTGTCCTTTGCCTAGTTGGGCGGATATAGAAGCCTTGTTTCCGGGTGCATCTAGGGATGTGGTGGAAGACAATGAGGTTGTTGAAAATGGAGAAGAAATTGATGATAATATTGAGGAAGAAGCAAGTGGAGATGGAGAAAGAGATGGTGAAGATGATGATGAACAAGATGAAGAAGAAAGTGCCAAGGAAAGTGGCAATGTGACCACTTCTCATGAGGGAAGTGATGATGATGATAGCATGATGGAGGACTAGCAAGCCTTGGAGATTCCTACTCTCCCACGGTTTGTCTATATCTCTTTGTATTTTATTTCATTTTGATCATTGTTGGTTTAGTCCTAGCAACATCAAAGGACTCACACCTCGGTACCATTGAGGTGTTCTTTATTGTTCCCATTTGTAAAATCCAAAATGACAAAACTAGCCTCATGCATAGCATAGTGTGTGCATGAACTATACCCATCCTTGAACATTAGCAATAGTGTCTCATTTGGTTTGGGGAAGTTGATGCATACACAACGGGAGGTAATCTAAATTATCCTCTCCGTCATAACAAAAACCATGCATCATGTAGTATAGCTTAGTGTAGAATTGCATTTAGTATAGAAATCATGCATCATCTTTGCATAATTTCCATCATTTTGGCCATTGAGGACAATGCCCATATTAGTGTGGGGATGGGAATTCTAACATTTAACTCTTATTCAAAAACCCATAAAAATTGAAAAATTTCAAAAAAATCATAAAAATTGAAAAATTGAAAAACCAAAAACAAGTTCATTTCCTTTGTATATATTGTCTTATATATATTGTGTTTGTTTTATCCTTGTTCACTTTGATTGACTACGCCACATCCGAGACATGAGGATATTGAAGACCGCATGGTATGATCTTTCCAATCTCCTTTTTCCTCTTTATATTAATGACTATGTGGCTTTATTTTGATTGATGCGGTAAAACAATGTGAATTTAGGATTGCATTTAGTTTATATGGCATATTAGTTGGTAGAATCATTTGCATTAGGATGTGTATATGTTAGTTGCATCATGGCATGTAGTTTGCATGTTAGAAAAATTTTGCGAAACCGTCTATTTGGGAAACTTGACAAGTGTATATAGGCCCTAGTAGATGCTTTTTATTCTTAAGACTTTGCTTGTTAGAATACTTGTAAAACACCCTAGGATGTGTCATGCTAGTATCCTTTGACCCATGGTTTAAGGCCTAGTCAAGAGTACCTTGTGGTGTGATAACTCCTTGGCTACCGTTTATTCCAAGGTGACCCTTGAAACCATGCATCCATCTATCATTCATCCATGTTCTACCATATTTTTGTCATCAAAGGGAATGGGCACAAAAAAGAAATCAATTTGAGTTCAATGAAATGAAAAGTGAAAAAACGTTTGCAAAATTGCATCAAATGAAAAGAGGAGCAAAAATAGACTCCAAAAGCTTCAAAAACAAGGCACCCTCGTTACTAATTGGGGTGACTTTGAAAATGTTCAAAAGAAAATGCAAAAAGTTGTCAAGTATTGAAATGCCAAAAATCAAAAAGAAATGGCAAAAAGAAAGTGTTCTCAAATGTCAAATGCCACATGAAATTGGGGGGAAAAACAAAAACAAAAGCAAACTCCCAAAATGAAACTCAAATATCTATTGATCCCTTTATCCATCGTATCAATTTTTGTGCATGGTAGAAAGGGGACGACCCTTCTTCTTGTCTAGGCAAGAGGGGGAATTCCGCGATCCACCAGTGTTTCTAACACCATAGGGAGTCTACTCTTGACAAAAGCATTTAACGATTGAGGACAAAGGTACCCTAGCTTGACACAACTTGGAGGTGATTTATTGGTATCCTTCTAGGCTTAGTAGTTTGAGCAAATTGCATCTATGAAGGATTGTGTACCCTTGAATTGCTTCCCTTGTAGATAATTTCCGCCACTTAGATGAGGAAAGTGGCTATTCTTTTGTAGATGCATCCATTACTTGATTTTATGTGCTTTAATGTTTGGATGTGTCGCCATTTTGGCAAGACCCACCTTGCCTTGCAATAAGGCATCCTACCTCATGGTTGTCTTGTTGTGAGTTGAAGGGGCGGAGTGAGACCCGCTAATTGTCTCATATCGGCTATTAATATTAGGATAGGTTAGTTTTGGTCCTAGTCTTTGTCACCTCTTTACTCGGGACGAGCAAAGGTTCGGTTTGGGGATATTTTATGTGACCATAATTAGCGCATATTTAGCCCCCGAATTAGCCTTGTTCCCATGCTTTTTAGTGCCTATTTGGGTCATTTCTTATCTTTAGTTCTTTGTTTTGCATATTCTTTGAGATTTTGATCCCTTGGTAGGAAAGGAGTAAGAATCTTGCATTTTCATGGCAAAACGAGGCTAAATTGATTGTATTCAATGACCAAGCATCAAGAAGAGACAAGACTAGAAGGCCTTTGTACATATCATAGTAGAAGAACAATGTTGAGAAAGGATCCTTGCGTCCCCAAGGAAATCCCCAAGGAATTTATGAAGAAAAGGGAAGAAAAGAAGAAGAATTGACGCTGACCAATAATCCGAACGGATTGCGGACAAATCCGCCCGTCCAGCCCAAAGACAATCCGAGCGTCCCTCCTTGGAATCCGCTCGGATTCCCCCTCAACAATCCGAGCGTCCCTCTCCTGAATCCGCTCGGATTGCACAGCCAAATCCGGCCGTCCCGACTCTAATCCGCACGGATTCCTCCACAAAGACGGATTTCATTCTTCAAGCTACGAAAAGAGAAGCCCTTCTCTCGAAAAATACCGGGTCCTCCTTGCTCAACTTAAAAAGTGTAATTACTAGTTTAGCCCTTAGTTAACCCTAATGCATCCTCCCTAATTTTCACTATAAATACCCCATTAGGCTAATTAGAGGAGCATGTTCTTCTTATCAATAATTAGTGTAGTTAATATCAATCAAATCTCTCTTCAATATTGTAATCAAGTATTAATCAAGTTTTAATCCAAGTTTTAGTTCTTTAATCTCTCTCTTGCTCTTCCTTTATTTTGGGTAATTGAAGATTATTTGGGTTATTATTGGGAGATTGACAACCTCTCAATCTAGGATTCAAGTACTTCTATTATTCTTGCTTTATTATTGGAATCATTAGTAGGTATAATCTCTTAATCCCTTTTTAATTATTGTTAATTACTTTCATTTATTCATCATGTTTCATATTGTTGGTATGATTGACAACCTTGCTAGCATGATCAACATGATAATGAGTGAGTAGTCTCTTAGCTAGGGTTTAATGGGTGATTAGAGGAAACCATCATGGGGAATGATTCATGCTTAAATCAATATGCTTTCATATCTTATTTGCTTGCTTGTTTTGATCTTAATACATGCACATGTTATATTTGATGAAATGCTAAGCCTATGAATCCTTGCATTTACTATCATCTTCTATCTTTTCAATGAGACTTGTAAGACATAACCCAACTCGAGTCTTGTTAGACCATGCATGTGTTGAGTAGGAAAGATTAAGTCGACTTGTAGGTGTTGTACAATCTAATCGATTCGGCTCCGGGACCCAAACTTTCCTAGGATTGTAAGATATAACCCAACTCAATCCATCACAACAATAATTGCTTGCTTATAATTTGAGAACATGTTTGTATGATCATATCCCATGATTCCCCTATGATCCCATGACACCCTAGTGCCTTTAATCAATTGTTTACACCCCTTATTTTATTCATCTTGCTAGTTTATTTTCATTGCTATTTTAGTTTAGTGACCTTCTACACCAACTCAATTTGTGACACCCCTAGACACTACTAGTTACAATAGAATTCTCATATCAATACCCGTCCCTTGGGATCCGACCTTTACTTGCCTCTTTACTAATTGTAGAGTTGTTTGTGAAGTATAAATTGTGTTTTGTATCGACCATTGACCAACGACCACATATACTTAATTGTGAACACGAAATGGCCTCGATCACTAATGTCATAGAACATGTTACATGTGACATATTGACAAAAAAATGTGTAAAATGGACTTTCCATGTTACACTATATGTACCGAAATATAAGGGTGGAGTAGAGTATTTAGTGTGTTTTATTTTTATTCAAAAGGATAATCATCACACAAGTACCTACTCTTACATGCCTACTTTTATGGGTAAGACAAAATGCCATGCATTGGCCTAATCCCCTCACCCTACCCGGTTTTGGTCATAAGAGGAGCCAAGGGGTTTCTCTTATTTTTCTAACATACACTACATGCAAAATCTAGTGTAATTCAATTCATTCTTATATCATAAAAATATTTTCAGAGAGAAAAAAATATTCTCTTCCTCCTTCTTCCTCCTCTTGACCGAAATCCAAAGAGGACCAAAATATTTTGGGTCATTTTATTTAAATTAATGTTATTCTAGTATTGATAATATTAATTTTATTAAGAGCATATCTTGGGTATTATTCCTTGGGAGGGATACTATACTTGTATCCTTTTTGTTCATCCATTTAAGGAGAGCTCAAGAACAAAAGAGTAGGAGAACTATTTTGTGCCCTTTGATCCGAAAATAACAATGTAAGAATGAAGATTTCTTCTTTATTTTACTTATAGTTTGCATGCATAAGATCACTCTTTTAATTTATGACTAAATTAAAATCATAGCATATATGAATATGTTAGTAAAGAGATCTAGATTTCTAACAAGCGGTATCAAGAGCCTTGGTTGTTTGCATGCAAATCGGTTATAGTTTTTCCGAGTTATACGATTAACATATAAAACATGTAAATTTGTGTTATTATGAAATATCACGAAATAAATTTATGCATGTTAAGTTTCTGGTCCTAAAATATAATGGCATTAAAAATGTGATTTTATGATTAAAATGTCATTTTCGGACTAAAATTAGCTAAACTTCGAATTTTCCAGTGATTTTTGGATATGTTATCACATGTATTATTTTTAGACGACCTGTAAATTTTCATAATTTTTGGAGTTCTTATGCTCGAAAAATGGATTTTTCATGTTTAAAATCGGATTTAGATGGAAAATAGGTTATTAAGAGATAAATTTCGAATATGATCATAGAAATTTAGTATGTTGTCACATGCAATTTTACAAGATGTGTGTAAAATAATGGGCTATATTGAAGTCTTTATGCATGATTTATGGATTTTTGATGAAAAATAGCATAAATAGTGACTTAATTAGTAAATAATTGCTAAAACATACTCCATGACTAAGGAAAAACGTCACATGTTGCATTTTATTATCTGTTTCAGATATAAAATTGAAAAGTTGATGAATATAATTTTTCTCATGTTTTTATGATTTTTATTGATAAATCCGATAAACCGCAACATAGTTTTTCCGATAATTTTACGAAATTTTAACCTAAGTTTGTTGAACATTTTGAGTCCTAAGAGGTTAGGGTAATTAACTTGTGCATAAATATGAATTTATGTAATTTTTGTGATTATAAAAACGTTGAATCACGCAAATCCGTAAAAACCTATTAATATACGATATTGGCTTCTTAAAGGCGATTTAGCATAAAATTGGGCATGTTCATACATATTATAATGCTGCATTTTATTTATGATTGTCATAATTTTATTTTATGTAATTTTTGAATTATGTAATTTTACTTAGAGTATGGCCTTAGTTTTTAATTGATATTACCCGAAATGTATGGGAATATCGATTCGGTTGTATTTTATTGTGATCTCGTATCACCGTTTTGTAATTTAATAGATAGAAGTTATTTTTATTTTAATTACATATGTATAATAGGAAATTATGTAATTTATTATGTAATTTTATTTTACCGGAGTTCCATAAAGACGGATTTCTTCAAGAAGGCGATACATAAAGACAGTGTTACCTCGAAATACGTGCCATAACCGAAGTTCAAGGACCAATGGAGTTGGTTTCAGAATATGTAATAGTTAAATAGTTTTTTCTATTTTAGGAAGGCCATACTAGGATTTATTTTTATGCCTTGCATTTTATTTATATGTCACATGCATCGCTAAATCGTCATAACTAAAACATGCATTATCTTTTAATCGAGTATTTCGACCGTGTCAATTAGAATTATCGTATTTCACCGCTTTAGTTCACTTAAAACGTGATAGATAATAAATTGACATGACCTCTCGCTAAAACAATCAATTGAGACATAGCCTTACCAAATAGTAGAAACCATGAAAACCTATTTCGCGAGGGAGTGCACTCGGCCCTACCGGGGTACAAACCTTGTTACGTAGGGGAAGTGGGTGATAAATGTCTATCCACCGAATTCATGTTAATGAGGGGTATTTCGGCACACCGTGCCCTAATTTAATATGGGTTTGGATTATGGACACATTTATTCGAAATTTGGGTTGTACTCAACGAAAGTATTCACGACGATTTCCGGATGTGTTTCGGGCTAGATATAAATATTGATGTAAATTTTATCGACCAAGAGTTCTGAAAGTAGAATCGATTAAGAGGTTAATCCACCGAGTTATGTTAATAAAGGGTATTTCGGCACACCGTGCCCTAAGTTAATATGAATTTGGGTCTTGGAATCATTTATAATAGTTGGGTAGAGGTCACTATATAAATGTTCATATCTTGTTAATTTAATTACAAGAATGATTTAAAAAGACAAAATGTTAATATTTCCTTTTCCTCCATATTTGTAGTTCATTACAATGAATCCATCAAATGCTACCGCACCGATAACTATTGAGTCTTACCACAATGTTTTTGACGACGTTGCTCCAACAATGATTTCGACATCACTAGAGAACTTCATTTTGGGATAGGTTCGGATGGAAACCTTAACTTCATCACTTCTACTAGACCACCTACTACTACTAGATCTCGTGTGAGCCCGTCTCAGGAAGACTACCTCATACAATCTATAGGGTCTTTGTCTCTGGAAGATAAAGATGCCATAACTAGTGGGAGCTCAAGCAATCAAGTTCTTGCTTCAAAGGGCAAAAATTTCAAGAAGAAGGGAAAGAAAATCAAAAACTTCAAGCAAGTTAATGATGAGTGCCATTATTGCTATGGCATGGGACATTGGCTTAGGAATTGTCCCGTATATTTGCAAAATATAAAGGAGGGAATCATCGTTCCAAAAGGTAAAATTCCTAAGGAAATTTATGTTATTGATATAAATTATACTTCCACTACGACATGGGTACTAGATACCGGTTGTGGTTCTCACCTTTGTAGTCATTTACAAGGTTTAAGAGACGTGAAGAAGCTTAGCAAGGGAGATGTGGATCTAAGCCTTGGAAATGGAGCTCGAGTAGCGGCCGAATCCAAAGGAACTTATGTTTTAGCTTTGCCTAATGGATTTGAGTTGTATTTACATAATTGTTTTTTTGTGCCTACACTCTCTAAAAACATTATTTCAATCGCCATACTAGACATGGATGGTTTTTGTTTTGTCATTAAGAACAATCGTTGTACTATTTCAAGGAATGATTTGGTTATAGGCCAAGCTTCTTCCATCAATGGCATTTACATTTTAGAGACCTCAAATCCAACTAATGATATCTATAACATTCAATCAAAGAAACTCAAATCAAGTGACCCAAGTGAAGCATTCATTTGGCATTGTCGATTAGGTCACATAAACGAGAATCGCATCAAAAGATTAATTTCAAGTAATGTGATTACACCATTTGATTATCAATCATAAGGTACATGCGAATATTGCCTACTTGGCAAAATGACTCGTAATCCTTTTAGTGGTAAAGGGACACGAGCTAGTGAACTATTGGGACTCATACACACCGATGTGTGTGGACCAATGAGTATCACCGCTCGTGGAAATTATGACTACTTCATTACCTTCACCGATGATTTAAGTAGATATGGGTATATCTATTTAATGAAGCATAAGAGTGAAGAGTTTGAGAAATTCAAGGAATTTCAAAACGAAGTAGAGAACCAATTGAACAAAAGGATTAAGGCACTACGATCCGATTGTGGTGGAGAGTATCTTAGCCTTGAATTTGATTCACACTTGAAAGGTTGTGGTATTATATCACAACTTACTCCACCCGGAACACAACAACTCAATGGTGTTGCCGAAAGGAGGAATCGAACCCTACTTGATATGGTTCGATCCATGATGAGTCAAACCGAGTTACCAAACTCGTTTTGGGGATTTGCGATTCAAACCGCAATAAAATATTTGAACGTAAGTCCAACCAAAGCAACTGAAAAGACTCCATATGAGATATGGAGAGAAAAGGTTCCAAATCTATCCCATATGAAAATTTGGGGTTGTGATGCTTATGTCAAAATTAAAAATGATAATAAGTTAGCACCACGATCCGAAAAATGCATTTTTGTAGGATATCCCATGGCCTCACGAGGCTATTACTTCTATAAGCATTTTTGTAGCATTTTTGTGTCTCAAGATGCTGTCTTCCTAGAAAGTGATTTTATTTCTAGGAGACAGAGTGGGAGAAATTTTGAACTTGATGAAGTTCAAGAGCCACAAACCGAGATAGAGACGCAAGAAGAAGTTCCTTCGTCATCTAATGCGGTTATTCCTCCTCCTCTTAGAAGAACGGGCCGAGTTATTCGCCATCCCGATCGATATGTGGGACTTATCCAAGAAGATGGAACACTCGATGTGTTGCTTATAGATAGTGACGAGCCCGCCACCTACAAGGCCGCAATCTCTAGTCCAAATTCCTCCTTATGGCTTGAAGCCATGAAGTCCGAAATGGATTCTATGCATGAAAACCAAGTTTGGGACTTGGTAGATTTGCCTAAAGGGGCAAGACCTCTTCAATGAAAATGGATATTCAAAGTCAAGAATGGCATAGAGGGACATGACGATGTCTACAAAGCTAGGCTAGTGGCAAAAGGATTTACCCAAGTCCAAGGTATCCATTATGATGAGACCTTCGTCCCCGTAGCCATGCTAAGATCCATACGGATTTTGTTAGCGATCGCCGCATTTCATGATTATGAAATATGGCAAATGGATGTCAAAACCGCTTTTCTAAATGGGCATTTAGAAGAGGAGGTGTACATGATACAACCCGAAGGTTTTGTTCATTCTAAAAATCCTAACAAAGTGTGCAAACTTAAGAGATCCATTTATGGTCTTAAGCAAGCATCTAGAAGTTGGAATCATCGATTCAATCACGTTATAAAGTAGAATGGTTACACTCGAAGTGTTGAGGAACCATGTTTATACATGAAATTTAGTGGGATCAATGTTGTGTTCCTAATCTTGTATGTCGATGACATACTACTCATTGGAAATGATATTCCAATGTTGTCTTCTGTTAAGAAGTGGTTAGGTAACCACTTCCAAATGAAGGATTTAGGAGAAGCACAACGCATATGAGGTATCCGGATCCATAGAGATAGATCCAAGAGGATATTGGCACTAAGTCAAGAGTCTTATGTTGATAAGATTCTTCGACGGTTCAGCATGGACAAATCCAAAAGGGGTTTGGTACCTATGGTAAATACGACGATATTGAGCAAGACTCAATCTCCCTCCGAACCCCATGATGTTGAACGCATGAAGACGATCCCTTATGCTTCCGCTGTTGGATCAATCATGTACGCCATGATATGCACACGTCCTGATGTCTCGTATGCCTTGAGTATGACGAGTAGATATCAAGGAAATCCAGGTGAGAGTCACTGGATTGCTGTCAAGAACATCCTTAAGTACTTGAGAAAGACTAAGGATTCTATCTTAGTGTTTGGAGGAGACACCGAACTCCGTGTTAATGGATACACGGACTCAAGTTTTCAAACAGATAGAGATGACATGTGATAAGACAAGAGTTGGTCGTCACACATCCATCAAACACATTTATAATACTCAACATACAACTAGTTAGTGGTAGTCGAGGTCGATCCATGGGACGGTGTGCTTTGGGCTCTAAGTCTATCTATCTCAATTTATGCTAGTGTCACAATTTATGGGGTTTGTAGTTGTGTTCTAGACTAATAAAGCAATAAAGTAAAACAAGCAATAAAAGGAAGGATGTAAGCAAATGATTAAAAGTGCTAGGATGTCATGGGGTCATAGGGGATTCATGGTGTTGATCATACAAACATGTTTACAAAGTTGCAAGCAATTAATGTTGTGGAGGAACCGAGTTGGTTTATGTCTTACGGTTCTTAGGAAGAGTTGGGTCCCGGAGCCGAATCGATTGGATTGTACAACACCTACAAGTCGACTTACTTTCCTCCTAATCAACTTCTATGCATGGTCTAACAAGACTCGAGTTGGTTTATATCTTACAAGTCAAGTTGAGTAGATAAGAGATGGTAAAAATGCAAGGATTCATAGGCTTAACATTTCATCAAACATAACATGTGCATAAAGTTGACATCACAACAAGCAAGCAATTTAATCATGTGAACATATTAGATTAAGCATGAATCAATCCCATGTTGGTTGCCCCTAATTACCCACTAATCCTAGCTAAGTAACTACTCACTCATTATCATGGGAAACATGTCATTAATGGTGTCAAACATCACAACAAGTATAAACATGATAATAGAATGAAGAAATGAACAATAAAGATTAAAGGGTAAAGGATTTATACCAAGCTTGAGATGGTCCAAATAATAATGCAAAGAATAATAGAAGAAACTTGATGATTGATGGAAGGTTGTCAATCTCCCAATAATAACCCAATAATCTTCAATTACCCAATAATAAACTTGAATAATAAACTTGAACAATAATTATGGAAAGATTAATGTGTAATTTGTGGAAAGATTAAAGAGTAATCAATTCTAATCTACTCCTAATCTAATCTAAGAGGAATTTCTAATAAGAGAGCTTGATTATATTCTAATAAAACTTGATTCTAATCTCAAAACTTGATCCAAGAGATTATTACAAATGGGGTATTTATAGTGGAAATTAGGTGGATGCATTTAGGGTTAACTAAAGGCTAAACTAGTAATTACACTTTTTAAATGGAACAGGGAGGAGCCGGTATTTCTCGAAGGAAGGGCTTCTTTCTTTGTAGCTTGGAGAAGACGAAATTATGCTGTGAAGAAATCCGTGCGTATTGGGGTCGGGACGGGCGGATTCTGTTGATGGAAGACGAGCGGATTCGACGGAATCCGGGCGGATTCTGGCGGGGCAATCCGAGCGTCTTTGGTGGAAATCCGCTCGGATTGTGTTGTGAGGAGACGGGCGGATTGGAGACAATCCGCTCGGATTGTTCTTCAACAATGATACTTCTTCTTTTCTTCCCTTTTGCTCACTTCCGTTTTATTCTTGTGGGATTGATTTTTAGTCCTTGCTTCCTCTTCATACTAGTCCATCTAGTATCGTCAAGTAGCTTCCAAATATGCATGAAAGACGGGGATTTCCGTCTTATTATCTCCTTTTCTACAAAACATATGAAATGCGATAGAAAAGCAAATAGGAAGGTTTTGACGGATAAAATGGCCATAGAATGTTATAATAGTATGCAAAATAGGCTCAATTAGGGGACTAAATGTGCGCAAATAATGTTCACATCAAATATCCCCAAACCGAACCTTTACTCGTCCCGAGTAAAGAGGTGACTAAAACTAGACCTTTATTTAAACTAACCTAATAACATAACCGATATGAGACAATTAGCGGGTCTCACTCCACCCCTTCAACTCACAACAAGACAACCATGAGGTAGGATGCCTTCTTGCAAGGCAAGGTGGGTCTTGCCAAAATGGCGACACATCCAATCATTAAGCACACAAAATCAAGTAATGGATGCATCTACAAAAGAATAGCCACTCCCTCATCAAGTGGCGGAAATTATCTACAAGGGAAGCAATTCAAGGGTACACACTCCTTCATATATGCAATTTCTTCAAACTACTAAGCCTAGAAGGATACCAATAAATCACCTCCAAGTTGTGTCAAGCTAGGGTACCTTTGTCCTCAATCGTTAAATGCTTTTGTCAAGAATAGACTCCCTATGGTGTTAGAAACACTGGAGGATCGCGGAATTCCCCCTCTTGCCTAGACAAGAAGAAGGGTTGTCCCCTCTCTACCATGCACAAAAATGGATACGATGGATAAAGGGATCAATAGATATTTGAGTTTCACTTTGGGAGTTTGCTTTCATTGTTGTTTTTCTCCCCAATTTCTTGTGGCATATAATATTTGAGAACACTTTCTTTGCCATTTCTTTTGATTTTTGGCATTTCAACACTTGACAACTTTTTGCATTTTCTTTTGAACATTTTCAAAGTCACCCCAATTAGTAACGAGGTGCCTTGTATTTGAAGCTTTTAGGAGTCTATTTTTTCTCCTCTTTTCATTTGATGCAATTTTGCAAACTTTCTTTCATTTTTCATTTCATTGAACTCAAATTGATGACAAAAATGTGGTAGAACATGGATGATGGATGGATGGATGCATGGTTTCAAGGGTCACCTTGGAATAAACGGTAGCCAAGGAGTTATCACACCACAAGGTACTCTTGACTAGGCCTTAATCCATGGGTCAAAGGATACTAGCATGACACATCCTAGGGTGTTTTATAAGTATTCTAACAAGCAAAGTCTTAAGAAGGAAAAGCATCTACTAGGGCCTATATACACTTGTCAAGCTTCCCAAGTAGACGGTTTCGCAAAATTTTTTCTAACATGCAAACTACATGCCATGATGCAACTAACATATATACATCCTAATGCAAATGATTCTACCAACTAATATGCCATATAAACTAAATGCAAGTCCTAAGTTCACATTATTTTTACCGCATCAATCAAAATAAAGCCACATAGTCATTAACATAAAGAGGAAAAAGGAGATTGGAAAGATCATACCATGCGGTCTTCAATATCCTCATGTCTCGGATGTGGCGTAGTCAATCAATGTGAACAAGGATAGACAAACACAATATATACAAAACAATATGTACAAGACTACACTAAAAAGGAAATGAACTTGTTTTTGGATTTTTAAATTTTTCAAATTTTTATGGTTTTTGTTTTTATGAAATTAAAAGACATATTTTTGGGATTGTTTTCGAAATTTTTCAATTTTTATGCATTTTTGGAATATAAATTCCCATCCCCCACTTTATTTTGGACATTGTCCTCAATGTACATGTAGGAGTAGGAATGAAAAAGAAATACATGTTTTTGGATTTTTGATTTTTTTGAAATAAAGTACAAATGCAATGATATGGTATGAATGAATGCATGCTCTAACTAAATGCAATTCTATATGACATATATAACAAATGAATGCAATCTAAACTATACTATATGATGCATGTTTTGTAGTAGACTATGGTCACCTATGATCAAACCTCCCCAAACCGATTTAAACACTATTTCTAGTGTAGAAATGAATAGGATTGGTCATTAGTGATTATGAATTCTAGTCTATATGCAACTATCTACATGAATCATGCGGGATAAATACAATGCAAGCTAATCTATATGAACTAACTAATATAAATGCAATATGAAATATAATACAAATGCATGCAAAAACTACACTAAATGCAATGTAGATACAAAAGAGAGAGAGGGAGAGGTGGGTATCATACAAATGGAAGTTGTGAAGTAGGCCTCTTTCACTCGTCATCCTCATTTTGATCATAGCCATAACCATGAGAGCTTCCTGCTTGATCATATCCGGGTGCTTGGCCCCAATATCCTCCTTGGTCAAATCCTCCTCCTTGACCCGAGTACCCTCCACCTTGGCTAGAATGCCCTCCGTCTCCTCGACCCCAAGCTTGGTCCCCATAATTTGGGAACAAGAGCTCCGGTTGTGCCCAAGAGGGTTTAGGACCATCGGGGTCAATGTACCCTTGTTGAGCCATGTTGTAGTATTGGGGGTAGAGGGCCAAGTAGTTGTCTTCCCTCCCTTTATGCACCCCAAGGTCCACTCTATTCATGAGTGCCATCAAATCATTAATACCCGGGGTATTGGGGATTGCCGGTTGAAATTCGGTATAAGGAGTAGGGTATGGCGGGATAGGTACGTAGGAAGGTGGGCGAATATGTATTCCCGGCCCTCCACGAGGTGGTTGACGGTGTGGCTCTTCCCTTTGAGGGGGATTATCAAGAATTTGGATATCAAGGAGGTAGCTTGGTGGAGGAGAGTATGGACTCAATCTTGGGTCAATGCCCGGTATCTTCCATCCCTCAAGGATCATTGAAGTGCATCCCTTGGTGTGCCACTCCACACTCCCATCTCGAGTGTAGTTACACCATCGGTGACTGTGGAAGATGGTGTGCTCATCAATTAAAGTCCTCCCCTCAAGAGGAGTATAGGTTCCTCGGGTATTGAACCCGGGACAAAGGTGGTGGGCCAAAATGGTAATTAGACCTCCCATCACGAAGGTTTTGAGTTGGGTGGTCCCTTGAGCAAAATCATGGAACCTAGTAAGTATCTCAAGTGGCGTATTAAAGTTATAACGCCTCACCGCTCGAACATTCAAATAGGACTCGAGAAAAGTTAAGTCGATGAGAGTGCACCTATCTTGCTCGTACCTCCCATTGATGCAACCGGCTACAAAGCGTTCGGTGAATCGAATCACCGGATGTTGGATGGAAAAGGTATAGCAACGCTTTATATGGGTAAAGTCCCTCCCGGAGATAGCCTTCCAAAGAAAGTCCACACCAAAATTATCGGGCTTCTCGGTATGGTCGGTGGGTACTTCAAGACCGAAAACATAGGCAAATTCCTCAAGCGAAAGACTATGGTCTAAGTTGCATAACCTAAACTCCATGCCTACATTGGTGTGGGTATCCTCCACAATGCGAAGACTACTCAAGAATTCAAGGGTGAGACTAAGGTAAGTCTCTTCATGGGCATGGAAAAGTTTCCCGATGCCAAGGCCATTAAAGAACATCTCGGTAGGGTACCTTATCTTAAGGATTTCCAACACCCTAGTGTCTACAAATTGAGTAGGTTCGTACTTCTTACCTAGTAGCTCGACAAATTTTTGGCGGTGATCGTCGGATTGAAAGAGCACTTCTTGGAAGTGGTTGAGTTGTTCAATGCCTCCCCTCATTAAGGGTCGGGTGCTCCTTGGTAGTACTACCTCTCGCGGTGTTGAAGAGGTTGATCCCTTGCGCTTCTTCCCGAATGATTCAACCAATTTCTTGGCCTTTCCTTTGGTGTTTGTCAATGGTGCCATTTGGATGTTGGTGATGGGGGTGTTTTCGAGGATGGGATGGTGATTTTGAGGATTGAGATGAGTGTTTTAGGGTTTGGTAAGGTGAGGAAATGAGGGAGAAAGGGGGGTGATTATATAGAAGGAGTAGGGAATCCGAACGGATAAGGTTGGGTCGGACTCGTTTTATCCGCAGGAACAGGACAATCCGAGCGGATTTCAGTCGGGACGGGCGGATTCTCGGAGAAGAAGACGGGCGTCTTTGCTAGAATCCGCACGGATTCAAACACAGCAAACTTCCTCGGCTGGGAAGTGGGAAAAGTCGGCCGTATTGTGCCTAGGACGTGCGGCTTGATCGGGACGGGCGGATTGTGAACAATCCGCACGGATTCTTTCACAGCTTAAAATCTTGCTTCTGGATGACACACGGGACGGGCGTCCCGTGAAGAAGACGGACGTATTGTCGAGAACGGGCGGATTCGCTCGAATCCGCACGGATTCTCCTTCAGTTTTAACCTTTTCTTTTCCGCGGGTCTTGGTCGGGCGTCCTCCTCTCGATCCGGGCGTCTTCTGTTCTTTTCCTTCTTTTTCTTCCTTTTTCGCGAAACAACGCACCCCTTTTCACTGATTTTCTCTTTTTCCTTATCTTTTTCTGAAATTTGCTCATGAAACATGTAAGATGACTCTCTCTCTCTCTTCTCTCTCATGCAAGAAATTAAATGCAAATGGAAATGTACAAAAATAAAGGGGTCCAAGAAATATCTTACAAATGGTGGTTTGAGATACGACTCCACCAAACTAGTTCAATTTTAAATTCTTATCCATAGAGCTCAAAGCTCTTAATAAAAGATCAAAAGCTTGTGAACAAGCTCCAAATAAGCACAAGTATGGGTTGCTCAATCCGAATATGAAATTTGGCCAAGGAGGCTTGTAAAATGTTCTTTTCCTTGCCTTCTCCTTAGTGTTAGAGCTTTCCCGATGTTTCAAATAGGTAAACCCATGATTCTTGTCAACACTAAGCATGAAGTGTCGTTCATTTTCATCCGTGGACTTCCACTTACCAACTTCTTCTTCAATTTTGGTGATGATGATAGCATTTTGATTTTTCAATCCTTCCAAGGTGGAAGGAGAATTTTAATGGCTTTGATGATTGGATACCATAGGAGTTGAGATTGTGGGTGCCAAATCTTCACAAGTAGCCTCACGGGCAATTTTCTCTTTGAGCTTTTTCACCAAGTAGCTCTTGTAAGAAACTTTGGCCTTTTGAAGAAGGTCTATCATATCCTCTTCAATGATCATTGGCTCCATGATAGGTGCCAAGTGGTCTTCATGAAGAATAAAGGAAGGACGTTCTTCTTCATGATAGGGTATCTCAAATGCCTCAAGGATAGGCTCCTCAAGCAAGGTGATATTGAGAGTCCCTCCTCTAGGTTCATCATCATTGTTGCTATCTTCACGTGAATCATAAATATGGGCTTCATGTAACTCTTTTTCCAACACCTCAACATTCATATCAAAAGACACACCCTCATACTCACAAAGGTTAAGAGTATTTGGTTTGCTTAACCTCATGTCTTCTTCATCGAACACAACACTTTCATAGTCACAAGAGCTCAAGGAACTTGGCTCCTCCCACTTCTCATCTTCCATGTCAAAGGTCATTACTTCAAATTCGCATTTATGCTCAATGTCCAAAGAACGGTGGTAAGTGATTGCTTGGGATTCTTTTAATTGGGCAATTTGAATCCTCAATTCCTCTCTTTGGATAACAATGTTTTTAAGAACATTATCTTCTTTTTGGCTCTCTTCTAGCATTTGTTTGAAGAAGTTTTGTTTATCTCCCATCATTTGGAGAATCATGTTTTGAATGGGTTCATCTTTTTGTTGTGGGTGGGTGTGAAAGTGGTTGTATTGTGGCAATTGAGGCTCATTGTGAAATGGGTATTGGGTGGGTGGTTGTTGTTGATATTGGGTGTGGTGATTTTGGTGGGAAAAATTGGGGTAGTGGTTAGGATTTTCGTTGTATGAGTAGTAAGGTAGGTTTGTGTTGACTTGCTCCTCAAACTCCCCATACCCATAGTCATACTCAAAGAATCTACCACATACTCCATATGTTAAGTCTTGGGTCATCATCATAGTTAAGACAAGTTAACAACTACAAGCATGGAAACTACACAAAAATGGTAAGAACAATCCTTGAGGAACAAGTTCCTCAAGGTGAAAGCAAAATCAAAATAGACAAACAAGTAAGAACTTAATCACATAGCACCATCCCCGGCAACGACGCCATTTTGATAAGACAAGAGTTGGTCGTCACACATCCATCAAACACATTTATAATACTCAACATACAACTAGTTAGTGGTAGTCGAGGTCGATCCATGGGACGGTGTGCTTTGGGTTCTAAGTCTATCTATCTCAATTTATGCTAGTGTCACAATTTATGGGGTTTGTAGTTGTGTTCTAGACTAATAAAAGCAATAAAATAAAACAAGCAATAAAAAGAAGGATGTAAGCAAATGATTAAAAGTGCTAGGATGTCATGGGGTCATAGGGGATTCATGGTGTTGATCATACAAACATGTTTACAAAGTTGCAAGCAATTAATGTTGTGGAGGAACCGAGTTGGTTTATGTCTTACGGTTCTTAGGAAGAGTTGGGTCCCGGAGCCGAATCGATTGGATTGTACAACACCTACAAGTCGACTTACTTTCCTCCTAATCAACTTCTATGCATGGTCTAACAAGACTCGAGTTGGTTTATATCTTACAAGTCAAGTTGAGTAGATAAGAGATGGTAAAAATGCAAGGATTCATAGGCTTAACATTTCATCAAACATAACATGTGCATAAAGTTGACATCACAACAAGCAAGCAATTTAATCATGTGAACATATTAGATTAAGCATGAATCAATCCCATGTTGGTTGCCCCTAATTACCCACTAATCCTAGCTAAGTAACTACTCACTCATTATCATGGGAAACATGTCATTAATGGTGTCAAACATCACAACAAGTATAAACATGATAATAGAATGAAGAAATGAACAATAAAGATTAAAGGGTAAAGAATTTATACCAAGCTTGAGATGGTCCAAATAATAATGCAAAGAATAATAGATGAAACTTGATGATTGATGGAAGGTTGTCAATCTCCCAATAATAACCCAATAATCTTCAATTACCCAATAATAAACTTGAATAATAAACTTGAACAATAATTATGGAAAGATTAATGTGTAATTTGTGGAAAGATTAAAGAGTAATCTATTCTAATCTACTCCTAATCTAATCTAAGAGGAATTTCTAATAAGAGAGCTTGATTATATTCTAATAAAACTTGATTCTAATCTCAAAACTTGATCCAAGAGATTATTACAAATGGGGTATTTATAGTGGAAATTAGGTGGATGCATTTAGGGTTAACTAAAGGCTAAACTAGTAATTACACTTTTTAAATGGAACAGGGAGGAGCCGGTATTTCTCGAAGGAAGGGCTTCTTTCTTTGTAGCTTGGAGAAGACGAAATTATGCTGTGAGGAAATCCGTGCGTATTGGGGTCGGGACGGGCGGATTCTGTTGATGGAAGACGAGCGGATTCGACGGAATCCGGGCGGATTCTGGCGGGGCAATCCGAGCGTCTTTGGTGGAAATCTGCTCGGATTGTGTTGTGAGGAGACGGGCGGATTGGAGACAATCCGCTCGAATTGTTCTTCAACACTGATACTTCTTCTTTTCTTCCCTTTTGCTCACTTCCGTTTTATTCTTGTGGGATTGATTTTTAGTCCTTGCTTCCTCTTCATACTAGTCCATCTAGTATCGTCAAGTAGCTTCCAAATATGCATGAAAGACGGGGATTTCCGTCTTATTATCTCTTTTTCTACAAAACATATGAAATGCGATAGAAAAGCAAATAGGAAGGTTTTGACGGATAAAATGGCCATAGAATGTTATAATAGTATGCAAAATAGGCTCAATTAGGGGACTAAATGTGCGCAAATAATGTTCACATCAACATGAAATCACAAGCTGGTTTCGTTTTCATGCTCATTGGTGGTGCCGTTAGCTGGAGAAGCTTCAAGGAAGTCAGAATCACGCGATTCAACAACGGAGGTTTGAGTACATTGCGGCATCGGAAGGCGCCAAGGAAGCTGTGTGGATCAGGCAATTCACAGAAGGTCTAAGAGTAGTACCTACCGCCAATGATCCCATCACTCTCTATTGTGATAATAGTGGGACGATCTTCCAAGCTAAGGAGCCAAAGTCTAGTAATAGATCTAGACATGTACTTAGAAAATATCATGTAATAAGAGATTTCATTGAAAGAAAAGAAAATTGCGATTTGTAAGGTTGGGACGGATGACAACATAGCCGATCCGCTCACCAAGCCTTTATCGCAGGCTAAGCATGATGGACATGTTGTATCCATGGGACTTAAACGTGTACCAAGTTTATGTTAGATTTTGAAATGAAATAAAAGTGTTGTTTTTTTTCATGTTCATAATCGAATTTGTCTTTTATCTTTTCTTTATACATTGTTACATCCAAACGGGTTGTGGAGACAATTGAACCCCGTTAAATTGAACGCGGATTAACATAGTATTAGCCCATAGTCACTTGTATGAGGTGACGTCTCGAAGTGACTATAGTGTGATGCGATTGATGGCAAGTTCAAGTGCCATAGAGTCATGTGAGATGACTAGTCGATCACATAGGCAGACTGTTAGGAACACTTTGTCGGGCCTTATGACCGCTTATAGAGTTCTGGCAAATTTATATAGCCTGGTCGTGGCGAGAGCTACTATAGTATTCTAATGAGTCGATTCTTTTGACTAAAGACTATTCACCTAAGATGGCACAGTTTCAGATTAACTTTGATTTGTGTTATTAAGACCTTCGTAAATGGGGTCAAATGGGCATATTTTGTGTTATGATGGTTGTGGCTAGTCGAAGGGAATGAGTGCGATAAGAATTGTCCACCCCTAGTCAGGGTTATAACAATATCTCAGGGCCACTCGAGGAGTAATAAACATGAAATGCGTGGCCACGCTCGGAATGTATCCATGGTGGATAAATCCGGTCAATCAGTTATTCTCCAGATCGAGGAAACCACTCTCGATATGATCACTTGCAAGTACGACCTGAAAGACACCTTGCATTGAGTGGGAGATAGTAATAGGACAAGAGAATTGGTGACGCACACTTGTCGAGGACAAGTAGGAGATTGTTGGAATATTTGTCCTCCGACAATAATGCGATCACAACTGTTGATCATGATGATCACATGTTTAAGTCTCATTTTAAAGAATACAATTGGGAAGTATTTTTACTATCAACTGGTCCACACATATCGGTAATGATTGGCTGACTAGAGTTTGACATTACTGTCGTGCGACGGTGGTGATCAGTTGATCCCCTAGGTCATACCTAAAGGATATTACTCTTAATTGATCATTTAATTGATCGTATAACGTTATGAGTTAATTAATTTACTTGAAAATTGACGGACGATTTTGGAAGTAAAATTTACGTATCTCATTATAATCTGATTAAATAAGATACGGTCTAAGTGGTCAAATTGTTTTATTACTTAGATGAAATTATTGTTTACAGAAACAAATTGAAACAGAATGAATTGATTATTATTAATACAGAATGTTGTATTTTATAACTCGGGAATTTATTTCGGTACAAATAATTATGAATTACTAGGTTATGTTTATAAATGACATATTTTGTTAATATGTTGATTTTTAATTGTTAAAAATACATTTTATACACCTAATGTCATGGAACATGTTACATGTGACATATTGACAAAATAATGTGTAAAATGGACTTTCCATGTTACACTATATGTACCGAAATATAAGGGTGGAGTAGAGTATTTAGTGTGTTTTATTTTTATTCAAAAGCATAATCATCACACAAATACCTACTCTTACATGCCTACTTTTATGGGTAAGACAAAATGCCATGCATTGGCCTAATCCCCTCACCCTACCCGGTTTTAGTCATAAGAGGAGCCAAGGGTTTTCTCTTATTTTTCTAACATACACTACATGCAAAATATAGTGTAATTCAATTCATTCTTATATCATAAAAATATTTTCAGAGAGAAAAAAATATTCTCTTCCTTCTTCTTCCTCCTCTTGACCGAAATCCAAAGAGGACCAAAATATTTTGGGTCATTTTATTTAAATTAATGTTATTCTAGTATTGATAATATTAATTTTATTAAGAGCATATCTTGGGTATTATTCCTTGGGAGGGATACTATACTTGTATCCTTTTTGTTCATCCATTTAAGGAGAGCTCAAGAACAAAAGAGTAGGAGAACTCTTTTGTGCCCTTTGATCCGAAAATAACAATGTAAGAATGAAGATTTCTTCTTTATTTTACTTATAGTTTGCATGCATAAGATCACCCTTTTAATTTATGACTAAATTAAAATCATAGCATATATGAATATGTTAGTAAAGAGATCTAGATTTCTAACATTTATAATTGATCATACACAAGCCTTAAGCTTGTGGACATATAATGAATCCCATCATTATAGTTTTCTATTGGATCACTTTAAGTAGATGATCATATGTTTCTATGTGCAAGCATATAAAGACGAGTTTTTAGAACAAGGAAATACGATAAAAGAGGTGACTTGGGTTGCAAACCAAGCCACCAATATCCAAAATACAACAATTGTTTAGAAAGGATCAACTATTTCCATGTCGAACACGGAAATAAAAATAGTTCTAAAAATCCAAAAAATAACTTAAAATAAGACAATAATAAAAAGCCAAGCTTCATTGGAGGCTACTCCTAGCTCCTTTATGATATCTTAAGCTTGCTTTTCCTTTCCCTTGTCTTTGCTTGGAGGAGGCCCTATTTACAATAAAAAGGGGATACATTATCACAACTTTGTATCAAAATACCATAGTTGAATTAGAAACATAAAAGAAAGGATAGTCATTTACCTACTGGAGTGATCTTTCCAGCTTTAATGTCACCAAGGTACTTGGAACAATTCCTTTTCCAATGTCCAACACCATTACAATAATGACATTTATCAAGAGGACCTTTCTTGGTCTTGGAAGTGCTAGCTTCAAAAGTCTTAGCCTTGGTGGACATGGGAGCTTGCCTCTTACCCTTTTTCCCATTCTTCTTGAACTTCCCCTTACTCTTGGTGCTTATGTTAAGCACATCCTTAGGTGGGTTAACATTTAACCCCATGTCTTTTTCGGCTTGCACAAGTAACTTGTGCAACTCTTCAAGAGACACGTCCTTGTCTTGCATGTTAAAATTCACCCGGAATTGAACATACGCTTTGACTTTGGATAAGGAGTGTAGAATCCTATCTACAATGAGTTCTTTGGGGATTTTAACTTTTTGAATCTTCAAAGTCTAGACTAGCTCCAACAATTTGAGCACGTGAGGGCTAACCTTTTGGCCCTCCTTGAAATTGAGATCAAAGAATGCCGAGGCCGCCTCATATTGGACGATCCTTGGAGTTTGTGAAAACATTGTCACAAGTTTGGAATAGATTTCATTAGCGGTTCCCATTTTAAAGGCTCTCCTTTGGAGATCCGCCTCCATCGCAAAAATCAACACATTTTTCATTGCGGCGGATTCTTTGTGGTAAGCCTCATATGCTTCCCTAGTGGCGGCACTCGACCTAGCATTAGGTTCGGGTGGAGAGGCCTCGGTGAGGTAACGAAGCTTGTCGTCACCTTGGGCGGCTAATTTGAGTTGGGCATCCCAATCGGAGAAATTTGACCCATTCTTTTCAAGTTTACAATGATCCATGAAGGATCGAATCCATGAAGCATTAGTGAGAGGTGCGGCGTTGGTGTTTGGTGCGGCCATTTGTTATGAGAAATAAAAGTGGTCTACAAAACGAAAATAAAAGAAATAAAACATTTGTCGTTTTCACAATAATAATAATAATAATACTTGTAAATTTAATTTAAACAAGTTTTATTGCATTTATCTAGTGACCTCTACCCGACTTGATAAATGATTCCAAGACCCAAATTCATATTAACTTAGGGCACGGTGTGCCGAAATACCCTTTATTAACATAACTTGGTTGATTAACCTTTTAATCGATTCTACTTTTAGAACTCTTGGTCGATAAAATTACATTAATATTTATCTCTAGCCCGAAACACATCCGGAAATCGTCGTGAATACTTTCGTTGAGTTCAACCCATATTTCGAATAAATGTGTCCATGATCCAAATTTATATTAACTTAGGGCACGGTGTGCCGAAATACCCTTTATTAACATAAATTCGGTGGATACACATTTATCACCCACTTCCCCTACGTAACAAGGTTTGTACCCCGGTGTGGCCGAGTGCACTCCCTCACGAAATAGGTTTTCATGGTTTCTACTTTTTGGTAAGGCTAAATCTCAATTGTTTGTTTTAGCGAGAGGTCATGTCAATTTATTATCTATCACTTTTTAAGTGAACTAAAGCGGTGAACTACGATAATTGTAATTGACACGGTCGATAAACTCGATTAAAATGATAATGCATGTTTTTAGTTATGGCGATTTAGCGATGCATGCAACATATAAAATAATATGCAAAGCATAAATAAAATCCTAGTATGGCCTTCCTAGAATAGTAAATCTAATAAACTATTACAAATTTGGAAACCAACTCCTTTGGTCCCTTGAACTTCGGTCTTGGCACGCATCTCGAGGTAACACCGTCTTCATGGAAACTCCGGGAAATTACAAAGTAATAAATAAAATTGTAAATGAATTACATAATTTCCTATTATACATTTGTAATTAAAATTTAAATCTATTAAATTACAAAACGGTGATACGAGATCACAATAAATTACAATCGAATCGATATTCTCATACATTTCGGGTAATACCAATTAAAAACTAAGGCCATACTAAGTAAAATTACATAATTCAAAAATTACATAAAATTAAAACTAAAATCATGGCAATCATAAATAAAATGCAGCATTATAATATGTATGAACATGCCCAATTTTATGTTAAATCGCCTTTAAGTAGCCAATATCGTATATTAATCGGTTTTTACGGATTTGCGTGATTTAACCTTTTATAATCACAATAATTACATAAATTCATATTTATGTACAAGTTAATTACCCTAACCAACTTAGGACACAAAATTAGTCTCCACTAACATATTGACAATAATTAACTTATATTTCTTAAAATTGTTCATAAATGGACTCAAAAATACAATATTATATCATAAACTTCAAATAAATCATTAAAAATTTCAAATAAATTTGAAATTTGAAATTTAAACTCATGAACATTTTGGAAAAATACCATGACACTCATAATGCTCAAAACATAGGTTAAAAATTTTGAAAATTTATCGAGAAAAACAATGTTGCGGTTTATCGAATTTATCAATTATTACCATAAAAATATGAGAAAAATTATTTTTATTAAATTTTCACTTTTAGATCTGAAATATGTGATAAAATACAACATGTGACATTTTTCCTTAGTCATGAAGTATGTTTTAGCAATTTTTACTAATTAAAGTCACTATTTATGTGATTTTTCATCAAAAATTCATAAATCATGCATAAAGACTTCATTATAACCAAATTTTCATGTGACGACATACTAAATTTTTATGACCAGATTCGAAATATAATTCATATTAACCTATTTTCTCATTAAAATACGATTTTATCTTGAAAAATCCATATTTCGAGCATAACAACTCATATTATTATGAAAATTTACAGGCCATCAATAGATAATATATGTGAAAACATATCCAAAAACCACTGAAAAAAATCAACGTTTAGCTATTTTTAGTCCAAAAATGACATTTTAATCATAAAAATCACATTTTAATGCCATTATTAATAAAAATGAACAATAAAATCCATAAATAAACCAAAATATCCTAAAAACATTTTAGGACCAGAAAATTTAACATGCATAATAAATTTCGTGATATATCATAATAAAAGCAAATTTATAAGTTTTATTTGTTAATTGTATAACTCGGAAAAACAATAACCGATTTGCATGCAAACAACCTAAGGCTCATGATACCGCTTGTTAGAAATTATTAATCTCGTTTTACAACATATTCATATATGTGATATTTAATTTAGTCATAAAATTAAATCTTGATCTTATGCATGCAAACATAATTAGAAAAGGGAAGAAATCGTCATTCTTACATTGAGTTTTTGGATATATGGGCACTAATGAGTTCTCCTACTCACTTGTTCTTGAGCTTTCCTTTCTAATGGAAGAACAAGGATTCAAGGATAGAATCCCTCCCAAAGATGAATAACCAAGATAACCTCTTAAAAGATTAATATTATTATTACTAGAACAATACTAATCTTAATAAAAATTGACCCAAAATATTGTTGTTGTCCTCTTGAATTTTCGGCCAAGAGAAGATGAATTTTGGAGTATTTATTTCTCTTTCTAAACTTCTATAAGTTGTTTTTGGATGAACAAAAATAATGCATACACACTAGTAATGATATTATGTGCATTATAGTGATTATAAAGGGTAAAAACCCTTTGCTTGCATGGTTGGGAAACCGGGTATGGGGAAGGGGGTATGGCCAATGCATGAGCTTCAATTCTTCCCTAGAATTATAGGCATGCAAGGCTGTGTATTAGGTCTTATGATTATGCTTTCCACTTAACATAATTAACATAATTAAGCTTAATACTCCCTCCTTATTTTCGGCACATAATGTGTAAAATGGAAAGTCCATTTTACACATTACTTTGTCAATTTGTCACATGTAACATGTTCCAAGACATTATGTGTATAAAATGTATTTTTAACAATTAAAAATCAACATATTAATAAAATATGTCACTTATAAAATTTACCTAGTAATTCATAATTACTTGTACCAAAAAGTGTTTCCGAATTATAAACTACAACATTCTGTATTTATAATAATTTATTCATTCCATTTTAATTGTTTCCGTAAACAAAAATTTCATCTAAGTAATAAAACAATTCTATTACTTAGACCGTATCTTATTTAATCAAATTACAATGAGATACATAAATATTACTTCCAAAATCGTTCGTCAATTTTAAGTAATTTAATTAACCCGTATCGTTATACGATCAATTAATAATCAACTAAGAGTGTTACCCTTTAGGTATGACCTAAGAGGATCAACTGATCACCACCGTCGCACGACAGTAATGTCAAACTCTAGTCAGCCAATCATTACCAATATGTGTGGATCAGTTGACTGTAAAATATTGCATCCCACATGTATTCTTAAAATGAGATTTAAACATGTGATCATCATGATCAACAGTTGTGATCGCATTATTGTCGAAGGACACATATTCCAACATGCACTACCATTTAAACACACCACACCAATTCCAGTGACAGGGGTAGCAGTATTCAGAGATTCAAGTAAAGTATCATTGCCAAACTTTTCTGAACTCTGCCCTTTGTCAATCAACTCTTGCCTACTAAACCTTATGATCTTCTTGGCTGGGGTCTGGGCAACATGATATTTCCCATTCCTTTCCCATGAAACTTGAAATTAGTTTGGTTTTTCCATTGGAGTAACCAAACCAGACTCAGTAGGAGAAACTGTAGAGACAGGCACCACCACAAGAGCAACTGGACGTCCCTGTTGAGCCTTTGGTCTCTACTGCTTCTGAACCTCCTAACCATTCTTACTCTTCTGAAGCTGGTTTGGCTTAGCTTTCCTACACTTCTAAGACTCATGACCCACTCCCTTACAGTGCTTGCAAAGAAGAGGTTTCCATTCCCAGACAACTTTAATAGTGACCACCACACCATCTTCATCCATAAATTTCACAGACGCAGGGAGAGGTTTACCAAAAGGTACTTCCAACATAACCCTAGCAAACCCTAACCGAGTCTTGTCCTTAGTAGCCACATCCATTTGGACAAACTTACCCAATAAACCAGCTATTCTAGATAAACATTTCCCCCAGAATTTCAGAGGTAAATGCTCAAGCCTAACCCAAAATGGAACTTCCTTAACATCATCTTTAGTTAGCTCAACATCAGGGCTCCATGGGTGCACAATCAAAGGTTTATTATCAAATAAGTAGTGCCCTTGCTGCAAGACACGATCTTTCGCAGCTTTCATGGTAAACCTAACAAGAAAAACCCCATTAGGGAGGAAAGATACCTTGTCAATCGGAAGGTTCCCCCAGATTCGCTTGATGAAGCCGTCCACCACCTCGACTGGAGGATTAGCCCCTAGAATAAAGCAAAACACAGAGTTGTGCCAATACTAAAGCTCATCCTTAACATCCTCAACAGTGAACCGCAGCAAATCCAAAGGCTCCTCTTCAATCACAGTTAATGGTGACTTGCCCTTACGCCTCGTCTAAACTTGCCAATCCTGCTCCTCTGGAATTGAATCCAGATCGTAAGGCTGAACACCAACAATTTCATTCACATTCTTGGTTTTCTGCACATCATCCACACTAGGTCCTCCAATAACAGCAGTACCCACTAGGACATCTGACACAGAATTTTTGGTAGTAGTAGTACTTTGTTTTGATACAGGAGAGACTAGAGGAGGAAATTGTTCAACATCTGAACAATTAATCGACATATTTTTGGATTTTGGATGGAAAAAATAAAGATTATTAATTATTTTTGATTGATTTTGTTGATTTTTAGGGTTTAGGGTTTATCGTTCTAATTTCGCCACTCTCTCTCTATCTCTAACCAGTGTTACTATAACATAATTTTTAACAAAAAAATCACAATAAAACTCTTCTGCATTTTTTTTCCTGAATAAAGATTTAGTAATAGTCAATTACTTGTGATGCAAATGTGAAGGTTGTGTATGATGATGTTGCATCAGACCAGGATGATGAAAACCCAATCAGTGAGGCAGTTGAAGAAGGATCTGCTGAAGGTAATAGAGTAATATTGTTACTGTAGCTGTATTACTTGAGGTAACAGAGTTGCAACACATTTCTTACAGTAACAGAGTTTTACCAGAAACAACGGAGTGAAACTAATATGCATTTTTTTAGAGTTTTTTTACGTAATATACAATTAATTATGACACGGATGACAAGGAAGTAGCCGATAGTGATGAATCAGACAAGGCTGATGACAAACCAACAAGTGAGGCAGATGATAAAGGATCTATTGAAGGTAATAGAGTAAAATTGTTTCTGTAATAGTATTACTGAAGAAACAGAGTTACAGCACATTTCTTACTGTAACATAGTTTTAACAGAAACATCAAAATAAAACTATTTGTAATATTTCAATTACTTGTGACACAAATGACAATGAAAATGCTGATAATGATGCATCAGGGCAGGATGATGACAAACCAACCAGTGAGGTAATTGAAGATGGATCTGGTGAAGGTGAAGGTAATAGAGTAACAATGTTACTGCAATATTGTTACTTCTTTAAATAACAAAGATATACATGACCTGTATTCAATAACTTCTGACATAAATGACAAAGAAGATGCGGATGATGATGCATCATGGGAGCCTGATGATAAACCAAGCAGTGAGGCAGATGAAGTGCCATCTGGTGAAGGTAATAGAATAACAATGTTATTGTAATTTACTTACGTGAAGATCCAAGTTATACATCACCTGTGTTACTGCAACATAATTTTAACAGAAAAATTAGAGTGAAATAATTATTTATTTATTTATTTATTTAATAATTATTAATATTCAGTTACTGATTTAAATGAAGATGAAGAACAAGTGGGCAAGACGACAGATAAAGAGGAAGATAATGATAAGGATGAAGAAGAGGGTGATGGCAATGAAAAAGCAGATGAAGACATAGGTGATGATAAAGCTGAAGACAGTGCTGGCAATAAAAACGAAGATAACAGTATGGAGGATGAAGCAAATGGTAATGAAGAGGCCAATGAGAATGACGAAACTGGTGAAGAGGGAGGAAAAACTAGCGAGGGCGGTAATGAGACAGTTGGAGAAGAAGAAGCAAGAACTAGTCAGGTAGGGGAAGATGCCGATGATGATGAAGTTGATATTGTGGATGACGACAGTGTAGACGACTATGTCAACAATTGTAGCGATGAGGTCCTATATCAAAATTATGATGAAGAAACAGGCGAGCACTATTTGTTACATTCAGAAACAACTGAAGTGTGGATGCGCGTGATGGATCCTTGCTACGGCTGCACATTGGATTGTGGCCTACCAGCTCCGAATCTAACACTTGTGTCTGAGACTATGATATAATATGAGCAGTTAATGGTGCCTGTTCTTGAACTTAGGAAAGAAACAATTGACTATTGTTTTCTTGAAGATGATGAGGACCTCCGAGATTCGTGAGTACTCCTTTTATTTTTGAACTCTGATGAACATATGGTTTTACTGTGCCACTATTACTGTATTACCTTAAGTGTTGTTACAGTAACACTGTTAGTCTATAAAAATTGTATTCTAACACGAACTTCTCGTTGTCCAACAGGGAAAGGCTTGTCTCGTATGGGAAGAATCACTTAATTCCTAGGGAAGATTTAGTTTCTTTGGTTCCGGGTGAACTTATTTATACAATGGTGATTGAATGTTAGGCAATGTTGCTCAATGACCTTATCTTCCAAAAGGTAGCAAGTGATACACCATCGAGAGTATTCATGGGCTTGGCTCAATTTGTATGTTATTATAAAAAATAAATGTTTATTAATATTGTATTTGTCTATTGTTATGAGCTATCGTTATTGACTTTTATGTTCATATTTGTTTTTGAAGGGGGCATTAGAAGGTTTGCTTCTTCCAAAACACAATCCTAAGAGAGATTTAGAAGCTGAAGTTTTGTAGAACTTCAAATGTTGGATCAAATAGTGCAGGAATCCACTTAATTTTGATTCTGATATGGTAACAACATCACTGTTATTTTTTATTGTTCAATAAGTAGAGTTTATAGAAGATCTTTTTAACAATTATATCTGCTTAGTTGTAGATATTCATTCCGCTCATTCTGGGCAGACACTTCTTTTGTGCTTGTATATATTTTATGTCGGGAAGGGTTTACTACCTCGACAACAAACCGTTCTATATCAAATCGCGAAAAGAAAAAATTGCAAGGATTGCTGTATGTCTCCTCTATTTATATATTATCAGCTTTGCATATATAATAATATTTTTAACTTTCATTACAGTAACAATGTTACATTTTTATATAGGCAAATATCATGGGGAAATTGATAGTGCAGATGGGTCTTGAAAAAGGATCTCAGGTGCTGAATTACCCACTTAAGAACGTGAAGTTTTGATGGTAGAGCAGTGCAAAAAATGTGGATTGTGGAGTTTTCATGATGCTGCACATGACGTTCTACACAGGAAGTGTATTTGAATGTGGGCTGATTGATGGGTAGAAAAGAATTTTTTACCGTGCTGAAATTTGTGCAATACTTGTTCTAAGTGACTTGAATGCAGAACGAACAGAGGTCCAAAAAAGAATCTCATAATTCAGGAAAAAAAAAAGGAACATTGGAAGGAAAACCTAGTGGAAAAAAGAAAGGAGGAAGACAAAAAAAAAAGGAAGAGCAAAAAAGAAAGGAGGCAAAGGAAAAAAGAAAGGAGGAAGAGTCATGATGTGACCAATATTTGAGCATATTTAGTCCCCGAATCAGCCTCGTTCCTATGCTTTTTAGTGCATAATTGGGCCATTTACTATCTGTAGTCCGTTATTTTGCATATTCTTTGAGGTTTTGTTTCCTTGGTAGGAAAGGAGTGCAAACCTTGCATTTTCATGGCAAAATGGAGCTAAATTGATCGAATCTAATGACCAAGCATCAAACTGAACACAAGACTAGAAGACCTATGTAAATAATGCAGTAGATGGGCAATGATGAAGAAGATCCTTGCATCTCCGACAAGATCCTTGAGGATTGTTGGAAGAAGAAAAGAGGAAGAACCTTGTTGGACTACAATCCGCTCGTCGCAGCCTCGGGACGCTCGTCAAGACCTCCACAATCCGAGCGTCCCACCACCCTATCCGCTCGTCCTGCACCACCACAATCCGCTAGTATTGACCCCTTGGCCGCTCGGATTCGTGCCCAGTACAACACCTCTCTTCCTTATTCCACTCGGGATGCGCATATTTCTAAAAGACTAGCAAAAAGGAGACTAGCATCTTCCTTCGAGAGGAGCATTTCCTCAACTTTTCTTAAGGGTCTTAATCGTCATTTAAGCCCTTAGTAACCCTAATTTATGTACCTAATCCTAACTATAAATACCCCATTGTACTAATTAGATTATGATCGATCCTTAATATCATTTATGTTCTTCCTAATCTCATTTTAATCTTATAATCAACTTTTAATTAAGCATTATTACAAATCTAATTTCCTTAATTTATCTATTGTTCATCCTTTATTTTGGGTAATTGAAGATTATTTTTGGTTTATTTGGAGGATTGACAACCTTCCAATCATTCATCAAGTACTTCTATTATTCTTTGCTTATTATTTTGGAATCATCATTAGGTATAATTCTCTTAATACATTTTTAATTATTGTTAATCATCTTCATTTATTCTTCATGTTTTGCTTTGTTAATATGATTGACAACCTTGTTAGCATGTTAAACTTGATAATGAGTGAGTAGTTTCTTTAACTAGGGTTAATGGGGAATTAGGGGAAACCAACATGGGCATTGATTCATGCTTAATCTAATATGCTTTCATAATTAATTTGTTTGCTTGTTGTGATTTCAACTTATGCACATGTTATGTTTGATGAAATGTGAGCCTATGAATCCTTGCTTTTTTTACCCATCACTTATCTTTTCAATGAGACTTGTAAGACATAAACCAACTCGAGTCTCATTAGACCATGCATATTGTTGGATAGGGAGGACTAAGTCGACTTGTAGGTGTTGTACAATCTAATCGATTCGGCCCCGAGACCCAAACCTTCCTAGGGATTGTAAGATATACACTAACTCGATCCCATCACAATAATAATTGCTTGCATCTAGTTGAAAACATGTTTGTATGATCAAATCCCATGAATCCCCTATGAACCCATGACACCCTAGTGCTTTTAACCAATTTTTTACATCTCATTTTAATCATCTTGCTTGTTTATTTACATTGTTATTTAGTTTAGTGATCTTCTTATCTCAACCCAAATTGTGACACCCTTAGACACCACTACTTGCAATCGAAAATTCTACATCAATACCCGTCCCTTGGGATCGGACCTTTACTTACCTCTTTACTAATAGTAGAGTAGTTTGTGAAGTTATAAATATTGTTTTGGTCTAGGTGCTACTAATGACAAGTAAACGAAAAATAGTCTCAACTCCGACTAAAAATGGCGCCGTTGTCGGGGATGGTGCTAACTTGATTTGATTTTCTTTTATTGTATTTAGTAGTTTCTTTCTTTGCCTTGGGGAAGTAAAACTCCTCAAGGTTTGTTCTAATTATTTTTGAGTTGTTCGATATTTTGCAAGATGGATCTTATTGATTGTTTTGTTGAGGACCACTTGAGTATACCTTTCTTCAAAGACCCCTTGTAAGCATTGGCAGCCTTAGAAGCAAGTGAGGCCAAAAATATGCATTGGGAATTGGAGGTATATCTTCTTGAGGCCGCTCTAGCCAACAAAGAACTCACTCGTGAGCAATCCGAATTAGTACATAACATTCTTGTGGAAGCATATCAACCCATGGAACAAGAGCAAGCAATTGAAGATGACATCGTACAAACCGAAGAGCAAGAAGGATTTGTCATGGAATTTAAGTATGATGAGATCAGTAAGCTCGAAGAACAAGTTGAATACGCCATGAGAATGGAATGTCTAATGGAGATGGAGCAAGTTCTTAATGAACCTTCAATGGAGGAAAGTGTGGTACAAGTTCCAACTTTAAAACCCCTGTCCCCGAATTTGAAATATGCTTATCTTGATAAATCTAAGACCAAATCCGTGATTGTTAATGACAAACTTGATGAGAACCAATTGGGAAAATTGCTTGATATGTTGAAACAACATGAAAAGGCTATAGGTTATAGTCTAGATGACCTTAAGGGGATAAGTCCCAATTTTTGCATGCATAGAATTCATCTAGAAGAAGACCATAGACCTACCATCCAATCCCAAAGGAGACTAAACCCCCACATGCAAGAAGTTATTAAAGGAGAGGTTATGAAATTACTTGATGCGGGAATCATATAGCCCATATCAGACTCTTTGTGGGTTAGCCCCGTGCAAGTGGTACCTAAGAAAGGAGGTACCACGGTGGTAATAAATGATAAGAATGATCTAATACCCACAAGGAATATCACCGGTTGGCGTATGTGTATTGACTATCGAAAATTGAATTCCGCAACAAGAAAGGATCATTTCCCCCTACCATTCATTGACCAAATGCTTGAGTGGTTAGCCTCTAACAAGTTCTTTTGCTACCTTGATGGGTATTCGGGATTCTTTCAAATCCCCATACACCCGGATGACCAACACAAGACCACCTTCACATGCCCTTATGGTACTTTTGCTTATAGGAGAATGTCTTTTGGCTTGTGTAATGCCCCCGCTACTTTCCAAAGATGTATGATGAGTGTCTTCTCCGATTACCTAGAGACCATAATGGAAGTTTTTATGGATGATTTTAGCGTTTATGGGAAAGACTTTGACTCTTGCTTGCATAACCTTTCTCTTGTATTGCAAAAATGTGAAGATGTTAGTCTCGTTTTGAATTGGGAAAAGTGTCACTTTATGGTAAATGAGGAATTGTTTTGGGTCATTTAATCTCGGAAAAGGGCATCGAGGTCGATAAAGCTAAGGTTGAGGTGATAGAGAAACTCCCACCTCCCGTGAATGTTAGAGGGGTGAGATGTTTTCTCGGTCACGCGGGTTTCTATCGCCGTTTTATAAAAGATTTCTCAAAAATCACGAAACCCCTCACTCAACTCTTACTTAAAGATGCCCAATTCCATTTCACTAATGAGTGTGTTGAAGCCTTTAATAGAATTAAGGAAGCACTAATCTCGGCATCGATCATTCAACCACCAAATTGGGAGCTACCATTCGAGATTATGTGTGATGCTAGTAACTACGTCGTTGGAGCAGTTCTTGGCCAACGGGTAGGAAGGGCTCTACATGCTATCTACTATATAAGCAAGACTCTTGATTCCTACTAAGTAAACTATGATACCACCGAGAAAGAGCTACTTGCCATTGTCTATGCTTTAGACAAATTCTGTTCATATTTGCTTGGATCAAAAGTGATTGTTTTCTCGGATCACCGTGCTCTTCGACATCTCTTGATAAAGAAAGAGGCAAAACCAAGGTTGTTGAGATGGATTTTGCTTCTTCAAGAAATCGACTTAGAAATAAGAGATAAGAAAGGGGCCGAGAATGTAGTGGCGGATCACTTGTCAAGAATCCGGTTTCATGATAAAGAAGGAGAAACATCGATCAACGACTCTTTCCTCGATGATATCTTAATGGCCATCCAAACACAACTTGAGAGGCATATTACTCCATGGTTTGCCGATTATGCCAACTATATTGTCGGATGATTACTCCCTCCAAACTTAAACTACAACCAAAGAAAGAGATTTTTGTTCGAAGTCAAGAGGTACTTTTGGGATGATCCAAACCTTTACAAAGAGTGTAGTGACGGCCTATACCGAAGGTGAATCCCTTAATGGAAATTTCAAGGAATCTTGGAAGGATGTCACTCATCCCCTTATGGTGGACACCACGGAGCAAGAAGAACCATTGCGAAAATTCTTCAATAGGGCTTCTTTTGGCCTACTATGTTCCAAGATGCTAGGGAATTCATCCTTCATTGTGATGGTTGTCAAATAACGGGGAATATCTCTTGGAGGAATGAAATGCCGCAAAAGGGTATACTAGAGGTAGAGATCTTCGACATTTGGGGGATCGACTACCAAGGGCCATTTGTGACGTCCAAAGGGAACAAATACATCCTTGTGGCCGTAGACTACATCTCAAAATAGGTGGAAGCAATTGCCACCCCAACAGATGATGCAAGGACGGTCACTAAACTCTTCAAGAAAATAATCTTCCCAAGATTCGGAGTCCCTAGAGCAATCATAAGTGATGGAGGAACGCATTTTCATGAAAAGAAGCTCACATCCCTTTTGACCAAATATGGTGTTCAACATAGAACCGGCTTGGGATACCATCCTCAAACAAGCGGTCAAGTTGAAGTTTCAAATAGAGAGATCAAACAAATTCTTGAGAAAGTTGTCAACAAGACTCGTAAGGATTGGAGCATGAAGCTTGATGACGCTCTTTGGGCTTATAGGACGGCCTATAAGACTCCCATAGGAGCTTCCTCTTACAAACTTGTCTACGGGAAGGCATGCCACTTGCCAATTGAGTTAGAATACAAAGCTTTTTGGGAAATCAAAGCTCTCAACCTTGATCTCAAATTAAGTGGTCAAAAGAGGATGATACAAATTCAAGAATTGGAAGAATTCCGACTACAATCTTATGAGAATGCCAAGATCTACAAAGAGAGGACAAAGTTGCTTCATGATAAGAGAATCAAGCAAAAAGCCTTGCACAAGGGAGATAAAGTCCTTCTATTCAACTCCCGATATAGACTCTTTCCCGGGAAATTGAACTCTAGATGGATGGGTCCTTATATAACAACCCGACCCACCACGGTCGTAACACAGCCCAATAAGATGGGATACGTACCTTTGGGCCCATTACTTGTCCTCACTTAAGCCCAAAAGCACAAGGCCTTGTTACTAAGTGGTGGGTGGAATCCCTTATAAACATATCACAACCTCCTCAATTCTCCGATGTGGGACAACCTTACTCTCAATAACTGGGGTGTTCCAATCTCCCCCACTTAAAGAACACAACGTCCTCGTTGTGTCTCCAACGTCACCGCAGCCAAGCCCAGAATCCTCCCCCGCTAGGTGTGTGACCCGGGTACTCCCGACCACGGGCTCACCACACGGTCGCAGGGTCGCTTTGATACCATTTATAACAACCAGGCCCACCACGGTCGTAACACAACCCAATCAGATGGGATACGTACCTTTGGGCCTTTTACTTGTCCTCACTTAAGCCCAAAAGCACAAGGCCTTGTTACTAAGTGGTGGGTGGAATCCCTTATAAACATATCACAACCTCCTCAATTCCCCGATGTGAGACAACCTTACTCTCAATAACTGGGGTGTTACACCTTATGTGATCACCGAGGTTGGAAAGTATGGAGACTTTGAGATCAAGTTCGAAGATGGAAGCAAATTCAAGGTCAATGGCCAAAGATTGAAGCCATATTATGAGGGAGCATTCATCGGAGAGGTCGAGGTCACCTACCTTGGGCCTCCTCCTCCTTGAAGAGATCATCAAAAGGAGAATTTGGTGGAGTCCTCCCTAAACCACCACTTGTAAATATACTAACCCCTTTAACTTGTATCTTTAACTTTATTGCATTTTTAATCATAAACATGATTCTTGCCATGAGAGTAAGAGAGGGAGGGTCACTAATAATTTTGATGAATGAAGGAACTTGAATTCAATTGTGGGAAAACGTTTCTACCGGAGTGAAGGAAAAGCAGGATCAATCCGAGCGTCCCGATGGTGAATCCGCTCGTCCAGGCAAGAAATCCGAGCGTCCCACCAGCAAGCCGCTCGTCCTATGAGAGCTGCCAAGCAGCTGTTTTGTTCTGATCCAAGATCCGAGCGTCCTCAGCGACAATCCGCTCGTCCGGGTCTGGACGGTCGTCTCATCAAGGAATTCGCTCGTCCTGATAGTGACAATTTCCGGCATTTCTCCCTGAAAGAGAATCCGAGCGTCCTCTTTGGAATCCGCTCATCCCACTTTAGCAAGACGCTCGTCCTGGCTACTTTAGAATCTGGGATCTGTCCTGGATAACAATACGAGCGTCCCGCAAGGAATCCGCTCGTCCCAATAATCAGAAATCCGAGCATCCCGAGGGTGAATCCGCTCGTCTCCTTGCATCTTATTTTCCATATTTTCGCCAATTAAAAACCTCCCCACCACACAATTTGTGACACCTTATCCTTCCTTCCACTCATAATATAAAAACCCCCCCTCCCTTATGACCCCAGTCATATCTCAAGCACTCATTCACCCAACAAAAACAAAAACCCCCAAAATCTAGGGTTTCAAAAAGATTCACAAGGAGATCTAATTCACAAAGAGCATCCCCATATTTCAACAAGTCAAATTCCAAATCTATATCCAATCATGGGACCAAGAGGATCATTATCTAGAGAAATAAGAAGACCAAGGGTAAGAGTAAGCTCATCTACTTCTCACATCAACACTTTAAGAAGAGAACATGAGGAGATAGTTGACCTCACCAAGCTTGATGAATTTTCCAACATAGAGTTTGTCAACGATGTTCAAAGGCTCATTTTCCACCGACTACTTGGTAAGAATATTCTTCCTACCAAATTCATGTGCCATAAAACCTTGAGAAAACTTGGAATCTATCACCAAACGGAAGCTTTCTTCGAGTTATTTGGTCTTTCTACTTTAGTCCATATGCATGAACGAACCTATCGGTCTCTTGTCCTTGAGTTCTTGAGTTTCTTGAAGATTACCACTTTGAACAAGACAATTTGTGTAGAGTTTAGATTGGAAAATATAACGAGGATGATGACTCTTGTCGAATTTGCAAATATGCTCGGTCTAGATTTTTCGCCTACCGAACATCAAGACCAAAGAAGTATAATGTAGCACCATTATGGAGAGCCATGACGGGACGAGATTTTTCATATATTAAGGAGTGTTTGGTCTTTCACATCCAAAACCCCATCCTAAGGCTCACTTACCGATTCTTATCCGGAACTATTCTTACACGCCGAGATCCGGCTATAGTGAACGAACTAGACCTTGTTTTTGTGGAGTCATATCTTGAGATCCAAGGGAGAAGCGGATATCATTTCAATACACCGCTTGTTCTCCTAGAGAAATGGGCAAAATTCCAAAATGGGGATGATGATGGCATGAAGCATATTGTCAATGGAGGACTCATCACAAGACTTGCAAAGCACTTCAATCCCAAGTTTAATGAAAGAAATGAATATGCTCCACTTCCGGGAAATACAAGAATCAACGAGGATCTAATTCTTATTCAACACCATTGGATAACCCATGAGGGTTATGAGAAGAGGATTAAATGGATCACCAAGGGGAGCAATCCCATTTACTTACCAATGAATGGTTTGCTAAGTATTTCACCAAGAAGAGGTCCTCTCTCTCCAATCCCATCATATCTCATCCTCACAAACTCAAATCAAGCCAATCAAGCACCACCCCCAACACAACAACAACATGAGCAACCAAGAAATGAAGATGAGAAGATTGTGATACCACCCTACCCTTTCCAATACCAACCCTATAACCACCCTACCCTTTCCAATACCAACCCTATAACCACCCATCAAGGCTCGAGTGAAGTTTCTTTTATTCCCTTTCTTTTTCTTTTAATTTTTCATGATAAGAATTTCGTGTTTTGATAACTTGTTGTATAGTATTTGTTTCACGTTTGTGGAGTCCTAGCAACATTGGAGGACTAACACCTTGGTTCCATTATGGTGTTCATTTTATTGTTCCCGACTTTCAAAATCCAAAATGACAAATTTTAGTTTCATGCATTGCATTTTTTATGCATGAACTCCCCCAATTTTTGACATTAGAAATAGTGTCTATTTTGGTTTGGAGAAGTTTATGCATATGCATTGGGAGCTAATCTAAATTATCCTCCCACCATAACAAAAACCATGCATCATATAGCATAGCTTAGTTTGTATTCACTCTTGTTTATATATCATTTGCATTTAGCTTAGAAATCATGCATATTCATGTAAATTGCATAATTTCCTATCGTATTGGCCATTGGGGACAATGCCCCTACTAGTGTGGGGATGGGAAATTATAACTTGACCTTTTAAAACAAAAATTATAAAAATCGAAAATTTTTGAAAAATACAAAAATATGTCCTTTTATTTCATTAAAACAAAATACAAAATAACTGAAAAATTGAAAAATCCAAAAACATGTGCATTTCCTTTGTAGTGTAGTCTTGTATATATTGTGTTTGTTCATCCTTGTTCACATTGATTGACTACGCCACATCTGAGATATGAGGATATAGAAGACCGCATGGTATGATCTTTCCAATCTCCTTTTTCCTCTTTATGTTAATGACTATGTGGCTTTATTTTGATTGATGCAGTATAAACAATGTGAATTTAGGATTGCATTTAGATTATTTGGCATATTAGTTGGTAGAAGCATTTGCATTAGGATGTATAAATGTTAGTTGCATCATGGCATGTAGTTTGCATGTTAGAAACCTTTTGTGAAACCGTCTATTTGGGAAACTTAACAAGTGTATATATGCCCTTGTAGATGCATTTTCTTCTTAAGACCTTGTTTGTTAGAATACTTGTACCCTAGGATGTGTCATGCTAGTATCCTTTGACCCATGGATTAAGGCCTAGTCAAGAGTATCTTGTGGTGTGATAACTCCTTGGCTACCGTTTATTCCAAGCTGACCCTTGAAACCATGCATTTATCATCCATGTTCTACCACATTTTTGTCATCAAAGGGAATGGACACAAAAATTGTTCAAAATTTGAGTTCAGGAAATGAAATGAAAAGTCAAAAAGTTTGCAAATTGCATCAAATGAAAAGAGGAGCAAAAATAGACTCCTAATGCTTAAAATATAAGGCACCCTCACTAAAAATGGGGTGACTTTGAAAATGTTCAAAAGAAAATGCAAAAAGCTGAAATTGTCAAGTATTGAAATGCCAACCATCACAGAAATGGCAAGAAAGTGTTTTTAAAATGTCAAATGCCACAAAAAATTGGGGGGAAAACAACAACAAAAAGCAAACTCCCATATGAAACTCAAATACTATTGATCCCTTATCCATCGTATCCATTTTTGTGCATGGTAGAGAGGGGACGACCCTTCTTCTTGTCTAGGTAAGAAGAGGAATTCCGCGATCCTCCAGTGTTTCTAACACCATAGGGAGTCTACTCTTGACGAAAGCATTTAAGGATTGAGGACAAAGGTACCCTAGCTTGACATAACTTGGAGGTGATTTATTGGTATCCTTCTAGGCTTAGTAGTTTGAAGAAACCGTATCTCTGATGGATTGTGTACCCTTGAATTGCTTCCCCTTTAGATAATTTCCGCCACTTAGATGAGGAAAGTGGCTATTCTTTTGTAGATGCATCCATTACTTGATTTTGTGTGCTTTAATGCTTGGATGTGTCGCCATTTTGGCAAGCCCCACCTTGCCTTGCAAGAAGGCATCCTACCTCATGGTTGTCTTATTGTGAGTTGAAGGGGCGGAGTGAGACCCGCTAATTATCTCATATCGGTTATATTAGTAGGTTAGTTTAAATAAGGGTCCTAGTTTTGTCTCCTCTTTACTCGGGACGAGCAAAGGTTCGGTTTAGGGATATTTGATGTGACCAATATTTGAGCATATTTAGTCCCCGAATTAGCCTCGTTCTTATGCTTTTTAGTGCATAATTGGGTCATTTACTATCTTTAGTCCTTTGTTTTGCATATTCTTTGAGGTTTTGTTTCCTTGGTTGGAGAGGAGTGCAAACCTAGCATTTTCAGGGCAAAATGGACCTAAATTGATCGAATCTAATGACCAAGCATCAAAGTGAAGACAAGACTAGAAGGCCTATGTAAATAATTTAGTAGATGGGCAATGATGAAGAAAATACTTGCATCTCCGACACGATCCTTGAGGATTGTTGGAAGAAGAAAAGAGGAAGAAGCTTGCTGGACTACAATCCGCTCGTCGCAGCCTGGGGACGCTCGTCCAAGACCTCCACAATCCGAGCGTCCCACCACCCTGTCCGCTCATCCTGCACCACCACAATCCGCTAGTCCCGACCCCTAGGCCGCTCGGATTCCTGCCCAGTACAGCATGTCTCTTCCTTATTCCACTCGGGATGCGCATATTTCTCAAAGACTAGCAAAAAGGAGACTAGCATCTTCCTTCGAGAGGAGCATTTCCTCAACTTTTCTTAAGGGTCTTAATCGTCATTTAAGCCCTTAGTAACCCTAATTTATATACCTAATCCTCACTATAAATACCCCATTGTACTAATTAGATTATGATTAATCCTTAATATCATTTATATTCTTCCTAATCTCATTTTAATCTTGTAATCAAATTTTAATTAAGCATTAATACAAATCTCATTTCCTTAATTTCTCTATTGTTCATCCTTTATTTTGGGTAATAGAAGATTATTTGGGGTTTATTTGGAGGATTGATAACCTTCCAATCATTCATCAAGTACTTCTATTATTTTTTTCTTATTATTTTGGAATCATCATTACGTATAATTCTCTTAATCCCTTTTTAATTATTGTTAATCATCTTCATTTATTCATCATGTTTTGCTTTGTTAATATGATTGACAACCTTGTTAGCATGTTAAATTTGATAATGAGTTAGTAATTTCCTTAACTAGGGTTAATGGGGAATTAGGAGAAACCAACATGGGGATTGATTCATGCTTAATCTAATATGCTTTCATAATTAATTTGTTTGCTTGTTGTGATTTCAACTTATGCACATGTTATATGTTTGATGAAATGCGAGCCTATGATTCCTTGCATTTTTTACCCATCACTTATATTTTCAATGAGACTTGTAAGACATAAACCAACTCGAGTCTCATTAGACCATGCATATTGTTGGATAGGGAGGAGTAAGTCGACTTGTAGGTGTTGTACAATCTAATCGATTCGGCCCCGGGACCCAAACCTTCCTAGGGATTGTAAGATATACACTAACTCGATCCCATCACAACAATAATTGTTTGCATCTAGTTGAAAACATGTTTGTATGATCAAATCCCATGAATTCCCTATGAACCCATGATACCCTAGTGCTTTTAATCAATTGTTTATATCTCATTTTAATCATGTTGCTTGTTTATTTACATTGTTATTTAGTTTAGTGATCTTCTTATCTCAATCCAAATTGTGACACCCCTAGACACCACTACTTGCAATCAAAATCCTACATCAATACCCGTCCCTTGGGATCCGACCTTTACTTACCTCTTTACTAATAGTAGAGTAGTTTGTGAAGTTATAAATATTGTTTTGGTATAGGTGCTCCTAACGACAAGTAACCGAAAAATAGTCTCAACTCCGACCAAGTCAGTGGAAGTAAATGCGAAGGTGGTGAGAAAGAAGTCTGTTGCTCATAAGCAACCTAGAAAGATCAATTCTCCTAAAGAAATTG
Source organism: Silene latifolia (assembly GCF_048544455.1). Lineage (NCBI taxonomy): Eukaryota > Viridiplantae > Streptophyta > Magnoliopsida > Caryophyllales > Caryophyllaceae > Silene > Silene latifolia. The sequence goes on from NC_133537.1 coordinate 234,725,312, forward strand.
GTCAAGATGAGGCGGAAATAATAAAATTTCGCGAAGATGATGATATGGGTTGTTATTTAGGTTATTCTCCTACTGACAGTGATTTGTTCCTACTCTCTGAATTTATGAAACCAAATCAGAAACTATTGTCTACCACATCTAATCTGAGAAGGGAGGTGCTTGATTATGGGTTCCTTGATGATGTCAACTTCAAGAAAAGGTAAAATGTGACGTTGTTACTGTAACAATGTTACTGTAAAATTATTACTGTTAAAGCTCTTGACTAGTCTGACTTTAATTTGCTGTAACAGTGAGACCCTGGCTGTGTTTGGAGAGAAAAGGAGCTTGACAAGGGCAGATATACTCTCCCTACATCCAAAGCGTTACACGAATTGGATTGTGTTCGAATGTTGGTCTGTACTCTTAAATCATGTCGAGAACAACAAAAGAGTCACACGGCGACAAGTCCCAACAATACTTCACTTTGGACTAGGTCACATGGTAAGTTCCACCGGTGTAAAATGTCTGCTTTTGATTAATCAGATATAATGCTTTTACAAAGTAAATCTAACTCTTGATTATTATTTTCTATTTGTTTTTTTTAAAATACATAATGCTCTATTTGTTGTGATGTAAGAGGATAGTGAACATGGTCAATTAAAGACAGAATTGTTTGAGATTTGGGATAATTTCATCAATGCGAGCAAGGCTAATACAGAATTGATGCCCAACTTATTTTATACCTTGTTTGGTAGACAGTCACTACTTCTGTGATTGTATTGACTTCTTACATAATCAAATTAGTGTGATTGACAATCAATCATATGCCAACTAGGAGTCCTCGGACACTTATAACGTTGCATCAGTAGCAGTAAGTATCCTGAGTTTTTTGTTTTACATATTACTGTGATCAAAATTGTAATAGATTATTATAGATTAGTGTGATCAACATTCCAATATATTATTCTAAATGTTCTGTTTTTGACAGGTCGGTTGCATGAGTGACTTCTTGGAGACGAAGGGCGACACGAGTATAAAAGCTATGGCCAACGTTTCTTTGGTAAATGTGCATTGGGAATGTGATACTCCGTATTTTAGTTGGAGTACTCGGTCGAGTGTGTGTTACTCGGCCGAGTGCGCTTGACCGAGTAAACCGGTTCAGCGAGTTAGACGGTTTATTTTATGTTTTGGCCAAAGGGTTTTTGTTTGTAACAGTTAAGCCTTTTCTAAAATCATTTTAACATCTCTAAAACTATTTCTAAACCTAGAGAGAGATAGGAAGAGGAATTGTCGAGCCTTTCATTTGATTGAAGATTTCTCACCGATTTTAACCTAATTCGATTTCCCTGTTTGTAAGTCGATCTCATTCAATTGTTTAAACTGTTTTAACATCGTCTTCTTCGAAAAATTTGAGAAGAGAGTCCTATTTATTTGAAGTGTAGTTTATGTATATCAAACCTCGTACTCAAATTCCTTATGGTTTGTCCTAGGTGATTTATTTATGAACATGTCGCTGAAAAGTCCGCGAATCTGTTTTGGTTGTGGAAAATGATTTGAAACCCTAATTTATATGTCGATTCAGTTTTGGGGCTTTTTTATACATCATCTTTGTAGAGTCTAGATGACAATAGGATTTAGAATTTCTGAAAAATAATGATTTAAACGCGTTTTATGAATCAATACTTTTTATGCGATGGATTCTGTCAGCTGTTGGAAATCAGTCTTAAAACCCTTGATAAGTTTGGAATTTGAGAAACCTTCGTTAGATATAATTTGTAGCTAGGACTCATGGGGTTCCAATACAATTGGTTTTGCATCAATTAGATTTTTCTGGAATTAGTTATGCATTTTATACCGTGTCTGTCATGTGCTGGAAAATCAGGAAAAGTCGTGTTTGTTATTTAAGTTGATATTCCTATTAAGTTATGATGAGTCTAGGTTATGTGCATGATGAATTGATTGATTAGGTGGTAATTATACATAATTATTCTATGTAGGTGATGGATATATGAAGGATCATGATTGATTGCTTGTGTGTGCTTGGATTGCGAAAAGGTAGGGTTTCTCCTACTAAGTACTGTTAATTGATTGAGATTGCATATGTTCATAATTGTTGTTATCTGTTGATCATCGGAGGATGGGTGTTGTGGAGACGGTGTTGGTGTGGTTGTGTTATGACGATTGTGGTGTTGTGACAGCTGTGATACTGTGTGTGTGTGTGTGTGTGTGTGTGTGAATGTGGTGGAGTCACTTGCGGGAGTGGCTTCACACCCTAGTTCGCCCTCCGTGGAACCCATCACGGGAGGGGATGTGCACATTAAGGGATAGGGATTGTTAGTCGCTCGTTGAAGAGCTGGACTAGGTGGGGATGGGTCATGGTCGGTCGATCATCGCGGCAAGGATTACATTGCGATGGGTAATCTGCGGGCTACACACTTCGGTGCGTAGTCGGTTACTGTGTGAGATCGGGAGACCGGGATGGAGGATGATCAGCCGGTTGCATTGTTTGTTTGTCTTATATTGATTGAACGGTACTGACCTCGTTGTTGTTGTTTTGTAAAACCTGCGGTGATCCATTCGGGGATGGTGAGCAGACTTGACAGGTATTTCTTTTGGTGAGCTTGGGCGGTGATACGTGCCTAATATATAGTCTTTTTAGCCTATTTCAGCACGTATTTCTATGCATTTTTATACTATTTTTATGGTATTTTGCCCCGAATTGGCTACTTTGGTTCGTTTTGTCCATTTTGTAGAAATGAACGCGAAAGTAGTGGAATCGTACTCTTTTTCGTCCTTTTTGCATGCATTTAGAGGAGACGGGATATGTCCAGAGTGAGATACTGCATTGGGAAGCGTCATGGCACGGATTACGAGGCATTTAGGCGCGGACTTGAGCTGAAAAGAAGACGAAGTACTCGATCGAGTAGTTTTACCACTCGATCGAGTGGTTTTTACGTCCCAGAAAACCACTCGATCCTTAGCCTGCAGAAAGGCCAGTTACTCGATCGAGTAACTTTCTACTCGATCGAGTAGATTTGCCTGAGGTTTTGTTCGATCGAGTGGTTTTATTCCACTCGATCGAGTGGTTTCACTATTTATCGGCTTTAAACAGCCCGTGTTATGTTTAATTCCGCAAAAACTCATTTACTTTGCTATTTAAGCACGCTTTACTAGGTCATTAGGATCTATCTTTTCATATTATCAGAACTTTACTACGTTGCTTAACATTATTCACTGTAACTCCATTTTGGGATTGCTTTCGCTCGGATATTGTGTTCTTTACGCCGGATTCGCATCGATTGTAATTCTTTCTCTTCCTTTAATAATAATTAATTCTTTGTTGCTTTAATTTCTTATTTAATCCATTTAATTCTTCTGCCCTAGTTTCTCTTTTATGCAATTTATTGTTTATTTCATAATGTTTACTGCTGGAAACTTATCTGCTGTTAGTTTAATTAGCGACATGAGTAGCTAAACCCCTTTCATGTTGGGATTAGGGAATCTGCGGTAGGAATGTGACGATGTAGTAAATGAATTAGATGAATTGATCTTAAGACTCTGTCACCATAGCAATTTAATTGTATTTATCCGACTTAGTTGAGTGCACACTTCTAAGTTAACCTTTAATCTGGCTAAAATTAATCCTAGATCGAAAGATTGGACTAAATAGGCCTGCTATGTACAGTAGACTAGCCTGACGAGAATGAAAGTTAAGTTAGCGGTATTTTAGGATTGAAAGTGGACCGAGAGGACCTTTCAACATCCGTCTTACATTAATTCGTCTGAGTTATTTACAGCTGAGTCACTGGACTGTCGTAGTGAACCGAAATCCTGACATGTCCCTCTTTATCTTATAGTTTAAACTCATTTCCTGCCTTTACTGCTCTTGCCCTTTATTTCTCTTCCCTTCAAAACTCATAGTTTAGATAACAATTCAAACAACCCCCCCCCTCCCCCCCCCCCCCCCATTTGTGACCAAATATACGGACTTCTACAAATATCTTGCCTCCCTGTGGAGATCGACCTGACTTCCCTAGCTATATAGTTAGTTGAGTTAGTTTATTTTTGACAGGTATACGACAGACGTGTCAAATTTTGGCGCCGTTGTTGGGGAGGCAATTGCCCTATTTGTTTTTCATTTCGTTTATTTTTCCGTCTCAGGGAATTTTTATTCCTTGAGGCAGTTCTTATTCATTTCCTTTCAGTGTTGTTTATGCCCAGGTCAGACAGATGTGAATTAGTTTCAGCTGATTCAGAACTGGAGAGATTATTCAAGCATAGACTCCGTCTGATAAGGAAATCACGAAAGGAAGACTTGAGTACTTTCGAGCCAGAGCTTGATAATTTTCTTTTCACGGATGACAGTCCGATTTCTACAGTAAAGATGCCTAAACTTTCTAGTCATTCAGTGCCTAAAGCATCCTCTATTCCGAAGGGTTTCAATCTTCAGACTGAGGATGGGAACACATGTGATATCCGCCTTTCTTATATTAATCTGGTGGAGCGAAATATCTATAGAGGTGTGGCAGGTGAAGATCCTAGGAAGCATATGGAGACCTTTACCGATTACTGTTCTACTATCCCCGCCACTAAGGGGGTAACTCAAGACAAGATTAAGGAAGTTCTATTTCCTTTCTCTTTAGCTGATTCAACCAGGGAGTGGCTGACTGACTTGGACCGCACAGCTGCTGGGGTTACAGATTGGGAGTCTCTTGCTCTTGCATTTTACAAGAGATACTTCCCTCCACAACGCACCAATTTGCTGAGGGCCAAGATTACTAGTTTCAGACAGGCTCCCGATGAAAGTTTCTATGAAGCATGGACACGATTCAAGAAGTTGGTGAGGTCTATTCCTCACCACGGTTTTGACCCATGGTTCCTAGCCAATCAATTCTAGAATGGGCTGTATGATGACCACAGAGCCATACTTGATGCGGCATCTAGTGGGAGATTCCAGGAGAACACCGATGATGATAAGGGGTGGTCTCTTATTGAAGAAATGGCTAATCACAGTGCTGAATATGGTAACCCGAGGGATGGGATTAGAACAGTTCATGCAGTCGATAAGCAGGTTTTGGCTCAGCTGGAGACCATGAATGCTAGGTTCGACAAGTTGGAATTACAAGATGCTGGGGAGCCTCAGACGGTCCATGTTCTTACTAGGGGAGAGACCGTTTCATGTGAGAGATGTGGAGGTAATGATGGCCACTCTGCTGTTGGTTGTCTTGTAGAGAAGGAACAAGTCCTTGCCTTTCAGCAATATAGGCAAGGAGGGGGTTCCTATTACAATAATCAAGGGGCAGTCCATCCCAATCTGAGGTGGACTAGTTAGAATGTGCTCAATCCTACACCTCCTCCGCACCAGCACCAGCCTTATGTTCCTCCACACAAGAATCAACAAGGCTATCAGAAGGCTCCCTCCTTTACTCCTTCTAACCACGGTGCATCATCTTCCGGTGGGGTGAGTGAAATTGGTGAGCTTAAGTCTATGTTGCAAGCCTTCACGAAGCAGTGGCAATTGAGTGATCAACAGAAAGATGCGTCCATAAAGGCACTTGAAACTCAAGTTGCCCAATTAGGCACTAATCAGTCCACAAGAAAGCAGGGTCAATTACCGACTCAAAATGAGAAAAATCCACATGAGACGGTAAATTTCATCAATCTGAGAAGCGGTCGTTCATATAAGGGACCAGAAATGCAGAAATCAGACCCGAGGAGAGCTGTAACTGATGGTGAACAGTGTTCTGGCGAAGAAAATGAGCTCACGGCAAAGCAAGTGCTCGATCGACTGGTTTCAGGTGGTCGATCGAGCAAATCTAGGGATGAAAGTGGTCGATCGAGTGAAAATACCACTCGATCGAGTGATCAAGGAATTAGCAATGGTCGATCGAGTAGTTTTTCTACTCGATCGAGTGATGAGCAAAGTGGAGTTGATCGATCGAGTGGAAATTTTACTCGATCGACTGACATTGATGAGGAAACTGCTCGATCGAATGGGTATATTGGTCGATCGAGTAGTTTGGATGACGGGAAGCTTATTCGAGAGCCTGCTAGTGCTCGTTTAAGCGATAAATCACCGGAAAGACATCGTTCAAGAGGTAAGAAGCGTCCAAAGGATACAGAACTTGCTCCGGAAGACACGTTGGAAGAGAGAAACAAGGGACTTAAGATACCTATTACAGTTCCCTTCCCGAGACGACTGCAGAATACAAAGGCCAATCAACAATTCGGCAAATTTGTCGAACTTCTGAAAAGCTTGGAAGTCACTGTGCCATTCACCGAGTTGCTGACAAAGGTACCCTCTTATCTTAAGTTTATGAAAGAAATTTTGAGTCGTAAAAGGACCATTAGTGATAGTGAGACCGTAGCTTTGACTGAGGTGGGGTCAGCCCTATTTCAAAATAAGTTACCTCCTAAGCAGTCGGACCCGGGTAGTTTTTCAATTCCGTGTCATATCGGTAACTATTTGATTGATAATGCGCTATGCGATTTAGGCGCTAGCGTGAGTGTCTTACCGTTGTCTCTGGCTAAGAGACTTTGGTTTGACAAAGCTGAGTTGCACTAACATGACAGTCCAGATGGCCGACCGTAGTATATCACGGCCACTAGGTATTGTAGAAGACGTACCTGTAAGGATCGGGAGGTTCTTTATTCCCGTTGATTTCGTTGTCTTAAACATCCCCGAAGATGCACACACCCCTATTATTTTAGGGAGACCATTTTTGTCTACTTCTCGTGCAGTTATCGACGTCGGGGGGAAGATTTTGACCTTTCAGGTAGGGGACGAGGAGCTGATTTTTCATCAGTCTAAGTCCCGGAGGGCTCCCATGCAAGCTCAGCCTTGCAATGCTCTCTCTTCTATTGACCCTATTATTGACACTCCAGTTGAAAATTTGGAGTATTGTACTGCAATTGTTACCCCTCCGCCTCAGACTGAGAGCAAGAAGGAGGAAAGTTCGTCTGTTTTCCTTGCTGCAGGTACAAATGAAAGCAATGAAGGAGCTGTCAAAGGATGTTGTGCAACTGCTATCAATCAAATTGAAAGTAAGGATGCTAAAGATGGTGATAGAGGAGCAAGGACGAGGAAAGTTCGCGCTTATGTGGATGTGAACTACTCCCCTCCTACCGTTTCAAATGATAATTCATGCTCATGGAAGTTGAAGAGGACAGTCAATGTTGCTGAAGTGACGTCCTCCGGTCAGGAGCCCTTCAAGGGGCTACTGAATTGCTTTGGGAATTAAACGGGGAAATGCCCCGTGTAACACTTTGTAATAGATAATTTTTTAAATTTTCCGTTGAATTTGATTTATTGCTTTTAATTAGGACAATTAGTTTTAGACAGTTTTTAGCATAGACGTAAGACTATATACTGTTCTTTTGCGTATTTGGTATTTTGGGAATTTTTTGCATGTGTTTTTATGCAGGTTTGGGGAAGTTTTACGCATCCCGAGGAAGAATTGACGAAATTAAGTAGCTTACGCGAGAGAAGAGCTCGATCGAGTACTTTTTGTACTCGATCGAGTGAAAATATGGTCGATCGAGCACCTTTCCCAGTCGATCGAGTAAAGCAATAAGTGGGACTTCTCGATCGAGTAGATTTCTACTCGATCGAGCAACTGGAGCATCAAAAGTGCTCGATCGAGTTGTTTAAACCCACTCGATCGAGTGAAAATGAATAGGACGCAGGGAGTTTTAATCCTTAAACTCTTTTTGTTCTTATTTCTAATTCTATTTCATTTGTCCCTAATTTTTCGTCATCCCCTTCCCTTATTGCGACACAAACTCCCCCAAATCCCCATTTTCTTTTGCCCAATCCCCAAATCCGCCTCCTACAATCTATTCCTTGCTAATTAATCTTCAAAAACCCTTTAATTTCCCCCTTGATTGTGCTCGTTTTCACGGTTTTAAAGAAGGATTAGGGTTTGCGGTTTTTCGTTCGAAAAATCGCTTGTTTTGGTTGATTCTTTGGAGATTAATTGCATATTGTAGGATTCCTATCATCAAGTAAGTGATTTCTATAACCTCTTTGCATTTTAACTTCGACTATTAAGAATTTTATGAGGAAAATGGGAATTAGGGTTCGAAAATCCATGTTAGTCGAATTTTTTTCGACTTTAATTGTGTTTATATGCCCATGTTTATCTTGCTTAAATTAGGCCCCTGCTGTTGCCACTGCCTCCGCGTTAGTCACCACTGCAGCCCCAGTGTTTCTAGTTTCAGCTGCAGGGACGGTTTTTACTCCAGCTAGCTCAGCTTGCTAGCTCAGTTCAGGCTGCCACTTCTTTTACGGTCACCACCACTGCTAGCACTGCTGCTAGTCCTCCTTCAGTGGTGACCACAACAGCCACTACCTCTGCACCAGCCTCTACTTTTACACCTGTGGCGGACTTGCCAGCAGTCGCAGCTGCCTTTAGAGCGGCCTTGGTTCCTCACACCGTCGCTTCACGTGCTTCTGCTCTGAGTTCCAGAGGCCGGGGTCGTAGACAGTCTCGAGCTATGCCAGCTCCAGTACCCTCTACTTCTGCTCCTAGCACTTCTACAGCAGCTGCTGCTTCTACTTCTGGCACAGTCATGGTCCGAGGTGACACTTCCCTCGACCCTCACCCAGATCACCCGCAGGTACTTTTCGTTAACGCCTTACATCGTAAGAAATTTTATAACCTGCTTCGTTGTGTGCATGTACCTTCCCATTTTCTAGAGAAAACGGCACTTGTTAGACTCGGCATCTACGAGTCGGTTTGTGACTTACTACGGGGCACGGGGATGGCCGGGCTCATCACTATGAGCGGCCGTACCTTTCTAGAGCTGAGCCTCGAGTTTCTCAGCTCTTTTACCTTCTCCCCCGGGGCACACTAGGCTGACCCCGATAGTTCTTCAGTGTCCTTCCGGTTGTTTAACCGGACCTTCCCGATGACACTAGGGGAGTTTGGTAGGTTACTTGACCTTTCCTCTATGGGCTTGACTGCTGCCCCGAGGAAGGTCTACCGTCAGCTTTGGCGGTGTCTGGCCCAGACCACTTTTAGGGAGCGAAAGCTCCATCAGGTCCACCTACCCCCTGTCCGTGTTTTCCTTAGACTGATGGAGAGCACTATTTTCGGCCGAAAGGAGCCCAACAACATGACCAACACCGAGCTCTCCATCCTGGGCGGTTACCTAAACATCGACTGTGAGGGTCCTTTTACCCTCAACATAGCTTACTTGACCGCCCAATACCTTGTGAGCCAGGGGAAGAAGGAGACGGGAACCATTGCCTGCGGTGGCATAGCCACCATTCTTGCCCGTCGCCTTTTCCCCGTTTGGCCTCGTGACCTGCAGCACCTCGAGGGAGAGAGGCTACTGAGTCTGGATGCCATGCTCTCTCAGCATTGGCTGACTCCAGACTACCAGACTTGGAAGATTGACGGCTCCTTGTCTGTAGACTTACCTTGTGACACTCTCCCCCGTCTTGAGCCTCTTCCTACTGTTGTTAGGGGTGCCCGTCTGCCACCACTACCTCACCTCCTCCTTCCACCTAGACCTACTCCTGTTGCACCCGCCGCCAAGAAGCGGCGTCTTGAGACCGGAGAGGGGTCTACACCTTCAGGGAGTGCCCAGCCTTCCACGGCTACTCCCGATTCGACCCCTACTCCTACTACTACTACCACTCCTACTCCTACTCCCACTCCCACTGACCAGACACAGACTGAGCCGGTCTTTCCGGCTACTTTCGTACCACCTCCTCCCTTTGTGGTGCCCGCGGTCCCGGACCAAGGGGGCGCCGTTTACGGTTTGTTGCATGCGATTGCAGAGCGTCAGGCTCGTATAGAGAGGGACATGGCTTTAGCTTTGCACCCTCTGTACGGGTACCACTTGAGGCGACATCGTCCGATTCCGGAGGGTTGGCCACACCCTTCCTTCTTCCGGTTCCCATCTGAGGGGTACCCGGAGTCGGCTGACGAAGAGAAGGAGGAGGACCCAGAGGTGGCAGTGGAGAGAGCTCGTGTTGAGGAGCAGAGGAGGAGAGAGGAGGAGAGAGAGACCCGGAGTTCAGGGTGGAGGAGATCCGTGACAGTAGTGACGACGACGACGACGAGTAGCTACTGGTCTACTCACTTCCCCAGTTTTCTGGCTGGTTTGGGGAAGTTCGTATTTTGTATGTATCTCCTACTCTTTTATGTTGTCTCCTTTTATTTTTTGTTTTTATTTTCTTATTGGTTGTATATTCCCGTTCCCCTGTTTATATTTGCTGGTGTATGCTGGAGGATAACGAGGGCGTTGTCCGTTTTGGTTTGGGGAGGGTATTGCATCCTTTTGAGTCTGCATTTGCATTCACGTTTATTTTTCAGCTTTGCATTGTTGTTTATTTCATTTAAAAATCAAAAAATCAAAAAAAAAATTCACGTTTATTTTTGCATATAGGTTGAGTCGGAACGGTAGATTTCTGTGATGATAATGCACTATAACTTGTCATTTTGCTTGAGCCTTGCACTTTCATTGATAGTTATTACCTTTGTCATACGCATAGTCTACGAATTTCTATTCAAATATAGCTGACTGTTTAGACTTTGACCTGATAAATTGGCAAACTACTTGATAAATTCTGAGTTTTAGAGCCATAACTGGTGACATTCATGACCAGTTCACTAGGAATTTAGAGTAGTACTCCTTGCATAGCATGTTCGTCTCTTTTGCACTTTTATGACATTCAATTTCTTGTCAAATGCACATATTCGGGTTTGTGGTCGGTGTCACATGCAGGGAGGTGCTTGGAAATTTCCCTTTCCTTATATTTTTCACCCATTTAGCTCCATATAAGCCAAAACTTGCCTTTTTGACCTATTAGCTACATCCTAAATTAAGCCTGCCTAGTCAATCTAGTTAGTATGTTCTTTTGTGGTATGAGTTTACGTCTGCAGTTTGGCCCATATTTCTGTGTTTTGGAGTTGGTGGAAAATAAGGAGGGAGTATGAAAAAAATTTGAAAAAAAAAAAGGAAAGACGTGAAAAAGAAAGAAAGAAAGAAAGAACAAAAAAATGAAAAAAAATGAAAAAGAAAGAGCTGGAACGTGAATCAGGAAGAAAAAAAAAAGAAAGAAAGTTTGAAAAAAAAAGAGTTGTTTTATTTAAGTTAGTTCATTCAGATGGTATTAAAAAAGGGAAGTTTGTGACCATCTGACTCCTCCGCTTTATCCCATTATTTTTGAGGAGATTGTGTTTTGAGTCTAGTGAGTTTTGTGCCAAATGAAGGGCACTTGTACTTAGTTTTTCAGTTTAGTTTTGAGTTTACTCGAGGGCGAGTAAAAGTTCGGTTTGGGGAGATTTGATACATGCCTAATATATAGTCTTTTTAGCCTATTTCAGCACGTATTTCTATGCATTTTTATACTGTTTTTATGGTATTTTGCCCCGAATTGGCTACTTTGGTTCGTTTTGTCCATTTTGTAGAAATGAACGCGAAAGTAGTGGAATCGTACTCTTTTTCGTCCTTTTTGCATGCATTTAGAGGAGACGGGGATCTGTCCAGAGTGAGATACTGCATTGGGAAGCGTCATGGCACGGATTACGAGGCATTTAGGCGCGGACTTGAGCTGAAAAGAAGACGAAGTACTCGATCGAGTAGTTTTACCACTCGATCGAGTGGTTTTTACGTCCCAGATTGGTCGATCGAGTGGTTTTCCACTCGATCCTTAGCCTGCAGAAAGGCCAGTTACTCGATCGAGTAACTTTCTACTCGATCGAGTAGATTTGCCTGAGGTTTTGTTCGATCGAGTGGTTTTATTCCACTCGATCGAGTGGTTTCGCTATTTATGGGCTTTAAACAGCCCGTGTTATGTTTAATTCCGCAAAAACTCATTTACTTTGCTATTTAAGCACGATTTACTAGGTCATTAGGATCTATCTTTTCATATTATCAGAACTTTACTACGTTGCTTAACATTATTCACTGTAACTGAAGGAAATGTAGATCTATATACATACTAACATATTCATATATGTCTTAATTAATTTGTCATAAAATTAAATACGGATTTTATGCATGCAAACATTAATAAAAGAAGATAAGAAAACATTTTCTCACCATAATAATTTCGGTCATATAGGGCACCAACAAGATCTCCTTCTTGTTAGTTCTTGAGCTTTCCATTAATGGATGAACATACATGACCTCAAAATAGAAGCCCTACAATTAGTTGCACCCAAGACTATCCCTTAAAACCACAAACTAACATGTACTAGATGTTTATAGTGTGGTTTACCTTAAATTTGATTACTAATACTCATATATTACTTTGATAATTTTAGTAATCTTATATAAACAATTTGGATTAAAATTCCATCTTTTTGATGAAGAAAAGATGAACATGAGAGAGAGAGTAATGCATAAACTTTTTGCATGTGAATGAATAATAATAAGAGAAAAACTCTCAATATTGATGGTAGAAAGGAGGGTGGACGGTTTGGGTAGAGTATATAGCATCTTACCCTTTTTCTTTTTGTCTTCACAAGAAAAATAGGTGTGTAAGATGTGTAAGACTAGTTGTAGGTAGGCATCATTATGTTTATTTTATCAAATAAAATAAAACAACCAAAACCCACTAACACACCCTCCATTTTCGGTCCATATACATAAAATGGACTACCATTTTATTTTGTCAATTTGTCATTTGTCGCACAATATGTTACATGTAGTATGATACATGTTATTAATTAATTTAATGCATATTTATCACATAAATATCATTTCATGAATTAATTAAATTACATACAACAAATTGACTAGTAATACTTGATCACAAAATAAAATGGGTCATATAATTATAATTCACAACATTTTGTAATTATAATTAACCATTCATTCTTATCTTTATTGTTTCTCAAACAATAAATAATTTTAGCAACAAAGCATTTTATTACTAAAATAAATCTTATTTAATCCCATTACAATAAGATATCAATATTCTCTTTCTCACAAATCGAATTGTTCAATTTTAAGGAATTAATTAATATATATCGGTATACAATTAATTAACCTTTTCAATTAAGGGAATCGTCCTTTAGGTGTGACCTCAAGGGATCAACTGATCACCACCGTCGCACGACAGTAATGTCAAACTCTAGCCAGCCAATCATTACCGATATGTGTGGACCAGTTGACTATCTATGTAATGTATCATCCCTTCCGTATTCTTGAAATGAGATTTAATAATGATATTTAAATCATGTGATCGCACTATTGTTGAGGACACATTTCTCAACAATCTCCCACTTGTCCTCGACAAGTGTGCGTCACCAATTCTCTTGTCTTATTACTATCTCCCACTCAATGCAAGGTGTCTTTCGGGTCGTACTTGCAAGTGATCATATCGAGAGTGGTTTCCTCGATCTGGAGAATAACTGATTGACCGGAATTTATCCACCATGGATACCTTCCGAGCGTGGCCACACATTTCCAGTTCATTACTCCTCGAGTGGCCCTGAGATATTGTTTTAACCCTGACAAGGGGGTGGACAATTCCTATCGCACTTATTCCCTTCGACTAGCCACAGCCATCATAACCCAAAATATGCCCATTTGACCCCATTTACGAAGGTCGTAGTAACACAAATCAAAGTTAATCTGAAACTGTGCCATCTTAGGTGAACAGTCTTTAGTCAAAAGAATCGACTCATTAGAATACTATAGTAGCTCTCGCCACGACCAGGCTATATAAATTTGCCAGAACTCTATAAGCGGTCACTGCCCGACAAAGTGTTCCTAACAGTCTGCCTATGTGATCGACTAGTCATCTCACATGACTCTATGGCACTTGAACTTGCCATCAATCGCATCACACTCTAGTCACTTCGAGACGTCACCTCATACAAGTGACTATGGGCGAATACAATGTTAATCCGTGTTCACTTTAACGGGTTCAATTGTCTCTACAACCCGTTTGGATGTAACAAAGTATAATAAAAGAGTTTTAAAGTAAAACTCGAACGACAAATGCGATTATCACATATGAATAGTCAATGCCTGATTACTATTTCATGTTCTATAATCTAATTTGATCTTGTATGTAGTTGTTCATTTCAATTCAGTTGAAATGATATGACTCATCATGTTTAGCCTTTGAGAAGGCTTTGGTTAGTAGGTTTTATCAACTTCTTGTACCTTACTCAACCTTACCACATACTCGTTTTCCTTTGTAATGTATACATTTGCATTACAAAACTTTAAAAGTGCGTGTCGAGATCCAATCAAGACATAGGCCCTCTAGCCTAAGAATAGCTCCCACTGTTTTCACAGTGTGCGGGACTCATCCTTCTTGCACATCTCATGATCGCAAGTGTACTCAATTTCCGTTATAAATATCTCTCATTGTTCTTTATTGCCTAGAACGATTCTAGAAAATCTACTTCTTAATTAACATTGCCACAATGGTATCTTAACCATCCTAATGTGTTTTGATTATGGTTTTGTCGGAAACCATGCGCAATCTCAATTGTCAATTGTCACTTGTGTAACACCTTTACACAATATTGCATCATAAACACTTTGCTTTACTTCCTTAATGCTTCTGCAAGCACTTAAGGGTAATCTTTATAGCTTACTTGGTAAAGATTACTTAAATTCGATTTTGAAAATAGTTCATCATACTCAAAGCATATGAAGTGTTATACATCATTTCTTTTTAATTGATTCGGCAGCGGAAGCAAATGAGATCAATCAAATATGTTCAATTTAATTGAACTAGTCATGAATCTTATCAACTTAAGACTTCTTACTGACGCTAATATCATGTGGATTTATCTTCATAAATCCGGATATTCAAGATGTATTATAATACTCCAAAAGTCTTAAATCATTCTTGATGATCAATATGTCATCCACATATCGGACTAATAAAAAATTCCGTAACTCCCACTAAACTCCATGTATAAACACAACTTCTCGACTTATCGAGAAATGTTTTATCACATGATCAAAATGTTGATTCCAACTCATTGATGTCCTACTTAAGATTCTCTCTTAAATTTCACATTATCTTAGGATTGCAAGAATCTATAAAACTTATGACATGTATTGAATACATTCCTTCTTTTGAAGAAGTGGGTTTTAGATTCACTTGCTACGTATTTCATAACCTCATAATGAAACACAATCCTTAAGAAGATCCAAATAGACTTAAGCATTTCAACTGGTGCAAAACCCTTTGCAACCAATCAAACCTTGAAATTTCTCTTTATTAGTGCAAAACCCTTTGCAACTAATCAAGCCTTTTATATTGGATTTTCATGGCTCTAAGCCTTATATTGAGTTGCGACTTAAACACTCTTATGTAAGTCATTTATTGATTACTTTCCAAAAGTAATCAACTTGAATCAAACAATTTATTTTTGTAAGTTATAAGCTCTTTACTTTCTTAAAAGTAGCATGAATTCATCATTTTTAACAAGTGACGAATTTAACCTCCTAGGTTTTGAAGAAACAATGTATAATGTCTTACACAAAACGTCTCATGTAGCCAAGAAAGACCAGTTTCTTGCGACATAACATGCTTTGTGGCATTCTATGTGGCTCTTGAATAATTTCTCCCACTCTTTCTTCTAAAATAAACTTGTATTTTAGAAAGACAGTTTCATGAGCCGCAAACCCGTCGTGCTCGTGATAATTGCAAGGGAAAAATGAGCATTTGTTTCTTATGAAAAACTTACAACCATGGTACCCTTACCATTTCATATCTCATATGATTCGATTTAGTGGAAAAATAATTTAGACAAAATAATAAAATCCCCAAAAGGATCAAGTAACTCAAAGTAACTTGATCGAAGTCCAAACCTTATCGAATAGCGTTTGATTTCTTATCCATCCACACATTATTTCATAATGCGTGCTAAGAGAGATTAACTTGTGATACTATATCACATTTTCTTTCGCTTATATCAAAGTCTTCACTTTGATAATCCCATCACGACTAAATCGTGATTCCTTGAACTCTTGAACCTCTTCAAAGATTTCTCTATTTACCTTATTAAGTGAACATATTAGTGTCAATTTAAATCGCTGGTAAAAGAAAAATGATCAACCTATTTTGGATCAATGATTTACAATCTCGATCTCCTTTTCAACCAAAAGGCACGAGACATCTTGCTTTGAATACAAGATACGCATATACCATTAACAATCTAATGGTTTCAAGAGTACTCGATAACTCTTTGCGTTCATCATTCCAAAATTTAAGGTTTAATCTTGGGTTACCAATTTGAGTCTTGCATCATCTTCATGATATATTATTCTAGTTCGGTTTAGAATATAATCACCTTGATGATGGGCTAGCCATACATCAAATCATGGTGTATAGGGTCACAAAAGTGAAACCTCTTTTGTATCTATAACAAATTGTATTCTTATTTAGAGTTTATGTACTTAATAGTCACAATTAAGTACAACTCCAAACCCGAAAACTAGATTGAGTACACAATTACTCTATCTCTCGACATTATTGTTGCTAGTCGTCATATTCTAATCATCTTATGTATCAAGTACAACGATGTAAACCACCACCGGTTTCTAATATTGACGAAGTAGTACTAGCAAAATTTATGTTTAATCAAATAAACATTTAAAGTAGAAGGTCCCATTAGATGTCCCACAACTAACTTGTTGATTCTTCAATAATTTGGGGTAGTTTCCTTTCTCGTGTCCAACATTTAAGACAATGGAAACTTTATCGGTCGGGATTGATAGGTTTAGTATCGTCATTCTCAACAACTTTACCTTTAACATTACCTTGTATCAATTCCATTATAATCTTTACTTACGAACCTCGTCCTCATCTTAACGGTTTAAGAGAATGCTCCCACTCATTTCAATGAGTCTTTGCTTTGTGAAGCAAAATTGAATTCATGAAGATTACTCTTCATTTGTTCGTTTTAGTCTTAAAACTTTCATTGAAGTGGTTGCGTTATTTTGGTCAATTACGAATTCAGAAAATCTAATCACCAAAACAATTTATCGCTTCAAGGTACTTAATTCAATTAAGTATATGAAACATAATCCATTGTAAGTAGAAGTGTTAGTCAAGAATCAAAAACCTGTTTGATAATGAATAACTTTAATCTATACTCTTTACAAGAGATCCTTAGCAATGGTTCGTTTGAGGTTTTAGAAGCAAATTCATATTTGTCTTTAGTTACGATGTTTTAATGGAGATTCGTATCAAAATCGAAATGATATCGTATATGAATTGTGGTAAAGAAATAGAACAATATAAAAAAAAACGGAATAGTGGAAAACTTAACATTTATCGTTTTATTAATACTTGGAAAAACAAGTATAACATTTACATAGTGACCTCTACCCAACTATGATAAATGATTCCAAGACCCAAATTCATATCAACTTAGGCACGGGGTAGCCGATGCAATCTTCATCAATATAACTCGGTAGATTAACTTTTTAATCGATTCTACTTTTAGAACTCTTGGTTGATAAAATTACTCTAATGTTTATCTATAGCCCAAAACACATCAATAAGGGCACGGGGTAGCCGATGCAACCCTTATCAATAACTTTTGTTGAGTTCAATCCAAATTTCGAATAAATGTGTCCATTATCCAAACCCACATTAATTTAGGCACGGGGTAGCCGATGCAACCTTTATCAACATGAATTCGGTGGATAGACATTTATCACCCACTTCCCCTACGTAACAAGGTTTGTAACCCGGGGTAGCCGAGCGCACTCCCTCGCGAAATAGGTTTTCATGGTTTCTACTATTTGGTAAGGCTATGTCTCAATTAATTTTTTTAGCGAGAGGTCATGTCAATTTATTATCGATCACGTTTTAAGTGAACTAAAGCGGTGAACTACGATAATTAGAATTGACACGGTCGATAATCTCGATGAAAGAAGATGCATGTTTTAGTTATGGCGATTTAGCGATGCATGCGACATAAAATAAAATGCAAGCATAAAATAAATAAATCCTAGTATGGCCTTTCCTAAAATAGAAAAACTATTTAACTATTACATATTCGGAAACCAACTCCATTGGTCCCTTGAACTTCGGTTCTGGCACGCATCTCGAGGTAACACCGTCTTTATGTATCGCCATTCTTGAAGAAATCCGTCTTTGGGAACTCCGGAATGAATAAAATTTCATAATAAATTACATAATTTCCTATTATACATTTGTAACTTAAAATAAACTAAATCTATTAAATTACAAAACGGTGATACGAGATCACAATAAAAATTACAACCGAATCGATATTCCCATACATTTCGGGAAATACCAATTAAAATCTAAGGTCATACTAAGTAAAATTACATAATTCAAAATTACATAAATTAAAATTATGACAATCATAAAGAAAATGCAGTATTATAATATGTATGAACATGCTCAATTTTATGCTAAATCGCCTTTAATTAGCCAATATCGTATATTACTCGGTTTTTTTGACGTTGCGTGATTTCAACATTTTTATAATCACAAAAATACATAAACTCATATTTATGCATAAGTTAATTAACCTAACCTTTTAGGACTCAAAATTTAGTCTTCACTAATAATTTGACCATAATTAACCCATATTTTATAAAATTGTTCATAAATGGACCAAAAATTACAAAAATAAGCTATAAACTTCAAATAAATCACAAAATTTCAAATAAATTCAAAATTCGAAATTTAAACTTATGAACATTCTGGAAAAATACCATGACACTCATAATGTTCAAAATCTTAGGTTAAAAATTTCGAAATTTTTCCCGGAAAAACAATGTTGCGGTTTATCGATTTTTAATAAAATAATCATAAAAACATGGAAAAATTATTTTCATTAACTTTTCAATTTTAGATCTGAAAAAGATAATAAAATGCAACATTAGACGTTTTTCCTAAGTCATAAATTATGTTTTTATTAATTTTACACTAATAATGTCACTATTTATGCTATTTTTCTTCAAAAATCCATAAATCATGAAAAAAGACTTATTTATAGCCAATTATTTTACACACATCTTGTAAAATTGCATGTGACAACATATTAATTTTCTATGACTAGATTCGAAATTTAACTCATATTAACCTATTTTTCACCTAAATCCGAATTTAATAATGAAAAATTCATTTTTCGAGCATAACAAGTCCAAAAATTATGAACATTTGCAGGTTATCTCAAAATAATATATATGACAACATATCCAAAAATCAATGGAAAATTCGAAGTATAGCTAATTTTAGACCAAAAATGACATTTTTACTCATAAAATCACATTTAAATGCCATTATAGTAAATTATGAACAATAAAAATCCGTAAATTTAACCAAAATATCCTAAAACATTTTAGGACCAGAAATATTAACATGCATGGATTAATTTCATGATATATCATAATAACACAAATTTTACAAGTTTTATTTGTTATTCTTATAACTCGGAAAAACTTTTAACTGATTTGCATGCAAACAACCGTGGCTCTTGATACCAATTGAAGGAAATGTAGATCTATATACATACTAACATATTCATATATGTCTTAATTAATTTGTCATAAAATTAAATACGGATTTTATGCATGCAAACATTAATAAAAGAAGATAAGAAAACATTTTCTCACCATAATAATTTCGGTCATATAGGGCACCAACAAGATCTCCTTCTTGTTAGTTCTTGAGCTTTCCATTAATGTATGAACATACATGACCTCAAAATAGAAGCCCTCCAATTAGTTGCACCCAAGACTATCCCTTAAAACCACAAACTAACATGTACTAGATGTTTATAGTGTGGTTTACCTTAAATTTGATTACTAATACTCATATATTACTTTGATAATTTTAGTAATCTTATATAAACAATTTGGATTAAAATCCCATCTTTTTGATGAAGAAAAGATGAACATGAGAGAGAGAGAGTAATGCATAAACTTTTTACATGTGAATGAATAATAATAAGAGAAAAACTCTCAATATTGATGGTAGAATGGAGGGTGGACGGTTTGGGTAGAGTATATAGCATCTTACCCTTTTTCTTTTTGTCTTCACAAGAAAAATAGGTGTGTAAGATGTGTAAGACTAGTTTTAGGTAGGCATCATTATGTTTATTTTATCAAATAAAATAAAACAACCAAAACCCACTAACACACCCTCCATTTTCGGTCCATATACATAAAATAGACTACCATTTTATTTTGTCAATTTGTCATTTGTCACACAATATGTTACATGTAGTATGATACATGTTATTAATTAATTTAATGCATATTTATCACATAAATATCATTTCATGAATTAATTAAATTACATATAACAAATTGATTAGTGATACTTGATCACAAAAATAAAATGGATCATATAATTTTAATTCACAACATTTTGTAATTATAATTAACCATTCATTCTTATCTTTATTGTTTCTCAAACAATAAATAATTTTAGCAACAAAGCATTTTATTACTAAAATAAATCTTATTTAATCCCATTACAATAAGATATCAACATTCTCTTTCTCACAAATCAAATTGTTCAATTTTAAGGAATTAATTAATCTGTATCGGTATACAATTAATTAACCTTTTCAATTAAGGGAATCGTCCTTTAGGTGTGACCTCAAGGGATCAACTGATCACCACCGTCGCACGACAGTAATGTCAAACTCTAGCCAGCCAATCATTACCGATATGTGTGGACCAGTTGACTATCTATGTAATGTATCATCCCTTCCGTATTCTTGAAATGAGATTTAATAATGATATTTAAATCATGTGATCGCACTATTGTTGAGGACACATTTCCCAACAGTAACTTCATTTTGGGATTGCTTTCGCTCGGATATTGTGTTCTTTACGCCGGATTCGCATCGATTGTAATTCTTTCTCTTCCTTTAATAATAATTAATCCTTTGTTGCTTTAATTTCTTATTTACTCCATTTAATTCTTCAAAGTTTCTCTTTTATGCAATTTATTGTTTATTTCATAATGTTTACTGCTGGAAACTTATCTGCTGTTAGTTTAATTAGCGACATGAGTAGCTAAACCCCTTTCATGTTGGGATTAGGGAATCTGCGGTAGGAATGTGACGATGTAGTTAATGAATTAGATGAATTGATCTTAAGACTCTGTCACCATAGCAATTTAATTGTATTTATCCGACTTAGTTGAGTGCACACTTCTAAGTTAACCTTTAATCTGGCTAAAATTAATCCTAGATCGAAAGATTGGACTAAATAGGCCTGCTATGTACAGTAGACTAGCCTGACGAGAATGAAAGTTAAGTTAGCGGTATTTTAGGATAGAAAGTGGACCGAGAGGACCTTTCAACATCCGTCTTACATTAATTCGTCTGAGTTATTTACAGCTGAGTCACTGGACTGCCGTAGTGAACCGAAATCCTGACATGTCCCTCTTTATCTAATAGTTTAAACTCATTTCCTGCCTTTACTGCTCTTGCCCTTTATTTCTCTTCCCTTCAAAACTCATAGTTTAGATAACAATTCAAACAACCCCCCCATTTGTGACCAAATAGACGGACTTCTACAAATATCTTGCCTCCCTGTGGAGATCAACCTGACTTCCCTAGCTATATAGTTAGTTGAGTTAGTTTATTTTTGACAAGTATACGACAGACGTGTCAGGCGGTCATGGGGAAGTCGTCACCACCAGTTGTAGTATCACAGTTACGAGTCTTAGTTATGATTTTGTAGTTGTTACCAGTTGAATTCATTTTATCGGTTTTGGTTTTGGTTTTGGTTGTTGTAAACATTAATACTTTATGGTACTTCTAATAAATGTGTTTAGGACGGACGCTTTTGATATATACTAACCTCAGGCAACTGAGATGGTAACCGTCTCTCATGCTAAGGTAGTCCTTGGTAAGGTACTTTGGTATGAGGGGGTGTTACAAAGTGGTATCAGAGCCAAAGATTCTGGCACCTAAAACTAATCAATCCAATGAACTTAGGGAGTCTAAATAAAATGAACCCGGGGAGAGTTGTTTTGAGCTACCGCAATGACTTGGGAGACGTCCCGAAGTCGCATTAAGGCCCTTACGATCTCAAGCCGGTCACATGGGGGGAACCGTTGTGTGTCGAGTCATGTGTGTGAAGTACTTGTGGCATGAGTATTGTGCATGGTTGAATAAATGACGAAGGCAGTGGAACGTGATAGTTGTTGAAAGATGTATCGAAAATTTGTTGATGTTAAACTTTGAGCATGAAATATGATTTGCATGTTAAGTGTTTATCATGTGGCTTTCAAAAGGGTAGTGGTACATGACGTATGAACATGATGTTGTTAATGTTTGTTTGTTGATAGTAGCATGTGATTAAGGTCATGCATCTATATATATGAATGTCATGTTTAATTTTTATGTGGGTATGACAAAAGTTCAGCTATGTACTGGTTTCTTGAAGTATTGAGTTGTTTTTGTTGCCTTATGCATGTTCAAATTGTTTTTGGTTTAGAAAATTCGATTTGTATGAAGATCAATTATGGAAGGGCTGTCTTAAAACTATCATAAGTCGAGTTCTAGAAATGATATTACTGTAATTCCAATTGGAGGTGATAGCTTATCCTCTTACGATTCTAACGACAGGTCACACGCCCAAAATGACCAAGTAACGAGTGTGACATGACTGTTTTACGAAAACTGGACGTTGCTGAGAATTGTGCCTATACTCAACCGAGTAGTCCCTACTCGGCGGAGTATCTTTCATACTCGACCGAGTAACCCATATTCGGACGAGCAATCTTTCTGTGATAATCATGTTCAGCTTCTGGAGTCGTGAACTCGGCCGAGTAGTCTCACTACTCGACCGAGTGTCCTGTACTCGGTAGAGTACGTCATGTACTCGACCGAGTTTGTTTTACGTGACCAAATCTTATGACCAATTGTAATACGTGACGTTAAGTTTGTTACTTTGTGTTTGATAAATGCTTGGTTAAGTACCTGGGGAAGACATGTACAATAGCATAAAGGATTACAAAGAATAAAGCTTGAAAGATGATTTATTTCTCAGATTATGCCTCTTAATTGTTTTGGCTGCTAATTTATACGTGATTAAGATATGTTATCTAAAATTTTTATATGTGTTAGTCTCGTGTGTTAACTTTCATTTGCTGCTGGTTTCATGCCTATACGAGTTGCGGATTAAGAAAAACAAATATTTTATTTGAGTGATTCCAACTCAAAAATTTCGACCAACCAAATTGTAAAATTTACCATTTGATATGTGTACATGATTTTTGATATGTGTACATGATTTTTGAGTGATTCCAACTCTCCTAATTGGTAGACTCGTAGAAGTTTCCAAATTGATAAACCTCTCCTGATATGGATGTGTCATTAATGAATTATGATTTTTGCAAGTTGACCTTGAAATGCGACAAATTGCTGATAACAATATGTTTTGACCTGACGGT
The DNA here is from genome assembly GCF_048544455.1 of Silene latifolia. Classification (NCBI taxonomy): domain Eukaryota; kingdom Viridiplantae; phylum Streptophyta; class Magnoliopsida; order Caryophyllales; family Caryophyllaceae; genus Silene; species Silene latifolia. Next base: position 234,748,683 of record NC_133537.1, read on the forward strand.
TTGGGAAAATCATTATAAAGTGATTATTTGTGCATTGGACCTAATTTCAACTCTCCCTATTCCGTGACTCTCTGTATTTGCTAAAAAGTCTAAAAACTCATGTATTCGTTAAGTTGTTATTTATTGGTGATTCTGGAAGTTATCGCATGCTTTATAGTGCCTGTCAATGTGTGTCTGATGACAAGTTTCTAATAAAGGTTATACTATGAATTTCGAAGTCTTAGTTTCTATGTTTTGGCAACATGTTTATGTGACATTATAAGTAGCTTAACCTATAAGCCTATGTGGAATAAGTGATGACATTGAAAGATGGTGGGTGTCGTGTCTTATATGCCACTTATTACATAATGATGTCTGCAAATAGCATGAATATGAATGATAGCTAGGTTGATTAAGTGGATTTATTGTTGCACATATTATAGATAGTAACAAGTGTGATTACGTGCAAGTAAATTGTGGTTACCTAAGCTAACGAGTCTGGTTGAGTCAAATATGTTACATGGTTTATTATTATATTATCGGCATGAATATGGGATAAAACACAATAGGTGTTGAATGAATCGTTGTAGAATAAGGTAATTCGTATAATAGTCCATGAATAATGTACGATGAGTTAATGGTGTTAGTAATTATCATGTAAATTGGAGTAGTCATACTAATAAGAAGCTGATATGTTGAAACGGAAGTATTAAGTAATTTATTTGTATAAGATTAGTCTAGCCTGTCTAGTGATATGACAATATATGGTTGATGGTGCAAATAGATGGCTTATGTGATGACGTGAGCAGCTGAATGATAGTTAATTGATGGTAATATATTTGTGTTGAAGTGTGTATTTTTTTTTATTTTTTTTATGATCCACATGAGTTGACATAGAACATGTTATTAATCACGATGCAAATGATGATTGTCTTAGTATGTAATGTGCTTGTAAACAAGTGTGTAATAATAATTCGAACAAGTGTGGGTACCGAGTTTGAGCATGATGTGGAATTACGGGTTATACATGTGTAATTGATTCATGTGCATATTTTTAATTTATTTGCCAAGTAGTACTAATGTGGATATAAATTTGTGCGTAATAGCGAGAATTAGCAACTTATATTATGTATGTACAACTTAATGGAAGTGATAAGCATAAGTAACGATAAGATGGCTTTTGTTGTTTACATCTCTGGTGCATTCTTCATAATTGCGATGAAATTGGTAACTCTGTCGGAAAGCATGATTGGTAACATAATAAGTCAAACGTGTTCGGTTATTTGAACTAGTATAACATTGACATGTAATTAAAGGTTGTGTTATTACATTTGTTTATTGTTCGAGTATATGTGCATAAACAGTGAATTGGTCTCGTCCTTTTTGTATTAGTTGGCTAAGTGAGCTTTGGCTTGCATTAGAGCTTCATGAGTTGTTACTGAAATGTGACATGATTTGATGATTTACAATCTCCTAGGAACGGGTTAAATATGACAGATGAGCACAAATTTTGACCTTATGTGGTGGATTGTGGTTTGCTATATCGTAAAAGATGTTGGTGGTGCATCACGATACCCAGGGTCTGTAGGTATGTGAGATGAATAAGAAACTTCGGGGCGAAGTTTGTTTTTAGGGAGATGTAACGTGATACTATGTTTTTCTATGTGGTTATTTGGATTTCCATTATTAATTACTACTTGAAACAATGCGGTAACATGTTTATTATATGGAATGATAGCTTAAAATGTGTGGTCGAACTATAGTTATATATGTTGTTTATATGTTTTATTTAGAATTGTATAGTTGCATATGTTGTTTATATGTTTTATTATGAATTGTATTTGTATGGAAGGACCGTGATATCGCGTGGCTTGTGTGGTTTTATATGAGTTAGGTTACGGGGACGTAACCTTCTTTTATGGGGAATAAAATGTGACAACCCGAGTTTACTCAAGTCTATATGAGTTAGCATAGATTTTACTAGTTATGCATATGAGTAAAATTATGAGTATGAGTTATATTATGTTAATTATATGTGATGTTAGGTGTCGTTGGTTGTAGTTGGTGCGAACTTCGGGGAAGAAGTTCTTTTTAAGGAGGGAAGACTGTGATCCTCCGTATTTTAGTTGGAGTACTCAGTCGAGTGTGTGTTACTCGGCCGAGTGCGCTTGACCGAGTAAACCGGTTCTGCGAGTTAGACGGTTTATTTTATGTTTTGGCCAAAGGGTTTTTGTTTGTAACAGTTAAGCCTTTTCTAAAATCATTTTAACATCTCTAAAACTATTTCTAAACCTAGATAGAGAGATAGGAAGAGGAATTGTCGAGCCTTTCATTTGATTGAAGATTTCTCACCGATTTCAACCTAATTCGATTTCCCTGTTTGTAAGTCGATCTCATTCAATTGTTTAAACTGTTTTAACGTTGTCTTCTTCGAAAAGTTTGAGAAGAGAGTCTTGTGAGTCAAATTCCTTATGGTTTGTCCTAGGTGATTTAGTTATGAACATGTCGCTGAAAAGTCCGCGAATCTGTTTTGGTTGTGGAAAATGATTTGAAACCCTAATTTATATATCGATTCAGTTTTGGGGCTTTTTCATACATCATATTTTTAGAGTCTAGATGACAATAGGATTTTGAATTTCTGAAAAATAATGATTTAAACTCGTTTTATGAATTAATACTTTTTATGCGACGGATTCTGTCAGCTTTTGGAAATCAGTCTTAAAACCCTTGATAAGTTTGGAATTTGAGAAAACTTTGTTAGAAATAATTTGTATCTAAGACTCATGGGGTTACAATACAATTGGCCTATCATCAATTAGATTTTTCTGGAATTAGTTATGCATTTTATACCGAGTCTGTCATGTGCTGGAAAATCAGGAAAAGTCGTGTTTGTTCTTTAAGTTGATATTCCTATTAAGTTATGATGAGTATAGGTTATGTGCATGATTAATTGATTGATTAGGTGGTAATTATACATAATTATGCTATGTAGGTGATGGATATATGAAGGATCATGATTGATTGCTTGTGTGTGCTTGGATTGCGAAAAGGTAGGGTTTCTCCTATTCAGTACTGTTAATTGATTGAGATTGCATATGTTCATAATTGTTGTTATCTGCTGATCATCGAAGGATGGGTGTTGTGGAGACGGTGTTGGTGTGGTTGTGTTGTGACGGTTGTGGTGTTGTGACAGCTGTGATGCTTGTGTGTGTGTGTGTGTGTGTGTGTGTGTGTGTGTGTGTGTGTGTGTGTGTGTGTGTGTGTGTGTGTGTTTGTGTGTGTGTGTGTTTGTGTGTGTGTGTGTGAATGTGGTGGAGTCACTTGCGGGAGTGGTTTCACACCCTAGTCCGCCCTCCGTGGAACCCGTCACGGGAGGGGATGTGCACATTAAGGGACAGGGATTGTTAGTCGCTCGTTGATGAGCTGGACTAGGTGGGGATGGGCTGCGGTCACCCACTGGCGGCGAGGATTACTCGTTGCGATGGGTAATCTGGCAGGGCTATACACTTCGGTGCGTAGTCGGTTACTGTGTGAGATCGGGAGACCGGGGATGGAGGATGATCAGCCGGTTAAATTGTTTGTTTGTCTTATATTGATTGAACGGTAGTGACCCCGTTGTTGTTGTTTTGTAAAACCTGCGGTGATCCATTCGGGGATGGTGAGCAGACTTGACAGGTATTGCTTTTGGTGAGCTTGGGCGGTCATGGGGAAGTCGTCACCACCAGTTGTAGTATCAAAGTTATGAGTCTTAGTTATGATTTTGTAGTTGTTACCAGTTGAATTCATTTTATCGGTTTTTGTTTTGGTTTTGGTTTTGGTTGTTGTAAACATTAATACTATACGGTACTTCTAATAAATGTGTTTAGGACGGACGCTTTTGATATATACTAACCTCCGGCAACCGAGATGGTAACAGTCTCTCATGCTAAGGTAGTCCTTGGTAAGGTACTTTAGTATGAGGGGGTGTTACAAAGTGGTATCAGAGCCGAAGATTCTGGCACCTAAAACTAATCAACCCAATGAACTTAGGGAGTCTAAATAAAATAAACCCGGGGAGAGTTGTTTGGAGCTACCTCAAAGACTTGGGAGACGTCCCGAAGTCACATTAAGGCCCTTACGATCTCAAGCCGGTCATATTGGGGGAACCGTTGTGTGTCGAGTCATGTGTGTGAAGTACTTGTGGCATGGGTATTGTGCATGGTTGAATAAATGACGAAGGTAGTGGAACGTGATAGTTGTTGAAAGATGTATCGAAAATTTGTTGATGTTAAACTTTGAGCATGAAATATGATTGGCATATTAAGTGTTTATCATGTGGCTTTCAAAAGGGTAGTGGTACATGACGTATGAACATGATGCTGTTAATGTTTGTTTGTTGATAGTAGCATGTGATTAAGGTCATGCATCTATATATAATATATATGAATGTCATGTTTAATTTATATGTGGGTATGATAAAAGTTCAGCTATGTACTGGTTTCTTGAAGTATTGAGTTGTTTTTTTTTTTGCCTTATGCATGTTCAAATTGTTTTTGGTTTAGAAAATTCGATTTGTATGAAGATCAATTATGGAAGGGCTGTCTTAAAACTATCATAAGTCTAGTTCTAGAAATGATATTACTGTAATTCTAATTGGAGGTGATAGCTTGTCCTCTTACGATTCTAACGATAGGTCACACGCCCAAAATGACCAAGTAACGAGTGTGACATGACTGTTTTACGAAAACTAGACGTTGCTGAGAATTGTGCATATACTCGACCGAGTAGTCCCTACTCGGCCGAGTATCTTTCATACTCGACCGAGTAACCCATATTCGGACGAGCAATCTTTCTGTGATAATCCTGTTCAGCTTCTGGAGTCGTGAACTCGGCCGAGTAGTCTCACTACTCGACCGAGTGTCCTGTACTCGGTAGAGTACGTCATGTACTCGACCGAGTTTGTTTTACGTGACCGAATCTTATGACCAATTGTAATACGTGATGTTAAGTTTGTTACTTTGTGTTTGATAAATGCTTGGTTAAGTACCTGGGGAAGACATGTACAATAGCATAAAGGATTACAAATAATAAAGATTGAAAGATGATTTATTTCTCAGATTATGTCTCTTAATTGTTTTGGCTGCTAATTTATACGTGATTAAGATATGTTATCTAAAATTTTTATATGTGTTAGTCTCGTGTGTTAGCTTTCATTTGCTGCTGGTTTCATGCCTATACGAGTTACGGATTAAGAAAAACAAATATTTTATTTGAGTGATTTTGAGTGATTCCAACTCAAAAATTTCGACCAACCAAATTGTAAAATTTACCATTTGATATGTGTACATGATTTTTGATATGTGTACATGATTTTTGAGTGATTCCAACTCTCCTAATTAGTAGACTCGTAGAAGTTTCCAAATTGATAAACCTCTCCTGATTTAGATGTGTCATTAATGAATTATGATTTTTGCAAGTTGACCTTGAAATGCGACAAATTGCTGATAACAATATGTTTTGACCTGACGGTTTGGGAAAATCGTTATAAAGTGATTATTTGTGCATTGGACCTAATTTCAACTCTCCCTATTCCGTGACTCTCTGTATTTGTTAAAAAGTCTAAAAACTCATGTATTCGTTAAGTTGTTATTTATTGGTGATTCTGGAAGTTATCGCATGCTTTATAGTGCCTGTGAATGTGTGTCTGATGACAAGTTTCTAATAAAGGTTATACTATGAATTTCGAAGTCTTAGTTTCTATGTTTTGGCAACATGTTTATGTGACATTATAAGTAGCTTAACCTATAAGCCTATGTGGAATAAGTGATGACATTGAAAGATGGTAGGTGTCGTGTCTTATATGCCACTTATTACATAATGATGTCTGCAAATAGCATGAATATGAATGATAGCTAGGTTGATTAAGTGGATTGATTGTTGCACATATTATAGATAGTAACAAGTCTAGTTGAGTCAAATATGTTACATGGTTGATTATTATATTATCGGCATGAATATGGGATAAAACACAATAGGTGTTGAATGAATCGTTGTAGAATGAGGTAAATCGTATAATAGTCCATGAATAATGTACGATGAGTTAACGGTGTTAGTAATTATCATGTAAATTGGAGTAGTCGTACAAATAAGAAGCTGATATGTTGAAACGGAAGTATTAAGTAATTTATTTGTATAAGATTAGTCTAGCCTGTCTAGTGATATGACAATATATGGTTGACGGTGCAAATAGATGGCTTATGTGATGACGTGAGCAGCTGAATGATAGTTAATTGATGGTAATATATTTGTGTGTGTGTGTGTGTGTGTGAGAGAGAATGTGGTGGAGTCACTTGCGGGAGTGGCTTCACACCCTAGTTCGCCCTCCGTGGAACCCGTCACGGGAGGGGATGTGCACATTAAGGGACAGGGATTGTTAGTCGCTCGTTGATGAGTTGGACTAGGTGGGGATGGGCTGCGGTCACCCACTGGCGGCGAGGATTACCTGTTGCGATGGGTAATCTTGCAAGGCTACACACTTCGGTGCGTAGTCGGTTACTATGTGAGATCGGGAGACCGGGGATGGAGGATGATCAGCCGGTTTAATTGTTTTTTTGTCTGATATTGATTGAACGGTACTGACCTCATTGTTGTTCTTTTGTAAAACCTGCGGTGATCCATTCGGGGATGGTGAGCAGACTTGACAGGTATTGTATTTGGTGAGCTTGGGCGGTCATGGGGAAGTCGTCACCACCAGTTGTAGTATCACAGTTACGAGTCTTAGTTATGATTTTGTAGTTGTTACCAGTTGAATTCATTTTATCGGTTTTGGTTTTGGTTTTGGTTTTGGTTTTGGTTGTTGTAAACATTAATACTTTACGGTACTTCTAATAAATGTGTTTAGGACGGACGCTTTTGATATATACTAACATCCGGCAACCGAGATGGTAACAGTCTCTCATGCTAAGGTAGTCCTTGGTAAGGTACTTTGGTATGAGGGGGTGTTACAAAGTGGTATCAGAGCCGAAGATTCTGGCAGCTAAAACTAATCAACCCAATGAACTTAGGGAGTCTAAATAAAATGAACCCGGGGAGAGTTGTTTGGAGCTACCGCAAAGACTTGGGAGACGTCCCGAAGTCACATTAAGGCCCTTACGATCTCAAGCCGGTCACATGGGGGGAACCGTTGTGTGTCGAGTCATGTGTGTGAAGTACTTGTGGCATGAGTATTGTGCATGGTTGAATAAATGACGAAAGCAGTGGAACGTGATAGTTGTTGAAAGATGTATCGAAAATTTGTTGATGTTAAACTTTGAGCATGAAATATGATTGGCATATTAAGTGTTTATTATGTGGCTTTCAAAAGGGTAGTGGTACATGACGTATGAACATGATGCTGTTAATGTTTGTTTGTTGATAGTAGCATGTGATTAAGGTCATGCATCTATATATAATATATATGAATGTCATGTTTAATTTTTATGTGGGTATGATAAAAGTTCAGCTATGTACTGGTTTCTTGAAGTATTGAGTTGTTTTTTTTGCCTTATGCATGTTCAAATTGTTTTTGGTTTAGAAAATTCGATTTGTATGAAGATCAATTATGGAAGGGCTGTCTTAAAACTATCATAAGTCTAGTTCTAGAAATGATATTACTGTAATTCTAATTGGAGGTGATAGCTTGTCCTCTTACGATTCTAACGATAGGTCACACGCCCAAAATGACCAAGTAACGAGTGTGACATGACTCTTTTACAAAAACTGGACGTTACTGAGAATTGTGCCTATACTCGACCGAGTAGTCCCTACTCGGCCGAGTATCTTTCATACTCGACCGAGTAACCCATATTCGGACGAGCAATCTTTCTGTGATAATCCTGTTCAGCTTCTGGAGTCGTGAACTCGGCCGAGTAGTCTCACTACTCGACCGAGTGCCCTGTACTCGGTAGAGTACGTCATGTACTCGACCGAGTTTGTTTTACGTGACCGAATCTTATGACCAATTGTAATACGTGATGTTAAGTTTGTTACTTTGTGTTTGATAAATGCTTGGTTAAGTACCTGGGGAAGACATGTACAATAGCATAAAAGATTACAAAGAATAAAGCTTGAAAGATGATTTATTTCTCAGATTATGTCTCTTAATTGTTTTGGCTGCTAATTTATACGTGATTAAGATATGTTATCTAAAATTTTTATATGTGTTAGTCTCGTGTGTTAGCTTTCATTTGCTGCTGGTTTCATGCCTATACGAGTTACGGATTAAGAAAAACAAATATTTTATTTGAGTGATTTTGAGTTATTCCAACTCAAAAATTTCGACCAACCAAATTGTAAAATTTACCATTTGATATGTGTACATGATTTTTGATATGTGTACATGATTTTTGAGTGATTCCAACTCTCCTAATTAGTAGACTCGTAGAAGTTTCCAAATTGATAAACCTCTCCTTATATAGATGTGTCATTAATGAATTATGATTTTTTGCAAGTTGACCTTGAAATGCGACAAATTGCTGATAACAATATGTTTTGACCTGACGGTTTGGGAAAATCGTTATAAAGTGATTATTTGTCATTGGACCGAATTTCAACTCTCCCTATTCCGTGACTCTCTGTATTTGCTAAAAAGTCTAAAAACTCATGTATTCGTTAAGTTGTTATTTATTGGTGATTCTGGAAGTTATCGCATGCTTTATAGTGCCTGTGAATGTGTGTCTGATGACAAGTTTCTAATAAAGGTTATACTATGAATTTCGAAGTCTTAGTTTCTATGTTTTGGCAACATGTTTATGTGACATTATAAGTAGCTTAACCTATAAGCCTATGTGGAATAAGTGATGACATTGAAAGATGGTGGGTGTCGTGTCTTATATTCCACTTATTACATAATGATGTCTGCAAATAGCATGAATATGAATGATAGCTAGGTTGATTAAGTGGATTGATTGTTGCACATATTATAGATAGTAACAAGTGTGATTACGTGCAAGTAAATTGTGGTTACCTAAGCTAACGAGTCTGGTTGAGTCAAATATGTTACATGGTTGATTATTATATTATCGGCATGAATATGGGATAAAACACAATAGGTGTTGAATGAATCGTTGTAGAATGAGGTAAATCGTATAATAGTCCATGAATAATGTACGATGAGTTAATGGTGTTAGTAATTATCATGTAAATTGGAGTAGTCCTAAAAATAAGAAGCTGATATGTTGAAACGGAAGTATTAAGTAATTTATTTGTATAAGATTAGTCTAGCATGTCTATTGATATGACAATATATGGTTGACGGTGCAAATAGATGGCTTATGTGATGACGTGAGCAGCTGAATGATAGTTAATTGATGGTAATATATTTGTGTTGAAGTGTGTATTTTTTTTTATTTTTTTTATGATCCACATGAGTTGACATAGAACATGTTATTAATCACGATGCAAATGAAGATTGTCTTAGTATGTACTGTGCTTGTAAACAAGTGTGTAGTAATAATTCGAACAAGTGTGGGTACCGAGTTTGAGCATGATGTGGAATTACGGGTTATACATGTGTAATTGATTCATGTGCATATTTTTAATTTATTTGCCAAGTAGTACTAATGTGGATACAAATTTGTGCGTAATAGCGAGAATTAGCAACTTATATTATGTATATACAACTTAATGGAAGTAATAAGCATGAGTAACGATAAGATGGCTTTTGTTGTTTATATCTCTGGTGCATTCTTCATAATTGCGATGAAATTGGTAACTCTGTCGGAAAGCATGATTGGTAACATAATAAGTCAAACGTGTTCGGTTATTTAAACTAGTATAACATTGACATGTAATTAAAGGTTGTGTTATTACATTTGTTTATTGTTCGAGTATATGTGCATAAACAGTGAATTGGTCTCGTCCTTTTTGTATTAGTTGGCTAAGTGAGCTTTGGCTTGCAATAGAGCTTCACGAGTTGTTACTGAAATGTGACATGATTTGATGATTTACAATCTCCTAGGAACGGGTTAAATATGACAGATGAGCACAAATTTTGACCTTATGTGGTGGATTGTGGTTTGTTATATCGTAAAAGATGTTGGTGGTGCATCACGAAACCCAGGGTCTGTAGGTATATGAGATGAATAAGAAACTTCGGGACGAAGTTTGTTTTTAGGGAGATGTAACGTGATACTATGTTTTTCTATGTGGTTATTTGGATTTCCATTAGTAATTACTACTTGAAACAATGCGGTAACATGTTTATTATATGGAATGATAGCTTCCGTGTGTGGTCGAACTATAGTTATATATGTTGTTTATATGTTTTATTTAGAATTGTATAGTTGCATATGTTGTGTATATGTTTTATTATGAATTGTATTTGTATGGAAGGACCGTGATATCGCGTGGCTTGTGTGGTTTTATATGAGTTAGGTTACGGGGACGTAACCTTCTTTTATGGGGAATAAAATGTGACAACCCGAGTTTACTCAAGTCTATATGAGTTAGCATATATTTTACTAGTTATGCATATGAGTAAAATTATGAGTATGAGTTATATTATGTTAATTATATATGATGTTAGGTGTCGTTGGTTGTAGTTGGTGCGAACTTCGGGGACGAAGTTCTTTTTAAGGAGGGAAGACTGTGATCCTCCGTATTTTAGTTGGAGTACTCGGTCGAGTGTGTGTTACTCGGCCGAGTGCGCTTGACCGAGTAAACAGGTTCAGCGAGTTAGACGGTTTATTTTATGTTTTGCCCAAAGGGTTTTTGTTTGTAACAGTTAAGCCTTTTCTAAAATCATTTTAACATCTCTAAAACTATTTCTAAACCTAGATAGATAGATAGGAAGAGGAATTGTCGAGCCTTTCATTTGTTTGAAGATTTCTCACCGATTTCAACCTAATTCGATTTCCCTGTTTGTAAGTCGATCTCATTCAATTGTTTAAACTGTTTTAACGTTGTCTTCTTCGAAAAGTTTGAGAAGAGAGTCCTGTGAGTCAAATTCCTTATGGTTTGTCCTAGGTGATTTAGTTATGAACATGTCGCTGAAAAGTCCGCGAATCTGTTTTGGTTGTGGAAAATGATTTGAAACCCTAATTTATATATCGATTCAGTTTTGGGGCTTTTTCATACATCATATTTTTAGAGTCTAGATGACAATAGGATTTTGAATTTCTGAAAAATAATGATTTAAACTCGTTTTATGAATCAATACTTTTTATGCGACGGATTCTGTCAGCTTTTGGAAATCAGTCTTAAAACCCTTGATAAGTTTGGAATTTGAGAAAACTTTGTTAGATATAATTTGTATCTAAGACTCATGTTGTTACAATACAATTGGCCTATCATCAATTAGATTTTTCTGGAATTAGTTATGCATTTTATACCGAGTCTGTCATGTGCTGGAAAATCAGGAAAAGTCGTGTTTGTTCTTTAAGTTGATATTCCTATTAAGTTATGATGAGTCTAGGTTATGTGCATGATTAATTGATTGATTAGGTGGTAATTATACAAAATTATGCTATGTAGGTGATGGATATATGAAGGATCATGATTGATTGCTTGTGTGTGCTTGGATTGCGAAAAGGTAGGGTTTCTCCTACTCAGTACTGTTAATTTATTGAGATTGCATATGTTCATAATTGTTGTTATTTGCTGGTCATCGGAGGATGGGTGTTGTGGAGACGGTGTTGGTGTGGTTGTGTTGTGACGGTTGTGGTGTTGTGACAGCTGTGATGCTTTGTGTGTGTGTGTGTGTGTGTGTGTGTGAATGTGGTGGAGTCACTTGCGGGAGTGCCTTCACACCCTAGTTCGCCCTCCGTGGAACCCGTCACGGGAGGGGATGTGCACATTAAGGGATAGGGATTGTTAGTCGCTCGTTGATGAGCTGGACTAGGTGGGGATGGGCTGCGGTCACCCACTAGCGGCGAGGATTACCTGTTGCGATGGGTAATCTGGCAGGGCTACACACTTCGGTGCATAGTCGGTTACTGTGTGAGATCGGGAGACCAGGGATGGAGGATGATCAGCCGGTTGCATTGTTTGTTTGTCTTATATTGATTGAACGATACTGACCCCGTTGTTGTTGTTTTGTAAAACCTGCGGTGATCCATTCGGGGATGGTGAGAAGACTTGACAGGTATTGCTTTTGGTGAGCTTGGGCGGTCATGGGGAAGTCGTCACCACCAGTTGTAGTATCACAGTTACGAGTCTTAGTTATGATTTATTAGTTGTTACCAGTTGAATTAATTTTATCGGTTTTGGTTTTGGTTTTGGTTTTGGTTGTTGTAAACATTAATACTTTACGGTACTTCTAATAAATGTGTTTAGGACGGACGCTTTTGATATATACTAACCTCGGACAGCCGAGATGGTAACAGTCTCTCATGCTAAGGTAGTCCTTGGTAAGGTACTTTGGTATGAGGGGGTGTTACAGGGAATGGCAGTCACGAGCTTCTAAATATGAAGAGTTGACCTGTTTCGTTATGATGGTCGTATCCAACTTTGAAGGACGTCCGTATAAGTCTTGGTACCAGAACAAGTTATATCGGCGGGCATGTTGTGCACAAATTGCTGCATCTTTGCTCTTAGCAGACATCAATAAAATTAGGACTCATTTGTTGGCCGTTGTGGAAATCTTCATCGAATCTAGGAAAACTCTTTGGCCTGACATATATGCAAGGAGAGAAGCCCTTAGATTGGTCAAAGCAAAGGCATCGGAAGACTTACTGACAGATGATCAAGAACCTATTCAGGAGAAACCGAAAAAAATCAACACTGAACTGCCTGTCCTTCGTTTTAAAATAAAAAAACAAGTGATCTCAAGTAACGTTAACTTAGGTCAAATATAAAACAATGTTACTGTAACAGTGTCATAGTGTCTGTGAAAAAAGTGGAGTTCATTTTGAATTTTTCTATTATGTAATGTTCAAGAATGATGTTAATGTGTGACTAATTAGAAGTCAGATTTCTTAATTACATAACATCTTACCTTGTCAAATTCACCTTCGTTTTAAAATATTGTTATTGGACAATATTGTAAACTACAAATCATTAATAAGTAACTGTAACACTGTGACAGTTACAAAAGCGAAGAAAAGAGTAAAATTATGACAAAAAAAATTTCACACTTTGAATTCTCCACTCTGCGCAGTATTTATAACTGCTCTTAATCATGGAGAACATGCAACGTCGGTTACATCAATTTATAAACTTATTTTTAACTTTTCAAATCAGTTTTTAACTTTCTATATTCCAAAATTCACAGTTTTTGAAAGCAGTTAATTTGGAGAACTGTTTTTAACTTTTTGAATTTTAAATGTAACTGTTTGATGTGATCAATATTTGAGCATATTTAGTCCCCGAATTAGCCTCGTTTCTATGCTTTTTAGTGCATATTTGGGTCATTTACTATCTTTAGTCCTTTGTTTTGCATATTCTTTGAGGTTTTGTTTCCTTGGTAGGAGAGGAGTGAAAACCTTGCATTTTCATGGCAAAATAGAGCTAAATTGATCGAATCTAATAACCAAGCATCAAAGAGAAGACAAGACTAGAAGGCCTTTGTACATAATGTAGTAGATGGACAATGATGAAGAAGATCCTTGCATCCCCGACAAAATCTCGGAGGATTGTTGGAAGAAAAAAAGAAGGAAAGAAGCTGGACTGGGATCCGAGCGTCTCATCCCTCGGGACGCCCGTCCAAAAGCACCACAGGCCGCTCGTCCAAGCTGCCAGACCGCTCGTCCAGAAGCTATACAATCCGCTCGTTCTGACCTTTTAGACGCTCGGATTGTCCTCCAAAGCAACACGTCCTCTTCTTTCCTCATTCGAGATGCGCATATTTTTGAAAGACTAGCTAAAAGGAGACCCGCATCGTTTCTTGAGAGGAGCGATTCCTCAAGGACTTAATCGTCATTTAAGCCCTTAGTAACCCTAATTTGTGCACCTAATCCCCACTATAAATACCCCATTAGTATAATTAGATTATCATGTTCTTCTTATCAATCTTTAGTGTAGTTTATATTATTCTAATCTCTCTTTAATCTTGTAATCAACTTCTAATCAAGTATTAATACAAATCTCATTTCCTTAATTTCTCTATTGTTCATTTTTTATTTTGGGTAATTGAAGATTATTTGGGTTTATTGGGAGATTGACAACCTTTCATCAATCATCAAGTACTTCTATTATTCTTTGCATTATTATTTTGGAATCATCATTAGGTATAATTCTCTTAATCCCTTTTTAATTATTGTTAATCAGCTTTATTTATTCATCATGTTTTGCTTTAATAATATGATTGACATCCTTGTTAACATGTTAAACTTGATAATGAGTGAGTAGTTTCCTTAACTAGGGTTAATGGGGAATTAGGGGAAACCAACATGGGGGATGATTCATGCTTAATTTAATATGTTCACATAATTTATTTGCTTGCTTGTTGTGATCTCAACTTATGCACATGTTATGTTTGATGAAATGCGGGTCTATGAATCCTTGCATTTTTTTACCCATCACTTACCTTTTCAATGAGACTTGTAAGACATAAACCAACTCGAGTCTCATTAGACCATGCATATAGTTGAGTAGGGAGGATTAAGTCGACTTTTAGGTGTTGTACAATCTAATCGATTCGGCTCCAGGACCCAAACCTTCCTAGGATTGTAAGATATATACCAACTCGATCCTATCATAACAATAATTGCTTGCTTATAATTTGAGAATATCTTTGTGTGATCAATTCCCATAAATCCCCTATGAACCCATGACACCCTATTGCTTTTAGTCAATTGTTTACATCTCATTTTAGTCATTTTGCTTGTTTACTTTTATTGTTATTTAGTTTAGTGATCTTCTTATCTCAACCCAAATTGTGACACCCCTAGACACCACTACTTGCAATCGAAAATCCTACATCAATACCCGTTCCTTGGGATTCGACCTCTACTTACCTCTTTACTAATAGTAGAGTAGTTTGTGAAGTTATAAATATTGTTTTGGTCTAGGTGCTCCTAACGACAAGTAACCGAAAAATAGTCTCAACTCCGACCAAGTCAATGAAAGTAAATGTGAAGGTGGTGAGAAAGAAGTCTGTTGCTCACAAGCAACCTAGAAAGATGAATTCTCCTAAAGAAATTGGTCTAGATGAGGCGGAAATAATAAAATTTCGCGAAGATAATGATATGGGTTGTTATTTAGGTTATTCTCCTACTGACAGTGATTTGTTCCTACTCTCTGAATTTGTGAAAGCAAATCAGAAACTATTGTCTACCACATCTAATCTGAGTAGGGAGGTGCTTGATTATGGGTTTCTTGATGATGTTAACTTCAAGAAAAGGTAAATTGTGACGTTGTTACTGTAACAATGTTACTGTCAAATTATTACTGTTAAAGCTCTTGACTAGTTTGACTTCAATTTGTTGTAACAGTGAGACCCTGGTTGTGTTTGGAGAGAAAAGGAGCTTGACAAGGGCAGATATACTCTCCCTACATCCAAAGCGTTACACGAATTGGATTGCGTTCGAATGTTGGTCTCTACTCTTAAATCATGTCGAGAACAACAAAAGAGCCACACGGCGACAAGTCCCAACAATACTTCACTTTGGACTAGGTCACAAGGTAAGTTCCACCGGTGTAAAATGTCTGCTTTTGATTAATCAGATATAATGCTTTTACAAAATAAATCTAACTCTTGATTTTTTTTTCTATTTGTTTTTTTTAAAATACATAATGCTCTATTTGCTGCGATGCAAGAGGATAGTTAACAGGGTCAATTAAAGACAGAATTGTTTGAGATTTAGGATAATTTCATCAATGCGAGCAAGGCTAATACAGAATTGATGCCCAACTTATTTTTATACCTTGTTTGCTCGACAGTCACTACTTCTGTGTTTGTATTGACTTCTTACATAATCAGATTTGTGTGATTGACAATCAATCGTATGACAACTGGGAGTCCTCGGACACTTATAACGTCGCATCAGTAGCAGTAAGTATCCTGAGTTTTTTTTTTACATATTACTGTGATCAAAATTGTAATAGATTATTACAAATTAGTGTGATCAACATTCCAATATATTATTACAATAACAGTGTTACTATATGTCAATCTGACTATTCTGTTTTTGACAGGCCGGTTGCATGAGTGACTTCTTGGAGACGAAGGGCGACACGAGTATAAAAGCTATGGCCGACTTTTCTTTGGTAAATGTGCAGTGGGAATGGCAGTCACGAACTCCTAAATATGAAGAGTTGACCTGTTTCGTTATGATGGTCGTATCCAACTTTGAAGGATGTCCGTATAAGTCTTGGTACCAGAACAAGGTATATCGGCGGGCATGTTGTGCACAAATTGCTGCATCTTTGCTCTTAGCAGACATCAATAAAATTAGGACTCATTTGTTGGCCGTTGTGGAAATCCTCATCGAATCTAAGAAAACTCTTTGGCCTAACATATATGCATGGAGAGAAGCCCTTAGATTGGCCAAAGGAAAGGCCTCGGAAGACTTACTGACAGATGATCAAGAACCTATTCAGGAGAAACCGAAAAAAATCAACGCTGAACTGCCTGTCCTTCGTTTTAAAATAAAAAAACAAGTGATCTCAAGTAATGTTAACTTAGGTCAAATATAAAACAATGCTACTATAACAGTGTCATAGTGTTTGTGAAAAAAGTGGAGCTTATTTTGAATTTTTCTATTATGTAATGTTCAAGAATGATGTTAATGTGTGACTAATTAGAAGTCAGATTTCTTAATTACATAACATCGTATCTTGTCAAATTTAGCTTCGTTTTAAAATACTGCTATTGGACAATATTTTAAACTACAAATCATTAATAAGTAACTGTAACACTGTGACAGTTACAGAAACGAAGAAAAGAGTAAAACTACGACAAAAAAATTTGACGCTTTGAATTCTCCACTCTGCGCAGTAGTTATAACTGTTCTTAATCATGGAGAACATGCAACGTGGGTTACATCAATTTATAAACTTATTTTTAACTTTTCAAATCAGTTTTTAACTTTCTATATTCCAAAATTCACAGTTTTTGAAAGCAGCTAATTTTGAGAACTGTTAACTTTTTGAATTTTAAATGTAACTGTTTGATGTGATCAATATTTGAGCATATTTAGTCCCCGAATTAGCCTCGTTCCTATGGTTTTAGTGCATATTTAGGTCATTTACTATCTTTAGTCCTTTGTTTTGCATATTCTTTGAAGTTTTGTTTCCTTGGTAGGAGAGGAGTGAAAACCTTGTATTTTCATGGCAAAATAGAGCTAAATTGATCGAATCTAATGACCAAGCATCAAAGAGAAGACAAGACTAGAAGGCCTTTGTACATAATGTAGTAGATGGGCAATGATGAAGAATATCCTTGCATCCCCGAAACAATCCCGGAGGATTGTTGGGAGAAGAAAAGAAGAAAAGAAGCTGGACTGGGATCCGAGCGTCTCACCCCTCGGGACGCCCGTCCAAAAGTTCCACAAGCCGCTCGTCCAAGCTGTCAGGCAGCTCGTCCAGAAGCTATACAATCCGCTTGTCCCGACCTTTTGGATGCTCGGATTGTCCTCCAGAACAACACGTCCTCTTCTTTCTTCATTCGAGATGCGCATATTTTTGAAAGACTAGCTAAAAGGAGACCCGCATCTTTTCTTGAGAGGAGAGATTCCTCAAGGACTTAATCGTCATTTAAGCCCTTAGTAACCCTAATTTGTGAACCTAATCCCCACTATAAATACCCCATTAGTCTAATTAGATTATCATGTTCTTCTTATCAATCTTTAGTGTAGTTTATATTATTCTAATATCTCCTTAATCTTGTAATCAACTTCTAATCAAGTATTAATACAAATCTCATTTCCTTAATTACTCTATTGTTCATCTTTTATTTTGGGTCATTGAAGATTATTTGGGTTTATTGGGAGATTGACAACCTTCCATCACTCATCAAGTACTTCTATTATTCTTTGCATTATTATTTTGGAATCATCATTAGGTATAATTCTCTTCATCCCTTTTTAATTATTGTTAATCATCTTCATTTATTCATCATGTTTTGCCTTGTTAATATGATTGACAACCTTGTTAACATGTTAAACTTGATAATGAGTCAGTAGTTTCCTTAACTAGGGTTAATGGGGAATTAGGGGAAACCAACATGGGGGATGATTCATGCTTTATTTAATATGTTCACATAATTTATTTGCTTGCTTGTTGTGATCTCAACTTATGCACATGTTATGTTTGATGAAATGCGGGTCTATGAATCCTTGCATTTTTTTACCCATCACTTACCTTTTCAATGAGACTTGTAAGACATAAACCAACTCGAGTCTCATTAGACCATGAATATAGTTGAGTAGGGAGGATTAAGTCGACTTGTAGGTGTTTTAAAATCTAATCGATTCGGCTCCGGGACCAAAACCTTCCTAGGATTGTAAGATATAAACCAACTCGATCCTATCACAACAATAATTGCTTGCTTATAATTTGAGAATATGTTTGTGTGATCAATTCCCATGAATCCCCTATGAACCCATGACACCCTAGTGCTTTTAATCAATTGTTTACATCTCATTTTAGTCATCTTGCTTGTTTACTTTTATTGTTATTTAGTTTAGTGATCTTCTTATCTCAACCCAAATTGTGACACCCCTAGACACCACTACTTGCAATCGAAAATACTACATCAATACCCGTCTCTAGGGATCCGACCTTTACTTGCCTCTTTACCATTAGTAGAGTTGTTTGTAAAGTTATAAATACTGTTTTGGCCTAGGTGCTCCTAACGACAAGTAACCGAAATCTAAGCTCAAAGCGGACCGACCAAAAATGGCGCCGTTGCCGGGGCCGGTGTTAACTTGATTTAATTTTCTTTGATTATTATTAGCTGTGTCTTTCTTTGCCTTGGGGAAGTAAAACTCCTCAAGGTTTGTACTAATTGTTTTCAAGTTGTTTGATATTTTGCATGTCTAGAAGATCACAAGGTAACTTGTTACCCATTGATCACGAAATTGAAAGGACTTTGACAACCAATAGAAGAATTGCTAGAAATATTGTGAGAGGTATTGGTGAGGTTATAGATATTCAACCAAATACTATTGAGTTCATCAACCCTTTTACAAGAGAAGGTGAGGAGAACCCAACACAAAATCAACCACACAATCACCCCACAATGCCTAAGTTTTCATCACATTCCGTACCAACCGAGGAGAACCTACCCAATGGAACTCCCACACCACAACACTTAACCGGAAATTTTATTGCAAAATCCGCATTTATCCAATTAGTCGAAAGAAGCCAATTTGGGGGGATGCCTAGTGAAAACCCTCATTCCCACATGGAGAATTTTTGAGACTATTGTGATGCGATTTCACAAACCGGAGTGACTCAAGACCAAATTCGATGAGTCTTATTTCCTTTTTCTCTAATTGGTACCGCGAAACAATGGTTGAAGAGCCTTGATAAGGCTACTCTTGGAATTGACTCTTGGTAGAAGTTGGCTCTAGCTTTCTACAAAAAATTCTACCCTCCGGAAAAGACTAACATGCTAAGAGCTCAAATTACGGGTTTTAAGCAAAGGGACGAAGAATATTTGTATGAAGCTTGGGAGCGATTCAAAGGAATTTGTCGCTCATGTCCACATCATGGACTTAGCGAGTGGTTCTTGGTACACCAATTTTGGAATGGTCTTTATGAAGACTCAAGAAACATTCTCAACATGGGATCAAATAGTGTGTTCACCAAAGTTGACGATAATCAAACTTGGAACAAGATTGAGGAAATGGCTGTCCATAATTCACAATATAGTAGACCTCTCAAGGCTACTAGAGGAGGAAAGCATGAAGTGGACTCTATTACTCAATTGGGTGCTCAACTTAGTGCTCATATTGATACCATCAATTTGAAGTTTGAGAAGACTATGGCTAAGCTTGAAGAAGCCTCAAAATCACCAAAGCATCATGTTAATGCCATGGTGGCATCTTCATCAATCCCAAGTGAGATATGTGAGAATTGTGGAACTTTGGGACATGACCAAAGTGAATGTAGGGGAACAAATGAGCAAGTGAATGCTTTTCAAGCATACAAAAGTGGTACCCCTTATTCCAACTATTACAATGAAAACAGCAAATTCCACCCAAATCTCTCATACAAAAGCCAAAATGTTCAAAACCCTCAACCAACATATACCTCACCTCCCTTGAGAAACCAAAATCAAAGACCCTTTTACAACCAAAACCAAGGTTATCAAAATCAAACTCCATACAATCAACAAAATGACCAAGGTTTTGATGTTCAAAAAGCGGTCCTCCAAATGCAAAAGAATCAACAAGAATTTTTCACTCAAATGCAAAAAGATAGCCAAGCAAAAGACATCACCATCAACAACATCCTAGCCCACACAAAAATTTTGGAAACTCAAATGACCCAACTAGCATCTTCAAGCTCTCAAAGACAAAAGGGGCAATTACCACCTCAAAGTAATCCCCCAAGACATGAAACGGTTAGTGTCATTCACTTGAGAAGTGGTACGAGGTATGAAGGGCCAAAGAAGCAAGTTGAGGATGAAGTTGTGGAAGCTAGTGACAAGGAGAGAGTTGTGCAAAACTCTAGGGAAGAAGAACCCACCAATCAAGAAGTTTCAAAGAAAAGTGAAGAAAAGGCCAAAGAGAAGGAGCCCATTGTGATTAGACTTCTATTCCTGAGTCGTCAAGCTAAGCCTAAGTTTGATGACCAACTTGGAAAATTCATGGAAATTGTGAAGAATTTGGAAGTCTCGATTCCTTTCACGGAATTGATCAATCACGTTCCGGCCTATGCAAAGTACATGAAAGACATCCTTACGAAGAAGAAATCAATCCGGAAGCTTGAGACTATTGCCTTCACTAAGGTGAGTAGTTCAATCCTTCAAGGGAGTTCACCTCCAAAACTCAAGGATCCGGGAAGTTTCTCCATTCCATGCACTATTGGTGACACTACAATCAACAAAGCTTTATGTGACCTTAGGGCAAGTGTTAGTGTCATGCCATATTCGGTTAGCAAGAGGCTAGGAATGGGAGAACTCAAATGTACCAACATCACGCTTCAAATGGCGGATATATCAACAAAGACACCTTTAGGGGTATGGGAGATGTTCCCGTGAGAATTGAAAAATTCTTCATCCCGGTGGATTTCGTTATTGTTGACATGGAAGAAGACTCCAACATTCCTATTATCTTAGGAAGACCTTTCTTGCACACCGCGGGAGCGGTGATCGATGTGAAGCATGGAGAACTCACCCTTGAAGTGGGAGATGAAACCATCACTTTCAATCTTGACAAGACCATGAGAGCTCCCCGATTGCATGAGCCATGTTTCATGGTTGATCACTATAGCCAAAAGGATGATAGGAAGAAGTTGGAATTTCAATGGAAAAAGAAAGTGGATGATGCTCCATCAAAAGAATAAGGAAATAGCAACAATGAGAGCTTGAAAAGCTCACCCATGACAAGTGAAGAAGATGGCCTCATTGGCCAAAACAAGAAAGAAGGAGAGTTGTCTCCATCAACTTAAGAAATTTTTAATGATCAAGTAGACGAAGTTTGCGGTCTTTGGGATGAAGAGTTTGAAGGAATATTCAATCCCTATATTGGTAATGCTATGAACCAAGACCATCATGGAGAACAACAAGTGCAAAAATCTATTGAGGACCTTTATCATGATAATGACCAAGCTTTCGACTACTTCTTCAAGGTGTTGAGTAACATCAACAACACCTTGAACATGCTCCCTTGACATCTCACATTGGATGAGAGTTTGGTGGAGTCCTCCCTAAACCACCATTTGTAAATATTCTTACTTCCTAACTTGCATTTCAATTATTACATTGCATTTTTGTCATTTTTGGATTTATATTTGTATGCCTTGATCAAGATATTCACCATTTTGAGAAAAGTGAGGGAGGGACTTATGATTTTATTGATGTGTAGTGCTTTACCTTATTGTGGGGATAGCAATTGCCTAGGCTATTCATGCCTTTGTAGTGCCCCTACAATGAAGAACAGGAGACTTGAAGAATGAAAATGACACGGGTGACGAAGTACCCACGGATGGACCTGAATCCGTGTGGTCAAGGAATAATCCGAGCGGCCAAATGGACAATCCACTCGTCCTGAAGAAACCCGAGCGTCCAAGTCACCTGACGCTCGTCTGGTAGAGCTGCAGAAAACAAAAACCTGGTCTGACAAAGAATTCGAGCGTCTCAGCTGAGAATCCGCTCATCTCATTCTGGACGGTCGTCCTTCACAAAAGACGCTGGTCTTTTTGCTGCAAAAATTTTGGGATTTTCTCTGTAAAGGAATCCGAGCGTCCACCCAGAAAGACGCTCGTCCCTCCACAAAGAATCCGCTCGTCTTTCCAGAAAGACGCTCGTCCTGTGGCATCTTTTCCTGAGCCAAACATTGAAGAATCTGAGCGTCCCGACACCTGGTCCGCTCGTCCTCCACTGCATTTTCAAATATAACGGGTGTTTTAAACCCTCTTCTCCCTTTCATTCTCATCTCTTCAACCTACAAACACTACCCAAAACCCCAAAACCCTCATCCTCTCCATCAACAAAATCAAATTTCCTCAACCAAACTCAACCAAATCAAATTTAAACTTCCTCACAACAAAAATTAATCACTCCTTTTGGAACAACAAGTGATTCAAACACCAAAATCTTCAACTTTTGAGTCGATTTTTAGGATACAAAGCAACATTCATTCATCCTAAATCGATTTGGGTATCACTAAAAATTGAAGATTTCAATCTTTCATTGGTGTAATCAAGCAAAGGAGAATGGCAAGAACTAAAGGAGGCAACAATGCACCCCAAAATAAGACACTTTCCAAAAGGCAACTAGCTCTTCAAGCAAAACAATTGTCAAAGGCTTTGGTAGTCCAAGAAGCATGGTTGGAGGTTCAACAAAAAGATTCCCCTATGGAAGCTACAACATCAACAACTCCGGTCATTGAACAATTATCCAATTATCCAGAGATAACTTTCAATTCCGACTCTCATAGGGAGAAATTCATTCTCTTTGCTAAGAAAACCATCATGCCTACTAAGTTTATTTGTGAAGATGCATTGTCAAAGTTGGGTGTTCTTGAACAAACCAAAACCTTCTTTGAGTCTATGAGATTGGGTAAATTGTTTACAATGAAAGAATTGACATACCCATCTCTCACCTTGGAATTTTTAAGTTCTTTGAAAGTCACAAGGGTGGAGACTCGAACCAACATCGAGTTTCGTCTTGAAAATGTTGATAGACGCATAACTCATGAATAATTGGGTAAGATATTAGGCCTTAGTGATAACCCGAAATATACAAATACTCCTATCAAGTATGACCCCGCTCCTCTTTGGATGGCAATTTCCGGAAAGAAATTCATACGCTTTCATGATTGTCGTGCTCTCTTAGTCCACCATCCGGTCATTTGAGTATGGCATAAGGTCATTGGGAATAATTTGATAGCTAGAAATGGCACAAATCATCTTACCAAGCTCGATTGTATTCTTCTTGAGTCGGCCTTGAACATTGGGAGGGAATTTACCAAGCCATACAATGCTCTAAGACTTTTGGTTGAACGATGGCTTAATGTCGATTGTGGCAAAGAAGGCACCGCCTTTATTGTCAATGGAGGACTAGTTACCCATTTGGCTAAGCATTTTAACCGGGATTTCAACAAAAACAACACTTATGTGCCGGTTAAAGGAGGCCATCTTGTTGATATGGACACCATGATTCACAAGTTCAAGTGGGTCAAACACGACACTCTTGACAACAAATATGGGTGGTTAACAAATCAAGCTAGATCCTTCACCTTGCCTTCCAAAATTTATCGATTGAATGTTCATCGACCGAACTACCTTCTCCCACTCTCCGAAGAGACCGAGTATATCATTCAACAACAGAGGGGCAAAATTGTCGAGCCCTCCTCCTCCGTTATCACCCCACCTTACCCATTTGAATACCGCGAGTTCAAACCCAAATATGTCGAAATGGGAAATGATTACTTGACTCTACTCATGAGGGAAATGCACAAGCAAGCTTACAATGATAGGGTGGATGCTTACAAGGCCCAATATCCTCCCCTCCTACATCTAGCTAGGCAAGGAATTCTTGATCCGTCTTGTCCTTTGCCTAGTTGGGCGGATAGGGAAGTATTCTTTCCTAGCATTCCTAGTGGTGGTAGATCGGGTGGAGAGGAGATGATTGTTGAAGAGGGTGGTGACCAAGAAGGATAAGAAGAAGAGTTTCAAGAAGAAGAAGTCCAAAAAGAGGAAGAGGAATGTGAGGAAGAACAAGCAAGTGAAAATGAGAGTGGACATGATTCCACATCTATGGAGGTTGATGATGCCTCAAGAGAGGAAGGTGATGATGATGATGATACGATGGGTGAGGATTAGCAAACTTTGGAGGCTCCTACATTCTTACACCTCCCTTATGGTTTGTCTACTTCTCTTGTTTTTATTTTATCTTGACCATTTTATTGGAGTCCTAGCAACATTGGAGGACTAACACCTTGGCTTCATTAAGGTGTTCATTATTATTGTTCCCGACTTGTAAAATCCAAAATGACAATCTTTAGTTTCATGCATTGCATTCCATGTGCATAAACTCCCTCGAAATTCATGATATTAGAAATAATATCTATTTTGGTTTGGGGAAGTCCATGAATATGCATTGGGAGGTAATTTAAATTATGCTCTCCACTATAACAAAAACACATGCATCATATAGTGTAGCTTAGTATAGTTTGCATTTAGTTTAAAAATCATGCATATTCATTGCATAATTTCCTATCGTATTGGCCATTGAGGACAATGCCCATACTAGTGTGGGGATGGGAAATTCTAACTTGACTTTTATACAAAATCCAAAAAAATCAAAAATTTCGAAAAATCACAAAAATATGTCTTTTAATTTCATAAAAACAAAACCCATAAAAATTTGAAAAATTGAAAAATCCAAAAACAAGTTCATTTCCTTTGTAGTATAGTCTTGTATATATTGTTTTGTATATATTGTGTTTGTTCATCCTTGTTCACATTAATTGACTACGCCACATCCGAGACATGAAGATATTGAAGACCGCATGGTATGATCTTTCCAATCTCCTTTTTCCTCTTTATGTTAATGAATATGTGGCTTTATTTTGATTGATGCGGTATAAACAATGTGAATTTAGGACTTGCATTTAGATTATTTGGCATACTAGTTGGTAGAAGCATATGCATTAGGATGTATATATGTTAGTTGCATCATGGCATATAGTTGCATTTAAGAATTTTTTTGTGAAACCATCTATTTGGGAAGCTTGACAAGTGTACATAAAGCCCTAGTAGATGTTTTTTCTTCTTAAGACTTTGCTTGTTAGAATACTTGTAAAACACCCTAGGATGTGTCATGCTAGTATCCTTTGACCCATGGATTAAGGCCTAGTCAAGAGTACCTTGTGGTGTGATAACTTCTTGGCTACCGTTTATTCCAAGGTGACCCTTGAAACCATGCAACCATCATTCATCCATGTTCTACCACATTTTGTCATCAAAGGGAATGGGCACAAAAATTGTTCAAAAATTTGAGTTCAAGAAATGAAATGAAATGTCAAAAAGTTTGCAAATGCATTAAAAGAAAAGAGGAGTAAGAAAAATGAAAGACTCCTATGCTTCAAATATAAATCACCCTCGTTACTAATTGGGGTGACTTTGAAAATGTTCAAAAGAAAATGCAAAAGTTGAAAGTTGTCAAGTATTGAAATGCGAAAAATCAAAAGAAATGGCAAAAAGAAAGTGTTCTCAAATGTCAAATGCCACAAGAAATTGGGGGGAAAAACAACAACAAAAGGAAAGTCCCAAATGAAACTCAATTACTATTGATCCCTTTATCCATCGTATCCATTTTTGTGCATGGTAGAGAGGGGACGACTCTTATTCTTGTCTAGGCAAGAAGGGGAATTCTGCGATCCTCCAGTATTTCTAACACCATATGGAGTCTATTCTTGACAAAAGCATTTAACGATTGAGGACAAAGGTACCCTAGCTTGACACAACTTGGAGGTGATTTATTGGTATCCTTATAGGCTTAGTATTTTAAAGAAACCATATCTATGAAGGAGTGTGTACCCTTGAATTGCTTCCCCTTTAGACAATTTCCGCCACTTAGTTGAGGAAAGTGGCTATTCTTTTTGTAGATGCATCCATTACTTTATTTTGTGTGCTTTAATGATTGGATGTGTCGCCATTTTGGCAAGACCCACCTTGCCTTGCAAGAAGGTATCCTACCTCATGGTTGTCTTGTTGTGAGTTGAAGGGGCGGAGTGAGACCCGCTAATTGTCTCATATCGGCAATATTAGTAGGATAGTTTAAATAAAGGTCCTAGTTCTGTCACCTCTTTACTCGGGACGAGCAAAGGTTCGGTTTGGGGATATTTGATGTGATCAATATTTGAGCATATTTAGTCCCCGAATTAGCCTCGTTCCTATGCTTTTTAGTGCATATCTGGGTCATTTACTATCTTTAGTCCTTTGTTTTGCATATTCTTTGAGGTTTTGTTTCCTTGGCAGGAGAGGAGTGCAAACCTTGCATTTTCATGGCAAAATAGAGCTAAATTGATCGAATCTAATGACCAAGCATCAAAGAGAAGACAAGACTAGAAGGCCTTTGTACATAATGTAGTAGATGGGCAATGATGAAGAAGATCCTTGCATCCCCGACAAAATCCCGGAGGATTGTTGGAAGAAGAAAAAAAGAAAAGAAGCTGGACTGGGATCCGAGCGTCTCACCCCTCGGGACGCCCGTCCAAAAGCTCTACAGGCCGCTCGTCCAAGCTGCCAGGCCGCTCGTCCAAAAGCTATACAATCCGCTCGTCCCAACCTTTTGGACGCTCGGATTGTCCTCCAGAGCAACACGTCCTCTTCTTTCTTCACTTGAGATGCGCATATTTTTGAAAGACTAGCTAAAAGGAGACCCACATCTTTTCTTGAGAGGAACGATTCCTCAAGGACTTAATCGTCATTTATGCCCTTAGTAACCCAAATTTGTGCACCTAATCCCCACTATAAATACCTCATTAGTCTAATTACATTATTATGTTCTTCTTATCAATCTTTAGTGTAGTTTATATTATTCTAATCTCTCTTTAATCTTGTAATAAACTTCTAATCAAGTATTAATACAAATCTCATTTCCTTAATTTCTCTATTGTTCATCTTTTATTTTGGGTAATTGAAGATTATTTGGGTTTATTGGGAGATTGACAACCTTCCATCAATCATCAAGTACTTCTATTATTCTTTGCATTATTATTTTGGAATCATCATTAGGTATAATTCTCTTAATCCCTTTTTAATTATTGTTAATCATCTTCATTTATTCATCATGTTTTGCTTTGTTAATATGATTGACAACCTTGTTAACATGTTAAACTTGATAATGAGTGAGTAGTTTCCTTAACTAGGGTTAATAGGGAATTAAGGCAAACCAATATGGGGGATGATTCATGCTTAATTTAATATGTTCACATAATTTATTTTCTTACTTGTTGTGATCTTAACTTATGCACATGTTATGTTTGATGAAATGCTAGCTTATGAATCCTTGCATTTTTTTACCCATCACTTACCTTTTCAATGAGACTTGTAAGACATAAACCAACTCGAGTCTCATTAGACCATGCATATAGTTGAGTAGGGAGGATTAAGTCGACTTGTGGGTGTTGTACAATCTAATCGATTCGGCTCCGGGACCCAAACCTTCCTAGGATTGTAAGATATAAATCAACTCGATCCCATCACAACAATAATTGCTTGCTTATAATTTGAGAATCTGTTTGTGTGATCAATTCCCATGAATCCCCTATAAACCTATGACACCCTAGTGCCTTTAAGCAATTGTTTACATCTCATTTTAGTCATCTTGCTTGTTTACTTTTATTGTTATTTAGTTTAGTGATCTTCTTATCTCAACCCAAACTATGACACCCCTAGACACCACTACTTGCAATCGAAAATCCTACATTAATACCCGTCCTTTGGGATCTGACCTTTACTTGCCTCTTTACTAGTAGTAGAGTTGTTTGTGAAGTTATAAATATTGTTTTGGTCTAGGTGCTCCTAACGACAAGTAACCGAAATCTAAGCTCAAAGCGGACCGACCACTGTTCCTTATTCTCACTTGTCTATAAATATACTCATTTTCATTTAACATACCCACTTCTCTTTTCTTTTTTTTTTTTTAAAAAAAAACAAAGCCAAGACAAAAACAAAAAAAAAACAAAACAAGTTTCCCATAATTACAAAGGATTTACGTTTTTAATTTTTTGTTGTTTTTCATTTTTAACTTTGATCTTTGTTTTGAAATACTGTTATTGGATGTTATTTTAACCACAAATCATTAATGATGTTACTGTAACAATGTGACAGTTAAAGAAGCGGAGAAAAGAGTAAAATTATGACAAAAGAATTTAACGCTTTGAATTCTCCACTCTGCGCAACAGTTATAACTGCTCTTAATCATGGGGAACATGCAACGTGGGTTACATCAATTTATACTCTTATTTTTAACTTTTCAAATCAGTTTTTAACTTTCTGAATATTCCAAAATAAATTAACAGTTTTTTATAGGAGTTAATTTTGAAAATTGTTTTTAACTGTGTGAATTAAAAAATGTAACTGCTTCTTATTCTCACTTGTCTATAAATATACTCATTTTCATTCAACATATGCACTTGTCTATAAATATACTCATTTTCATTCAACAATTTCAACCATAATCCCCTCCAATTTTCGGCACATATATATAAAATGGGAGGTCCATTTTATTTTGTCATTTGTCAATTGTGATATATGTGACATGTTACTTGACATATGAAATTGTAATGTATTTTTAACATATTAAAAATCAACATACTCATAAAATATGTCATATACAAAATCGACTAATAATTCGTAATTACTTGTACCAAAACGGTTTATCAAATTATAAATTACAACGTCATGTATTTATAATAAATTATTCACTCAATTTTAATTTCAATTGTTTCGCAAACAATAATTTTATCTAAGTAATAAAAAAATTTGATTACTTAGACCATATCTAATTTAATCGAATTACAATAGGACACGTTAACTTTACTCACAAAATCATCCGTCAATTTTAAGCAATTTAATTAACTCGTATAGGTATACGATTAATTAAATAATCAATTAAGAGTATTTCCCAATAAGTATGACCTAAGGGGATCAACTGATCACCACCGTCGCACGACAGTAATGTCAAACTCTAGTCAGCCAATCATTATCGATATGTGTGGACCAGTTGACTGTAAAATATTCCATCCCACATGTATTCTTAAAATGAGATTTAAACATGTGATCATCATGATCGACAGTTGTGATCGCATTATTGTCGGAGGACACATATTCCAACAAGCGTAAGGTAGGAAGTATGGTTCATGGTTGTCCGGAGACTTCCACTCACTACCTTTTTATTCAACTTTGTTGATGATGATAGCGTTTGAATTTGTCAATCCTTCAAGAGTAGAAGGAGAATTCTCATAACATTAATGACCGGATACCTTAGGAATTGATGTTGTGGGTGCCAAATTTCCACAAGTAGCTTCATGTGCAAGTTTCTTTTTGAGCTTTTCCACCAAGTATCCTTTGTATGATGTCTTGACCTTTTGGAGGAGATCCACCATATCGTCGTCAACAATCATAGGTTTCATAGTGTGTGTAAAGTAGTCTTCATGGGCGATAAGGAAAGAACATTCTTCTTCATGATAAGATATCTCAAATTTCTCAAGGATAGGCTCCTCAAGGAGGGCAACCTCATACATTTCCATTTCCCTACCCCATGAGTTCTTGCAAAGCACGATTTTATCATCATAGCTATCTTCATAAGAATCATAGATGGGCGCTTCATTCAACTCTTTCTCCAACATCTCAAAGTTCACATCAAAAGACACACCCTCATACTCACAAAGGCTAAGAGTACTTGGCTTACTCAACCTCATATCTTCCTCATAAAATACCACACTTTCATACTCACAAGAGTTTTTAGAGATTGGCTCTTCCCACTTCTCATTTTCTATGTCAAAGGTTACTACTTCAAATTCACATTTATACCAATCGTTGGTTGGCGCAGTGGTAGCATGGGGCTGCGCTTGGTAGGGAGGTTTGCGGATCGATCCCCCACAATTGCGATTGGGAGGGGTTTAAATACCGTAATCCTTGGACACGCCCCGAAATCCGGATTAGTCAGCCCAATGTGGTTTGGATTACCGGATGGTTTAGACCAAAAAAAAAATTCACATTCATGATCAATGTCCAAGGAAGGGTGGGGGGTGGTTTCTTGGGTTGCCTTTATTTGGGCAATTTGAATCTCCAACTCCTCACCTTGGGTAACAATTCCTTGAAGAACATTGTCCCTCTTTTGGCTTTCCTCTAACATTTGTTTGAAGAAGTTTTGTTGATCTCCCATCATTTGGAGAATCATATTTTGAATGGGTTTATCTTCTTGTTGTGGGTATGTGTGAAAGTGCTCATATTGTGGCATTTGGAATTGATTGTAAAGTGAGTTTTGGGTAGGTGGTTGTTGTGGATAATGGATGTGGTGGTTTCGGTGGGAAAAATTGGAGTAGTAGTTAGGATTTTCATTGTATGAGTAGTAAGGTAGGTTTGTGTTGAATTGCTTCTCAAACTCCCCATACCCATAGTCATACTCAAAAGATCCACCACATACTCCATGTATCAATTCTTGGGCCATCGTAGCTAAGACAAGTAAACAACTACAACCAAGGAAACTACACAAAAACGGTAAGAACAATCCTTGAGGAACAAGTTCCTCAAGGTGAAAGCAAAATCAAAATAGACAAACAAGTAAGAACTTAATCACATAGAACCATCCCCGGCAACGGCGCCATTTTGATGGATTAGATGTCGCCGGGTCTCCCAATCAAACACATTTATAATACTAAACAAACAACTAGTTAGTGGTAAATCGAGGTCGATCTATGGGACGGTGTGCTTTTGGTTCTAAGTCTATCTATCTCTATTTATGCTAGTGTCACAATTTGTTTGGGTTTGTAGTTGTGTCCTAGACTAATGCAAGCAATAAAGTAAAGCAAACAATGAACTAAGAAATGTAAACAAATGACTAAAAGCACTAGGATGTCATGGGGTCATAGGGGATTCATGGTGTTGATCATACAAACATGATTACAAAGTTGCAAGCAATTAATGTTGTAAAGGAACCGAGTTGGTTTATGTCTTACGGTTCATAGGAAGAGTTGGGTCCCGAAGCCGAATCGATTAGATTGTACAACACCTACAAGTCGACTTAATTTTCTCCTATTCAACTTCTATGCTGATGTGAACATTATTTGCGCACATTTAGTCCCCTAATTGAGCCTATTTTGCATACTTTTATAACATTTCATTACCATTTTATCCGTCAAATCCTTCCTATTTGCTTTCCTAGTGCATTTTACATGTTTTGTAGGAAAGAAGATAATAAGGCGGAAATTCCCGTCTTTCGTGCATATTTGGAAGCTTATTGACGATATTTGATGGACTAAGTATGAAGAGGAAGCAAGAATGATGACCAAGGAAGAATAAATAAAGAGTATATGGAGGAATCTTAGGCTTAAAAGCAAAAAGAAAGGGAATAGCAGCTCAACCCGCCCGCGGTCGAAACTATCGGAGCGGGATACGTGAACCCGCTCGGGTCGATTTCAACCCGCTCGGGTTGAAGCTCGAGACGCTGGATTTCGCTCGGGACGGGCGTATTCCTGGACAGGGGGATTTTCCTTGCTACGTGAACTACAAATCAGCCCGTCTTCACCCTTGGGCGCCTGATTTCTTCACATCACGAGATTTTCATTCTTCAAGCATCGATAAGAGAAGCCCTTCTCTCGGATAATCCCGGAGGCTCCTTGCTCAACTTAAAAGTGTAATTACTAGTTTAGCCCTTAGTTAACCCTAATGCATCCTCCCTAATTTCCACTATAAATACCCCATTTGTAATAATCAAACCATCAAGTTTTATTAGATTAGAATCAAGTTTTCATTAGGTTAATTCAATCCTTCTTTAGATTAGATTAGGAGTAGATTAGAATAGATTATCATTTAATCTTTCCACAAATTACACATTAATCTTTCCTTTAATCATTGTTCAAGTTTACTATTGAGGAATTCAAGTTTATTATTGGGTAATTAGAAGATTATTGGGTTTATTGGGAGATTGACAACCTTCCATCAATCATCAAGTTCTTCTATTATTCTTTGCATTATTATTTTGGAATCTCCATAGGTATAATTCTCTTAATCCTTGTTTTAATTATTGTTAATCTTTCTTACTTGTTCATCATGTTTGGCTTTGTTAGTATGATTGACAACCTTATTAACATGTTAAACTTGACCATGAGTGAGTAGTTACTTAGCTAGGATTAGTGGGTAATTAGGGGAAACCAACATGGGGAATGATTCATGCTTAAATTAATATTCTTCCATGATTTATTTGCTTGCTTGTTTTGATCTCAACTCATGCACATGTTATGTTTGATGAAATGCTAAGCCTATGAATCCTTGCATTTACTACCATCTCTTATCTTTTCAATGAGACTTGTAAGACATAAACCAACTCGAGTCTCATTAGACCATGCATGTTGTTGAGTAGGGAAGATTAAGTCGACTTGTAGGTGTTGTACAATCTAATCGATTCGGCTCCGGGACCCAAACTTTCCTAGGATTGTAAGATATAACCCAACTCAATCCATCACAACAATAATTGCTTGCTTATAATTTGAGAACATGTTTGTATGATCAATTCCCATGAATCCCCTATGACCCCATGATATCCTAGCATTTTTAATCTATTGTTTACATCTTTCCTTTTGTTGCTTGTTTATTGCATCTATTAGATTAGAATCATCATCCCATTATAATTGTGACAACCCCAAGCACAACCATAATTAGATTGAATAATTTGAGTAACCACCGTCCCATGGATCGACCTCGACTTACTGCTAACTAGTTGTTTGTTGAGTATTATAAATGTGTTTGATTGGGTGAGTGACGACATCGTCCACATCAAAATGGCGCCGTTGCCGGGGACGGTGTTGTTTATTTGAATTGTTCTTTTGTCTAGTTTTAGTTGTGCTTCTTTTTCTTGAATTTTATTGTACTTGTTCTATTTCACATGTTCAACATGTCTACATTCACTTTTTGGCAACATGAAAATGAGTCTTTTGATAAGTACATTGCAAGATTTGAAGATTATATGACTCATGCTTGGCATCATGGTTTTACTATTTCAAATTATGAAGCATGTTGTGTTGTTTATAATGGCATGAACCTTGAAACCCGCAACTTGGCATTTCACTTGAGTGGTGGTAGGATATGTGAGATGAGTTGTGAAGAATTTTGGGAATTTGTTGAGTTCATGACCACCCATTGTCTTAAGCAAATTATACATGACATCTTTGAGAATGCCAAGGAAGGTATGGAAGTGATAAAAGCCACATTTCAAAAATTCATTGAGGAAAACTATGATGAAAATGAGATTTGTGAGGATGAGAAACCTTCCTATAACCTTGAGTCAACCCACTTTGTCCACAAAATTACCCCACCTTGGGAAGATGGAGTGCTAGATGTGGAGAGTGATGATGAGGAGGAGTACATTCTTGATTGTGAAACTAATGCTTGGATGCCGTCATCCTACTCTTCTTGTGTTTCAATGAAATCAACCTCCATGGAATTTGATGTTAATGGGCAAAGTGAGAATGATATGGATGTGAACTTGAGTGAAAACTCACCCTTTGAGGATGACATATTTAAGGGAGACAATTGTGTTGAGCTTGGTGAGCCTTGTTACGACAACCCCTTTGATAACGGACCTTGTTGGGATGAGGAATATGATGAGGACATTTGGGAACCCCAAATAGACACCCTTAAAATCACCTTGGATGATAATGAGAGTACTTGCGTTGAATGTGGTGATTTTGACTATTTGGAGGATGAGTTGAGTGAATTGCCAACCAACTACCCATTTTATGTTCCATCCATCCATCATTTCTCTTATGATTTTTGTCATAATGTTCTTGACATGCTTGTTCGGTCCATTACTTGGGCATTAT
This sequence comes from Silene latifolia, assembly GCF_048544455.1. Taxonomy (NCBI): domain Eukaryota; kingdom Viridiplantae; phylum Streptophyta; class Magnoliopsida; order Caryophyllales; family Caryophyllaceae; genus Silene; species Silene latifolia. The sequence continues at coordinate 234,782,786 of NC_133537.1, forward strand.
TTCATTGCATAATTTTGTGTTGTTATCCATGCCTATTCATGTCTCACTCCCAAGAATTTGACCGACTTCTACGTGCTTTGAGTGCTAGTGATAATCTTCTATAAAGTTGTTAATTTTCAATCTTTGGTTTGATGGAGTTCCTTAATAACCATTAATTTGTATATATGCATTTTATGTAGTTTTGCATTCATGTAATAAATTGCATGAGAGATGAAAGGGAGGGATCTCATATTTTTAATTGAGTTTTTGAAGGAAATTCATAAAAATGAGAAGATGAAAAATGTCAAGAAATGAAGAAAATGGAAAAATTGGGCTTATGAGTAAGTGTGTTATCAAGAGAAAGGTGTTGGGCCAAAATCTCAAAAAAGACGCCCATCCCGAGATAAATCCGGGCGGGTTGAAGGCCAAGAAAAGAAGAAAAGTTCCCGCCCAAGAATCCGAGCGGATTTTAAGAAAAACGCCTGTCTTTGCTTTGTCAACCCGAGCGGGTTCATTTCATCCGAGCGGGTTCACTACCAACCCGAGCGGGTTGAGTTTATCCGGAGCGGGTTGACCACGAATTCCTCATTTTCTCTCATTTGACTCGTGTTATGGCTATATATGCTTCATATCTACCATCTTCATCTCCTACAATGATTGTAAGAACCCTTTTCTTTCCCTATCTCTCATGTATAGTTGCATTTATGTATTTGCCTCATGATTAAACCCCTTTCTTCCTACATTAGAAATAGTGTTTAAAATCGGTTTGGGGAGGTTAAACCATGAAGCAACATACATATATCATATAGTTTAGGCTTGCACTTATATTATATTTCATATTGCATTTACATTAGTTAGTTCATATAGTGTAGTTGCATTGTAATATATCTCACATGATTCATGTAGATAGTTGCATATAGACTAGAATTCATGCTTAGTTACTAATGGCCAAACCTATTCATTTCTACACTAGAAATAGTGTTTAAATCGGTTTGGGGAGGTTTGATCATAGGTGACTTAAGCATTTATCATGCATCATATAGTATAGTTTAGATTGCATTCACTTGTTATATATGTCATATAGAATTGCATTTAGTTAGAGCATGCATTCATTCATATCATATCATTGCATTTGTACTTCAATTTCAAAAAATCAAATATCCAAAAACATGCTTTTCTTTCCTACTCCTACATGTACATTGAGGACAATGTCCAAAATAAAGTGGGGGATGGGAATTTATATTCCAAAAATGCATAAAAATTGAAAAAATTCGAAAAATCACAAAAATATGTCTTTTAATTTCATAAAAACAAAACCCATAAAAATTTGAAAAATTCAAAAAATCAAAAACATGTTCATTTTCCTTTGTAGTGTAGTCTTGTATATATTGTTTTGTATATATTATGTTTGTTCATCCTTGTTCACTTTGATTGACTACGCCACATCCGAGACATGAGGATATTGAAGACCGCATGGTATGATCTTTCCAATCTCCTTTTTCCTCTTTATGTTAATGACTATGTGGCTTTATTTTGATTGATGCGGTAAAAACAATGTGAACTTAGGACTTGCATCTAGTTTATTTGGCATATTAGTTGGTAGAATCATATGCATTAGGATGTTTATATGCTAGTTGCATCATGGCATGTAGTTTGCATGTTAGAAAAATTTTGAGAAACCGTCTACTTGGGAAGCTTGACAAGTGTATATAGGCCCTAGTAGATGCTTTTTATTCTTAAGACTTTGCTTGTTAGAATACTTGTAAAACACCCTAGGATGTGTCATGCTAGTATCCTTTGACCCATGGTTTAAGGCCGAGTCAAGAGTACCTTGTGGTGTGATAACTCCTTGGCTACCGTTTATTCCAAGGTGACCCTTGAAACCATGCATACTTCTATCATTCATCCATGTTCTACCACATTTTTGTCATCAAAGGGAATGGGCACAAAACAAAAAGAAATCAATTTGAGTTCAATGAAATGAAAAATGAAAGAAAGTTTGCAAAAATGCATCAAAAGAAAAGAGGAGCAAAAATAAACTCCTAAAGCTTCAAATACAAGGCACCCTCGTTACTAATTGGGGTGACTTTGAAAATGTTCAAAAAAGAAATGCAAAAAAGTTGTCAAGTATTGAAATGCCAAAAATCAAAAAAATGACAAAGAAAGTGTTCTCAAATGTCAAATGCCACAAGAAATTGGGGGGAAAACAAAAACAAAAGCAAACTCCCAAAGTGAAACTCAAATATCTATCGATCCCTTTATCCATCGTATCCATTTTTGTGCATGGTAGAAAGGGGACGACCCTTCTTCTTGTCTAGGCAAGAGGGGGAATTCCGCGATCCTCCAGTGTTTCTAACGCCATAGGGAGTCTATTCTTGACAAAAGCATTTAACGATTGAGGACAAAGGTACCCTAGCTTGACACAACTTGGAGGTGATTTATTGGTATCCTTCTAGGCTTAGTAGTTTGAACAAATTGCATCTATGAAGGATTGTGTACCCTTGAATTGCTTCCCTTGTAGATAATTTCCGCCACTTAGATGAGGAAAGTGGCTATTCTTTTGTAGATGCATCCATTATGTGATTTTGTGTGCTTAAAGTTTGGATGTATCGCCATTTTGGCAAGACCCACCTTGCCTTGCAAGAAGGCATCCTACCTCATGGTTGTCTTGTTGTGAGTTGAAGGGGCGGAGTGAGACCCGCTAATTGTCTCATATCGGCTATATTATTAGGTTAGTTTAAATAAAGGTCTAGTTTTTGTCACCTCTTTACTCGGGACGAGTAAAGGTTCGGTTTGGGGATATTTGATGTGAACATTATTTGCGCACATTTAGTCCCCTAATTGAGCCTATTTTGCATACTTTTATAACATTTCATTACCATTTTATCCGTCAAATCCTTCCTATTTGCTTTCCTAGTGCATTTTACATGTTTTGTAGGAAAGAAGATAATAAGGCGGAAATTCCCGTCTTTCGTGCATATTTGGAAGCTTATTGACGATATTTGATGGACTAAGTATGAAGAGGAAGCAAGAATGATGACCAAGGAAGAATAAATAAAGAGTATATGGAGGAATCTTAGGCTTAAAAGCAAAAAGAAAGGGAATAGCAGCTCAACCCGCGCGGGTCGAAACTATCTGGAGCGGGATACTGTGAACCCGCTCGGGTTGATTTCAACCCGCTCGGGTTGAAGCTCAGGACGCTGGGATTTCGCTCGGGACGGGCGTATTCCTGGACAGGGGGATTTTCCTTGCTACGTGAACTACAAATCAGCCCGTCTTCACCCTTGGACGCCCAGATTTCTTCACATCACGAGATTTTCATTCTTCAAGCATCGATAAGAGAAGCCCTTCTCTCGGATAATCCCGGAGGCTCCTTGCTCAACTTAAAAAGTGTAATTACTAGTTTAGCCCTTAGTTAACCCTAATGCATCCTCCCTAATTTCCACTATAAATACCCCATTTGTAATAATCAAACCATCAAGTTTTATTAGATTAGAATCAAGTTTTCATTAGGTTAATTCAATCCTTCTTTAGATTAGATTAGGAGTAGATTAGAATAGATTATCATTTAATCTTTCCACAAATTACACATTAATCTTTCCTTTAATCATTGTTCAAGTTTACTATTGAGGAATTCAAGTTTATTATTGGGTAATTAGAAGATTATTGGGTTTATTGGGAGATTGACAACCTTCCATCAATCATCAAGTTCTTCTATTATTCTTTGCATTATTATTTTGGAATCTCCATAGGTATAATTCTCTTAATCCTTGTTTTAATTATTGTTAATCTTTCTTACTTGTTCATCATGTTTGGCTTTGTTAGTATGATTGACAACCTTATTAACATGTTAAACTTGACCATGAGTGAGTAGTTACTTAGCTAGGATTAGTGGGTAATTAGGGGAAACCAACATGGGGAATGATTCATGCTTAAATTAATATGCTTCCATGATTTATTTGCTTGCTTGTTTTGATCTCAACTCATGCACATGTTATGTTTGATGAAATGCTAAGCCTATGAATCCTTGCATTTACTACCATCTCTTATCTTTTCAATGAGACTTGTAAGACATAAACCAACTCGAGTCTCATTAGACCATGCATGTTGTTGAGTAGGGAAGATTAAGTCGACTTGTAGGTGTTGTACAATCTAATCGATTCGGCTCCGGGACCCAAACTTTCCTAGGATTGTAAGATATAACCCAACTCAATCCATCACAACAATAATTGCTTGCTTATAATTTGAGAACATGTTTGTATGATCAATTCCCATGAATCCCCTATGACCCCATGATATCCTAGCATTTTTAATCTATTGTTTACATCTTTCCTTTTGTTGCTTGTTTATTGCATCTATTAGATTAGAATCATCATCCCATTATAATTGTGACAACCCCAAGCACAACCATAATTAGATTGAATAATTTGAGTAACCACCGTCCCATGGATCGACCTCGACTTACTGCTAACTAGTTGTTTGTTGAGTATTATAAATGTGTTTGATTGGGTGAGTGACGACATCGTCCACATCATATGCATGGTCTAACAAGACTCGAGTTGGTTTATATCTTACAAGTCTTGTTAAGTAGATAAGAGATGGGTAAAAATGCAAGGATTCATAGGCTTAGCATTTCATCAAACATAACATGTGCACAGGTTGACATCACAACAAGCAAGCAATTTAATTATGAAAACATACTAGATTAACCATGATTAATCCCATGTTGGTTTTCCCTAATTACCCACTAATCCTAACTAAGAGACTACTCACTTATTATCATGGTAAACATGTCATTAATGGTGTCAATCATCACAACAAGTGTAAACATGATAAGAGAATGAGGAAATAAACAATAAAGAGTAAAGGGTAAAAGAATTATACGAACTTAAGATGATCCAAATAATAAAGCACAAAATAATACAAGAAACTTGATTTATTGATGAAGAGTTGTCAATTCTCCAATAATAACCCAATAATCTTCAATTAGCCAATAATAAACTTGAATAATAAAATTGAACAATAATTAAGGAAAGATTAATGTGTAATTTGTGGAAATATTAAAGAGTAATCTATTCTAATCTACTCCTAATCTAATCTAAGAGAAATTTCTAATATGGGAACTTGGTGGTTTGATTATTACAGATGGGGTATTTATAGTAGTGGATCATTAGGTTAATTAAGGGTAAATTAGTAATTAACAATGCTAATTGTTGAGTAGGGAAATGCTCCTCTCAAAGAAAGATGCTAGTCTCCTTTTTTCTAGTATTTCAGAAATATGCGCATCTCGAGTGGGCTGGAGGAGAGACGGTTGCACTGGAAAGGAATCCGAGCGGCCAAGGGGTCGGGACGCTCGGATCACAAGGCCTCAAGACGAACGTCGTGAGCACGGGACGCTCGGATCACAAGGCTTCAAGATGAGCGTCCTGGAGCGGGGACGAGCGTCTTGTCTCACGGGACGAGCGTCTTGAGTCTCGGGACGAGCGGATTGGCGGACAGCTTCTTTGTTTGAACTCATATTGTAAAACGGACGTCATTTTCTCATCCAGACTCCTATTGGAGTGATTCAAAAACCTAGATCACTTGATTTTTCGATGCCGTTTCATTTAGCATACTTTCAGAGCCAAAGGAGCAACCCTTGGTTTGGTTTTAGAGCAATTGCTTCTTGCAATGTCTTCCTTCTCGTCATCCTTGCTTTTAACCCTATGATCCTTCTGTATACTCTTTATTCCTACATCCTTGGTCATCATTCATGCCTCCTCTTCATACTAGTTCATCCAATATCTTCAAAAATCTTCTAAATATGCACGGGAGATGGGAATTTCCGCCTAATTACCTTCTTTCCTACAAAACATATGAAATGCACTAGGAAAGCAAAATAGAAAGCATTTGACGGATTAAATGGCTATGGAATGTTATAATAGTATGCAAAATAGGCTCAATTAGGTAACTAAATGTGTGCAAATAATGTTCACATCACTAGGCATTACTATGCCAAATTGACACTCCAGTCTAAGTGCAAAGTCATGCACCCAGATTTCAAATACAAGAGGTCATTCACGATCTTTAATGAGCTTATAACCTAGTCACACTTCGTGTCTCCATAACAAAACTGCCTTTTGTACATATGTGTCGTACTTGCCTTTCTTTATGCAATCTCTTGTCAAGACAAGTTATAACGCCCATCGTTATGTCAAATAGGAATCCCTTGGGTGCCATCAATCTTTAATAAGAAACTCAAGAAGCTGATCAATCTGCACCCGCCATGACTTCTATTGAAGCCAACAACATGGTCCTTCGACTCCTAGCTACCGTGGAAAACTTGAGCACTCGTCTCTCCCATGTTGAAGACAAACTGATAACTGGGAATTTTCCCTGTTCTTATATTGAGCAAAGGGTTAAGCTCCTTGAAATCCGACTACTTGCCAAGGACAAAACCAACCACAGTTGGAAGGCTACCAAAATCACTAAAGCCAATTCCTCAGGTGCTCCACCAACCAGACGGCCTCATAGGTGTTTCCTTGATTTGGGTATGCCATATGCCACAGCCTTGGAAAGGCTAATTTCCAAAGGAAAGCTTAAACCTATTGGTCCAACTCCGGGCCCTCTACCAAGCAAGTGAGGACGTAGATGGGACGGAAAACTGTTTTGTCAATATCACCAAGGTCGCGGACACGATACTGAAATGTGTCTTCCCTGAAAGGTGTTATCCTTGATATGATTGAAAAGGGAGAATTACCATTACCTCCCTCAGCAAACAACAAAAACAACCCTCCTGAAAACCCTTTTGGACACAGTCAGGAATCTTCCATAGACTGCTCTCATCTCATCTCTCCCGACGATGAGAAAATTCATGCAATTGATGAGGATGGAATACAAAGTGCAATAATGATGCTCTCCGTCTCCATCAACAACGTATTCTCAAAGCTACAAGTGGCTATCGATGATTTGAACACTCGTGTAGCTAATTTGGAGAAGAGGTTTGGTAGTACCGAAAATGAACCTGACCATCAAAGAAACCGACCCTCTGTTCACCAACCAACAGCTGTTATAAATGAGGAGTCATCCGATGGTTCCCACATCCATGAACCCACCAATAAAGAACATGAAATTGCGTCACCAAATACCCCTTCAAAATACCAAGCAATTTCCTCAAAACTTCCCATTAACAATAATCAAATCCTGTTTCCGCCCAGGATTGAACAAAACAAAAACAAAAACAAAACTCACAAAAACATCCCAAAAAACACCAATGTGGGAACCATTGGAAAACATCAAAGGGTTTTCACAGATCTGGGAATAACATATGGCACCGCTCTGGGGATACTTACTTCAAAAGGATTACTGCAACCGATTGGACCAACTCCGGATCCATCTGAGGCTAAGAAATCCCGTTTCTGGAACCCTAATGCCTATTTCCAATACCATCAAGGCAAGGGCCATGACACCGAATCCTGCTTCAAACTCAAGAATGCCATTCAAGATATGATCGAGGCTGGTAAAATCATAATTACACCTGTCAGTCAAGACAATCCTCCTGAATGTCTCAAGCCAAACAGCAACGTTGAACGTTCTCAAAGGACATTCACCAATCTCGGTACAACTTACGCCGCAGATCTTCAAAAGCCCATTACTGAAAGGAAGCTACAACCAATCGGGCCCACTCCGGACCCGTCTGAAAGCAGGAAAACCCGTTTCTGGGACGTCAGTGCCTATTGCAAATATCATCAAGGAAAAGGTCATGATACTGAAACATGCTTCAAACTGAAACATGCTATTCAAAATATGATTGGCAATCATGAACTGATGGCCTCATCCCTAGGCCAACCAAGTGATGAAGACAACCCTAATGAACATGTCTTTCTCCAAGGAGATAAAAGTCTTATAGACTATTGTCCTCATATCATTCCCAACAACGAGAGTGAAGTGCTCAAGTAGGTCAATGCTCAAGACCAGACTTTCAAGCCGCTGGATGCCGCGAAGGAGATCTTCGAGGAGGAAAATGATGATTAGGAGTTTGTATCTAAGATCAAGTCGAAGTTCGAGACCGAGTCTTAGGCTTTGTCATATTTATCCTAGTGCCTGTCCTTTTATTCCTAAGTGACAAACTGGGGGCTGTCCCCATGAGCCACACGTATTCATCGAGTCTGTGCTAACCTCATATTTATCTAAATAAAGGCACAATTTCCAACTATGATATATTATTCCCTTTACCATTTCCCGTTGACAACGAGAATTGATTTGAGAATTGATTTAAAACAAACAATATGTTCCAATTCAATGTGAGTACACTAGAGTGACGTTCCATACCGAGTAAGCGGAGGACTCGAAACTCCATGTCCATTCTCTTTACCTATTCCATGTCTGGCAATAGAAACCTTTCAATAGCACCCAATTTAGAACGAGCTTCTATCAAAGGGATCCTGTGACGAACCTAGATAACAAACAAGAACATCTCCTTGTTCATAATTAATGACGGAAGGCAAGCCCATTCCCCAAAAAAATATCCTATCACCAAATATCAACCTCTCACCAACGGGTACATCCCCGTCTGCACCTCTACCTTCCTCGAACGAAGGACCGCAAAAAACCAATATATCAATCCACCCAAAGCCAAAGCGGAAGGCCAAAATCAAAGGCCCAAGCCAATATCCATTCATCCAAAGCCAATGCAAAAGGCCAAAATGAAAGGCCCAAGCCAATAGCGCCTTTTAAGAGCCAATATCGTATATTAATCGGTTTTTACGAATTTGCGTGATTTAACTTATTAAAATCACAATAATTACATAAATTCATATTTATGTACAATTTAATTACCCTTACCATCTTAGGACTCAAAACTTAGTCTCCACCAACATTTTGTCAATAATTAAACTTGATTTCTTAATATTGTTCATAAATGGACCCAAAATACAAAATTATGCTATAAACTTCAAATTAAGATATACAAATTTCAAATAATTTCAAAATTTGAAATTAAAAATCATGAACATTTTGGAAAAATACCATGACATTCATAATGTTCAAAACTTAGGTTAAAAATTTCGAAAATTATCGAGAAAAACAATGTTGCGGTTTATCGGTTTTAATAAATATGACCATAAAAAATATGAGAAAAATATTTTCATCAACTTTTCACTTTTAGATCTGAAATATATGATAAAATGAAACATGTGAAGTTTCTCCTTTAGTCATGAAGTATGTTTTAGCATTAATACTAATTATAGTCACTATTTATGTGATTTTTCATCAAAAATTCATAAATCATGCAAAAAGACTTCATTATAGCCAAATATTTTACACACATCTTGTAAAATTTCATGTGAGAACATACTAAATTTCCATGACCATATTCGAAATAGAACTCATATTAACCTATTTACCCATTTAAATACGATTTTAAATTATAAAATTCATATTTTGAGCAAAACAACTTATTTTAACATGGAAATTTACAGGCCATCAGTATGTATTACATGTGAAAACATATCCAAAAACCACTGGAAAATTCGAAGTTTAGCTATTTTTCGTCCAAAAATGACATTTTTATCATAAAAATCACATTTTAATGCCAATAATATATAAAATGAACAATAAAATCCATAAATAAACCAAAATGTCCTAAAAATCACTTAGGACCAGAAACTTTTAACATGCAAATTTATTTTTAGGTTTATCTTCATAAATCCAAATTAATTAGTTTTGTATGTTAATCTTATAACTCAGAAAAACCATAAAACGATTTGCATGCAAACAACCTAAGGCTCATGATACCGCTTGTAAGGATTCAATAATCTCATTAATTTACATATTCATACATGAAATAATTTATTTAGTCATAAAATAAATGGAAGATCTTATGCATGCAAACTAAAACAAGATAAGAGAAGAAATCGTCAATCTTACATATATGTTTCGGATATTAGGGCACCAACAAGATCTTCTTCTTGTTAGTTCTTGAGCTTTCCAACAATGGATGAACAAGGTCCAAAATAGAACCTCTCCCAAAAGTATATACCCAAGGAATACCCTTAATAACCAATAATATTATGAACTAGTAATAATATTAGTCTTACTTAAAATTTGACAAAAACAATTTGTATTTTCTCTTGAATATTTCGGTCAAGAGAGGAGCTTTTGTGAGGTTTTTATTTCTCTAAAAATGTTTCATAAGATGTAGAGAGAATAATATTTTCTTACACTAGAAAATATAATATGAAGTGGTGAATAATGATAGAAAAAACCATTGGCATTTCTAGCTAGAAAAACCGGTGGGGAGGGGGAATAAAGGGGCCAATGCATCAGCTTGTGTTCTTCTCAAGATCAGCTAGGTTTGCATGGCTACAAGTAAGGTTTAATCATTGTGTTTTTCTCATTTAACACAATTAACACAATTTCAACCATAATCCCCTCCAATTTTCGGCACATATATATAAAATGGGAGGTCCATTTTATTTTGTCATTTGTCAATTGTGACATATGTGACATGTTACTTGACATGTGAAATTGTAATGTATTTTTAACATATTAAAAATCAACATACTCATAAAATATGTCATATACAAAATCGACAAGTAATTCGTAATTACTTGTACCAAAACGGTTTATCAAATTATAAATTACAACGTCTTGTATTTATAATAAATTATTCATTCAATTTTAATTTCAATTGCTTCGCTAACAATAATTTTATCTAAGTAATAAAACAATTTGATTACTTAGACCGTATCTAATTTAATCGAATTACAATAGGACACGTTAAATTTACTCACAAAATCATCCGTCAATTTTAAGCAATTTAATTAACTCGTATCGGTATACGATTAATTAAATAATCAATTAAGAGTATTTCCCTATAAGTATGACCTAAGGGGATCAACTGATCACCACCGTCGCACGACAGTAATGTCAAACTCTAGTCAGCCAATCATTACCGATATGTGTGGACCAGTTGACTGTAAAATATTACATCCCACATGTATTCTTAAAATGAGATTTAAACATGTGATCATCATGATCGACAGTTGTGATCGCATTATTGTCGGAGGACACATATTCCAACAAGCGTAAGGTAGGAAGTATAGTTCATGGTTGTCCGGAGACTTTCACTCACTACCTTTTTCTTCAACTTTGGTGATGATAATAGCGTTTGAATTTGTCAATCCTTCAAGAGTAGAAGGAGAATTCTCATAACATTGATGACCGAATACCTTAGGAATTGATGTTGTGGGTGCCAAATTTCCACAAGTAGCTTCATGTGCAAGTTTCTTTTTGAGCTTTTCCACCAAGTATCCTTTGTATGAGGTCTTGACCTTTTGGAGGAGATCCACCATATCGTCGTCAACAATCATAGGTTTCATAGTGGGTGTAAAGTAGTCTTCATGGGCGATAAGGAAGGAACATTCTTCTTCATGATAAGATATCTCAAATTTCTCAAGGATAAGCTCCTCAAGGAGGGCAACCTCATACATTTCCGTTTCCCTACCCCATGAGTTCTTGAAAAGCACGATTTTATCATCATAGCTATCTTCATAAGAATCATTGATGGGCGCTTCATTCAACTCTTTCTCCAACATCTCAAAGTTCACATCAAAAGACACACCCTCATACTCACAAAGGCTAAGAGTACTTGGCTTACTTAACCTCATATCTTCCTCATCAAATACCATAATTTCATACTCACAAGAGCTTAGAGAGATTGGCTCTTCCCACTTCTCATTTTCCATGTCAAAGGTTACTACTTCAAATTCACATTCATGATCAATGTCCAAGGAAGGGTGGGGGGCGGTTTCTTGGGTTGCCTTTATTTGGGCAATTTGAATCTCCAACTCCTCACCTTGGGTAACAATTCCTTGAAGAACATTGTCCCTCTTTTGGCTTTCCACTAACATTTGTTTGAAGAAGTTTTGTTGATCTCCCATCATTTGGAGAATCATATTTTGAATGGGCTCATCTTCTTATTGTGGGTATGTGTGAAAGTGCTCATATTGTGGCATTTGGAATTGATTGTAAAGTGAGTTTTGGGTAGGTGGTTGTTGTGGATAATGGATGTGGTGATTTCGGTGGGAAAAATTGGGGTAGTAGTTAGGATTTTCATTGTATGAGTAGTAAGGTAGGTTTGTGTTGAATTGCTTCTCAAACTCCCCATACCCATAGTTATACTTAAAAGATCCACCACATAATCAATGTATCATTTCTTGGGCTATCATAGCTAAGACAAGGAAACAACTACAACCAAGGAAACTACACAAAAACGGTAAGAATAATCCTTGAGGAACAAGTTCCTCAAGGTGAAAGCAAAATCAAAATAGACAAACAAGTAAGAACTTAATCACATAGACCCATCCCCGGCAACGACGCCATTTTGATGGATTAGATGTCGTCGGGTCTCCCAATCAAACACATTTATAATACTCAACAAACAACTAGTTAGTGGTAAGTCGAGGTCGATCCATGGGACGGTGTGCTTTGGGTTCTAAGTCTATCTTTCTCAATTTATGCTAGTGTCACAATTTGTTTGGGTTTGTAGTTGTGTCCTAGACTAATGCAAGCAATAAAGTAAAGCAAACAATGAACTAAGAAATGTAAACAAATGACTAAAAGCACTAGGATGTCATGGGGTCATAGGGGATTCATGGTGTTGATCATACAAACATGTTTACAAAGTTGCAAGCAATTAATGTTGTAAAGGAACCGAGTTGGTTTATGTCTTACGGTTCATAGGAAGAGTTGGGTCCTGAGCAATCGATTAGATTGTACAACACCTACAAGTCGACTTAATTTCCTCCTATTCAACTTCTATGCATGGTCTAACAAGACTCGAGTTGGTTTATATCTTACAAGTCTTGTTGAGTAGATAAGAGATGGGTAAAAATGCAAGGATTCATAGGCTTAACATTTCATCAAACATAACATGTGCATAGGTTGACATCACAACAAGCAAGCAATTTAATTATGAAAACATACTAGATTAACCATGATTAATCCCATGTTGGTTTCCCCTAATTACCCACTAATCCTAGTTTAGAGACTACTCACTTATTATCCTAGTAAACATGTCATTAATGATGTCAATCATCCCAACAAGTGTAAACATGATAAGAGAATGAGGAAATAAACAATAAAGAGTAAAGGGTAAAAGAATTATACCAACTTAAGATGATCCAAATAATAAAGCACAAAATAATACAAGAAACTTGATTGATTGATGAAGAGTTGTCAATTCTCCAATAATAACCCAATAATCTTCAATTACCCAATAATAAACTTGAATAATAAACTTGAACAATAATTAAGGAAAGATTAATGTGTAATTTGTGGAAAGATTAAAGAGTAATCTATTCTAATCTACTCCTAATCTAATCTAAGAGGAATTTCTAATATGAGAACTTGGTGGTTTGATTATTACAGATGGGGTATTTATAGTAGTGGATCATTAGGTTAATTAAGGGTAAATTAGTAATTAACAATGCTAATTGTTGAGTAGGGAAATGCTCCCCTCAAAGAAAGATGCTAGTCTACTTTTTTTCTAGTCTTTCAGAAATATGCGCATCCCGAGTGGGTTGGAGGAGAGACTGTTGCACTGGAAAGGAATCCGAGCGGCCTAGGGGTCGGGACGCTCGGATCACAAGGCCTCAAGACGAGCGTCGTGAGCACGGGACGCTCGGATCACAAGGCTTCAAGACGAGCGTCCTGGAGGGGGGGACGAGCGTCTTGTCTCACGGGACGAGCGTCTTGAGTCTCGGGACGAGCGGATTGGCGGACAGCTTCTCTGTTTGAACTCTTATTGTAAAACAGACGTCATTTTCTCATCCGGACTCCTATTGGAGTGATTCAAAAACCTAGATCACTTGATCTTTCGACGCCGTTTCATCTAGCATACTTTCAGAGCCAAAGGAGCAACCCTTGGTTTGGTTTTCGAGCAATTTCTTCTTGCAATGTCTTCCTTCTCGTCATCCTTGCTTTTAACCCTATGATCCTTCTGTATATTCTTTATTCCTACATCCTTGGTCATCATTCTTGCCTCTCTTCATACTAGTTCATCCAATATCGTCAAAAAGCTTCTAAATATGCACGGGAGATGGGAATTTCCGCCTAATTACCTTCTTTCCTACAAAACATATGAAATGCACTAGGAAAGCAAAATAGAAATCATTTGACGGATAAAATGGCTATGGAATGTTATAATAGTATGAAAAATAGGCTCAATTAGGGGACTATATGTGTGCAAATAATGTTCACATCACTAGGCATTACTATGCCAAAGTTGACACTCGAGTCTAAGTGCAAAGTCATGCACCCAGATTTCAAACACAAGAGGTCATTCACGATCTTTAATGAGCTTATAACCTAGTCACACCTTGTGTCTCCATAACAAAACTGCCTTTTGTACATATGTGTCGTACTTGCCTTTCTTTGTGAAATCCCTTGCCAAGACAAGTTATAACGCCCATCGTTATGTGAAATAGGAATCCCTTGGGTGCCATCAATCTTTAATAAGAAACTCAAGAAGCTGATCAATCTGCGCCCGCCATGACTTCTAACGAAGCCAACAACATGGTCCTTCGACTCCTAGCTACCGTGGAAAACTTGAGCACTCGTCTCTCCCATGTGGAAGACAAACTGATAACTTGGAATTTTCCCTGTTCTTATATTGAGCAAAGGGTTAAGCTCCTTGAAAGCCGACTACTTGCCAAGGACAAAACCAACCACAGTTGGAAGGCTACCAAAACCACTAAAGCCAATTCCTCAGGTGCTCCACCAACAAGACGACCGCATAGGTCCTTCCTTGATTTGGGTATGCCATATGCCACAGCCTTGGAAAGGCTAATCTCCAAAGAAAAGCTTAAACCAATTGGTCCAACTCCGGACCTTCTACCAAGCAAGCGAGGACGTAGATGGGACGGAAAACTGTTTTGTCAATATCACCAAGGTCGCGGACACGATACTGAAATGTGTCCCCCCCCTGAAAGGTGTTATCCTTGATATGATTGAAAAGGGAGAATTACCATTACCTCCCTCAGCAAACAACAAAAACAACCCTCCTGAAAACCCTATTGGACACAGTCAGGAATCTTCCATAGACTGCTCTCATCTCATCTCTCCCGACGATGAGAAAATTCATGCAATTGATGAGGATGGCATACAAAGTGAAATAATGATGCTCTCCGTCTCCATCAACAACGTATTCTCAAAGCTACAAGTGGCTATCGATGATTTGAACACTCGTGTAGCTAATTTGGGGAAGAGGTTTGGTAGTACCGAAAATAAACCTGAACACCAACCAACAGCTGTTGAAAATGAGGAGTCATCCGATGGTTCCCACATCCATTAACCCACCAACAAAGAACATGAAATTGCGTCACCAAATACCCCTTCAAAATACCAAGCAATTTCCTCAAAACTTCCCATTAACAACAACCAAATCTTGTTTCCGCCCAGGATTGACAAAAACAAAAACAAAACTAACAAAAACATCCCAAAAAACACCAATGTGGGAACCATTGGAAAACATCAAAGGGTTTTCACAGATCTAGGAATAACATATGGCACCGCTCTGGGGATACTTACTTCAAAAGGATTACTGCAACCGATTGGACCAACTCCGGATCCATCTGAGGCTAAGAAATCCCGTTTCTGGAACCCTAATGCCTATTTCCAATACCATCAAGGCAAGGGCCATGACACCGAATCCTGCTTCAAACTCAAGAATGTCATTCAAGATATGATCGAGGCTGGCAAAATCATAATTACACCTCTCAGTCAAGACAATCCTCCTGAATGTCTCAAGCCAAACAGCAAGGTTGAACGTT
Source organism: Silene latifolia (assembly GCF_048544455.1). NCBI lineage: Eukaryota > Viridiplantae > Streptophyta > Magnoliopsida > Caryophyllales > Caryophyllaceae > Silene > Silene latifolia. Next base: position 234,798,577 of record NC_133537.1, read on the forward strand.
CTCAAAGGACATTCACCAATCTCGGCACAACTTACGCCGCAGCTCTTCAAAAGCCAATGACTGAAGGGAAGCTACAACCAATCGGCCCCACTCCGGACCCGCCTGAAAGCAGGAAAACCCGTTTCTGGGACGGCAGTGCCTATTGCCAATATCATCAAGGAAAAGGTCATGATACTGAAACATGCTTCAAACTGAAACATGCTATTCAAGATATGATTGGCAATCATGAACTGATGGCCTCATCCCTAGGCCAACCAAGTGATGAAGACAACCATAATGAACATCTCTTTCTCCAAGGAGATAAAAGTCTTATAGACTATTGTCCTCATATCATTCCCAACAACGAGAGTGAAGTGCTCAAGTGGGTCAATGCTCAAGACCAGACATTCAAGCCGCTGGATGCCGCGAATGAGATCTTCGAGGAGGAAAATGATGATTAGGAGTTTGTATCTGAGATCAAGTCGAAGTTCGAGTCCGAGTCTTAGGCTTTATCATATTTATCCTAGTGCCTGTCCTTTTATTCCTAAGTGACAAACTGAGGGCTGTCCCCATGAGCCACACGTATTCATCGAGTCTGTGCTAACCTCTTATTTATCTAAATAAAAGTACAATTTCCAACTATCATATATTCTTCCCTTTACCATTTCCCGTTGACAACGAGAATTGATTTAAAACAAACAATATGTTCCAATTCAATGTGAGTACACTAGAGTGACGTTCCATACCGAGTAAGCGGAGGACTCGAAACTCCTTGTCCATTCTCTTTACCTATTCCATGTCTGGTAATAGAAACTTTTCAATAGCACCCAATTTAGAACGAGCTTCTATCAAAGGGATCCTGTGACGAACCTAGATAACAAACAAGAACATCTCCTTGTTCATAATTAATGACGGAAGGCAAGCCCATTCCCCAAAAAAACATCCTATCACTAAATATCAACCTCTCACCAATGGGTACATCCCCGTCTGCACCTCTACCTTCCTCGAACGAAGGACTGCAAAAAACCAATATATCCATCAACCCAAAGCCAAAGCGGAAGGCCAAAATCAAAGGCCCAAGCCAATATCCATTCACCCAAAGCCAATGCAAAAGGCCAAAATGAAAGGCCCAAGCCAATATCTATTCACCCAAAGTCAAAGCGAAAGGCCAAAATCTAAGGCTCAAGCCAATATCCATTCACCCAAAGCAAAAGCTCAAGGCCAAAGAAAAAACCAAAGCCAAAAGCAATTCACTCAAGGCCAAAGCCAAAGTCAAAGTCAAAGTCAAAGCAAAAACCAAAGTCAATTCACTCAAAGCAAAAGCCAAAGCCAAAGCCAAAGGCTACTCACCCAACGTCAAGGCCAAGACCCAAGCCAAAATCAAAACAAAACAAGATTGAAACCCTTTTCTCAAAAAGGCCAAAATCCAAAGGAAGCATCCAACACATAAAATCCTGGACAAGTGAGTCCAGAATACCAAGTCCAGGACCAATAAGTTCAAAGCCCAGGACCAACGAGTCCAACACACAAAAGCCCGGACCAACAAGTCCAAAACACCAAGTCCAGGACTAACAAGTCCAAAGCCCATGGCCAACGTTTCTTCCCTCCAAACTCCAGGATCAACAAGTACAAAACACAAAAATAATAAAACCTAATGTCAAAGAGCTATAACAAGAGCTCAAGACTCGTCAACTAACAACAAACTCAACACTGCTTCACCCTTAAGTCCTTTTAGAGACTGTTACAGGGAGACCTATCAAGGATCCTGGGGATTCCCCTCAAGATCATAACCAAAACTGCTTTACCCTTAAGTCCTTCAAGAGACTGTTACAAGGAGACATATCTATGATCCTGGGGATTCCCCTCAAGATCATAATCAACACTGCTTCACCCCTAAGTCCTTCTAGAGACTACTACAGGGAGACCTATCTAGGCTTATGAGGATTCCCCTCAAGCTCGTAATATTACACCTTAACCTTTAAGGTCCATACATGGGATTCTTATCCCAAATTATTTACCAACCATTTCGTGCTCAGGCCACATCAAGCCGGAGGCCCCATTTCGCACCACATTACAAAGCGTAACCCATCGGCCTAAACACCACACATACAACCTCCAAATTTTTATCTGTCAAACAAACCTCTTATTACAAGGCTCCACATTTCATAATGTCGAAGCCATTTCCACCCTGACCCAGATACGGAGTCTTCAAAAACATCGCTTTCTTAGAGTCCACTTTTTAGTGTGCTCACGTACCAAGAAATATTTTCACAAACTATGCCTCTTCGATCCACCAAACGGAACTCACCGTCATGACCCTCAACTCCAGATTTTTATCTGTCAAACAAACCTATCATTACCATGCTCCGCATTCCATAGTGTCGAAGCCATTTTCACCCTGACCCAGATATGGAGTCCTCGAATGCTTTGCTACCGAGAACGGGACATACCCAATCTACCCTTAGGGTCCACTTTTTAGTGTGCTCACATGATAAGGAACATTTTCACAAATTTTACATCAAAGAGAAATTCTCTCAAATCAATTTTTCATGTCACCAAACGGAATTTACCGTCGTGACCCTCACACTTTAAGGTCCTAACAACTCGTTTAGGAACACATTCAGAACTACGATCTGGTTTGATTTCACTTCACGTGAATACGTAGGCAGTCCTTCAAGGACGCATACATACACCTCAAAATCACTTAAAGGTCCTAACATCTCGCTTAGGCACACATACATTCCCAACTACGATCTGGTTTGATTTCGCAAACACGCGAATACGTAGGCAGTCCTTTAAGGACACAACCATACACCTCAAAATCAATTATCAAAACACATGCAGAACTACGATCTGGTATTATTTCACAAACACGCGAATACGTACGCAGTCCTATTGCGAGGGCACAACCACACACATTCACTTTTAACACCTTCAATTTGCAACCCATTACATACACTCAGAACTACGATCTGGTTTGATTTCGCAAACACGCGAATACATAGGCAGTCCCCAACAAGGACACAACCGCATACCCCTTTCACAACTGCAGACCCATTTCAATCTCAACCATCGCCATCAATCCTCAAAAGCCTCCCACCCAGCCGCAAAAATTAATCTTATACCTCTTTACTGGGGGCTTCTTCCTTAAGACGTCGCCCATTCCTCCTTTTGCCAAATTCCAGTCTTCTCACTCTGGGGGCTTCTCTTTCGAGATGCCACCCGTCCTTTATCTTCAAACATCTTTTGAGTCTCAACTAGAGTCCAAAATAAACCACCTTTAGCCTAGTTCTCGGTTCGGACGATGGTAAGGTCTTGGTTCCGCTCTCCGAATCATCATACCTCGAGAAGGGATCTCCAACAAGCAAACGGAGGCAGAGATGTCTGGAGAAGATAATCAATTCATGTTGCCCAGCCGAGCGGACCTTCTACCTTAGGGATTTGATACGCGTTGTCACCCTTTCTTGGCTAAGGAGTTGCACACACATGAGCAAAGTCTGTTAGAGTCACCCCCGTGTCGTGTCGATACTAAGTTGGCATCACATTCACGACTGCCCATTTATCAGTTTGTCGGTATGCGTCTGTGTGAGTCAGTGTCCCCATAGCCACGTGTCTCCAATCTATTAAAACACAGATCTACGAGTAACAAGACTCGCCTTTAAGCTTCATAACATTCAAAACTTCTATCTCCATTCGCGTGAGATATTACATGCTAGTTGATTATATGCTAACTGCTCACATGCTTATGTGCCTACATGCTTATATGCTTGCGTGCTAGTTGCTTATATGCTAACTGCTCACATGCTTATGTACTTACGTGCTTATATGCTTGCATTCAACGTGTTTGTCTATGAGACTGCGGATTTGTGTGGGTCACTAACCATGCAGGTAATCCTGAGAAGACAAACCCACTCCAACTAGGTACTGGGTTCTTCCCAACAAACACCGACCCGTCAAGTCCAAGGGCTCGATTACATGGCATACACTACCTCTCAACGAACGGCAACTCATATCCCCGGCGAGTCCTGAGAAGTTTCCAACTCCCCAACGACTGCCGATTTTTAAATGGATGTCACACATGCTATTTTCCACAGTCAATCATTCGACCATAGATGGTTGGCGAGCCTTACAACGCATATGGCTGGCGAGCCTTTGTCCACAAACAAGGTACAACTCAAGGACGTATCCCAAAGATGCCTCGAGTACGACTCCTTAACATAGCTGGCGAGCCTTTGTCCGCAAACAAGGTACAACTCAAGGACGTATCCCAAAGATGCCTCGAGTACGACTCCTTAACATAGCTGGCGAGCCTTTGCACTCACATAAGAAGCAATTCAAGGACATATCCCGAAGATGCCTCAGGTATGACTCCTTCCTATGGCTGGCGAGCCTCAAAACGCACCAACTTCAACACCGGTTGGCGAGCCTTTGCGCGCAAACAATTGAAGGACATATCCCGAAGATGCCTCATGTATGACTCCTTCCTATGGCTAACGAGCCTCAAAACGCACCGCCTTCAACACCGGCTGGCGAGCCTCTGCGCGCAAAAGATTCAAGGACGTATCCCGAAGATGCCTCAGGTATAACTCCTTCTTATGGCTGGCGAGCCTTTATACGTAGTCTAATGGACTTTAAACGGCCCAGATCGAAAGTCAACAGACTCTAAAATGTTCCCGACGGCAGGTCCTTGACTCGAATCCCCAAGTCGCCTTGACGTCGCCCTTCCCGACGGCAGGTCCTTGGCTCAAACCCTTTTGAGTCGCCTCGATGTCGCAATGGTCTTCAGGTTGTAATCTTTCATTGACCTGGAGGCCATACTTTGACTTTCGCCCTGTCCAAGCCTCAGTCAAAGTGGGGGCTCTGTAGATACCCAGTATATACACCTTCCAAAAACCACCCGATAATGATCGGACTATAATGTGTTTTTGATATGCTGCGTGGATTGGCTATACATAAGACGGTTTAATGCACTACTCGGATATGAAAAATGATTTCATAAATGGTTTTCTAACTTCATTTGCATTAAAATAACACTATTTAGGGTTAAAATCGTCTTTGGCCCCAAAACCGACTCAGAAACCCGCAACTCGAGTCAACCCGAGTTAAAACAAATCTTGAATGTCAAAAATAATGCCATGAATGGTTTTATCTTTCCATTTTCATTAAAATGACCCTAATTAGAGTCAAAACCGACATCGAGGCAAAAACCGACTCAAAATTCAAATCCCGACTGACACGGGTCAAACCCGAGTCAAAGACACAAAATAACTACCCTAAATATCACCCAAGAGGAAGCTTACACGGCTAAGCAAACCTCAAAGACCACAAATTACAACCAACAAAACATTGGTTAGAACAAATGCAAAATCCAAATTTTTGAAAGGCACAATACACCCCCTTCAGTCACAAGGTAGCTCGCGCCTCTTTAGGCATGCCCTTGGCCAACAAGCAAATTTAACCGACTTGCTACCACCCCCATTTCTCTATAAATACCACCGTTCAGACAACACAATCCTCACGCGAGAGTCCGCCCCCTCCTTCTCCCTTAAACTTCTAGACCCGACTTCCTAAGTCACAAAATTGACACGTGTTTACGACCTACCGATCGTAAACACAAGCCTTACACATATTGTTTGGTACCGTCTCCGTGCATTCGACCGACCCATTTGACCAACTCAATTCATCAATCAACATGTTTTAATTAACATATTTTCAACTCATTTTCAAAACAAAATCCTTTTTTAAGGCACTTTTTTAAATTTCTTTGATCGCGAGTAGTCACAACGAGAAAATCGTCTCTAAAGTCGTCTACCACGGAAACATCAATACACGTAAGTTTGATGGTGTAAATATCTCACTTATTTCACGTCTCTACTGTTTTTACGAGTTTATGAGCATGAACAATGCATAACACGATTGAAATATAGGTTAGACGAGCCAAAACCGAGTTTTGGCTTGAGACAGAAGCCCCTTGCTATGCAAAGAGGTTCGCGCCTCAATGGGGTGTCCAGGTCAGACTCAAACGTGTTTGAGTTCGTGTTTCCTTCAACACTTTCTTTTATTTTTACTTCTTTTCTTTTATGGTTTTTACCATTTCAAATGTTTCAAATCATTTTTATGACAAACATTTTAGCCATAAATTATAATCACCCTTGGTTCCATATACCATGACGGTTTAATCCGTGACTCGGTGATATTAATTGGTTAATTACATTTTAAAGGAAATCCTTTTCTTTTATTTACCATTTTAATTCATTTTTTATGATAAACATATTTTGACCACTACAAAAATCATCCTTGGTTCTTTATACCATGACGATTTATTCCGTGACTCGATGATATCATTGGTTAATTACAAATTAATGGGTATTTTAACACCCTTTTTTTTTATTTACCACTTTTCTCATTTATTTACATTTGTAAATATATTAGTCATAATTCATAATCATCCTTGGTTCTTTATACCATGTTAGTTTAATCCGAGTACGATGACATACTTGACTAATTACAAATAATTGAACTTAACATAATTAGTTAAAATCAAACATTTTCCTTTTACACATTTTACTATGCTTTTCAAACTTGCAAATCCGACAACAAATATTACTGACATAGTAGTAATTATTCCGAGTCATGCAAATCATTCTTGCAAATCATCAATCACAAAAAAACAGTTTTAAACAATCTTTTAAATAACCAGGAGACGCTCCTTGGGTCGGCTCATGGCTCGCGCCCCAAGGCATCTCCTGTTTTCATATTTTGAAACCTGGGCAGAGCCCCTTCTCTTGCCAATAGGCTCGCGCCCCAATGTGGCTGCCTGGCGCTGTTCTGCCTCGTTTTTAACACTTATCTAGGATGATCCCGATTACGGTTAATACGAATACATGACGGATCAGATTGACAATTTTATGTTTTTACACTTTGTCATTAAACACACTTTTTCAAATAAATGGATCGTGTTAAGCATCATAATCCGAATTTGGTAAATGGATGTTTAATTTCCGTTTTCACATGCAGATCAATCTAAATCCAACTTTGACACCAATTTCTTGGTACATGCACAAACAACCGACTTAGGAAATATTCACATGTTAGGTTAAGACTTTTGGATGTGCATTCATGCATTTACACCGTTTTATCAACTATTGCACTTAAACAACCACGATCGATCACTAGAGGCCGCTAACGCGGGCGGGATTGGGCGTCCGATTAAAGGGCTTCCCAATACGTACCCTCACCCCTTACTCGGAACCTTTGGATAGTGGATGGCCTTATCCAGGGCGTACGAGAGTCATTTTAGGCATAGAATCCTAAAAGGGGACAAGTCCTTATTCTTAGTACCTATGTCAAACACCGCTTTTTGCCTTGATTGAGCTAGGTATAAAGTGGATTTTGAACGGGTTCCAGGCAACCGAAAAATACTTGGTGGCGACTCCGAACATCTCTGCATCGTTTCGAGACCTTTTCCGAGACGAAACTGACCGATCTAAAGCGATCCGGTCGAAAGCATTTTTATGTCCCCGAGCGTGGCTTTCAAAAGACCGCTGCATGTCCATAGATTGGCTTGGCGTGCAGGTGGCCCGTGACCGCAGATCGGTAGGTGGCCCAAACATGCAGACCGGCCTGTGGCCCATGTCCACACTCGCCTGTCACGAAGTTAATTTTTTGGTGGCGGCAAGTAGTCTTGCCTCTTCGGCCTATTTTTTTCATTTTAAGATCAAGTCATGTTATAAGTTTAGGATAGATCTTTAGTAATTGACTTTGTATAATCGGTTGATTGTATGATGATATTTGTTAAATTGAATTACCCTTCATTTGGGATGTGTATGACTCGTCTTTTGGCTACAATAGCATAATATTTCGTCTTTTGGCAACAATAGCATAATATTCTATTTTTTTCTATAAAGAAAAATTAATAGACATCGGATTTTTACAAAAATCTAATATTTATGTTTTACAGTAGACATCAGATTTTTTAGATATTTGATGTCTATGGTGTGAAATAGACATCAGACCTTTGAAAAATCTGATGTCTATATGATGTATAGACATCAGACTTTTAAAAATGTCTGATGTCTATTTGTCGAATAGACATCAGATTTAAGTCCGATGTCTATTATCTTATAATTCACATCACTCAACTTACCATCGGGTGCATATCTGATGTCTATATTAGTGAAAAAGTCTGATGTCTATGACGTTTTTTGTAGTAGTGCCTATTCTTTCGAGGAGTTTGCAAGCACATTCTGCTACAGTTGAAAGGTTGAACATCACCTTGAAAATTTTGTTTGTTTCAGCATCTTCCACATAAATTATCCACACATTGTCTTCCTAGTCAAAGTCAACGACACCACATGATATAGCAGCCGTTACTTCCTCTCATAAGATCTTAAACACAGCATGTGTGTATACAATAGCACCATGTTTTTCTAAATGTATGTTTGTGTCTAGGTTAAGTAATGAGTGGTCAGCGTCATAATCATCGCACCTTTGTGTGCAGCGCTGCTGGTCCATAGCAGTTTAGAACCTAGTAATTATGTGACAAGGGCACAACAACATATTAATATGTAACAATGATACAGTAACATTGATATTGTAACCTAAACAGTTTATAGACATTGTTACCAAATAAAAAGAGTTGTTTACCTCATCCAAAATTCGACCAGTGTACCAAAGTGATTCTCATACCGCTTGAAAAACGAATTTGCACTTTTCGATCGCTGTGTTGTTCTTAATATACAACCCATGGGAAGGTCACGATGGTAGGCAGGAATCCAATGGTTTCAGTCAGTGAACATTTTAGACAACCTGTCATTATCTTCTAGTTGAAAATCTGAAATAAGTTTCTGCCATTTCTCTTCAAACTCAAATGGTTCCAAATCAGAGTCCCAGGCGACAGCGTTGAAGCGAGTAAGAAAGTCAGTGTCTTTGCAGAGTGCTGAACCCACTTTGTCTGTGATCTTTTGCGTTATATACCACATGCAATAACGATGCCGAGCTTACTTGAAGACAGAGGGGAGGCCTTTTTTTATACCAGGGCATTGATTTGTGATAAGGAATTGTGGCTTCTTTTAACCCATAGCATATTCAAGAAATGCTGAAGGTCCATTTGAAGGACTCGCCATCTTCGTGTAATAGTAAAAAAGCAGCAAAAAACACCGACTTTCTGTGGTGATCAACACCCATGAATGGTGTAAAAACCATATCATACTTGTTTGTGCCATAGGTGAGGTCAAAGCTCACAACATCCCTAAAAAATGAGTAGTTTCTAATTGATGTGGAATCAGCCCAAAACACCCTCGTGAGACAGTTACACGCGTCAATATCATAGGCAAAGTAAAACTGGTTTTGGGTGGCTTTGTGCTTTTCAAGACGATCAAGGAAAAGCTCAGCATCTCTTTCCCCTATATAACACTTGACATCTCTTTGATAGTTTTTAAAGTCCACCAATATAGCACCTATATTTTCATACCCATGTACAAGCTCCTTAACCTGCCTGAAAGTCTTCCCAGCCCCGAAGTTCAACATGGAATTGTCCAATATAAGTTGTTTGTGAAACATACCAAGGGATCTCGAAATCTTTTCGAAATCTCGATTACAAACAGAGGTGAGACGATGGTTATGAACCTCAGAAAGTCGTCAATCATAGCAGGGACCTCAAGCCCATTAATAAGGATATATCTAACGTAAGCTCTGCAGCCAATTCTTGTGATTTTAACTAGGCTTTTAACTGTTTCAACTGTGGAAGAGCTATCACCATTATTATGCTCATGGACAGAACTGTAACGCAGTTTCTGTTTATTTCCCCTAAACCCTTGACGATTGCAGACTATAATTTTTTTGGTGTGCTACACCACCTCGAAGTTTTTTGGTAGTGTACTTCCTGGGAGTAAAACCACATGCGCGTGCATAAACCCCGTATAATTCAATTCCTGCCCCAAGTGAGCTCAAAACTGTACTAATTTTAGGTTTAAACTTGCTCTCAATTACACGAATCCACCGCTCGCTTCCATTAGGTGTATGAGACAGAATAAGTTGATTATTTGGTTCAGCATTGGGGTGTTGTTGTACGATTGGCGTGGAATTTACTGTATTGACATTAATGGACTCTGTAATATGAAAGGGAAAAGAGGATTATTATTGATATAAATAAATGAGTGGGACTGCAAAGGGAAGTAATGTTACAGTAACACTGTTACTGTCACAATATATGTACATAAGGATTGACAGCAGAATAGAAATATGCACTCGATTAACATTAATAGACTCTGTAATTTTTAAGGGGGAATAACACTATTATTCAGAAAAAACTTCATCAAAAGAAGGTACTTACACAATTTTATAGTAACACTGTTTCAAAATTATTTCAAGTTCAGTGCTGACAGCAAGTTTTAATGTTATAGTAATGCTATTACTGTTGGAAAATGTGTCATCAACAATAGTGCGATCACATGATTTAATATCATATTTAAATCTCATATAAAGAATACATAAGGGATGATTCAATTATATAGTCAATTGATTAACATTAATCGGTAACGATTGGCTTGCTAGAGTTTGACATTACTGTCGTGGGACGGTGGTGGTCAGTTGATCCCTTAAGGTCACACCTTAAATATGAACAATTTATATTTATGAGAGGAAATATGTATCTTATTGTAATGTGATTAAATAAGATCCTATTTAGTGGATTAATGTGTTAATTTGCTAAATTATGTTGAGGTTTTATAAATATTTCGAGGTAGAGGTAATTAGTTATTTACATTTACAAGAAGTTGTAAATTTACCTAACTAGCTATTATGGGACCCATTCTATGTTGATATAATGATAAAATATTACTCAATAAGTTGAGTGGATATATGTTTATTAATTTGTCACATAATTGTTGTATGATCAAATTAATATTTAATTATGTAAGATAATTAATCATAAGACTTATATGCATTTGTGGGACAAATAATATAAGACAAAAATGGACCAAAATAACTCACATGAACCGTCCAAATGGGAGGATGGTTGAGTTCTTTTGTTTTATCATTTTGTTGTTGGATAGATTCTCCAACATCTTATGACATGCCTACCCTACTACCTACAAATATGAATTATTGTGAAAGGCATTTTGAGAAGACCAAAATGCTCTAAATAAGAGCATGAGGCCGGAACTCATGTGAGAGAGGACATTTTTTGTTCTTATATTTTTCCACTCATTCTCTCACAAGATGCTTTACATGCAAACTCTCACATATTCATCTTCTTCTTCATCAAAACATGAGAATTTTGATTCAAATTGTTCATAAAGATTACTAATATTATTAGTGTAATATATGAGTATTAGTAATCAATTTTAAGTTAAACTACTAAACAAATATCTAGCAAATATTATTTAGTAGAGATAAGGGATAATCTTGGGTGCAATCAAGAGGAGTGGCTTCTATACTTGGAGTCTTTGGAGGATCATCCTATTAATCATCATAGATCAAGAACAAGTGAAGGTAGGAGACCTTACTTGTGCCCATAAACCGAAATTTACAATGTAAGGGACATTGTTTTCTTATAAATCTTTTATTTTGTTTTGCATGCACTAGATCTAAAGAACAAATAATTAACAAGTTAATTTGTTCACTATTAGAAGAGTCTAATAATAGGTAAGTAAACCTAACAAGTGGTATCAGAGCATAGGATGTTGCATGCATAATGGTTACTGTTTTTCCGAGTTAAATGTTAACATATAAAACTAAAAATTTGAGTTTTATGAAGATAAAGTCACGGAAATTTTTCATGCTATATATTATGGTCCTAAAATATTTATAGGTCATTTTTATGATTTATGGAAATTTATTGCTCATTTTAATGATTTTTTGCGAAATAATTAAATTTTTATGATTAAAATGAAATTTTATTCACTAAAATAAGTTAACCTTCACTACTGGCCGTGGTATTTTAGTATGACCTCACATGAATATTTGATGTCTTGCATGTAAAATATCATATTAATGTGATTAATATTTCATGATTTATGAATTTTTAGTGTAAAAATGGCCTAAATGGAGGTTAAAATGACTAAAAATGGTTAAACTTACTCTCTGATATTGAATATTTTATATGACCTCACATGCATATTTTAAAAGTTGTGTGTAAAATCTCGAATTAATTGGATTAATATTGCATGATTTATGATTTTTATGAGATAAAAATGGATTAAAAGAGGTAAAATGGTTAAAAACAGTTAATCTTCGAACCAGGCCATGAAACTTTAATATGTTGTCACATGCATGATTTACACAGTGTATGTAAATTTCGAGATGAAATGATCTCATTTTGCATGATTTATGAATTTTTAGAGTAAAAATGGCATAAATAGTGACTATTTTAGCATAAATAGCTAAAATGAATTGCATGGCATGAGAAAATTATTTTAGGTTGCATAAATATCCCAATTTTCAGATATAAAGTTGTAAAATTAATGGGAGTAATTTTTGGATACTTTAGATGTTTTATGAGATAAAATCGATAAATTGCAAATATATTTTCTCAAAATTAATTAGAAAATTTTAACCATAATTTTTGACATTATGGGTGTCATGGAATTATTTCAGAATGTTCATAAATTTAAAATTCAAATTTTGAAATTTTTATAATTTAATTTGGGTTTATTTTATAAATATTATGATTTTAAGGTAAAAAATGAGCATAAAATTAAATCAAGTTGAATTATTGTCAAAAATTGAGTGATGACTAATTGTTGAGTCCTAAAAAGTGTTAGGATAATCAACTTTAGCTTAGATGTGATTTAAGTCTTAATTAGTGATCTTAAAAGGTTATTATCACGCATTTCCATGAAACCGGGTTATATATACGACACAAGTTAAATAGGGCGATTTGCACATCATTTGGCATGATAGGTACATATTATAATGCTGAATATTTCAATTATTGAATGTCTTTTATTTATATAATTTTGAATTATGTAATTTTATCTTAGTATGGCCTTAGTTTTAATCAATATTACCCGTAATGAAAGGGAAATTGATTCGGTTGTAATTTAATGTGATCTCGTATCACTTTTATTTTATTAGTTTTTCCATTTTACAAATGTATAATAGGAATAGCTTTGTATTTTTATTATTATTTGTAATTATGGAGCATCTTCAAAGACGGTGCCATTCGGAAAGGTGATCCGACGAAGACGGTGTTCTTGGGAGTCGTGCCAATTGAAGATTCAAGGGACCAAAGGAGTTGGTTTCCGAATATGTAATAGATTGTTAGATTTTCTATTTTAGGAAGGCCATACTAGGAATTTACTTTAGGGTAAATTTATAAACACTACCAACTTAAATCCTCTTTTTCATAATCAATACCAACATAATCAATAATTAATAATCAGTACCAAAATATTAACTTTTTTCTATAATAGGTACCAAGTCGTCTTCTTACACTAGTTTTTTTTCTTACTTTAAAGGTGCTTTCATCTAAGAGAGAGATTTTGAACGTGGGTGAGTGGAGATTTCTACTTGAATGATGGCTTTTTGGACTTTTATGAGTAGGTTAAGATTGAATTTTTAGGCGACTTGGTACCTATCATAGAAAAAAGTTAATATTTTGGTACTGATTACTAATTATTGATTATGTTGGTACTGATTATGAAAAGGGGTCCTTATATTGATATTGTTTATCAATTAACCCTTTACTTTATTATTGCTTTGCATTTCTTTTAATATGTTACATGCATTGCCAAATCTCCATAACAACAACATGCATATCATATCGAGTCATCGACCGTGTCAATTATAATTATCGTAGTTCACCGCTTTAGTTCACTTAAAACGTGATAGATAATAAATTGACAAGACCTCTCACATATAATAATTGAGAATTAGCCTTGCCAAATAGTAGAAACCATGAATCCCAATTTCATAAGGGAGTTGAGCCGGCTTTACCGTAATACAAACCTTGTTACGTTGGGTAAGTGGGTAATAAAAAGTTATTACATCGAAATTTGGATTGAGCTCAATGGAAGTATTTGTGACCGTATTCGCATGTGTTCCGGGCTAAAGATAAGAATTAGAGTAATTTTTATTGACCGAGAGTTCTAGAAGTAGAATCGATTAAGGAGTTAATCCACCGAGTTATATTAATAAGGGATGACTCGGCTTACCGTACCCGTATTAATATGAATTTGGATCTCGGAATCATTTATGTTAGTTGGGTGGAGGTCACAACATAGATGCTAAATTACTTGTATTAAAATATACGAGTACTATAAAACGATAGATGTTAATTAATTCCTTCACTTCCTATTTTTGTAGTCGAAATCGTTTTTACAATTGCAATGGCAACTCCAATTTCATCTAATAAATCCTACACAGATCACCATTAATTCATGGCTCCAATCATTCAATGAAAAATGCTTCACGTATATCGATGACCGGATTAGAGTATTACGCTTTAGCATTGGTGAAGATGGGAATCTTTTATTTTCTACTACTTCTACACCTCCCACTCCCATACTCATGCCCACCTCTTAGGTAAGAGGATCATATGAGGGGAATCTCACAAATTCCAAGATATCCTTGTTTGATGAAACAAGGAGAAATATCAAATTAAGTGGGAGTTCTAGCAAGAATGTCCTTGCAACTGAAAGGAGTATTGGTATTAATAAAGGAAAGGCAAAGATGGGTGAGAAACCCAAATCCGATTGTGAATTGGAAGTTGATAGTGAGACTACCACAAAACCAGAAGGGTGCCAAATCCTACCATGAATGTCATTATTTTAATGTCATGGGCCATTGGAAGCGTAATTGCCCCAAGAATTTGGAAGATATCAAAGTTGGACTTAATACTCCAAGTGGGACTTGGAAAAGTGGAAAAGCTAAACAAGGGTGATGTGGATCGCCGACAAGGAAATGGAGCTCGGGTAGCCGCCACTTCAAGAGAGATTTATGTACTTGTTTTAGCAAACAACTTTAAGTTGTAATCTACATAATGGTGATTATGTACCCACCTTGTCAAAAACATTATTTCCATTTCTATGTTAGACATGAAAGGATTTATATTTTGCCATCAAAGACAATTGTTGTATTTTGTTGAAAATTGACATGGTTGTGAGCCAAAGTCACTTCTCTTTATGATACACAAGTTTTAGACACATCCAACTCATGTAAATATATCTACATGGTCGTGTTCCCTTTGGAGGGTTTAGTTTTCAGTACTTGTCGTTAGGAGCACCTAGACCAAAACACAATTTATAACTTCACAAACAACTCTACAATTACTAAAGAGGCAAGTAAAGGTCGGATCCCAAGGGACGGGAATTGAGATGAGATTTTCTATTGCAACTAGTGGTGTCTAAGGGTGTCACAAATTGGGGTTTGAGGTAGAAGATCACTAAACTAAATAGCAATGAAAGTAAACAAGCAAGATGAATTAAAAAGGGATGTAAACAATTGATAAAAAGCACTAGGGTGTCGTGGGGTCATAGCGGATTCATGGGAATTGATCATATAAACACATTCTCAAATTATAAGCAAGCAATTATTGTTGTGATGGATCGAGTTTGTTTATATCTTACAATCCTAGGAAAGTTTGGATCCCGAAGCCGAATCGATTAGATTGTACAACACCTACAAGTCGACTTAATCTTCCCTACTCAACTATATGCATGGTCTAATGAGACTCGAGTTGGTTTATGTCTTACAAGTCTCATTGAAAATATAGGTGATGGGTAAAAAATGCAAGAATTCATAGGCTCGCATTTCATCAAACATAACATGTGCATAAGTTGAGATCACAACAAGCAAGCAAATAATCTATGAAAACATATTAATTTAAGCATGAATCATCCCCCATGTTGGTTTTCCCTAATTACCCATTAACCCTAGCTAAGGAAACTACTCACTCATTGTCATGTTGAACATGTTAGCAAGGTTGTCAATCATACCAACAAAGTGAAACATGATAAATAAATGAAGATAATTAAGAATAATTAAAAAGGGATTAAGAGAATTATACCTACTAATGATTCCAATAATAAAGCAAAGAATAATAGAAGTACTTGATGATTGATTGGAAGGTTGTCAATCTCCCAATAATAACCCAAATAATCTTCAATTACCCAAAACAAGAGAGAGATTAAGGAAATGAAACTTGTATTAAAACTTGATTAAATGTTGATTACAAGATTAAAGAGAGATTTGATTGATATTAACTACACTAAAGATTCCTAAGAAGAACATGTTCTTCTAATTAACCTAATGAGGTATTTATAGTGGGGATTAGTTATATAGATTAGAGTTTACTAAGGGCTTAAATGACGATTAAGTCCTTGAGGAATCGCCGGTCTCTAAGGAGACTCCGGTCTTAGAAAAATATGCGCATCCTTCCTTGAAGCTTGTAGAAGACGAAATGGCTGTTAGAGAATCCGAGCGTCCAGGGCAAGAGAGGGGCGGATTCTGGGAGGGCGTCCAGATGGGGAAGACGCTCGGATTGGGGGTGTTTTGGACGGACGTCCACAGGGGGAAGACACTCGTTTTGCCCCTCTTGGACGGGCGTCTTGTGGACAATCCGCTCGGATTGTCTTACAGCTTCTTTCTTTCTTCTTTTCTTCCTTTTTCTTCATAAAATCCTTGAGGATTTCCTCGGGGATGCAAGGATCTTTTATCATCATTGCCCATCTACTATAGTATGTACAAAGGCCTTCTAATCTTGTCTTCTCTTTGATGCTTGGTCATTGAATTCAATCAATTTAGCTTCATTTTGCCATGAAAATGCAAGGTTTGCACTCCTTTCCTACCAAGGACACAAAACCTCAAAGAATATGCAAAACAAAGGACTAAAGACAATAAATGACCCACATATGCACTAAAAAGCATGGGAACAAGGCTAATTCGGGGACTAAATATGCTCTACTTATGGTCACATCAAATATACCCAAACCGAAACTTTGCTCGTCCCGAGTAAAGAGGTGACAAAGACTTGGACCGTTATTTAAACTAACCTAATAGCATAGCCGATATGAGACAATTAGCGGGTCTCATTCCGCCCCTTCAACTCACAACAAGACAACCATGAGGTAGGATGCCTTCTTGCAAGTCAAGGTGGGTCTTGCCAAAATGGCGACACATCCAAACATTAAAGCACACAAAAACAATTAATGGATGCATCTACAAAAGAATAGCCACTTTCCTCATCTAAGTGGCGGAAATTATCTACAAGGGAAGCAATTCAAGGGTACACACTCCTTCATAGATGCAATTTCTTCAAACTACTAAGCCTAGAAGGATACCAATAAATCACCTCCAAATTGTGTCAAGCTAGGGTACCTTTGTCCTCAATCGTTAAATGCTTTTGTCAAGAATAGACTCCCTATGGTGTTAGAAACACTGGAGGATCGCGGAATTCCCCCTCTTGCCTAGACAAGAAGAAGGGTCGTCCCCTCTCTACCATGCACAAAAGTGGATACGATGGATAAAGGGATCAATAGATATTTGAGTTTCATTTAGGAGTTTGCTTTTGTTTTTTTTTTCTCCCCAATTTCTTGTGGCATGTAACATTTGAGAACATTTTCTTTTGCCATTTCTTTTGATTTTTGGCTTTTCAACACTTGACAACTTTCAACTTTTCTTTGCATTTCTTTTGAACATTTTCAAAGTCACCCCATATGTAGTGAGGGTGCCTTATATTTGAAGCATTAGGAGTCTATTTTTGCTCCTCTTTTCATTTGATGCATTTTGCAAACTTTCTTTCATATTTCATTTCATTGAACTCAAATCAATTTCTTTTTGTGCCCATTCCCTTTGATGACAAAAATGTGGTAAAACATGGATGAATGATGGATGCATGGTTTGAAGGGTCACCTTGGAATAAACAGTAGCCAAGGAGTTATCACACCACAAGGTACTCTTGACTAGGCCTTAATCCATGGGTCAAAGGATACTAGCATGACACATCCTATGGTGTTTTACAAGTATTCTAACAAGCAAAGTCTTAAGAAGAAAAAGCATCTACTAGGGCCTATATACACTTGTCAAGCTTCCCAAGTAGACGGTTTCGCAAAATTTTTCTAACATGCAACTACATGCCATGATGCAACTAACATATAAACATCCTAATGCAAATGATTCTACCAACTAATATGCCATATAATCTAAATGCAAGTCCTAAGTTCACATTGTTATACCGCATCAATCAAAATAAAGCCACATAGTCATTAACATAAAGAGGAAAAAGGAGATTGGAAAGATCATACCATGAGGTCTTCAATATCCTCATGTCTCGGATGTGGCGTAGTCGATCAATGTGAACAAGGATAAAGCAAACACAATATATACAACAATATATACAACTTTACACTACAAAAGAAATGAACTTGTTTTTGGATTTTCAAATTTTTCAAATTTTTTGATTTTTCGAAACTTTATTTGATTTTTTTGGGTTTTTGAATAAAAGTTAAGTTAGAATTCCCCATCCCCACACTAATATGGGAATTGTCCTCAATGGCCAAAATGATGGGAAAATATGCAAGTATGATGCATGAATTCTATGCTAAATGCAAGCTACACTAATCTACACTACATGATGCATGGGTTTTTGTTTATGACGGAGAGCGTAATTTAGATTACATCCCGTTGCGTATGCATGTACTTCCCCAAACCGAGATAGACATTATTTCTAATGTCCTAAAGTTGGGGGTAGTTCATGCACACAAGATGCAATGCATGAAACTAAATTGTCATTTTGGATTTTCAAAATGGGAGCAATGAAATAAGAACACCTCAATGGGGCCGAGGTGTTAGTCCCCATGTTGCTAGGACTCTCCAACCATGATCAAGATAAAATAAATAAAACAAAGAAAGAAGTAGACAAACCTCAAGAGGGTAGGAGCCTCGAAAGATTGCTAGTCTTCCACCATATCATCATTGTCATCATCTTCCTCAATAGAAGTGGACTCATCTCCACTCCCCTCTTCACTTCCTTGCTCACTTCCTTCATCACTTTCTTCATCATCTTCATTAGCCTCTTCTTCTTCATTTACCTCTTCAACAATGCCCTCATCATCAACAACCTCATCACCGACAACCTCATCGTCACCCGGTCTTTCACCCCTAGATGCACTTGGAAAGAAAACTTCCCTATCCGCCCAGCTAGGCAAATGACATGAAGGATCAAGTATTCCTTGCCTAGCTAAATGAAGGAGGGGTGGATATTGGGCCAAGTATGCATCTTCTAGATCCTTATAAGCTTGTTTGTGCATCTCTTGCATAAGTAGAGTCATGTAGTCATTGCCCACTTCAACACCTTCGGGTTTGAACTCTTGATATTTGAATGGATAGGGTGGTGTGACAATGAAGGAGGAGGGCATTTCAATTTCACCCCTTTGTTGACGGATGATGTACTTGCCTTCCTTTGAGAGGGGAAGAAGGTAGTTTGTTCTATGAACACTCAAGCAGCATATCTTGGAAGGCAAAGTGAAAGCTCTAGCATCATTGGTGAGCCACCCATATTTGGTGTCAAGAGGATTATGCTTGACTCATTTGTACTTGTTAATCATGGCATCCATGTCAATGAGATGACCCCCTCTTTTCGCCACACACTTGCTATCCTTGTTGAAATTCGGATCAAAGTACTTGGCCAAGAGAGTAACTAGACCTCCATTTACGATAAAAGCGGTGCCTTCCTTTCCACAATCAATATTGAGCCATCTTTCCACCAAAAGCCTTAGAGCATTGTAAGGCTTGGTGAATTCCCTTCCAATATTTAAGGCCGACTCAAGTAGAACACAATCGAGCTTGGTAAAGTGGTTAGTGTATTTTCTTGCAATGATAGTATTCCCGATGACCTTGTGTCACACTCTAATGCCCGGATGGTGGACTAATAGAGCGCGACAAGCATGAAAGTTCTCAAATTTCTTCCCGGAAATCGCCTCCCAAAGAGGAGCAGGTCATATTTTTCGGGCTTCTTATAATAACGAGGTGTATCACTAAGACCTAATGATTTACTCAAAACATCAAAGGTGATGCGCCTATTCACATTGGCAAGGCGAAACTCGATGTATTCTCTAGTCTCTACCTTAGTCACTTTCAATGAACTCAAGAATTCCAAGGTAAGGGAGGGGTATGTCAATTCTCTTGTAGCAAACAATTTTCCCAACCCCATGGCTTCAAAGAAGGCTTTCGTTTGTTCAAGGACACCCAATTTGTTCAAGGCATCTTCACATATGAAATTGGTGGGTAGAATGTATTTCTTAGCATACTTGGCAAATGTATCCCTATGGGAGTTAGAAATGAAAATTACCTCCAGATAGTTTGATAATTGAGCAATTTCCGGAGTTGTTGTTGTTGTTGCTTCCAAGGGAGGATTTTGTTGTTGTTTAACTTCCAAGCTTGCACTAGCAACCACCATAGCCATTGAAGCTTTCTTTGCTTGAAGGCACTGTTGCCTTTTTTAGAGTGCCTTTGCCTTGAGTGCCTTTGTTGATCCTTTTGTTCTTGCCATTGATGATTATACCAAGAAAAGATTGAATATCTTCAATTTCCAATTATACCCAAATCGATTTTAAGATGAAAGGATTTGCCTTTGTATTTCAAAAATCGACTCAAAGGTTGAAGATTTTGGTGCTTGGATTGATTATTGTTTGAAAATGAGTGATTAATTGTTATTGTAAGGAAGTTTGGATTTGATTTTGTTGAATTTGGTTGAGGAAATCTTGTTTTTGGTGATGGAGAGGATGAGGTTTTTGGGGTTTGTGGTAGTGTTTTGAATGTATGAATGAAGGAATGAATGTGGGAGGGGTATTTAAAACCACCCGAAATTTTCGAACTGTAGGGGGAAGACGAGCGGATTCCCTTCGGGACGCTCGGATTCTGCTTGTTCTGGGTTCAGGAATTCTCGCCTAAAGACGAGCGTCTTTCAGCTGAGACGCTCGGATTCTTAAGTTGCAGGACGGGCGGATTCCTTTAAAGACGGGCGGATTCTGTTACAGCGAGTTTTCTTATTTTGCACTGGCATAAAGACGGGCGTCTTTCTGCAAAGACGAGCGGATTCTTTCAGACGAGCGTCTTCTCTGCTGGGACGCTCGGATTCTCTAACAATCCTAAATTTTCGATTCTGCAGCTCAATTGGACGGACGAATTCTGCAACAGATGCCTGGATTCCCATAAGACGAGCGGATTCCCCTTAAGGACGCTCGGATTCCTCATAGTCTACCCGGATTCAGTTCCATCCGTGTACTTGCATATCCCGTGTCATTTTCATTCTTCAAATCCCGTGTTCTTCATTGTAGGGGCACTACTAAGGCATGAATAGCCTAGGCAATTGCTATCCCCACACTAAGCTAAAGCACTACACATCAATTAAATCATTAGTCCCTCTCTCACTTCTCTCAAAAATGATAAATATCTTGATCAAAGCATAAAAATCCAAAAATAACAAAAATGCAATGTAAGAATTAAAATGCGAGTTAGGGAGTTAGAAATATTTACAAATGGTGGTTTGGAGAGGACTCCACCAAACTCTCATCCTTAGTGAGATGTCATGGGGGCATGTCCAAGGTGTTGTTGATGTTACTCAACACCTTGAAGAAGTAGTCAAAAGCTTGTTCATTATCATGATAAACATCTTCAATAGATCTTTGTCCTTCATGTTGGTCTTTATCGATAGCGTTACCAATGTAGGGATTGAAGATCCCTTCAAACTCAACGTCCCAAAGACCACAAACTTCATCTACTTGATCACTAAAGATCTCATGAGTTGATAGAGACAACTCTCCCACTTTCTTGTCTTGGCCAATGAGGCCATCCTCTTCATTGCTTGACTTTGGTGATGTTTTCAAGCTCTCTTTGTTACAATTCACTTGCTCTTTGAATGGAGCATCATCAACTTTCTTCTTCCATTGGAATTCCGACTTTTTCCTATCATCCTTCCGGCTATAATGATCAACCATAAAACATGGTTCATGCAAACGGGGAGCTCTCATAGTCTTGTCAAGATTGAAAGTTATGCTCTCATCTCCCACTTCTAGAGTGAGCTCTCCATGCTTCACATCAATCTCCGCACCCGCGGTGTGCAAGAAACGTCTTCCTAGAATGATTGGAATATTGGAGTCTTCTTCCATGTCAACAATGACAAAGTCCACCGGGATGAAAAATTTCCCAATTCGTACGGGAACATCTTCCCATATCCCTAATGGTGTCTTCGTCGATCTATCGGCCATTTGGAGTGTGATATTGGTGCATTTAAGCTCTCCCATCCCTAACCTTTTACTCACCAAGTACGGCTTAACACTCACACTAGCCCCTAGATCACATAAGGCTTTGTTGATCGTGGTGTCGCCAATGGTACACGGTATTGATAAGCTTCCCGGATCTTTAAGTTTTGGAGGTGAACTCCCTTGAAGTATTGCACTACTCACCTTAGTGAAGGCGATAGTCTCAAGCTTCTGGATCGACTTATTCTTCGTGAGGATGTCTTTCATGTATTTTGCATAGGCCGGCACGTGATTCATTAATTCCGTAAAAGGAATCGAGACTTCCAAATTCTTCACAATCTCCATAAATTTTCCAAGTTGGTCATCAAATTTGGGCTTGGCTTGACGACTCGGAAAAGGAAGTCTAATCACAATGGGCTCCTTCTCCTTGGCCTTGTCTTCATTTTTCTTTGAAAATTATTCTTTTGATGGTTCTCCATCCTTGGAGTTTTGCACAACTTCTTCTTTGTCACTAGCTTCCATAACTTCATCCTCAACTTGCTTCTTTGGTGCCTCATTCCTTGTACCACTCCTCAAGTGAATGGCACTAACCGTTTCATGTCTTAGGGGATTACTTTGAGGTGGTAATTGCCCCTTTTGCCTTTGTGAGCTTGAAGATGCTAGTTGAGTCAATTGGGTTTCCAACATTTTGGTGTGAGCTAGGATGTTGTTGATGGTGATTTCCTTTGCTTGACTATCCTTTTGCATTTGAGTGAAAAACTCTTGTTGATTCTTTTGCATTTGGAGGACCGCTTTTTGAACATCAAAACCTTGGTCATTTTGTTGATTGTATGGAGTTTGATTTTGGTAACCTTGGTTTTGGTTGTAAAAGAGTCTTTGATTTTGGTTTCTCATGGGAGGTGGGGTGTATGTTGGTTGAGGGTTTTGAACATTTTGGCTTTTGTATGAGAGATTTGAGTGGAATTTGGTGTTCTCATTGTAATAGTTTGAATAAGGGGTACCACTCTTGTATGCTTGAAAAGCATTCACTTGTTCATTTGTTCCCCTACATTCACTTTGGTCATGTCCCAAAGTTCCAGAATTCTCACATATCCCACTTGGGATTGATGAAGATGCCGTCATGGCATTAACATGATGCTTTTGTGATTTTGAGGCTTCTTCAAGCCTAGCCATAGCTTTCTCAAACTTCAAATTGATGGTATCAATGTGAGCACTAAGTTGAGCACCCAATTGAGTAATAGAGTCCACTCATGCTTTCCTTCTCTAGTAGCCTTGCGAGGTCTACTATATTGTGAGTTATGGACCGCCATTTCCTCAATCTTGTTCCAAGTTTTATTGTCATCAACTTCGGTGAACATTCTATTTGATCCCATGTTGATAGTGTTTATTGAGTCTTCATAAAGACCGTTCCAAAATTGTTGTACCAAGAACCACTCGCTAAGTCCATGATGAGGACATGAGCGACAAATTCCCTTGAATTGCTCCCAAGCTTCATACAAAGATTCTTCATCTCTTTGCTTAAAGCCCGTAATTTGAGCTCTTAGCATGTTACTCTTTTTCGTTGGATAGAACTTTTTGTAGAAAGCTAGAGCCAATTTCTTCCAAGAATCAATTCCGAGAGTAGCCTTATCAAGGCCTTTCAACCATTGTTATGCGGTGCCAATTAGAGAAAAAGGAAATAAGACCCATCCAATTTGGTCTTGAGTTACACCGGTTTGAGATATCGCATCACAATAGTCACAAAAAAGTCTCCATGTGAGAGTGAGGGTCTTCACTAGGCATCCCCCTAAATTGGCTTCTTTCGACTAATTGGATAAATGCGGATTTGGCAATAAAATTTCCGGTTAAGTGTTATGGTGTGGGAGTACCATTAGGTAGGTTCTCCTCGGTGGGTACGGAATATGATGAAAATTTAGCCATTGTGGGTTGATTTTGTGTTGGATTTTGTGTTGGGTTCTCCTCACCTTCTCTTGCAAAAGGGTTGATGAACTCAATAGTGTTTGGTTGAATATCTACAACCTCACCAATACCCCTCAAAGTTCTCCTAGCAAGTCTTCTATTGGTTGTCAAAGTCCTTTCAATTTCGTGATCAAAGGGTAACAAGTTACCTTGTGATCTTCTAGACATGCAAAATATCAAACAACTCGAAAATAATTAGAACAAACCTTGAGGAGTTTTACTTCCCCAAGGCAAAGAAAGACACAACTAATAACAATACAAGAAAATCTAAATCAAGTTAACACCGTCCCTGGCAACGGCGCCATTTTTGGTCGTGTTCCCTTTGGAAGGTTTAGTTTTCAGTACTTGTCGTTAGGAGCACCTAGACCAAAACACAATTTATAACTTCACAAACAACTCTACAATTAGTAAAGAGGCAAGTAAAGGTCGGATCCCAAGGGACGGGAATTGAGATGAGATTTTCTATTGCAACTAGTGGTGTCTAAGGGTGTCACAAATTGGGGTTTGAGGTAGAAGATCACTAAACTATATAGCAATGAAAGTAAACAAGCAAGATGAATTAAAAAGGGATGTAAACAATTGATAAAAAGCACTAGGGTGTCATGGGATCATAGGAGATTCATGGGAATTGATCATACAAACAACTTCTCAAATTATAAGCAAGCAATTATTGTTGTGATGGATCGAGTTGGTTTATATCTTACAATCCTAGAAAAGTTTGGGTCCCGGAGCCGAATCGATTAGATTGTACAACACCTACAAGTCGATTTAATCTTCCCTACTCAACTATATGCATGGTCTAATGAGACTCGAGTTGGTTTATGTCTTACAAGTCTCATTGAAAAGATAGGTGATGGGTAAAAAATGCAAGGATTCATAGGCTCGCATTTCATCAAACATAACATGTGCATAAGTTGAGATCACAACAAGCAAGCAAATAAACTATGAAAACATATTAATTTAAGCATGAATCATCCCCCATGTTGGTTTCCCCTAATTACCCATTAATCCTAGCTAAGAAAATTACTCACTCATTGTCATGTTGAACATGCTAGCAAGGTTGTCAATCATACCAACAAAGTGAAACATGATGAATAAATGAAGATAATTAATAATAATTGAAAAGGGATTAAGAGAATTATACCTACTAATGATTCCAATAATAAAGCAAAGAATAATAGAAGTACTTGATGATTGATTGGAATGTTGTCAATCTCCCAATAATAACCCATATAATCTTCAATTACCCAAAATAAGAGAGAGATTAAGGAAATGAAACTTGTATTAAAACTTGATTAAATGTTGATTACAATATTAAAGAGAGATTTGAATGATATTAACTACACTAAAGATTGCTAGGAAGAACATGCTCTTCTAATTAGCCTAATGGGGTATTTATAGTGGGGATTAGTTACATAGATTAGGGTTTACTAAGGGCTTAAATGACGCTTAAGTCCTTGAGGAATCGCCGGTCTCTAGGGAGACTCCGGTCTCCTTTTTGCCGGTCTTAGAAAAATTTGTGCATCCTTCCTTGAAGCTTGTAGAAGACGAAATGGCTGATAGAGAATCCGGGCGTCCAAGGCACGGGACGGGCGGATTCTGGTGATTCTGGACGGGCGTCCAGATGGGGAAGACGCTCGGATTGGGGGTGTTTTGGACGGGCGTCCACAGGGGGAAGACGCTCGGATTGCCCCTCTTGGACGAGCGTCTTGTGGACAATCCGCTCGGATTGTCTTACAGCTTCTTTCTTTCTTCTTTTCTTCCTTTTTCTTCATAAAATCCTTGAGGATTTCCTCGGGGATGCAAAGATCTTTTATCATCATTGCCCATCTACTATAGTATGTACAAAGGCCTTCTAATCTTGTCTTCTCTTTGATGCTTGGTCATTGAATTCAATCAATTTAGCTTCATTTTGCCATGAAAATGCAAGGTTTGCACTCCTTTCCTACCAAGGACACAAAACCTCAAAGAATATGCAAAACAAAGGACTAATGACAATAAATGACCCAAATATGCACTAAAAAGCATGGAAACAAGGCTAATTCGGGGACTAAATATGCTCTAATTATGGTCACATCACTACATAATACGATCCAAAAGAGTCATAACTAGTAATCCAAATGATTTGTCCATTTGATTTTTCAATTAGGTTACGTAAATGAGAATCGCATTAAACGCTAGTGTCGACTAGAATTATTGGACCATTTGATTTTCAATCATATGGAATATGCGAATCTTGTCTCCTTTGCAATATAATTCGTACTTCCTTTAGTGGTAAAAGAACACGAGCAAGTGATTTGTTAGGACTAATACATGTCGATGTATGTGGTCATACGAGCATCACCGCAAGGAGAGGTTATGACTACTTCGTCACTTTTACCAATGATTTAAGTAGATAAGGGTATATTTACTTAATCAAATATAAAGTGAAGCATTTGAGAGATTTGAGAAATTTCTAAATGACGTAGAGAACCAATTGAATAATTTTCTAAGCATTACGATCCAATCGTAGTGGCAAAGATCTAAGTAATAAATTTGATTTATTAAAGATGGATTATGACCTAGTGTCACTACCCATAAGATCGAACTAATATGAGTCGGTTTGAGTTGTTGAACTCAATTTTGGGAAATTGCAATCCAAAACGGACAAGTAATTCTAAACGGATGGTCAATCATGAGATACCTGAAATAGAGAGTCTATTTAACAAATCACATGGATTAGACACGCATATGACATGAATCAAGCTGCTATGATGGAGCTGGTTTTTTTTTATGTGCTAACACTTCAATATAGACAAACTTCCAATTACTTCACCATATATGTTTGTGTCTCACAAAGCTATCTCTTTAGAAGATAGAGCTATTTCTAAGAGATAGAGTGGGAGTAGATGAGATCGTCACAAACATGTATTATAGTTAATGTGTTACTTTGTGAATGTAATGGAACTATAATATATAAAGATAGAGTAGGAGTATAGCTCAATGGGAGTTTAGCACACATGTCTTATTGTTAAAATATTGCTTTGCGAAAGTAATGGTATTGTCCTAAATCGACTTTGTTACATACGAGCCATAGCATTTACAATCCGAAAATTGTTACTCAAGAGTAGATTTACTTAAAGGCGAGAGTCTCCTTAAAGTGAATAGAGCTTTAGAGTAAATAAAGGCATATATCGATATAAAGATGTTGATCAAAATAAATTATGTTAGGAATTGCCGCATTTCTTTTAATGAAGAATGGCAAATAAAAATTCGCTTTTCTGGGAATTTAGAGAAGGAAGTGTTTGAAACACAAAACCTTAGATGAAGATCTAAGAATCCTAACATATTATGCGTAGCTATCTTAATTGATCACAAGATAGTCTTAAGCTAGCATTAAAGGATTACACTTTTCGTTCATGTGATAATAGTGAATGTTTCATTCACGTGATTGAAGAATCATGATTATACTTGAAGTTGAGTGGGAGCTAGAATTGTTTCTCCATGTCTTAGATGTTGATAACATATTAATTATTGAGTATAATGTACCAATTCTCTCTTCTGGCAAGAGTGATTGGGAGACTTGGAAAAGGATGCAAAGTATTCTAGATTTTGAATCTATGAGAGATAATATTGGCATAGAGTTGAGAGTCTTATGAGGATAAGATCTTTTGTATCTATTGAACATCAACAAGGTAGAATAGGCTATTCATGTTGATGAAAGTGGAATCACTATGATGGAGTCATAGTCGTTCACTGAACCTATTAAGTTGTTGATTACATGAAATCGCTTTCTAATGTTTCCGCCATTAGAATGATCATGTATGCCAACTGACGCGCATGTCATGGTGTGACATATGCTGAGAGCATAATAAGTCAATAAAAGGGATAATTCCCATGATATGGCTTGTGAAAGCCTTAGAGAGCATCCTTGAGATTCTTAAGAAGAATTAAGGATTTGTTCATATGTTTGGATGATAAACTAAGTTAGGTGTTGAAGAGTTGCACAAACTTTAGTTTCCAAACTCAAAAGGGATTTGTTGAAATCCTAGGGTGACTTATTGACTGAGGAGTGAGAGACTAGAAAAGTGTTTTAGTTTCGTGCATTGCAAATTCGACAAAAGGAATCTAAGTAAATTGTAATAAAATGGTCAACGTAGGGATTAAGGGTGAATCCCTCTACAAATGACTTTATCACAAGTTATGTGATAACAGTGGGAGCGTCTTTCAAGTTAAAGAGCCCAAGTCTAGTAAGAAGTCTAGACATATACTTAGATAAATTCATGTCATTGGAGATGACATTGAATGGAAGGAAATAGCAATTGATAAAGTTGGAATATATGGATATAGGGTATATCTGTTTACCAAGCTTTTATTGCATTTTAACTAGTGTTAATAATACACTAAAGATTATAGGATATGAAGTAGTAATAGTGTATTGACTATTCATATGTGATAATCGTATTTATCGTTTGAGTTTTATTAAACTCACTCATTACCTTGTTAAATCCAAATGGGTTGTTGAGAACAAATTGAACCCCATTAAAGTGAACTGGATTGACATGGTATTCGCCCCTAGTCACTTATATGAGGTGACGTCTCTAAGTGACTAGAGTGTGATGCGATTGATGGCAAGTTCAAGTGCCATAGAGTCATATGGGATGACTAGTCGATCACATAGGCAGACTGTATGGGACACTCTGTCGGGCAGTGACCGCTTAAAGAGTTCTGGTAATTCATAAAGCCTGGTCGTGGCAAGAGCTACTATAGTATTCTTATGAGTCAATTCTTTTGACTAGAGACTATTCGCCCAAGTTGGCACAAATTTCTGATTAGCTTTGATTTATACTCTACGACTTCGTAAATGAGGTCAAACTGGGTATATTTTGAGTTATGATGGACTGTGGCTGAACGAAGGGAATAGGGCGATAGGAATTGTCCACCCCTTGTCAGGGTTGTTTGAAATCTCAAGGCCACTCGAGGAGTAGTTAACTGGAAATGCGTGGCCACGCTCGGAAGGTATCTATGGTAGATAATTCCGGTCAGGCAGTTACTCTCCTGATCGAGGAAACCACTCAAGATATGATCAAATGGAAGTACGACCTGCAAGACACCTTGCATTGAGTGGGAGATTGTAATAGGACAAGAGAATTGGTGACACACACTTGTCTCGGACAAGTGGGAGATTGTTGGAAAATGTGTCCTCAACAATAGTGCGATCACATGATTTAATATCATAATTAAATCTCATATAAAGAATATGTAAGGGATGATTTAATTATATAGTCAACTGATCAACATTAATCGGTAACGATTGGCTTGCTAGAGTTTGACGTTACTGTCGTGGGACGGTGGTGGTCAGTTGATCCCTTAAGGTCACACCTAAAGAATAGAGCCCTTATCTGTAAAGTTAATTATTTGTATGTCGATACAAGTTGATTAATTCCTTAAATATGAACAATTTATATTTATGAGAGGAAATATGTATCTTATGGTAATGTGATTAAATAAGATCTTATTTAGTGGATTAATATGTTAATTTGCTAAATTATGTTGAGGTTTTATAAATATTTCGAGGTAGAGGTAATTAGTTATTTACATTTACAAGAAGTTGTAAATTTAACTAACTAGCTATTATGGGACCCATTATATGTTGATATAATGATAAAATATTACTCAATAAGTTGAGTGGATATATGTTTATTAATTTTTCACATAATTGTTGTATGATCAAATTAATATTTAATTATGTAAGATAATTAATCATAATACTTATAAGCATTTGTGGGACAAATATTATAAGACAAAAATGGACCAAAATAAATCACATGAACCGTCCCAATGGGAGGATGGTTGAGTTCTTTTGTTTTGTCATTTTGTTGTTGGATAGATTCTCCAACATCTTATGACATGCCTACCCTACTACCTACAAATATGAATTATTGTGAAAGGCATTTTGAGAAGACCAAAATGCTCTAAATAAGAGCATGAGACCGGAACTCATGTGATGAGAGAGGACATTTTTTATTCTTATATTTTTCCACTCATTCTCTCACAAGATGCTTTACATGCAAACTCTCACATATTCATCTTCTTCTTCATCAAAACATGAGAATTTTGATTCAAATTATTCATAAAGATTACTAATATTATTAGTGTAATATATGGGTATTAGTAATCAATTTTAAGGTAAACTACTAAACAAATATCTAGCAAATATTATTTAGTAGAGATAAGGGATAATCTTGGGTGCAATCAAGAGGAGTGGCTTCTATACTTGGAGTCTTTGGAGGATCATCCTATTACTCATCATAGCTCAAGAACAAGTGAAGGTAGGAGACCTTACTTGTGCCCATAAACCGAAATTTACAATGTAAGGGACATTGTTTTCTAATAAATCTTTTATTTTGTTTTGCATGCAATAGATCTAAAGAACATATAATTAACAAGTTAATTTGTTCACTATTAGAAGAGTCTAATAATAGGTAAGTAAACCTAACAATTACAGTAAGAGGTGTCGAATATTTTACGAACGCTAATTTAATCCCCATAATTACTACAATTTTCATGAAAGCAAATCATGGTTTGAATTTAACTATGTCAGAACTTTATTTTTTTGACACACACTAAGATACCATTTAATCTAAATCCTTCTAAATTGATCGACCTAAGATTCAGCTGATGTCTACAAATTAATGTGAAATAGGAGACAAATTACAAGATAGAAAAGCTCGCATAAGAAATTGAAAATCATAATTGTAATTAATTTGTATACTTACATCAATTAAATTCAAACATTGCATATGAACAACAAAATACCTAATTAGGTGAGAATGAGCGAAAAATCTTAATCTCGAGTTTAAATAACATAATTGCACACTTTGTCGCACAATTCTTAATGATAACTGAAACTTAATAGTAGGAAATAAAAATCATCGCCAGAAATTGTAAATCGACATCAATTTAACAACAATGAAAACATGAAATCGAAGAACAAAAAACCTAAAAAGCAAAGGATTCATGAAATTACCTGCGCCCATGTTGTTGTTTGTTGAATCAGCATCCATATTATCAACAAATAAGCAAAAAACAAGGAAAAAAAGGAATTGAATGAGCGGACATAATTCGAATAGGAATTGAAAATCAAAATTACGTTGATTGAATTGAGCGATATGATAGAAAGTTGATTGAATAGTTGAATGAATTAATTCGTGAATTTGCTGGATTTTTGTTTACGCGAGAACGAAGAAAGGAAACAAAGAAATTCGTAGAGAGAGAAAGTGAGTGAAGGAAGAGAGAGAAAGTGAATCAGATATATGGTCCGTAATTGCTGAATGACGCAGGTTATATACTTGGCTCTACATTTAATCTCAGCCGCTCATTCAATCAAAAATCTAATGGTGGAGAATCGCGGGAAGGACTCACCTAAGATACCTAGACTCACCGGATGCAGTTTATATATATATATATATGTATACATATATGTATATATACATATATGTATATATATATATACACACATATATATATACATATATATATATACATATATATATATGTATATATATGTATATATATATATATATATATATATATATATATATATAGGCAAGATCCGGTGAGTTTGCCACTTTTCGTGAGTTACCCCCGCGTATATATACAATTGATTAACAAATTAAAATTAATTGATCACACAAATAATTCATTGTTGCAGTACCTCCTTCTCCACCATTCTGTCCTTTCTCTCTCTTTACAAACAAAAATATAAACAAAATCAATCAAAATCTTTCAGATTCATCAACAATCTCATCAATTCTTCCCAATTTTTTTTGTGATTCCAATTGATTACAGCAAATTCGTTCACAAATTCAATTACTTTAATTGAAACGATTAGTTTTTTTCTTCAATTAATAATGAAATTTCGGAAAACCCTAACATATCAAATCAAAACGAAGGTATGAATATGTTACGATTTCGTAGCTAATAATCGAATAATTTTAGTGATTTTCGTAGCTATTGGAGAATCAAAAAAACAAATACTAATCAGATTTTTATGTTCTTATTTTCCGCGATTTTCTTTAAAAACAAGATGAGAATAACAAATACTCATCAGATTTCTGTCTTTTTACGATTTTATGATTAATAACATTAGTAAAGAACGAATTCAACAGAAAATTTGTTGATTACAACAAATTCGGATAAGGTTTCATTATTTTTTGTAATTTGCAGGTGGAATGACGTTGAACAGGGATAATTGATGCTCCATGGAATAATTGACGTCGTGTAATAGAATAACTGATGTTGTATGATAGAATAATTGCGTTACTGTAATAAAATAACTTGTTTACTGAGAATAATGTTCTCTGCTATGTATAGTTATTTTAATGTAGAAACTCAGTTATTGTAATAAAGAAACGTAGTTATTTTATAGTTAACTCAGTTATTTACTGAGAATAATATTCTCTGGTATCGATAGTTATTCTAATGTAGAAACTCAGTTATTGTAATGTATAACTCATGTTATTGTATTGAGCTGCAACTCAAATATAGTCAACTTTCTGCAACTCTGGTATTTGTAGTTATTGTAATGTAGAAACTCCGTTATTATAATGAATAAAGTCAGTTATTCTATATGTTATTCAGTTATTCACTCGTCAGTTATAGTTATTTTACAATCAAGTTATTTTACAATCCAATTACTTCTTGGGTGTTATGTTAAGTTATATTCTGCTTTTTGATGATTTGCAGGTTGAATCATATGATAGACGTGGATAATTGACATTCAATCGAAAAATTTGTGTATATACTTGGTCATTTTTTTTGTTAGTTATCATCTTGTTTAATTGAATAACCCAGTTATTGTAATGAGAAACTCAACTATTGTAATGTAGAAAACTCAGTTATTGTAATATAGAAAGCCTGGTATTTGTACTTAGTCCAATATAGAAACTCAGTTATTGTAATGTAAGAACTCAGTTATCGTAATGTAAAACTCTGGTATTTGTAGTTATTGTAATATAAAAACTCAGTTATTGTAATGAGTAAATCGTGTTATTGTATTGAGAAAAAACTCAAATATATTCAAATTTCTATCTTGTGCTTGTTTTCATCTTGTTTAATTGCATAACTAGTCATTTTTGTTCAATCAATAATTAAGATTGGTTAATGCATTAGCAAAATTTGAAAAATGAAATAATAATATATAACAAGTATAAAAAAAACCACTTACTTTGATTATATAACTATTTTGTTTACAACACATTACACTTAAACATCTCCAACAAGTTATATCTAAGAATCTTCATAATTACATCTAAGCATTTCAAATAATACATCTAACAATAGTAACATCACAAATATTACATATATTTATCTCTAATACAACGTTTAAAAGTATTTCTTCCAATGAGAACCGTGTTTTGCCGTTGTTTTCACGTTTCTTCCACCGATATTTCTTCCCAACGAGAACCATGTCTTGCCTACTGATGAGGATTGAACCAACAGACAACAAAAGCTCACTGAAAGAAAAAAAAACAAAAATGGGGTAAGTTACAAATAACCATGTAACTGATATACAATAACTACCTATAAGTATTGAAATAACCGTAAAACCACCATAAAATAACTGCATATTTTACAGAAATAAAGCATAGTATTATAACTGACTACAAGCATATTATATAAGACCACAATAATAACTCCAAATTGAAGTAACTAGGTTTAACAATATAATAATTGAGATGTAATATTATTATAATCAACTTAAATAGATTATATAAGAAGACACTATCTTACAATAACTCTAATTTGAAACAACTAAGTAAAATAATACAACAACTAAGTTTGAATAATACAATAACTCGGTTAACACAATTCAATAACTATTATTAACCGAATATATTCTAACGTAGCAAACAAGAAGTAACTATAAAATACAATAACTGAGTTTGAATAATACAATAACTCGGTTAAAGTAATACAATAATTGTAATTAACCGATTAACCACAAAACCCTAGAAATTATCAAAGATACAAAAACACAATTGAACTAAAAAAAACTACTCAATCACCTTACAACTAACATGAATATGTACAAAATCATTTAGAATTCTCATATCAAACTCAAAACTCTATAAATTATTGGAAAAAAAAAATGAGAGAACAAGTAATTTAACAACAAAGACATAAGTACAAACGGATATACAACGAATTAACAAAAATGAAACGGATATTAGATAAAAGCGATAATGAAAACACACAAATCAGATCTAGAAAAACAAAATTAGTACTTACCTATAGTGAAACTGAAGAGAAATACAAGAATGAAGCGAAAGAGACGATGAAATCTCGTTAATTGATGATGAATTTGAACGATTTGTAGCCTGCAACTTGAGAGAATTTCATGAAGACTGAATTTTATAATTTATACGTATTCTTTTTTTTTGTTCTGAATTTTTAGATGTGGAAGGAGAAGAGAGAGTGATTTTTTCTAATAATGACGGATATTGAGAGAAAAGTGGGTTTTTATAGGTTGAGAAATATTTAATCTTAGCCATCCATCTTAGATTAGATCAATGGTCCAGATTTAGAGGGGTAACTTACCAATAATGACTCAACTCATACGATCCTATTTCTATTTCTATATATATATATATATATATATATATATATATATATATATATATAGGAATGAAATCATTTGAGTTCACCTCATATATTTGAGGACTGAGGATTAATCTAGGCCGTCAGATTTAAAGATCTAACGGGTACCATATCAGGCGCTTAACTAAGGGCAGGATTGTATTTTCCGTCATCATATAAGCTGCTCAATATAACGACCTTTCCTCATTTTTCTTAGAACAACTTCTCTCTCTCTACAACCTTTCCTGACACAAACACTCGCTTTAATGTTTTTCACTGTGATTATCTTCATCCTCTGCGATTTTTTTCTCCTATTTTTTCATCAATTCTTCTTTTGCGATTACCTATCGAAAAACAATCAATTGCTCTTACGAATCGCTATGTGAGGTAACATGTTTCTGTTGATCTTGTGTTTAATTTTATTTCCTCTTTTTGGTAAGAATCCTTATTTTATAGTTATCTCTGTTTAATTATAAGTGATTGATTTTATTTTCTGGCTTAGATTCGAGATTTGACCGACGATATCTTGATTTCATGTTTTTCCTGGTGTTAATCAAATTTATCAGAGACAAAATGAAATCAGGTATGAGAATAAAAAATCTTTGGGCGATTCATGTTTTGAATGGCTTTTTGTAGCTACTCATCGTGATTTCCATGCTTTGTATCTCTTTTCCCTCTAAATTAGGTTTAGTTTCAAGGATCTCATATGATTTATTTGTTTCCTATCCTCGGTTAACATCCCAAATAACGAACATCAAATCCATCAACAAAATTACCTTAAGATTCATTCCAATTCTATCCTTAATTGTATCGTCACCTAACTCCCCACCAAAATTGCAAATCGTGCAAATACTCTACCAACTTCTTACTCCCTTAATTCCTCAAATCTCATGGCTAACATGTCGTCTTGAAATTCCTATATAACCATCAACTCACACCCTCATGATAGTATCCTACATCTCGACGATTCCTTACTTCCATATCGCATAACTCCGG
This sequence comes from Silene latifolia, assembly GCF_048544455.1. Lineage (NCBI taxonomy): Eukaryota > Viridiplantae > Streptophyta > Magnoliopsida > Caryophyllales > Caryophyllaceae > Silene > Silene latifolia. Next base: position 234,834,333 of record NC_133537.1, read on the forward strand.
TCAACATTCTCTTAGTTTATTCCCCTCATTCTTTTCCTTTTTTCACTTGACAAAATTAATTGACAATTCAACTCCATATTCCTTCTACCTAACTCTTTAGTGCCCCGGTTACCTTCTCGTTGCTCAAAAACTCAAATCCCATTATTTCATATCAGTACCATCTCATTTTGTTCATACCATGAATCTTCTCTCATCATGCTATCACTCACACTTGTCCCCAATCAGTTCACACAATCAACGTTTACTCTTCAGCTAATTGTCCCCCACATCATCACCACCAGCCTCGCCACCACATCCGTCCGACAAGAGCCAGCCCACTATATCCCATCAGAAACCCACTTAATGCTACCTCGTACTTATCTAGATATCGTCGTCAGAAACCAAAATTCATTTCATACAGTTAATTACCCAAGGAAATCACACACAAGTTTCACCTCTTGATGATAAAAATTCCCAAACTCGGCCACTACCTACACATCGCGGCATAACTCGATCTCAATATACACCATTCGTTTCCATCCCTCGATAACGACCTTCCATCACATATATCCTTAACCAACCCAGTTATAACTATCTCCCTTCATAATCCTTAAACATCCCAAGTTACCACCATTCGCATCCCTCATTTCAATCTTTTCATTCTCATCTTCCTTACACTTAGATCACCCCTTGCCCATATACACTTACCTTACATTACTCAAACACGTAATTATATCACTCACCACGTCTCACAAAACATTCTCCATGCCTCAATAAGCTCATCAATCTCCCTTTTCCTTTTCCACTATCCATCATAATCACATATAACTCATGTCCTCCCCACCAAACTCATACCCATCATAAGGTGCTACTCTTACATCATAAGATTGGGTAATTTACGCATTAAGACCAACACATATGTAAAACAATTCATAAAGAAACAAAAGAACACCTTTCAATTAAATAGGATATGCGACGAGGTAAAAGATAAGCATATGACTTAAAACAGGGGTTACTAGATCGAGTACAGCCTACTCGATCGAGTAGGTGAAGATCAGAAGCACGTATAATAAATTACCAGGGCTACTCGATCGAGTAAGGGGTAATCGATCAAATACCAAGAGGTTTACTCGATCGAGTAAGGGCTACTCGATCGAGTACCCTATGCAGTTCTCGGCACTGCCCAATTTTCGTAAAACGGTCATATCTCACTCGTTTCTTGGTCATTTTGGGCGTGTGACCTATCGTTAGAATCGTAAAAGAACAAGCTATCACCTCCAAGTAGAATCACATAAATATCATTTATGCATCTCAAGGTATAATAGTTTAAAGACAACTTCTTTATAATCAGACAACATAACTACTTGATTTTTTCTTCCAAACAACTTAAACAACAACAAAGTAAACAAAAACAACTCAATACTCATAAAACCAGTATCCCAAACCACATGTTACTATCTACAAAAGCCAAACTACAACATCCATCTTACACATATATTATTCAACTTATCAATCATGTAGTACCCACATGCTTTTATTCTATAAATTTACGTAAAAATAATAACATAATATACAATATCAAATCCCCTATTCACATGTTTCTAACATAACAACATTATAAAATCACTTCTATCATAAAACATGCTTAACCATAAATCATATTATCATGCAATGATTATTCATCTTTTTTCACCAATTCATCCATCATACTCATCCAACGTATTCATCCAACATATTCATCCAACATACTTATCCAACAAATTCATCCAACATACTTATCCAACCTATTCATCCAACATATGCATATAAACAATAGTAAACACGTAGCGATCCCATGACACCTCATAGTGACCGGTTCAAAGTTGAAGGGCGAGTTCGCGACTTTAGGACGTCTCGCAAGTCTTTGCATTAGCTCCTAACAACTCCTACCCGAGTTCATTTTATTTTGACTCCCTAGATTCATTAAGTTCATTAGTTACAAGTTCCAAAACCGTCGCTCTGATACCACTTTGTAACACCTCCATACACCAAGGTGCCTTACCAAGACCACCTAATGCATGGAAGTGCTACCATCTCGGTTACCCGAGGTAATGTATATCAAATTGACCATAAAAGAATATACTTTAGATAATTAAGTTTAAATGATTACATAACAAAATCACAAAACTGTAAAGTGAAATACATTTGTTCCAAAGTACCAAAACCAACTGAAAATAAATATCAGTTCAAAGACACAGCGGAAGACTCTACTGACACGTGGTAACTCAATCCCAGCTATTGTGGACGTAGCCACCTGCGTATGCCCAGCCGATCTATGGACAATGGCAGCGGTCTTATGAAAGCCACGCTCGGCGGCGTAAAGATGCTTTCGACCGGATCGTTTTAGATCGGTCGGTTTCGTCTCGGTAAGGGTCTCAAAACAATAAGAGATGTTCGGAGTCGCCACCAAGCATTTGTGGGATGCTTGAAACCCGTTCTAATCCACTTTATACCTCGGTCAAACGAAGCACAAAGCAGTGTTTGACATAGGTACTAAAGATAAGGAATCATCCTTCTTTAGCATCTTATCTCTAGAATGACTCTCGTACGCCCTGGATAAGGTCGTCCAGTATCCAAAGTTTTTGAGTAAGAGGTGAAGGTACGTATTAGGAAGCCCCTTAATCAGACACCCAATCCCGCCCGCGGTAGCGGCCTCTACTGATCGATCTTGGTTGGTTGAATGCAAAAGTTGATAAAACGGTTTAAATGCATGAATGCGCATCCAATAGTTTAAACCTAACATGTGAGAGGTTTCTAAGTTGGTTGATTTAATCCAAGTATAAAGTATAAGATGTCGAGTTGGATTTATGATTGCTTCGCATGCAAGACGGAAATTAAACATCCATTTACCGAATTAGGTTTATGGTGCATAACGTGATCCATTTGTCTTAGTAAGGCATTTTTCAAATACGATTTTTGAATGAGCAAGTTATTCGTCTGATCCGTCCTATATCCGGGTTAGCCGCAGTCAGGATCGTCCTTGACTAATGTTGGAAAGGGAACAAACCTTGCACCAGGCGGCTACATGAGGTGCGAGCCTGTTGGCGATGCAAGGGGGTCTCCCCTGGTTTTGAAAATAGGAAAAGAAATGGCCTATTTAGGCGCGGGTCAGTCAACGGTATAAGACGCATTCTGACCATTGAAAAACGTATATAAAACGTATTGAAAATGGGTATTTGGACCTGTTTTGGTTTGAAAGGACCGTTTAGGTCGCATTTGGGCTAATTTGAGGAACGAGACTTGAATAATCATCATTGTTTTGATGATATTCGATATCGAGTTCGACTTTATAAGCTTGACATGAATAGTTTTGAAAATAGTTAAGAACTAATTGTTTTAAGTTCATTTGAATATAATTAGTCGATACTCATCATCGTACTCGGGTTAAAATCCAACATGGTATGTAGAACCAAGGATGACTTTGTGTTGGTGACTAATACATTTATTTTGAAAATGTAAAGAAATGATGAAAGGCTTTAAAATACCTTCCAAAATGCAAAGAAATGAAATAAATGGCTTTAAAATACCTCTTAAATGTAATTAACCAAATATTATCACCGAAACACGGATTAAACCGTCATGGTATTAGGAACCAAGGGTGAAAAATGTTTTATGGTTAAAAACTTGTAAAAACAAATAAAATAAAAGAGGTTTGAAAATATTTGAAATGGTAAAAACCAATTACAAATATGAAAGTGAATTAATGAGGAAAGACGAGAACAAACACGGTTGGGTCTGACCTGGACACCCCATTGAGGCGCGAGCCTCTGTGCAGAACAAGAGGCTTCTATCTCAGGCCAAAACTCAGTTTTGGCTCGTTTACCCTATGTTTTGGATTGTGTTATGCATGATTTAGCATGTTATAGTCATGAAATAAGTAAGGACATGATAAAAGATGGATTTTTACACCCTCATACTTACATGCTTGGTTATGGCGAGAAACCGACGTAAGTGTAACAACTCGTTTGGTCGGAAAAGACTCGGTTTAAAACCGTTTTAGTAAGTAAAAAGAGTGTTTTATTAAGATTAGTGATGGTGTAGTGGTCGAAATGGTCGGTCAAGTGATTTAATGCACGATGATGGTACCAAACAATGTGTAAGGCTTGTATTTACGATTGGTAGGTTGTAAATACGCGTCGGATTGTGACTTAGGAAGTCGAGTTGAGAATTTTAAGGGAGCAAAGAGGGGGCGGACACTCGCGTAAGTTCTCAAATGGGGGCATTTGAGGGGTATTTATAGGAAAATGAGTGGTTGTGTGAGTTTTGAGCGACGTGGCCACCTGGGCTGCTCAAAGAGGCGCGAGCCACGTCGCGAGTCTTCGAGTTGTCCTGTGACTTTCACACAAATGCAATCATGATTTGTTCTATCCTAGGATTTGTAGTCTTATGTTTGGTACTTGACCAATCATGAATCCGGGAAATCTTTGTATAGAAGGTTTTGAATGGTTTGTTTTTTATGGTTGACTCGGTTTGACTCGTTGTTGGAGTCGGGATTTGAATTTTGAGTCAGGTTTTGGTCCGTTGTCGGTTTTGTCTCTAGTTAGTGTCATTGCGACCCCGTCGTCGTGCATTAAACATACCAGGTACATTTGAAAAGTTTTGAATTGTTTTATTTTTGAAATCGTTTTAAGTTTTCCGACGTAAAGTTGTACACAAACTGTCGATCAAACGCCGCGATTCCAAAGCATGTTATAGTCCGATAATCATGGGGTGTTTGTTGGAGTCTCAAAGAGATATCGGGTATCTCTGAGCCCCCACTTTGACTGAGGCATGGACAGGGCGAAAGTCAAAGTAGAGCCCCCAGGTCAATCGAAGATTACAACCCGGAGACCCAAGCGACGTCAAGGCGGCTCAAAAGGATTCGGGCCAAGGACCTGCCGCTGGGAAGGGCGGTGCCAAGGTGACTCGAGGGTACGAGCTAAGAACGTGTCGTCGGGAAGAGTTTAGAGTCTCTCGATATGTCCTCGCACGTTTACGGACAAAGGCTCGCCAGCTGTGGTGCTTACATGAGGAGGGCTCGCCAGCCACGATGCGTAGTAAGGCTCGCCAGCCATGGGGCATATATGAGGAGGGCTCTCAAGCCGCGATGCGTTTTAAGGCTCGCTAGCCATGGTGCGTATATAAGGAGGGCTCGCCAGCCGCGATGCGTAGTAAGGCTCGCCAGCCATGGGGCGTATATGAGGAGGGCTTTCCAGCCGCGATGCATTGTAAGGCTCGCAGGCCATGGTGCGTATCTGAGGAGGGATCGCCAGCCGCGATGTGTAGTAAGGCTCGCCAGCCATGGGGCGTATATGAGGATGGCTCGCCTGCCGCGATGCGTAGTAAGGCTCACCAGCCATGGGGCGTATATGAGGAGGGCTCGCCTGCCGCGATGCGTAGTAAGGCTCGCCAGCCATAGGGGCGGTTGGTTGATCAATCGTAAGAAAAGCCGCGTCGGACGGGTTTGTTTTGAAAGTAGCGGGCTCATAATGCCGCCGTGGAAATAATGAATTTTGAACTTCACTATTATCGTTTTTGAAATAAGTGGGTTTCGCGAGGAAGCCCCTGTTGACATTTGAAGGAATAATAAACCGCCATTGTTGGTCTCTAGCTTGCTTCCATTCGTTGTTGAAATAAGTGAACTATTGCTCTGTGAAGTGACGGTTTATGTTGCCGTCGTTGACATGTGTGGTGAAAATATTGAAATTTAATTTCAACTATTATTTTGAAAATGACGGTTTAATTGCCGTCGTTAAAATTTGAAGAAATAGCGAATTTGAATTTTCACTATTATTTTTGAAAATGACGGTTTTAATTGCCGTCGTTGAAATTTGCAGAAATAGGGAATTTGATTTATTCACTATTATTTTTGGAAAATGACGGTTTTAAATACCGTCGTTGAAATTTTGGAGGAAATAGCGAATTTTGAATTTTCACTATTTGTTTTTGTATTTGAAAGATGACGGTCTTTAATGTCGTCTTTGAAAATTTGACGTTTGTTATGGAAAATTGGGCCAAAGCCCAAAATTTCGCTGAAAGAGCAGGGAGCACCCTATTGAGGCGCGAGCAACCTGGCGAGTTAACGGAGCTTCCCTATTTTTCTGTAAAAGACGCGAGAATGGTTCGCATACCATTCTCTCTTCGTCTTCAACCTTTCGACAAAACAAACCAAAAAACCGCCATTGTTGGTCTCTAGCTTGCTTCCATTCGTGCCATCATCAACAATGTCATCTCAATGTATGTATTTCCTCTTGAATCCATTTGAATTTGTTGGTTTTTTTTTTATGGATTGCATTAGGGCGAAATATTTACCCTAGAAAATCGATTTGGGCGTTTTTTACTGTGCCCATTTCGAGTGAAATTGATTATTGCATTAGGTTAGAAACCTGTTTAGGAGTATAGGGGCGCTTTTAGTTTGCATTTTGGTCCCCGTTCCCGCTCCCTATGCTCGAAAATCGTGAGTGAGGTTGAGAAACCATCTCATCTCACAATGCCAATTTTATTTGCTTGGGTAATGGGTCCCACTAGGTTGCATTGTAGCTGGGAAAGACCGTATTTGCCATTATGGACCTTTGTTGGGGTATTGTGGGAAAAATGGGAATTATTGCCTTTTGTGACGGTCTTACGTCTGACGGAATAAGCGCCTGTTTGAGCTTGAATTGAGTCAGTTTGCCTTGAAATGGACCTTATTGGTAGTTTAGGTCGCTTTGAGGCATGATAAAATCAAGTTGCCCCGTTGTGGTCGTATTTTGAAATTTTGACCGGTTTGCGCTCAAATTGGCGTACAAATTGCCTCTTTGAGTTGTAGAATATACTCCATTGCATCGGGAACGTATTTTGGGTTGTTGGCGGACCTTGTGTGAGTCTTGGGGTGCCGTTTTTTTTTGGTTGTTTTGACTCGTCTTTTGCTTGAAAAGAAGGGCGAGTCGTTTTATTTGCTTTTTTTGTGAATTGTTTTGTTTGGTTGGGTTTGGGCGGGATTGCCCTTGTTCTGCTTTGCAGGTTTCTTGTTTTTGGATTTGTCCAATTTACGCCGTCGTAATGCCGAAATTTCGGCTGACGTTCTTTGTTTGCAGGAGAGTGTTCGGGACAAGCCGGGTCCCTTGCTGCGACTTTTGAGGAGCTGTTTGGGACTGGGCCGGTTTGCACTCCGGTTAGTGCACCTGCCGCGATAGTGGAGGACGCTTCCGAGGAGGAGGGGCCCCCTGAGGAGATTATTGGGGCCGAGAGGGTCGTTGAGGAGCGTGAGGAGCCCGTTGTTGGTGCTATTGGCGTTGAGAGAGCTCAGACTAGGCCTGAGGCTGGTACCTGTGGGAGGAGGGGGACTCCTCGGCCGACCAGACGGACGTTACGGAACGTCGCTAGGGTCGCTGAGATGCCTTATATCCATCACGTTGAGTCTCGTGGTCAGAAGAGACGGAGGGCGGAGACGGTTGAGGACGATGCTGACGTCGCGAGATGGGAGACTAGACGGGTTACAGCCTCGCGGGGGCTGAACCTGCGGGCGCCGCCTGCTTGGGCCGAGGGTTTTGACGGTAGGCAGTTGCTTCTTCGACTGGACAGGCACATCTCCTACTGTGCTCATAAGGGCTTGGTGAGTCGTGTCACCTGATTGAACTTTCGTCAATTTTTGAATTGTCGGACCTGAATAGGTGTTCGTACGTTGTTTGTTTTTGATTTCGGGAGATCGGCACCATGAGGACTTTCTCGGGCTTTACTACCTGCTTGGGCTCTTACGACGTTCTCCGAGCCGGTACAAGGGCGTTGATAGAGAGGTCGGCTTTTGAGTCATTGGTGGTCGCTTGGTGGGATATTCACAGGTCTTCGATTAGGTCGAACCTGTGACTGATCCGTGCCATGTTGGATCGGTACTGGGATACGACGTCGTCATTCCACATGGACTTTGGGGAGATCGGCGTGACTTTAGAGGATTTCGCCATGATATCCGGCCTCCCTTGTGGCGAGACGCCTGTCGAGTTCACAGAGACACCAGAGAGGGTGTCTTCTCCTGCGGTTACATGTCTGATTGGTACTGTTTTGCCTGAGCCTTCTGACGTTACTCCGTACCTGATCGCGAGTTCGTATGTGAGAGACCACTTCAAAGGGAGAGTGGCAGGTGCTGCTCCGGCACCGTTGGCGAGTCCGGAGGCTAAGGCTAGAGCTGACGCGCAGGAGGCGCGGTTGTGGTTGTGGTACTTCTTGGGTGCGACGTACTTTGGTGACAAGGGTGAGCGCTTGTCGACCAAGGTACTTCCTCTCCTTGCTGATCTTGACGCCTTGGGTCAGTTTGACTGGGTTACGCCGGCTTTGGCGAGTTTTACCCTGTATATGCACGCAGCGGTGCGTCCGGAGGCGTGGGGGATGGTAGTGCCCCAACTTTGGTTGGTCCCGGCCTCATCTTGGAGCTACGAGCGGTTTTTGTAGTTTTGAGTTTGATTTTGATTTTGATTTTGATTTTGATTTTGATTTTCGCAACTTTTGAGAGATTGGCTGATTTGTTTTTGTTGTGTATGATTATAGGCTTGGTTGTATGCTTACTTCGTCCCTCTGCGTCCGGGGACTACAGGTGGTGTCCCTTTGACCTACCCTGCTGTGAGGGGTTGGACGGTGGCTCGGAAGAAGTCGATTAAGTCGACTTATGAGGACTGCCGGCGTCGTGTGAACGCCCTTCGAGTTGCTGACGTAAGTTGTTGTTCCTTACTCTTTGTTTATAGAAATAGATAGAGATAGGATGACTAGGTAGCTTAGGAAGCCCCCAGTCGGTTGAGTAGCTCTGTTTTGAATGCAGTTTGTTGGGCGGCCTTGGGAGCACTACACGGAGGTGCAAGCTACTGTCAGGGAGCGTCTGCGACCTCGCAGCTCCCAGCGTTTGTACCTTGAGACGGCGATCGAGCCGGTTTGGTACCTCGGTGAGTGTTTAGCTCGTTAGTTCCTTACTGAGATCTTCGTGGTATCGGTCGACCCGCCTAGGGTGTTGTTCCAGGAGTCGACTCGCGACGAGGTTGAGGAGCACCTTCACGGTCAGGGAGGTGAGGAGATGTTGCTGCGGGAGGTCGGCTACGACACCTTCCAGCTGTCGAGGCTTGCCTGGTACCCCGATCGAGGTATATTTTCCTCTGTTCTTTTGTTTTCATTGTCTCCTTTGATAGGAGGGTTTGTTACCTTTGATGTGGACTCGAATTGCAGGGGGTCGACGCGTTGATGAGGACTCAGCCCCCAGTTTTCCCGGCGGAGACCACCTTTCAGGGGCCGGGTGGCGAGGAGCTACAACTGCGCTTACCAGAGCCTGCGGTTGCTGTGGTGACCGACGTTGGCATGGAGTGGAGGTTGGTCGTTCTGAGGGTGAGTTCCTGACTTGAACATTTTTCCTCATTCGTGTTTTGCCTTCCATTTTATTGAAGGATCTTTTTGGCTGTAGGTGACGAGCGGTAGTCATCAGGCTTTGTGGCGGATGGCTAACCGCTGGAGGGCGCTTGCTGGTGACCTGGCTGCGAGGGAGGCTCGACTTTCTCAGGTACTTTTTGTGTGTTATTTTTGTGTATTTTGTGTTGCATTTCGCGTTTTTAGAAATTGATGACATGTATTGTGTTTTGCAGGGTACTGGGGATCCGGCGGAGCTTGCTCGGGTCCATTCTGAGTTGGATACAGACAGGTCGACGATCGAGGACCAGGGGTTGGGGATCACCCGTCGAGACCAGGAGTTCAGGCGTCATGAGGACGAGTTACAGAACCGAGACGCGGAGATTGCTTCTCTCAGGGCTCAGTTTTTTGCATCGGAAGAGCTTCATGTCGAGATGGAGCGCGAGACACTGGAAAGTTCTCCGGAGAGGGAGTCTGGCAGGTGGTAGTGTCTGCGTTGGCGGAGATTCCTTGTGAGACCGGGACTGGTCCGACGGAAGGCGCTGAGTAGTTGTAGTAGCTTGTTCGTGTCTTGGACTCTTGCTTGTACACGTTTATATTTTGCGTGAGACGGTTTGTATATATGTGTTTTTGGATTGTGGATCATTTTGTGATTTTTTAGCTCTTTTGTGTTGTGTTTCGGAGGAGCGCTGTCGGCTATCAATTCTCCTTTTGATTTGCACTAGTTCCTGCATCGTTAGTTTAAAAAACAGGCAACAGGTAGCACGTAAACACGTAACAAGCATTTGAAAACAGAGTTAACCATAGTGATTCGCAGTTAAAATTGAATTTTGGAATTTTAAAAGAATTTTGAAAATTCCGTGACAAGTCGTCACGTTTGGACTTCAAAAGGAATTGATATGAAAATTGAGCAATTAATTCGTGTCTTGAATTAAATTGCATCGAAATTATTGAAATTGATTTGTGACTCGAAAAATTCAAACTCAAACCGCCAGGGGTGAATTTTTAGAAAAGATTTTTGCGAGTGTATTTGATTCGATTTTTGTGGGGTCAAGGCTCAAATTTGTGAGTGCTTAAATTTTGAGGAAAACTGACGCCGTGTTATCAATTTTCAATTTTCAATTTCGGAATTTTGATTGACATGGAAGCGATCCGTCGTGGATCGGGGCGGCTAGCCCTTCCCCCTTTTAAAAAAGAAAGAAAAATCCGTATGTTTAAAGCTGCGTCATGGAAACCGTGTCGGATTTCGTAAAACGCGAAAAACAAGGAAATGTGAGTGTGAGGAAACACAAAATGTCTTGGACCATCCCGAAGAGGCGCGGGCATTCCGGCGGAAGGTTTGAGGTTTCAGGAGAAAACACAACTTGAAAGTGACAAGTCAAAGCGAGAATCCTGGGAATAGGCCTAAAGAGGCGCGACCTATTGGGCGATAGAAGCCGACTCTCCCTTTTTTCTGAAAAACGCGCTGATTGTTTTGTATAAATAGTGATGTTTGTGCTTCATTGTTTCATTATCCGAAACACAGAAACATCTCTACAAAACCTCTTCTTCTTCTTCAACAAAAATATTTCATGGATGCCTTTGAGAATGCGTTGCGACAATGGTGCCGGGATTTGTCACCTCCCGAAAAGTATCAACTCATTTGCATGGGAGTTGGTCAATTGTTGGTGCTTCGTCAAGTCAAGGTGCAATCCTCATTCCTCGAAGCATGCTCTCAGTTTTGGGATTCGAAACACCATGTTTTCGTTTTCCTGAAAGGTGAAATTTGTCCACTAGCCGAAGAAGTTGGAGCCATTGGTGGGTGGCCGGGTTGTGTTCCGGTGCTTCCTCTGACTCGGTTATGCTATAAGGAGAAATTTCGTTCAATGTTGGGCTTGTCGACAAGTCAAGTCTGTTGGAGTGTCCCCGACAATAATGCGATCACAATTGTCGATCATGATGATCACATGTTTAAATCTCATTTATAAAGAATACGTAAGGGATGATTCATTTTATAGTCAACTGATCAACATTAATCGGTAACGATTGGCTTGCTAGAGTTTGACGTTACTGTCGTGGGACGGTGGTGGTCAGTTGATCCCTTAAGGTCACACCTAAAGGATGATGCCCTAATCTGTAAATTTGATTAATTGTATGATGATACAAGTTAATCAATTCCTTAAAATTGAACAATTCAATTTGTGAGAGAGAATATTGATATCTTATTGTAATGGGATTAAATAAGATTTATTTTAGTAATTGAAATACTATATTACTAAAATTGTTTATTGTTTGAGAAACAATAAAGATAAGAATGAATGGTTAATTATAATTACAAGATGTTGTGAATTATAATTAAATGACCCATTTTATTTATGTGATCAAGTATCACTAGTCAATTTATTGTATGTAATTTAATTAATTTATAAAATGATATTTATGTGATAAATATGCATTATATTAATTAATAACATGTAACATACTACATGTGACATATTGTGTGACAAATGAAAAATTGACAAAATAAAATGGTGGTGCATATTATGTGAATGAACCGAAATGGAGAGAGTATTTAGTGGATTGTGGGTTATATTATTTTATGTGATAGATAATATATTATTATGGTTATTGTAGACTAGCCTTACAAACCTACACTACTTTCTTACACACCTACATATTTAGAAAAGAGTAAAAGAAAAAGGAGATGTCATATTTTGGCATATTCCCTTCCTCTTTCACGGTTCCCTTCCTCTTTTATAATGGGAATTTGTTCTCATTTTGTGTCTTACCATTAATTAATATTCACATGCATTCATCTCTCTTATTGTTGTTCATCTTTCTCTAAAAACTTGAGAAATGATGATCCAAATTGTTCAAGCACATTACTAATATTATTAACTAGTTTTTAGACCCGTGAAAATCACGGGTTCATTTAAGATGAATTATATAAATTTATGCATAAATGTGACCTCATTAGTTTGTACTTTTTGACATCTCTCGTGTATTGCATACACTGGTCCGCAAAAATATTGCATAAGAATTATAGTTCATGTGTTTTGTAAGAAGCAAAACAACTTTATATTCAAGTTTACATAAATTAAGATATTATACGGGTAATTAGATATATACTTAGCAACAGGTAAGTCGAATCTGATCAGGTCTAGCCAATTCGGGTGCGTCACATTTTTGGGTTAGTTCCCGTCAAGTGAGGTCACTTCGAGTTTCGGGTTTGTTTTGGGTTTGTTGGTCGGGTCATTTTCAAATTAATGATTAATAGAGGAAAACTAAATATTTATAGGTTGATTTTGATAATTGATTCTTTATTTTAACGTAAATAATATTAAGTGTGTTTACATATTAGTCATTTCAAGTTATTTTATGTCAATTAGAGTTATGTTTTGTCACGTTATTTTTGAGTTAGGTTGTTTCGGATTGGTTCATTTCGGGTGGGTCAATTACGGATCAACAAAGCTCATGCCACGTTTGGGTCGGTTCAAGTTTTAGGTCACATACATGTGTTTTAGTTCGGGTCAATTACGTGTCTAGGGATAGATTTTTTGAGCCGGCTCAATAATTAGCTTGCGATGATTTTGTCAGGTCCTATTAGATGTGGTAACGTAAAATTTACATGACTTTAAACTACTTAATTGGACATTGATAATTTTTATACAAAATTAACCGTGCTAGTTAAATATCTGATACCCGCGTAGTTCATTTCATTGTTGGCCAGTATTTTCTTAATTACATAGTATAGTATGAATTAGAGTTGTTCAAATGCGGGCTTGGGTCGGATATGGGCCGGGCCGTGAAGAAAAAAGTTGCCCTTTAAGACGATAGCCTGGGCGAGAGCCGGGTCAGAATTAAGGGCCAATTATTCTCGCCCTTACCCACCCTTTAGTCAAAATTCAGGCGGCCCATGGACTAATTGGCTGAAACACTAAACTTTAACTGGTAATTACGTATTCGATATAGAATGACTTCAATTAAACTACTTTTTATATCTCATACCTTGATTTGAAATTTGAAGTTAGGTGTATTTTATATATAGATAGTGAAGGAATACATATAAGAGTAGAGGTAAAGATAAGTTGTATACATTATTGTAACTTTTAATACACGGTAATTAGCGGCGTTCTGAATATATGCACCTATTGGAAAGATAACCAAAGTTTAATTAACATGGAGATATTTGGAAAGACAACAGTTTAGGTTCGACTTTATTAAATAAAAATATGCTTTTATTTTTTTTTTATTAAAAAAAATCATTATTTATAATATAAAACAATTAATATACACAAATAAATCGAAAATTTATTATCTTATATTTTTAGTGGGCCGGGAGGGTTGGCCCGTTTGGAAAAGCTCGTGTCCATGTCTGGCTCATTTACTTAATCGGGTCGAGCTTGTCCAGCCCACGGTTCATTTTTTAGAAAATTTAGTGTCCAAGCCCGTTAAAAATAAGGGCCGGATGAGTCGGGTTATTGGGCGGTATGACCCATGAACAGCTCTACTATGAATGTATGTGTTTGTATAAAAAAATCTAATGGCAGGACTTCAAAATTGTCGTTAAATAAATTAAATTTGAGAATATTATGATCAATATTCATGTTAACTAACATAAGGTATTTAATATGTAAAACATCTTTTCGTTTAATTTGTATACCCGTAACTTACAAAAACGATAAACTTAATTTCCTAAAATTTTAACAGTATTACCAATCAAACCTATTAAGGATTCTAATTTGATTGTAGAACATATAATTGATCCATTTATTAGAAATTATTGATAAAAGTTAATGTCCCCCCCCCCGGTCTTTCTAGTATTCTTTTCGTTTTATTTAGGGTTCGATTTGGTTGGTAGTTGTCGTGTTATAGTCAGACATAAAAGTGTCTCGCTCGGAAAGACGCAGATGGTGGTGAGCAGTGGAAGAAAGGGGTTTTGTGTTTAGCAAGTCGCTGAGACGCGCAAGTCCTGTTGATGGTGGGGTTTGTAGGGTTGATAGGTTGGTGGTTGAGTAAATAAAGTGTTTTATTATTATTTTTAAATCTCTATATAATGTGCGATTTGTTTGATTCTCTCTATTTTTCATCTTGTCTTATTTCTCTCACTACAATAAGTTTTTTTATGTAGCTTTTTTGTTGAGTTTGTTTGTTTTCACTTATCGTAACACTTTATTTTGTTGGCTTTAATTTTTTTCCCTCATAGCAATACATTTTATATGAATTGTTTGATAACATGACTTTAAAAGATTTTACATAGAACGCTTTATATTATGCACTTGTAGTATGATATACTCCCTCCGCCTCAACAATTGTTTTGCATTTGCTTTTGGACACTATTCATAACTCATAAGAATCTTTAATATTTTCGACAATCTATAAGAGAAAATATAGTCATTAAGAATATCAAATTTTTATAATTTTTATCAATGGAAAATGAAAGATATTGATGTTGTAAAATGCACCTCAACTTAATGTGAAAAAGTAAACGTAAAGAAACTGTTGAGACGGAGGGAGTATTATTTTGCTACACTATATAACATTTGAAGACGCTACATGAAATAAAATGTTTAAAACATTACTTCTTAAGTTCTATCTATGTATCTAACTCAATGAAATTAATGAGGTACATACGTCCATATCAAAAGAGGAGATAACATTTACAAACAATGTAAAAATTTGAGTGGCATAATTTAATTTTTACTTGTAAAATTTATCCAAATATTAAATCCCCCAAAATTTTGAATTATCATTTACTTTGATGTTTAATTTGTTTAAAAATTATATATAATTTTATTTTGTGTTCTAATATTTATCCAAATATTAAATATCCCAAAATTTTAAATTACCATTTACTTTAATGTTTAATTAGTTTAAAAAATATATAGTACAATTATTTTGTGTTCTAATTTTGTATTTAATGCTTCATATTTATTCAACCTTTTTCTTTTTTCTTTTTTAAATAATAATGATGATGACATGACTTGTTAAAATGCTATTAGAAATGGGAATGATGAAGTTTGGTGCTTTGTCTAACCTTTTTATTATATTTATAGATGTAATACTCCCTCCGATCCACACCAAAGGTAACATTGACTTTTTGGCACTATTCATGGTCGTAGAGAATCTTCGATATTATTCTTAATCTATAAGACACAATATATTCATGTGAGATCGTGTTTGATTCATCGTCATGAATGCTATAAGAATATCAAATTTTTATAATTTTTAATAATGTGTAGCTAAAGATATTTACGTTGCAAAATGTGTCTCGACAAATGTGAAAAAGTCAATCTTACCTTTGGTGTGGATCGGAGGGAGTATATGAGTATTAGTAATCAATTTTAAGGTAAACTACTAAACAAATATCTAGCACATATTATTTAGTAGAGATAAGGGATAATCTTGGGTGCAATCAAGAGGAGTGGCTTCTATATTTGAAGTCTTTGGAGGATCATCCTATTACTCATCATAGCTCAAGAACAAGTGAAGGTAGGAGACCTTACTTGTGCCCATAAACCGAAATATTCAATGTAAGGAACCGGTTTTTCCTCTACACTTATTTATATGCTTTGCATGCAAAAGATCCTTATGTTTTTATGACTAAAACTTTAAACTAAAATATATGATATTTAAAATATGATTTCCTTCAAGTGGTATCAGAGCATTATGGTTGTTGCATGCAAGATCGGGATCGTTTTTCTGAGATAATACGATTAACGAATAAAACTTGAAATTTAGGATTTATGAAGATAAATCACGAAATAATTTTGCATGTTAAAAGTTTCTGGTCCTAAATGGATTTTAGGTCATATGGGACGATTTATGGATTTTTATTGTTCATTTTATATATTATTGGCATTAAAATATGATTTTTATGAGAAAAATGTCATTTTTGGACGAAAAATAGCTAAACTTCGAATTTTCCAGTGGTTTTTGGATATGTTTTCAAATATATTATCTACTAATGGCTTGTAAATTGTCATATTAAAATAAGTTGTTTTGCTCGAAATATGAATTTTATAATTTAAAATCGTATTTAAATGGGTAAATAGGTTAATATGAGTTATATTTCGAATCTGGTCATGGAAATTTAGTATGTTGTCACATGCAATGTTACAAGGTGTGTATAAAATATTTGGCTATAATGAAGTCTTTTTGCATGATTTATGAATTTTTGATGAAAAATCACATAAATA
Organism: Silene latifolia; assembly: GCF_048544455.1. Taxonomy (NCBI): domain Eukaryota; kingdom Viridiplantae; phylum Streptophyta; class Magnoliopsida; order Caryophyllales; family Caryophyllaceae; genus Silene; species Silene latifolia. Next base: position 234,850,868 of record NC_133537.1, read on the forward strand.
GTGACTATAATTAGTAATAATGCTAAAACATACTTCATGACTAAAGGAATAACGTCACATGTTGCATTTTATCATATATTTTAGATCTAAAAGTGAAAAGTTGATGAAAATAATTTTTCTCATATTTTTATGGTCATAATTGTTAAAACCGATAAACCGCAACATTGTTTTTCTCGATAAATTTTCGAAATTTTTAACCTAAGTTTTGAATATTATGAGTGTCATGATAGTTTTCCAGAATGTTCATGAGTTTAAATTTCAAATTTCGAAATTATTTGAAATTTTTATAGTTTAATTTGAAGTTTATAGCATAATTTTGTATTTTGGGTCCATTTATGAACAATATTAAGAAATCAAGTTTAATTATTGTCAAAATATTAGTGGAGACTAATTTTTGAGTCCTAAGATGGTTAGGGTAATTAACTTGTACATAAATATGAATTTATGTAATTATTGTGATTTTAACAAGTTAAATCACGCAAATCCATAAAAACCGATAAAATATACGATATTGGCTCATAAAAGGCGATTTAGTATAAAATTGAGCATGTTCATACATATTATAATGCTGAATTTTATTTATGATTGTCATATTTTAATTTTATGTAATTTTTGAATTATGTAATTTTACTTAGTATGGCCTTAGTTTTAATTGGTATTACCCGAAATGTATGGGAATATCAATTCGGTTGTAATTATTGTGATCTCGTATCACCGTTTTATAATTTAATAGATTTAAATTTTAATAACAAATGTATAATAGGAAATTATGTAATTCATTTTGTAATTTAATTATTCCGGAGTTCCTTGAAGATGGTGCCATTCGAGAAGGCGATCCATCAAAGAAAGTGTTGCCTTGAAGTGCGTGCCAAGACCGAAGTTCAAGGGACCAAAGGAGTTGGTTTCTGAATTTGTAATAGTTTATTAGATTTACTATTTTAGGAAGGCCATACTAGGATTTTATTTTTATGGTTTGCATTTTATTTATGTGTTGCATGCATCACTAAATCGCCATAACTAAACATGCATTTTAAATAACGTTTATCGACCGTGTCAATTACAATTATCGTAGTTCACCGCTTTAGTTCACTTAAAACGTGATAGATAATAAGTTGACATGACCTCTCGCTAAAACAAACAATTGAGACTTAGCCTTACCAAAAAGTAGAAACCATGAAAACCTATTTCGTGAGGGAGTGCGCTCGGCCACACCGGGGTACAAACCTTGTTATGTAGGGGAAGTGGGTGATAAATGTCTATCCACCGAATTCATGTTGATAAGGGATTAATCGGCTACACCGTGCCCAAGTTAATGTGAATTTGGATCATGGACACATTTATTCGAAATTTGGGTTGAACTCAACAAAAGTATTCTCGACCATAGCCGGATGTGTTTTGGGCTAAAGATAAATATTAATGTAATTTTATCGACCAAGAGTTCTAAAATTAGAATCGATTAAAGAGTTAATCCACCGAGTTATATTGATAAGGGATGAATCGGCTACACCGTGCCCAAGTTAATATGAATTTGGATCTTGGAATCATTTATCATTGTTGGGTAGAGGTCACTATGTAAATGCTTTACTTGTTAAATTATTTACAAGTATTATTATAACGATGAATGTTTTGTTTTTCTTTTTTTTTTTCCGTTATCATATTGTTCTATTTCTTTACCTCAATTTATACGATATCATTTCGATTTTAATTCAAATCTCCATTAAAACATCGTAACTAAAGACAAATATGAATTTTCTTCTAAAACCTCGTGTTATCCATTGGAAGGATCTCTTGTGAAGAGTATAGATAAAAGTTATTCGTGATCAAAAGGGTTTTTGATTTTTGACTAACATATCTACTTACAATGAATTGTTTCTCATATGCTTAATTGAATTAAGTACTTTGAAACGTTAAATCATTTTGGTAACTAGATTTGTAGGAAATCAAAATTGACCAAAATACCGCAACCACTTCAATGAAAGTTTTAAGACTAAACAAACGAATGAAGAGTAATCTTCATGAATTTCCATTTTACTTCTCTAAGCAAAGACTCATTGAAATAAGTGGGAGCATTCTCTTAACCGTTAAGAAAAGGACGAGGTTCAAAGAAGTAAAATTAGAATGGAATTCATACAAGGTAATGTTAAAAGTAAAGTTATTGAGAATAACGATACTAAACCTATTAATCCCGACCGATAAAGTTTCCATTGTCTTAAGTGTTGGACGCTAGAAAGGAAACTACCCCAAATTATTGAAGAATCAGCAAGTTAGTTGTGGGACATCTAATGAGACCTTCTTCTTTAAATGTTTATTGGATTGACATAAATTTTGCTAGAACTACTTCGTCAATATTAGAAACCGGTGGTGGTTTTCATCATTGTATTTGATACATAGGATGATTAGAATATGACGACTAGCAACAAATGATGTTGAGAGATAGAGTCATTGTGTACTCAATCTAGTTTTGGGTTTAAAGTTGTACTTAATTATGACTATTAAGTGCATAAACTCTGAATAAGAATATAATCTTGTTAAGATACAAAAGAGGTTTCACTTTTGTGACCCTATACACCACGATTTGATGTATGGCTAGCCCATTATCAAGGTGAATATATTCTAAACCAAACTAGAATGATACATCATGTAGATGATGCAAGACTCAAATTGGTAACCCAAGATTAAACCTTAAATTCTGGAATAATGAACGCAAAGCGTTATCGAGTACTCTTGAAACCATTAGATTGTTAATCTTATGGTATATTCATATCTTGTATTCAAAGCAAGATGTCTCGTGCCTTTTGGTTGAAAAGGAGATCGGGGTTGTAAATCATTGATCCAAAATAGGTTGATCATTTTCTTTTACCAACGATTTAAGTTGACGCTAATGTGTTCACTTAATAAGGTAAATAGAGAAATCTTTGAAGAAATTCAAAGAGTTCAAAGAATCACGATTTAGTCGTGATGGGATTATCAAAGTGAAGACTTTGATATAAGCCAAAGGAAATGTGATATAGTATCACAAATTAATCTCTCTTAGCACACATTATGAGATAATGTGTGGTTGGATAAAGAAATCAAACGCTATTCGATATGGTTTGGACTTCAATCAAGTTACTTTGAGTTACTTGATCCTTTTGGGGATTTTATCATTTTGTCTAAATTATTTTTCCACTAAATCTAAAACGAATCATATGAGATATGAAATGGTAGGGTACCATGTTTGTAAGTTTTCAAAAGAAACAAAAGCTCATTTTCCCTTACTATAATCACGAGTACAACGGGTTTGTGGCTCGTGAAGCTGTATTTCTAGAATACAAGTTTATTTCTAGAAGACAGAGTGGGAGAAATTATTCAAGAGCCATAAAGAATGTTATGTCGCAAGAAACTGGTCTTTCTTGGCTACAAAGAATGTTATGTCGCAAGAAACTGGTCTTTCTTGGCTACATGAGACGTTTTGTGTAAGGCGTTGTTTCTTCAAAACCTAGGAGGTTAAAGTCATCACTTGTTGAAGATGATGAATTAGTGTTACTTTTAGAAAGTAAAGAGCTTGCAACTTACAAAGAAATTGTTTGATTCAAGTTGATTACTTCTGGAAAGTAATGAACTTATGATTTACATGAGAGTGTTTAAGTCACAACTCAATACAAAGCTTAGAGCCATGAAAATCCGAAATAAATTCCAAGTGAATTGTTAGATATCAAAGCTTGATTGGTAGCAAAGGGTTTTGCACTAGTTGAAATGCTTAAGTCTATTTGGATCTTCTGAGGGATTGTGTTTCATTATGAGATATATATAGCGAGTGAATCTAAAACCCACTTCTTCAATTAGAAGGAATGTATTCAATACAAGTCTTGAGTTTTGTAGATTCATGCCATCCTAAGATAATGTGAAACTTAAGAGAGGGTCTTAAGTAGGACATCAATGAGTTGGAATCAAGGTTTTGATCATGTTATAAAACTTTTATCGATAGGTCGAGAAGTTGTGTTTATACATAAAGTTTAGTGGGAGTTACGGTAATTTTAATTAGTCTAACATGTGGATGACATATTGATCATTAGGAATGATTTAAGACTTGGAGATATATAATACATCTTTAATATCCAGATTTATGGAGATAAATCCACATGATATTAGCGTCAAATAAGAAGTCTTATGTTGATAACATTCATGACTAGTTCAATCAAGTTGAACATATTTGATTGATTCCATTTTCTTCCGCTACCGGATCAATTAAATGAGTAATGATGTATAACACTTCATATACTTTGAGTATGATGAATTGTTTCAAATCGAATTTAAGTAATAGTTACCAAATAGCCATATTGATTATTCTTAAGTTCTTGAAGAAGCATTAAAGATGCAAAGTTAAGTGTTTTTGCAATTCACACATTTGTGTAAAGGCTTACACTAATGACTGTTGAGATTGTATAAGGTTTCGGACAAAAACCGTATTCGAAACACCTAAAGATGGTTAAGGAACCATTGTGGCTATGTTATTTAAGAAGTGGATTTGCTAGAATTGTTCTAGGCAATAAAGAACAATGAGAGATTCTTTCAACGAAAATTGAGTACACTTGCAATCATGAGATGTGCAAGAGGATGGATCCCGCACACTGTGAAAACAGTGGGAGCTATTCTAAGGCTAGAGAGCTTATGTCTAGATTGGATCTAGACACGTACTCAGAAAGTTTTGTAATGCAAATGTATACATTACAAAGGAAAATGAGTATGTAGTAAGGTTGAGTAAGGTACAAGAAGTTGATAAAACCTACTAACCAAAGCCTTATCATAGGCTTAACATGATGAGTCATGTCATATGTCATTTCAATTGCATTAAGATGAACAACTACATATAACATAAAAAATTGATTATAAAAATATGAAGTAGTAATCAGGTATTGACTATTCATATGAGATAATCACATTTGTCGTTCGAGTTTTTAAATCTAAAAACTCCTTTTATACTTTGTTACATCCAAATGGGTTGTAGAGACAATATTGAACCCCGTTAATGTGAACTCGGATTAACATGGTATTTGCCCATAGTAACTTGTATGAGGTGACGTCTCGAAGTGACTAGAGTGTGATGCGATTGATGGCAAGTTCAAGTGCCATAGAGTCATATGAGATGACTAGTCGATCACATATGCAGACTGTTAAAAACACTCTGTCGGGCAGTGACCGCTTATAGAGTTCTGGCAAATTTATAAAGCCTGGTCGTAGCGAGAGCTACTATAGTATTCTAATGAGTTGATTCTTTTGACTAAAGACTGTTCGCCTAAGGTGGCACGGTTTCAGATTAACTTTGATTTATGTTACTACGACCTTCGTAAATGGGGTCAAATGGGCATATTTTGGGTTATGATGGCTGTGGCTAGTCGAAGGGAATAGTGCGATAGGAATTGTCCACCCCCTTGTCAGGGTTAAAACAATATCTCAGGGCCACTCGAGAAGTAATGAACTGGAAATGCGTGGCCACGCTCGGAAGGTATCTATGGTAGATAATTCTAGTCAAATCAGTTATTCTCCAGATCGAGGAAACCACTCTCGATATGATCACTTGCAAGTACGACCTGAAAGACACCTTGCATTGAGTGGGAGATAGTAATAGGACAAGAGAATTGGTGACGCACACTTGTCAAGGACAAGTGGGAGATTGTTGGAGTGTCCCCGACAATAATGCGATCACAATTGTCGATCATGATGATCACATGTTTAAATCTCTATTTTTAAGAATACGTAAGGGATGATTCATTTTATAGTCAACTGATCAACATTAATCGGTAACGATTGGCTTGCTAGAGTTTGACGTTACTGTCGTGGGACGGTGGTGGTCAGTTGATCCCTTAAGGTCACACCTAAAGGATGATGCCCTAATCTGTAAAGTTGATTAATTGTATGACGATACAAGTTAATCAATTACTTAAAATTGAACAATTCAATTTGTGAGTGAGAATATTGATATCTTATTGTAATGGGATTAAATAAGATTTATTTTAGTAATTGAAATACTTTATTACTAAAATTGTTTATTGTTTGAGAAACAATAAAGATAAGAATGAATGATTAATTATAATTACAAGATATTGTGAATTATAATTAAATGACCCATTTTATTTATGTGATCAAGTATCACTAGTCAATTTATTGTATGTAATTTAATTAATTTATAAAATGATATTTATGTGATAAATATGCATTAAATTATTTAATAACATGTAACATACTACATGTGACATATTGTGTGACAAATGACAAATTGGCAAAATAAAATGGTGGTCCATATTATGTGAATGAACCGAAATGGAGGGAGTATTTAGTGGATTGTGGGTTATATTATTTTATGTGATAGATAATATATTATTATGACTATTGTAGACTAGCCTTACAAACCTACACTACTTTCTTACACACCTACATATTTAGAAAAGAGTAAAAGAAAAAGGAGATGCCATATTTTGGCATATTCCCTTCCTCTTTCACGGTTCCCTTCCTCTTTTATGATGGGAATTTGTTCTCATTTTGTCTCTTACCATTCATTAATATTCACATGCATTAATCTCTCTTATTGTTGTTCATCTTTCTCTAAAAACTTGGGAAATGATGATCCAAATTGTTCAATCACATTACTAATATTATTAATGTAATATATGAGTATTAGTAATCAATTTTAAGATAAACTACTAAACAAATATCTAGCACATATTATTTAGTAGAGATAAGGGATAATCTTGGGTGCAATCAAGAGGAGTGGCTTCTATACTTGAAGTCTTTGGAGGATCATCCGATTACTCATCATAGCTCAAGAACAAGTGAATGTAGGAGACCTTACTTGTGCCCATAAACCAAAATATTCAATGTAAGGAACCGGTTTTTCCTCTACACTTATTTATATGCTTTGCATGCATAAGATCCTTAAGTTTTTATGACTAAAACTTTAAACTAGAATATGTGATATTTAAAATATGATTTCCTTCAATGTCAACTTCCTTCTTGCTCCACATGGTGTGGATATGTTGGCTCTTATCAACATCTTTTCAATTCGATGTGTTGCTAATGTTTCGGAGGTGGCTAGGAGAAGGGCTCTTGCCTTTTGCCTTGTCCATGTATACATCTTTGTTGATGCTTTGAAGAAGGAGGGACCAAAATGCTATGGTCGCATGACCCTTGTTCATGTGGTCGAGCAAATGGAGCATGATAGAGATCCATCATGGTTGGTGCTTTGCGAGATCATCCAAGCTTTGGACAAGGAAGGCTCTTGTGGAGAAGATCCATCATTCGGATCCCCAAGGATCCTCCAAGTGTGGCTATTGGAGAGGCTAAGGTATGTAGAGCCTCCAGTTGATTCTTATTCTTATTCCTTCCGTCACCTTACCAAAAGGAAGAAGTTCTACTCGGATAGTTTTGCTTCCACCGAGGCTTATTGGGCCGCAAGATTGGCGGAGGAGGGTGGTCCTCACATCCGTTGGGTGGTGCCATGGTGGCACTTGAGGTCCTTCACAGGGTTGCCTACTTCGGCCGCTAGTTCTTATTCTTTGATGGTGGTGGGTTTGAAGGTTGCTTCCTTCATCTATCCCGAAAGGCTCATGAGGCAAATGGGGCGTCAACAAAAGGTGCCCGCTCAAGATACCCTTGTCCAAGAGAATGTATTCCGGAACTCCGAGCTTGTGGAAGTCTTCGAAAGATGGTGGACCGCTCGGCCGCTTTGGGAGGTACCAAACCCCATTGCCACGACATGGGTGACTCCCTCTTATGTCAAGTGGTCAAGATCTTCGTCCTTGGAGGAGAGGTCCAAATTCCGTAAGGACGAGGTTGTCGACTTGAAGTATCGAGAGGTTGGCAAGGCCAACCGTGCCTTCTTTGAGGAGTACGTTGATGGAGTTAGCCCTGATGTGATGAGGCCACCAAAGAGGAGAAGCTGGGGTCCCAAAAATGTAGTGGGTCGTGCATGGGATCGTTTCGGGCCAAATATGGGGTCTTGCACTAGACCGGAGGTCATTGCCGTTGTAGATCCGTTGAGGATCCGTTCCGAGGAGGAAATCCATGCTATGCGGGCCAACAAGAAGAACAAGGGGAAGATGTACCCCGAAGGGAAAGGCAAGAGTAGAATGGAAGAGTGAAGACCTCCATTACCCTACTTAATTATTATGTTGTATTAGTGTTGTGAGTTTTTATTATGTTGTACTAGCTATGTTTTGTGTGTTTTGTGCTAGTTTTATTATGTGAGGTGTTTTAGCCGACACCTTAGCTTTGACAAGTTGTAGACTCGTTGAGCTTTATTTGTTATTGAATCTGTAATCCCTCCCATTATTAATTAAATAAGAGGATTACTCGTGTCGAAATTGTGAACGCTTGTTTCTTCCATCCATTTTGTAAAGGCAATTCGATTTGAATCGTCCTAGACATTTGCACTTGGAAAAGTGGGATTTTTGTGGGAAGGGAGAAAGGCTTCTTTTGTATTTTTGTGGGAAAGGGAATGGTTTTCCCTTTCTTTTTTTATGGGGATGTTTTTTTTTTGTTTTGATTATGGGGATGGTTGTATCCTTCTTATGTAAGAAAGGACTACCTATGTACCCACCTGAAGAGGTGAAATCAAACCATGGTCGCAGTTCGAAATGTTTTGTGAATTTGATTGGGTTTTGTGGTTGTATCCCTCATGTATAAGAGGGACTACCTACGTATCCACCTAAACAGGTGAAATCAAACCATGATCGTAGTTTAGATGTTTTGTTTGTTTAAGTGCAAATGGATGTTGCCTTTGACAAATCAAAGGACATTTGAAATGGACAAGGTGCCGCAACTTAGACTCGATAAAACATGCAATTTCAAATCAGAACGCATTTGAGGAACTTGACTTGAAAAGGGTTGAGTTGGTTGCTAGTTGTAAAACTAGGCTGAGGTCGTTGGTTGCTATGGTTCAAGGGTAGTATTTCTTGAGTTGGTCCAGGTTGGTCTGGGTTTGTAAAATCCTCCTTATCTAGGCCACTCAGTCTGACTGCGCCCCCCGAAAGTATTTTCTTGAGCAGGTATGGCCCGGCCCAGTTGGGTTTGAATTTTCCCCTCGGATCGACGGGTAATGGTGCTCGAACCGATTTGAGGACCAAGTCGCCTTCTAGGATGTTCATGGGTTTGAATTTCTTGTTGAATGCCCGTTATATACGTCATTGGTATAGCTGGACGTTGTGCAAGGCGTTAAGCTGCCACTCGTCTAGAAGAGTGAGTTGCTCGTACCTTCGACGGGTCCATTCCGCCTCAGGGACTTGACTCTCCAGTAGGATGCGTAGAGAAGGGACCTCTAACTCTACTAGTTGAACTGCCTCCATACTGTATGCTAGGTAGAAGGGTGTGGCGCCTGTCGGTGTTCGAATGGAGGTTCGGTATCCCCAAAGTGCGAATGGGAGTTTGCTCGGCCAATCGCGGTAGTTGTCTCGCATTTTCTTGATAATGGTGACAAAAGTTTTGTAAGCTGCCTCCACCGCTCCGTTGGTTTGGGGACGGTAAGGGGATGATCGATGTCGTTTGATCTTGTATTTGTCCAGCAAGGCCTGAGTTTCCGCCCGGAAGTGAGAGCCTTGATCGCTGATGATTTCATGGGGTACCCCATATCTGCAGATGATGTTATTTTGGATGAACTTGGCCACTTGTTTGGCCATCAAGATTGCATATGACTGTGCTTCCACCCATTTGGTGAAGTAATCGATGGCGACGAGGATGATGCAATGCCCCTTAGTGCCTATCGGGTTGACTTTCCCTGATGTCGATGCCCTAGGTTGAGAAAGGCCAGGGTGACGTCATGGTGTATAAAAGGAATGGTGGTATGTGTTGCATGTTGGCGAAGATTTGGAAATTGTGGCAATGTTTGACGTAGTTACGACAATTGGCTTCCATGGTGGTCCAGTAGTAACCTAGCCGCATGATCTTCCGGGTAAGCATCATTGCGCTCATGTGAGGGCCACATTCTCCGTCGTGGACCTCTCCCATGACTTTTTTAGCTTTGTGATGGTCAATGCAAAGGAGGAGAATTCCTTGGGGTGTTCTTTTGTATAATTGGTCTTGGTTTATCTCGAATTGTGATGCAAGTAAACGGATGGCTCTTTGTCCTCTTTGATCAGAGTTGGGAGGGAATTCATTTTTGGTTTTGTAGTTGAGGATGGCTTGGTACCAAGGTTCGTCATGGCTTTCCTCTTCGTCGTTGATGGCACAAATGTGAGTTGGCTCGCTCCTTCTCTCGACACATAGGGGCATCGATGTCATGTCGTCAGGTATATTGACGAGTGCGGCAAGTTTTGCCAGGGCTTCAGCAAATTGATTTTTCTCTCGTGGCAAGTGGAAGTAGTCGATTTGGTCGAAGAACTCGGCCTCTTGATTGATTTTCGCTCGGTAGGGAGCTAAGCTGTCACTTTGGATTTTCCATGATCCGGACACCTGATTGACGATGAGCGAGGAATAGCCGTGGACCCTCAGTCTCTTGATGCCAAGTGTGATGGCCGCTTGTAGACCGATGAGGCATGCTTCATATTCAGCGGCATTGTTGGTGACGGCAAAGTCTAGTTTGACCGAGATTGGAACATGTTCTCCCTCTGGTGATATTAGAAGGATTCCTATCCCGAAGCCTCTTAGGTTAGATGCACCGTCGAAGTATAGGTCCCATGCATCGGAATCGGCACAAAGGATGTCCTCGTCAGGAAGTGACCATGTATCGGTCGTTGGATCTTCGTTGACGGGATTCTCTTCTAGGAAATCGGCGATTGCTCTTCCCTTGATAACCTTGAGGGGTACCAACTTGAGATCGAACTCGGACAACATGAGTGTCCACCTAGACAGCCTTCCGTTTAGTACGAGTTTTTAGAAGATATATTTGACCGGGTCCATCTTGGAGTAGATGTGGACCGTGTAGCTGAGCATGTAATGCCGTAGCTTCTTTGACGACCATGCTAGGGCAAGGCATGTCTTTTCCAGTTGGATGTACATTGTCTCATACTCAATGAACTTTTTACAGATGTAGTAGATGGCTCGTTCTTCACCGTCGACTGTTTGTGCTAGCATTGCTCACATGGCTTTGTCAGTAACAGTCAGGTATAGGGATAAAGGGATCCCTGGTTGAGGTGGCATGAGGACAGGAGGTTTGGATAGGATTTCCTTTATCATGTCGAAGGCTTTTTGGCAATCGTCATCCCAATCAGTGTGATCGGAGGCGCGGAGTTTCTTGATGATTGGTTCACAAATCATGGTGCACTTGGCAATGAAGCGGATGATGTATTGAACCTGACCGAGATATCCCTGAATCTCCTTCTCATTATTAGACCGTGGCATTTGTTGAAGGGCTTTGATTTTGGTTGGATCAATTCCTCTTTTGCTGACAATATGTCCCAAGAGTTTTCCGGAGGTAACTCCGAATGCACACTTCTGAGATTTAGTCTTATGTTATATTTCCGCAGACGAGCGAAGAATTTCCGAAGGGCGTTGATGTGGCCGTCCCGTTCTCTTTATTTGACAATCATGTCATCGACATATACCTCTACCTCCTTGTGCATCACATCATGTAGGAGAGTGGTAGCGGTTCTTTGATAGGTTGCTCCAGCGTTGATGAGACCGAAAGGCATTACCGTGTAGCAATATGTACCCCACTGTGTAGTGAATGCAGTCTTGTGCATGTCCTCCTCAGCCATTTTAATCTGGTTGTACCCAGCATACCCATCTATGAATGATAGGAGGGCGTGTTCGGCAGTATTGTCCACCAGAATGTCAACATGTGGTAAAGGGAAGTCGTCCTTTGGACTCGCCTTGTTCAGATCCCTGAAGTCGATGCAAACCCGAATTCTCCCGTCTTTCTTCGGTACAAGAACAATGTTGGCTACCCAGTCAGAGTATTCAGAATCCTTGATGAAACCAACCTTGAATTGTTTGTCTTCTTCTTCCTTGATTTTTAGGGCCCATTCAGGACGCATCCAGCGCAGCTTTTGCTTCACGGGTTTGGCTCAGGGCTTAATGGGTATCTGGTGTTCAGCAATTTCCCTGCCAATCCCAGGCATATCTCTGTAGGACCAGGCGAAAATATCCATGTATTCGTGGAGGAGGTTAATGAATTGTTGTCTTTCCGAGGGATCCAGGGTTGTCCCTATCCTAAGTTCTTGAGGTGTGTTGTCGGTTCCTACGTTAATAGGTTCATTCTCCTCAATGACGGGGGTTCTGGTTTCCCGTTTTTCAAGTTCTTTGGCTAGGTGAGGTGGGTAGTCGCTCAAGTTCAATTCCTCATAGTCATTCAGAATTGCATTGCAGTTAAATTGAGACGAGTCATAAGAAAACTTAGCGTTCATTAAGTTGAAATGAGCGAAAAGCTCAGAGAGAACAGACATCTCATGGTCAGTCAGAGGCGACACAACAGAGGAAGTGGCCCCTGGAATAGGCTCTAGGTTGTCACCTTTCACGGGAGTGGGGATGACCCTAGTAGACTCAGCCTCTGAATCAGCCACGACTTTGTGATAAAACAGTGGGAAGGGGACCTTGATTGGGACATCAGGAGTGTTAGGAGCTATGACAGACTCTGACTCCGACTCAGATTCAGATTCAGATTCTTCACTTCGCTCTTTGAACATAGGGCCTTCTCCAGTTGTGATCTTAAGAATGCGGCCTTGGCGATCGGTCCACTTGACGGTTTTTTCTCTAGCCCTGTTGATAATGTCCTTGTAGTCGAGGCGCTTGATGTTATCCTCTTCAAAGAGGAGAGTGACAGCTTGTCCGTCGAGGCATGAGGATGGCTTAGACTCGGTTGATGCAGCTTCGGTGTTGTAAGGGATGAAGTAGCAGTCCTGGAAGACTTCCACACCCGGGTACCTTGTCTTGGTCACAGAGTCATAGATCGGCTCCAGAAAGCCATGGTAGAGCTCAGACTCTCCCTCGGGGACAAAGTATCCATTAAGGGTCAGATGATAGGGACGGAGGATAACCCCGTTCTTCTTGCGCTTTCAAACTAGGAGGTTCATTTCCTCAATATCTTCATCGGTAGGCTCGTAGCCCAGTCCAAAGGGGATGTTGGGGACCTTATCCTGTTTCAAATGAGGGAAGGTGCTCTTCAGTGGATTGAGAGGTAAACCCGGGAAGTAACCCTGGCGCATCAGAATGCGGTTGACTGTGAGGTAGGCAAACGGATCACAATCAGAATATGTTGACTCGTTAGTTATGACGTTCACGGCTTGGAATCCCCACATTTCATTATCGTCCTCCTCAATGGTTTGGGAGGCTATTCCCTTCTCATGACGAATTTGATTAGGGAAGCAGGAATTGTGATTGTTTTCCCGTTGAAGGGGACCCTGATCTTATGGTGGAGAGTTGAGGTAACTGCCTTGACGGCGTGAATCCAGGGACGTCGCAGGAGCATGTTGAAGGAGGCGTCGATGTCGACTACCTGAAAACTGGTTTGCCTTTCCAGTGGTCCGGTTGCGACGGTTAGAGTGATAAGTCCTGCGACCTTACGACAAGTGCCATCATAAGCGCGTACTCCTTGATTTGTTGGGACCAAATTAGCTTCTTTGATACCCAGTTTGTGAGCCGTTTTGAGGGGAATGACATTCACTGCGGATCTGTCATCCACAAGGACCATGGGCACATTCTTCTTGAGACATTGTAAGGTGATGTACAAGCCAAGATTATGATTGGTTCCGAAGGGAGGGATATCTTCGTCAGAGAAGACGACCGGGTTGTTCAAGTCAGGGGCGTCCCTTGTCATATGTGCCACTATTTCTTCCGGGGAGGATGTAGAGGGCACAGTTAATTTTCCCAAGGCTTGTAGCAAAGCCTGCCGATGCTCAAAGGATGTCGCGATCAGTTGCCAAATTGAGATTTTGGCTTTTGCCTTCTGAAGCTGTTTGAGGATCGAATTCTCGGGAGCCCTTGGTTGAGTGCCCATGTCCGGGACAATTTGGTCATTCCTTGTTGGAACGCCCGTTGTATTGTTTGGGTTTTGATATGGTCGTCCGGACCGGGTAAGGTGGCCAATTATTTTTGCCTGCTTCCCTGGGACGATATAGACATCTTCAACATCATCTTTCCAGATGCCATTAATTTCTGAATTCCGAGGGTACCTTGGAGGGGTATTCCTCGGTGGGCAGTATTTGTGAGGGACATTTTTTTGGGGGTGATTCTTGTGAGGGTAATTATTGTGGGGTTGATTATTGTGAGGGTGATTATCGTGAGGTGCATGCCAGAATGGTCGCGGGAGCAATCCATCTTGGTGAGGGTAGTTTTGGGCGCTCGGGGGATAATCCCTCGGGCGTGGTGGTGGATGATTAAAGATAAGTTGACGGTAGGCATCGTCAAGTCGGGTGATTCTTTCGGAGAGACTGGCTATGGCTTCCTCAACCTGTTGGAACATGGCGAGCATAGTGGCGGCACTGAACACAAATACCCCGTCCGAGGGATCTTTTTCCAAGGCATTCACCTCGTCATCAACTGGCAGTATGAGGTGAGAGTAGTCCAGGGTCGGCTCATCGTCGGAGATGGCGTGGATTCCCAAAGGGTTTGTTTTGTTGTTTGGCTTAGTCGGCGGGGGTAAAGGCAATTCCCCTTTCTCAATCATGTCTTGGATGATGTGTTTGAGTTTGAAGCAGATTTCTATGTCATGCCCTTTCCTTCGATGGTACTGCCAGTAGGCGTTAGGGTTCCAGAAGCGGGATTTCTTAGCATCGGTTGGATCCGGGGTGGGTCCGATTGGTTGTAACTTCCCCTGGTCCATGAGCCTCTTCGGGGCGCTTGCATAAGTTGACCCTATATTAGTGAACACTCTCTGGGGGCGCTCAGCTCTCTTAGTGGTTGGTTCAACAAGGTTGACCTTATCGATCTTGTTCGTCTGGCCATAAGGGCGAGATCCGGTTGAGGTGGATCCTGGTAGCCTCTACCGGTGGTCTTGGCTAGGACACCCTTTCGGAGGTCATCTTCAATACATGTCCCGAGGATTTGCAGATCCTGGAAGGTCTTAATGTTTTGGTACCTCAGTAGATTGGCATACACTGGGCGGAGATTGTTGACAAACGTTTCCACCAAGGTCGACTCACTCGGCTTGCTGACCAGCTGAGTACTTACCCTCCTCCAACGGGTTAAGAATTCAGTGAATCCCTCCTTGTCGTTCTGGGTTAGGACCTCAAGAGTACGGGTATTGGCTTGGATTTTAACATTGTCGGCATATTGCTTGGCAAATTTAACTGCAACCTCATCCCAAGTAGTAAGGTTCTTCGGATCAAGGGAGTAGTACCATTGGCGAGGGATCGGTTCCAAAGATGATGGAAAGATCCGGCTGAAAAGTTCCTGTTTAACCCCTTTTATGGCCATGTAGTCTTTGAAGGCACGGATATGATTGAGTGGGTCTTCCACTCCTTTGAACTTGGGCACATCGGTCAGGGTAAAGTTGTCGGGTAGCTGATCCCCAACAGGTTCGAACCTTCGGTTGTTCTCAAGATGGATATTGTTACCCCGGGCTAGGAGCTGTTCTTCCAAGAGCTTTAGCCTCTTCTCAGTTTCAGTCAGAGGTGGAGTGTTATGTTCTCTAGTTTCTTTGTTTTCCAGGGTGTCGATACGAGTCTCGACACGGTCCAGGGTGACCTTAAGAGCGGTGAGCAGGCCGGCTAGCTGAGCAGTTGTGACATCTCTGTTGTTATCATTGTTGTTGTTGGACGAAGCTGAAGACGGGGCCATGGCTCTTAGGCAGAAAAACGGCTCACATTAGAACTCGATCCGACACGGTTCAAAGACTGAACGCAGACAACACGAAGGATGAGACAAAGAGCAGACTCAATAAGACGAGGATGACCGTGTGTGGTACCTCGGTGCTGACTCGATTTATGATGTGACGGTGTTGACCGAACTTTTACAATGTGTCCAATGTAACATCGTGACGCCATTGGACAAGTCTCGTGGTGAGACGACTCATAAGTAAAGACCCATAAGTACGTTTGCTTCGACTCGATAGACACAAGGCGGAATTGGAATGGTGGACTGAAGTTTTCGAAAATAGAAATTTTCAAAAAGATTCATTTGTCACTTTGTGGACGGCTTCCGAAGATAAAGAACTCCGCAAGTCGGTCAGTTGAAAGGGTTGTCTTAAGTTTATTTACAAAAGACGGTTTTGAGTTTGAGTCAGCTCGGAAAACAATGTACTGTTTCCCAAGACGGTTTCTTTTTTAAATTCAAAATTGTATGTTTTGAAAATCTGGTTTGAAATGTTTGAAGAGGTCTCGGGGACGGTGTATGGTCCTCGGGATCTCGAAAGTGTCTCGAGAAAAGGGTGTGTGCTTTTCAAGGGTTTTGAAAGAGCCATTGTCGGCGCGAAACAGGTTAAAGTACGTGTCTAGACGCGGCAATTATAACGGCGTAAAAAGGTGATTTTAAAATGGTTGTAGAGAACCGAGTTCGAAAATCGTCATTACGACGGCCTAGAAAGGCGTGTTTAAATGGTTATAAAAACCGGGTTTGAAAATCGTCATTACGACGGTCTAGAAAGGCGTGTTGAAATGGTTATAAAAAACCAGGTTTGAAAATAGTCATTACGACGGCCTAGAAAGGCGTGTTGAAATGGTTATAAGAAACCGGGTTTGAAAATTGTTATTATGACGGCCCAGAAAGGCTTGTTGAAATGCGACGGTCGGCGAAAGACCGAGGTTTTAAATGGCCATTATAACGGCGCAAAAGGTGTTTTTGAAGGTTTGAAAATGTCACAGAAGGACTTATGATCAAGTAGCACATAAGCACTCACAGTTTCGTTATATTATGCATAATGTTGACACGGGTTTTGGCTTAGAAGGGTGGGTTACACACCAAGCAGTCAAACCCCGATTTTCGAGAGGGATACCAATCCAAACAAAATGTGTAAGGAGGGTGCCCTAGCCTCGTGCTCGAAGGTGATGAAAGCTCTTTGACGAAACAGAAATGTGTAACGTCAATTGTATGCTTGACTCAATCGGGATTCGAAACACGGGGATGAGAAAACTCACGCCGACAAGACGAGCCAATTGGTCGAAAAGGGTTAGGTTATGGGCCTGGACAAGGAACCCGACCGTGACCGTAATATCAATTAATGCATTCCAACCAAAACCTCGTTCGAGTCTCACCATCTAGGGATCACAAAGACGTAAGTGTCCTAGTTTTCCCCAGCGGAGTCGCCAATCTGTGGACGTAGCCACCTGCGTATGCCAAACCGATCTGTGGACAATGGCAGCGGTCTTTTGAAAGTCACGCTCGACGGCGTAAAGATGCTTTCGACCGGATCGTTTTAGATCAGTCGGTTTCGTCTTAGTAAGGGTCTCGAAACGATTAGAGATGTTCGGAGTTGCCACCATCCACTTTATACCTCGGTCAAACGAAGCACAAAGCACTGTTTGACATAGGAACTAAAGATAAGGAATCGTCCCTCTATAGCATCCTATCTCTAGAATGACTCTCGTACGCCCTGGATAAGGTCGTCCACTATCCAAAGTTTCTGAGTAAGAGGTGAAGGTACAAATTGGGAAGCCCTTTAATCAGACACCCAATCCCGCCCGCGGTAGCGGCCTCTACTGATCGATCTTGGTTGGTTGAATGCAAAAGTTGATAAAACGGTTTAAATGCATGAATGCGCATCCAATAGTTTAAACCTAACATGTGAGAGCTTTCTAAGTCGGTTGATTTATTCCAAGTATCAAGTATAAGATGTCGAGTTGGATTTATGATTGATTCGCATGCATGACGGAAATTAAACATCCATTTACCGAATTAGGTTTATGGTGCATAACGTGATCCATTTGTCTTAGTAAGGCATTTTGAAAATACGATTTTTGAATGTGCAGGTTAGTCGTCTAATCCGTCCTATATCCGGGTTAGCCGGAGTCGGGATCGTCCTTGACTAATGCTGGAAAGGGAGCAGACCTTGCACCAGGCAGCACATGAGGCGCGAGCCTGTTGGCGATGCAAGGGGGTCTCCCCTGGTTTTGAAAATAGGAAAAGAAATGGCATTTTTAGGCGCGGGTCAGTCAACGGTGTAAGACGCATTCTAACCATTGAAAAACGTATATAAAACGTATTGAAAATGGGTATTTGGACCCGTTTTGGTTTGAAAGGACCGTTTAGGTCGTATTTGTGTTGATTTGAGGAACGAGACTTGTATAATCATCATTGTTTTGATGATATTCGATGTCGGGTTCAACTTTATAAGCTTGACATGAATAGTTTTGAAAATAGTTAAGAACTAATTGTTTTAAGTTCATTTGAATATAATTAGTCGATACTCATCATCGTACTCGGGTTAAAATTCGACATGGTATGTAGAACCAAGGATGACTTTGTGTTGGTGACTAATACATTTATTTTGCAAATTTAAAGAAATGATGAAAGGCTTTAAAATACCTTCCAAAATGCAAAGAAATGAAATAAAAGGCTTTAAAATACCTCTTAAATGTAATTAACCAAATATTATCACTGAAACACGGATTAAACCGTCATGGTATTAGGAACCAAGGGTGAAAAATGTTTTACTGTTAAAAACTTGTAAAAGCAAATAAAATAAAAGAGGTTTGAAAATATTTGAAATGGTAAAAACCAATTACAAATATGAAAGTGAATTAATGAGGAAAGACGAGAACAAACATGGTCGGGTCTGACCTGGACACCCCATTGAGGCGCGAGCCTCTGTGCAGAACAAGGGGCTTCTGTCTCAAGCCAAAACTCATTTTTGGCTCGTCTAACCCTATGTTTTGGATCGTGTTATGCATGATTTAGCATGTTATAGTCATGAAATAAGAAAAGACATGATAAAAGAAGGATTTTTACACTCTCGTACTTACATGCTTGGTTATGGCGAGAAACCGACGTAAGTGTAACAACTCGTTTGGTCGGAAAAGACTCAGTTTAAAACCGTTTTAGTAAGTAAAAAGAGTGTTTTATTAAGATTAGTGATGGTCTAGTAGTCGAAGTGGTCGGTCAAGTGATTTAATGCACGATGACGGTACCAAACAATGTGTAAGGCTTGTATTTACGATCGGTAGGTCGTAAATACGCGTCGGATTGTGACTTAGGAAGTCGAGTCGAGAATTTTATGGGAGAAAATGTTGGGAAATGTGTCCTCAACAATAGTGCGATCACATGATTTAAATATCATAATTAAATCTCATACTAAGAATACATGAGGGATGATTCTTTATACAGTCGACTGACCGTCATTAATCGGTAATGATTGGCTAACTAGAGTTTGACATTACTGTCGTGTGACGGTTGTGGTCAGTTGATCCCTTTAGGTCACACCTATAGGATGAGGCCCAAATAGATATTTAATTAATTGTATGTGTTACAGATTAATTAATTCCTTAATTATGGGAGTGCAATTTTACGTCTTATTGTAATGTGATTAAATAAGATTTAATTTAGTAATTAAGTGTTAAATTACTAAATTAGTTGAGGTATTATATAAGTTTTGAGGTAGAGGTAATTAGTTATTTAAAGTTACAAGAAGTTGTAATTTTAACCAACTAGTAATTATGGGACCCATTATATGTTGATATAATGGTAGTATACTACTCAAAAAGTGGAGTGTATATTATATTATTAATTGTAATTCTTAAGTGTTAAATGATTACATTAATAATTAATTATGTAAGATAGTTAAACATATGACTTATAATCATTTGTGAGACAAATGTCAAAAGGCATAAATGGACCAAAACGAGTCCAATATTTCGGCCAAAATAGAAGAGCAAAAGATGCTCTTTTGTCTTTGTTGGTTTTTGATTAAAGCATGATAGTGACTTGTCATATGAGCTTTAATCATACCTATACTCTTACACACTCTACCTAAACTAAACAAGAGAGTAAAAACAAAAGAAAAATGATTCCCCACATAAGGAGAGGCCACCGGTTTTGGCTCTCTATATAGAGCATTTGTTGCTCAAATTTTTCTTGTTGTTCTTTGCTTGTTTTCTCTCAAGTTCATCCTCACATGCAATTGCTAAAAATCTCCCACAAATACTAATACACATCAAACTATTACTAGAGGTAGTAATACTAAAAATATTAGTATTATTAAGGTTACATTTCTACTACATATCTAGTTAATATTATAGTAGGAATTTTTGGGATTAATCTTGGGTGCAATTTATTGGAGTGGCTTCTATACTTGGATTATTAGGAAGATCATCCATCATATTTATCTCAAGAACAACTGAAGGAAGGTGACCTTACTTGTGCCCATATTTTCGAAACACATAACAATGTAAGGAACATTGTTTTTCTTATAAATCTTTTATTTGTTATGCATGTACTAGATCTAAAGAACAAATAATTAACAAGTTAATTAGTTCACTATTAGAGGAGTCTAATAATAGGTATATGAACCTAACAAGTGGTATCAGAGCATAAGGTTGTTGCATGCATAATCGGTTATTGTTTTTCCGAGTTAAAAAGTTAACATATAAAACTAAAAATTTGTGATTTATAAGTATAAGCCACGAAATCACCATGAATGTTATATATTCTGGTCCTAAAATGTATTTAGGTCATTTTTATGATTTATGGAAATTTATTGCTCATTTTAATGATTTTTAGTGATTTTATTACATTTTTATGACTAAAATGGGAATTAAAATGCTAAAAATAGTTAAACTAAGTTTCTGACCTTGAAAAATTTATATGACCTCACATGCATATTTTACAAGTTGTGTGTAAAAAGTCAAGTTAATTTGATTAATATTGCATGATTTATGATTTTTATGAGATAAAAATGGATTAAAAGAGGTAAAATGGTTAAAAATTGTTAAATTTAGAATTAAGCCATGATTTTGAAATATGTTGTCATATGCAAGATTTACAGAGTTTATGTAAATTTCTAGATTAAAATATCTTCTTAAGCATGATTTATGGATTTTTAGAGTAAAAACGACATAAATAGTGACTATTTTAGCAATATTAGCTAAAACGTATTTCATGGCTTGAGAAAATTATTTTAAGTTTCATAAATATCCCACTAATCAGATCTAAAGTTTTAAAATTATTGGATTAATTTTCGGATACTTTAAGTATTTTATGAGATAAAAACGATAAAATGCAACTATATTTTCTCAAAATTAATTCGAAAATTTTAACCATTTTTTTTGACATTATGAGTGTCATGGAATTATTCCAGAATGTTCAAAAAATTTAAAATTCAAATTTTGAAATTTTTATAATTTAATTTGAATTTATTTCATATAAATAATGATTTTAAAGTAAAAAATGAGCATAAAATTAAATCAAGTTGAATTATTGTCAAAAATTGAGTGATGACTAATTTTTGAGTCCTAAAAAGGTTATTATCACGCATTTCCATAAAACCGGGTTATATGTACGACATAAGCTAAATAGGGCGATTTGGCACATCATTTGACATGATAGATACATATTATAATGCTGCATATTTCAATTGTTGAATGTCTTTTATTTATATAATTTCGAATTATGTAATTTTATCTTAGTATGGCCTTAGTTTAATCAATATTACCCGTAATGAAAGGGAATATTGATTCGGTTGTAATTTAATGTGATCTTGAATCACTTTTATTTTTATTAGTTTTTCCATTTTAAAAATGTATAATAGGAATAGCTTTGTATTTTTATTATTATTTGTAATTATGGAGCATCTTCACAGACGGTGCCATTCGGAAAGGTGATCCGACGAAGACGGTGTCTTGGGAGGCGTGCCATTTGAAGATTCAAGGGACCAAAGGAGTTGGTTTCCGAATATGCAATAGATTATTTTATTTTCTATTTTAGGAAGGCCATACTAGGAATTTTATTTTTTGCTTTGCATTTCTTTTAATATGTTACATGCATTGCCAAATCGCCATAACAACACATGCATATCATATCGAGTCATCGACCGTGTCAATTATAATTATCGTAGTTCACCGCTTTAGTTCACTTAAAACGTGATAGATAATAAATTGACAAGACCTCTCACATATAATAATTGAGAATTAGCCTTGCCAAAAAGTAGAAACCCATGAATTACCAATTTCATAAGGGAGTTGAGCCGGCTATACCGTAATACAAACCTTGTTACGTTGGCGAAGTGGGGTAGTAAAATGTTATTACATCGAAATTTGGATTGAGCTCAACGGAAGTATTGTTGACCGTAGTCGCATGTGTTCCGGGCTAAAGATGAGAATTAGAGTCATTTTTGTCGACCGAGAGTTCTAAAAGTAGAATCGATTAAAGAGTTAATCCACCGAGTTATATTAATAAGGGATGACTCGGCTTACCGTACACATATTAATATGAATTTGGATCTCGGAATCATTTATGTAGTTGGGTGGAGGTCAATATATAAATGCAATATTTGTAGTTAAATTTACAAATATTATTAAAACGATAAATGATAAATAATTCCTTCATTTCCTATTTTGTAGTCAAATTTGTTTTATCAACCGCAATGGCAACTCCAATCACGTCCGCATCCACTAGTTCCACCACGCTTACCAATGTGTCATGGCTCCGATCCTTCATGGATCGATGTAAGTTAGAAAAGAATGGGTCTAATTTCGCCGATTGGGACGCGCAACTTCGCTTGGCCGCGCAAGGTGATGACAAGCTTCGTTACCTTACCGAGGCATCTCCTACCGAACCTAATGCTAGGTCCACCCCCGCCGCTAGGCAAATCTATGAGGTTTAACAAAAGGATTCAGCCGCGATCAAAAATGTGTTGATCTTTGCTACGGAGGCTGAACTCCAACGAAGTGCTATAAAGATTAGCTCCGCTCATGAGATCTACATGAAGCTTGTGAACATGTTTTCACGAGCTCCTAGGGTCATTCGATATGAGGCGGCTTCCGCATTCTTTGATCTTAACATCAAGGAGGGCCAAAAGGTGGGCCCTCATGTGCTTAAGTTGATGGAGCATGTTGAGACCTTGAAAATGCATAATGTGGAAATTCCCACTGAACTCGTAATTGATCGAATTCTTCATTCCCTCAACAAAATCAAAGCATATGTTCAATTCCGGGTGAATTTTAATATGCAAGATAAGAAAGTTTCCCTTGATGAGTTGCACAAAATGCTTGTGCAAGCCGAAAGGGACATGGGGCTAAGTGTTAGCACCACCAAAGATGTGCTCAATGTCAATCATAAGAGCAAGGGAACCTTCAATAAAGGCGGGAAGAAGGGGAAGAAGCGAACTCCCAACAGGAATATAGCAAAAGCTTGTGAAGCTAGTACCTCTAAGCCCAAGTACAGTACCCCCACCGGGTACAAGTGCCACTATTGTTGTGGTGTTGGGCATTGGAAGAGAAACTGTTCCAAATACCTTGGCGACATCAAAGCTGGAAAGGTTATTCCAGTAGGTATATAACTATCCCTATCTTTTATGTTTCAATCTCAACCTTGGTATGATGATACAAGTTGTGATGATTACCCTTTTTATTGTAAATAGGGCCTCCTACCAAGGACAAAGGCAAGGAGAAGCAAGCCTAGAGGATCATGTGGGAAGCTAGAGTAGCCGACCGTGGTGATGGATCAATGGAAGCTTGGCTTTTATTTGCTTTGTCTTTAATGTTATGATGTATTTTATGTTTTTAGAACTATTTTGATTTCCTTGTGTGACTTGGAAATTGGCTTGTATCCTTTAAACACGGGTTGTATTTTGGATATTTGTGACTTGGTTTGCAACCCAAGTCACTTGTTTTATTATGATTACTTGTTCTAAAAACATCATCATTAATTACTTGCGTAGAGAAATCTTAGATAGACAACTTAAATTGATCAAATAGACGATTATGATGATGGGATCATTATATGTCCATAAGCTATGAATTTGATTCTCCTTATGTCATCATTACTAAAAGTAACAACTTACTTATGTAAGATCAATTAAAGTTATAATGTGTTTTTGAACTCATCAAGTAGGGAATTTACGATACCATATGGACACATTATTCTAAACGGATGGTCAACCATGTGATACCTAGAATAGAGAGTCTATTAAACCATATGACATGAATCAGACTGCCATATTGCATATTATCAAGCTGCCATGTTAGGATGGCCTTTTGAAAGCTAATACATAGTCTAGATAAACACTAATACTCCGTTAAATATATATGTTTGTGACTCACAAAGCTATCTCTCAAGAATATAGATGTATTTCTGAGAGATAGAGTGGGAGTAGATTGTATCGTAACAAACATCTCTTATAGTTGAAATGTTACTTTGTGAAAGTAATAGAATTATAGAGTGGGAGTTGGTATTGAACTATTGTCTATGAAGATAGAATGAGAGCATAGTTCAGTGGGAGTTTATCGCACATGTCTTATTGTTTAAAAATATTACTTTGTGAAAGTGATAGTATCATGACCTTGTTACATACGAGCCATCGCATTACAATCCGAAAATTGTTACTCAAGAGTAGATTTACTTTAAGGTGAGGGTCTCCTCCAAAGTAAATAGAGCTTTACAGTACATAAATGCATAAGATTTACATGAAGATGTTGATCAAAATTAATTATGTTAGGTATTGCCGTATTTCATTTTAATGAAGAATGGCAAATAAGATTAAAATTCGCTTTTCTAAAATGGGAATTTAGAGAAGGAAGTGTTTGAAACACGAAACCTTAGATGAAGATCTAAGAATCCTAACATATTATGCGTAGCTATCTTAAGTGATCTTAGAATGATCTTAAGCTAGCATTAAAGGATTATACTTTTCGTTCATGTGATAATAGTGGATGGGTTCATTCACATGATTGAAGAATCATGATTATATATGAAGTTAAGTGGGAGCTAGAATTGTTTCTCCATATCTTATATGTTGATAACATATTACTTATTGAGTATAATGTACCAATTCTCTCTTCTGGCAAGAGTAATTGAAAGACTTGGAAAAGGATGCAAAGTATTCTAGATTTGACTCGTGATTGGAAAAGTCTTCGAGTTGTCTAGTCACTTTCACACAAATGCACTCATGATTTGTTCTATCCTAGGATTTGTAGTCACATGTTTGGTACTTTACCATTCATGAATCCGGGAAATCTTAGTATAGAAGGTTTTGAATGGTTTGTTTTTGTGGTTGACTCGGTTTGACTCGTTGTTGGAGTCGGGATATGAATTTTGAGTCGGTTTTTGGTCCGGTGTCGGTTTTGACTATAGTTAGTGTCATTGTGACCCCGTTGTCGTGGATTAAACACTCCAGGTACTTTTGAAATTTTTTGAAATGTTTTATTTTTGAAACCGTTTTAAGTTTTCCGACGTAAAGTTGTGCACAAACTGTCGATCAAACGCCGCGATTCCAAAGCATGTAATAGTCCGATAATCATCGGGTGTTTGTTGGAGTCTCAAAAGATACTGGGTATCTAGAGCTATCCAATGCGCGTCCATCTCATACCTACTCAAGAACTGCTCACCATCCCCGAATGGATCACCACAGTTTTTAAACCAATTAAACAGGGTCAATTACTGATTACACAATATAAAATACAACAATATCAACAGTACACACAATCACCCAACTCCGTCACATCTCCAATCACCTGACTAGCTAGAAGGTCTAGCCCTGCCAGATTACCAGTCGCAACCAGGAATCCACACCGCCAGTGTGGGACCGCAGCCGTTCCCATCTAAGCCCCACTCATCAATACCGAGCGAAAACCTAAGTTCCTTAATGTGCACATCCCTCTTGTGACGTGAACCACATGGGGCGAATCAAGGGCGTGAAGCCACTCCCTCAAGTGACTCCACTCAGCCGAAGATGCACCTCACAAACCACAGGCAAACACAATCAACCAGCTATACACCAACAATTACCAATCACCAATTCCAATATGATAAAGATGAACAACAGTAAACCACCAACAACAATCAACCATAAAATACAATGTAATCAATAACCGAGTAGGGAAACTCTACCTGGAAATGCAATTCACCACGATCGTCACAATCAGCTAATCAAAACAGTTCTTCTACAAAATCACCTCTTATAATCACACAATCATACAGTTAATATCTAACCATCACAATACTCCCAAAACCCCCAAAATACCCAATTAGGGTTTTAACTAAAATCAATGAAACGACATAAAAATCATACTAGAATCTTGCCCACGATGCGACTGTCTCAACGACATAAAGAACTCATCGATCCGATGACTCTAGCCCTTAGGATTTGATAGCAATGAGAGAAGAAGAGGCTACGTAACTTTTCTTTTGTGTAAATAGTTTAGAAACAGTGAAAAAATAAAAAGGAAGTGATAAAATAACTTTATATACCATTCTCACGTTGCTATCATAACCCAGGGAAATAACCCATAAAATCGACTCACTCGATCGAGTAAGTCACTTACTCGATCGAGTGCTCCCTACTCGACCGAGTACACATCAGACAGTACACATGTTTGTAACTAAAACTCACTTACTCGACAAAGTAAGCCTTACTCGATAGTGTACCCAACAGCACATAAAACTGTAGTATTATATCAGATTGTGTTGATAGAATTTTAATTGAAAATGTAGTGATTGAAGTAATTTTGGAAGGATAGTAATCTGCTGTAGTCGTTATAAATTAATATTGATGCTGTAATTTTGTGATATTGTTTAGAATCAGCGATGATATTTTATCTTATATGTTGTGATATTATTTCTCAATAGCAAAAAGTTGGAGGGTTTAAGGAAACCTGTGAATATTATATTATTTTGGCTAAAGTGTGATATTATTGTGCGTGAAGTTTGATATTTTTTGGTAATGTTTCTAGAGCAATATGACGTGATACTTATGAAGATATATATTGTTTCTTATAACTGTTTAGAAACTAGCAAATAAAGATATATATATGATACTGTTAATAGCATAGTGTGATATTATTAGCACAATAACTTGATATTGTTTACCATATCATTTGATATTTGTTTTGAAAGAACCAAATCATTTGATATTATTAACATAATAAGGGTGATATTGTTTTATGATATTGTTTACCACATCTTGTGATATTGTTAAGCTAGTAGTGTGATATTGTTTACAACATCTTGCGATATTGTTAAGCCAATAGTGTGATATTGTTTACCACATCTTGTGATATTGTTAAATTAATAGTGTGATATTGTTCTCAAAGTCATTTGATATTCTGTCATAAAAGGTGATATTGTTTATAATTAAGTGTGATATTTTTTACTAGAACTAGTGATATTTTTAAAACAAACGTGTGATATTGTTTACCAAAAAAATGAAATACTTTAGAAACCATATATTTTCTATTTAATAACATTAAAAAAGAGGCCAATCCTGATATAACTATAATATTGTTACCATTATTTTACATTCCAACTCAAAACTGGAAAAAAAATACAAATTTATAATCGCTTGAAACGATATCTAAGAATAAAGAATTTGCCTTTATAAGAGAAATGAATAAAAAAACATGATTTGTTTAGTTGATCATGCACTATAGACTTCGCTAGCATGCACACATAGTCTTAAGTAACCTCAAAAAGCGCAGAAATCTGCAAAAATAGGAAAACAAAGTACAAAACATCATCTTAGTATCATCTTTCAGACAAAAGAAAATACAACAAATATAAAAAACACACCATATTACCGCATTTACAGCAACAATTTAAATTATTTTTAAAACAACCCGACCCGCCACCGTCGTACCACAACCCCAATGAGATGAGATGTGTACCTTTGGGCCATTATTTGTCCTAACTTAAACCCAAAAGTACAAGGCCTTGTTATTAAGTGGTGGGTGGAAGCCCCTATAAACATATCACACTCCTCATATTTTCCCGATGTGGGACAACTCAATCTCATAACCTCATGGGGTGTTACAATTTTACTGCAAATCAGTGACATTTTACAGCGAAAACACCATACTATAGCATTTTAGTGCCTTGATGACATTTTACAACTTAATTATGTAGTCAACCTGCCAAAATGTATGAAAATAGAGTACCACTAATCTTCACATTCAATATCACATCATACAAACAACAGTATCAAACGTTTTCCGTTCTCATAGCCAACATGTAATTCGACATTACTCATTTTACATAACACAAACGAATACTTCAATTCTATCATATGAAACTGTAAATTTGCACAATTAAACAATGTTAAACCCTAATTTTCGCGATTAAAACAATATGAAACCCTAATTTTCACAATTAAACAATGTTGAACCCTAATTTTCACAATTTATCAATATTAAACCCTAATTTTAGCGATTAAAACAAAAAAGACATCTTATAAACAACTACAACTTTAATTGATGATAGTAATTGATTCAATGTGTCGATATTATGAACGAAAAATGTTTAAAATCATTTATAAGTAAGATATTTAGAAATTTACAGCAAGAACATGAAAGTACACTAAATAACTTGACGATTAGTTCAATTTTTTTGATTTAATCCTATTAAATTCATGTAATTCAACATACATATAATAATTTCGAACAAAATTAACATGTAAAATCAATTTAACTCTACATAAATTGAAATAAAATCGCTGAAATGAAAGAAAACGAGAAACAAATGTACCTCAACGATTTTGGCGCGAATTCTAGTGAGAGTATTCAATCTAGTGAATGAATAAATGTGGAGCTTGTGATATGTTTAATAGGGATTCTACCCACCACTTAGTAACAAGGCCTTGTACTTTTGGGCTTAAGTGAGGACAAATAATTAGCCCAAAAGTGCACACCTCATCTTATTGGGGTTGTGTTACGACGGTGGTGGGTCGGGTTGTTATAAATGGTATCAGAGCAACCCTACGACCGTGTGGTGAGTCTGTGGTCAGGAGTACCCGGGTCACCCACCTAGCGGGGAGGATTCTGGGCTTGGCCGCGGTCAGCCTCCGGGCACAACGGAGACGTTGTGTTATTTATGTGGGGGAGTTTGTAACACCCTAAGAGTATGAGAGGAAAGTTGTCCCACATCGCGAAAATATGGAGCTTATGATATGTTTATAAGGGATTCCACCCACCACTTAGTAACAAGGCCTTGTGCTTTTGGGCTTAAGTGAGGACAAATAATTAGCCCAAAAGTGCACACCTCATCTTATTGGGGTTGTGTTACGACGGTCGTAGGTCGGGTTGTTATAATAAATATAGGATGTTGAAATACAGTTGAAATTGTGTTTGAATTTTTAGGTTTTCGCAGATTTTCAGTGAGATTTTTGAGAGGATTGTGATATATTTTAGATTAATTTTTGAATTTTTAGAGAGAGACTCTATTGACTAATTTTGGGAGTTTTATGTGGTTTTGTTTGTCAATTTTCCTCGCGATATTGTTTTATATATGGTGTGATATTTCATTCGTTACTCAATCCTCAAACATATAGGAGTTCTCACCGGATCCCGATTATATATATATATATATATATATATATATATATATATAGAGAGAGAGAGAGAGAGAGAGAGAGAGACGCGGGAGCCGGTGAGTCCACGTAAATATTTGAGTCCATGAGTCCACCGACAATATCATGAGTAAGGCAAAACAATATCACGCTTAAAGTTGACAAAAAAAAAGGCGCTTAAGCTTCTAAAAATCAGAAAAGCGTTCATTTTAAAAATAACTGTTTCTCTCTCTAAAAAAAGACAAAACAATTCAAAACAAATACTCCCTAAAAATCTCACTGAAAATTCGCAAAAACCTAAAGATTCAAAGACGATATCAACTGAATTTCAACAATATAGATTCATTCGTTCAATCCTTTGCATAATATCAGTTGAATTTCAAAATTACATTGAAGAATCGTTGAGGTACGCCTAATCTCTTTCTACTACATTTCTGCGATTTTTGTTCATCTTATGCAGTTTTAATTTGATTATACATATTGATTTTGTTCTTAATTACTGTAATCAAGTTCAAATATATGAAGAAATGGCATTAAAGCACTAATTTTCGACTTGTAAATGAGTATAAACGGTTACTTTCAAGTTGTTTCTATAAATTTATACAATGTCTTAGTTGGTAATGAATTTAAACAGTTTTTTGTTTATAACATGGACACATTGAACAAATAACTATGATCGATTGTAGTTGTAGATGTTTATTAGTTGTTTTGTTTGTTTTAATCGCGAAAATTAGGGTTAGCTATTGTTCGATTGTGTAATTTAGTGTTCACCAGTTATTTTTTACTCTTTAATGAGGAATTTTTCGTTTTCTGTTGATATAAGTGGAATACTATTAAGAGTAGGTAGTGATATTATTAAAATTTTATGGTTTGGGTCACATGAGAAACATTTCTTTAACCAGTGATACTGTTAAGTTTAACGTGTGACACTGTTAAGGATAGGTTGTGATACTATACTGTAACGTTATACTGTTGTTTATATGATCCAATACTATTAAGCACAGAATGTGACACTATTAAAAATTTTAAATGCAGATAGTAAGTAGAAAGAAAAATGGAGTTGGTTGTTACAAATGAACCTAACACAACCATTGGGACAAAGAGGCCAATAGAAGCAATTGATGATGTTGAACAAAAATCAACTAAGAAGTATAAACCTAGGAAAAAACATAATAAAAAGGAAGACAATACTATGGAACTGGTGGAACAAAACACCAACAAAGAACTCGCAATTGAAGTTGAGCAGCCTAAGGTTCAAAAAAAGAAGGGAACGCAATAGCAGACTAAGTGTAGGCCAAACAAGTTGGTTGAGTTGGTTAAGAACTTAAATGAAGAACAAAAGAAGGCTGTAAGGGATATTGGATTTGGGGGTTTGTTGGAGTTAAAGGTAACTCAACTACCACATGGAATCCTGAATCGGGTCTTAAAAGCATTTAACTATACTAGCAATATGTTTAGAACGAAAAGTTGGATTTTGTACTGTCAAAACATGATGTCCATGACTTGTTTCTACTTCCTAGGACAGGTAATCAAGTAAACTGCGCAAAAAGGGGAAATACCACTCCGACCGACACCAAAATGAAAAATGATTGGAGGCTGAAGTTTGGTGTGAAAGGTACTTCTGCTCCAATTAATGTGAAGAATGTGCATGATAGATTGATGGCGTGTACTGAGGCTGGTGATGAGTTTAAGATAATGTTTGTTCTATACAGCATGTCTATTTTCCTAGTGCCCACTACGAATAAAACCCTAGATTTAAAACTGGTTAAGTCTGTTGCGGATGTCACAAAAAATTAGAGACTGTGATTGGTGTGATTATATCTTTGAAGAGATGACTACTAGTATTACGGGATGGAAAGAAAAAAAATAAGTCAAATATCACCGGGTGCCTACTAGTGATTTTATTAGCCTACTTCCATAGGTTCAATTTTAAGGGCGAGGCTATGAAATACACTCTACCGCTAATCTAACATTGGGATGATCTGAAACTGACAACAAGGGTTGAAGATGTGAAGAAAATAGCAATGTTGGGGAATGCACCAATTTCGAAAATTGAGTTCCCAATCTGTTTATCACAACAAAGTCAGGAGAAAATACATCATTGATATGTATATTTGTCATTAAGTACTCAAGCTGTTACAGTATGTTTATTTGCATCTTTGATAGAGATAAAATTTCAGTAGCTAACAAGAGATGATAAGGTTTTCAGAAGAACCGGAGATGAGACTTACACAAACCTCTGAGAAAGACGATCATGAATCTGAACCTGAAGCAAAAGAGGGCTACATCATGATTAAGCTGCCTATAGGAGTTGAAACTGATAAACAAATTAGAGCAAGAGAAATGGATTTAAGTACTAATGTCCTTTTGTTGTCTTTACACTTACATTTATTGCTTTTCTTTTTACTTTGATATTGTTTTGTACACATTTTGATATTTTTGTGTACCCAAGTTGATATTGTTTTAAAATTATTTAAAAACTGCCAAGGGAGAAGAAATTTTATTAATAATAATGATATTTTATCAAACTGTGAAATTGTTTATTACGAGTTGTGATATTTTATGTTGGCTATTTGTGATATTGTTTCATAATAGCAACCAATTGTAATGGTTCTGATATTGATTCACAGTAAGATAAATAGAGTGATATTGTTTCACATGAAGTGTGATATTGTAAAATAATATCACACAATAGGTAACGTCTACAAGCAAGTGTAATGTTGTGATATTGTTAAAGAATAATGGTGATATTTTTTCAGTATGTTATGATATTGTTGTGATTAAATATTGAATACTCTTGTTATTGTTTGGCATTGCCTTATTTTCGCATTAGGTAATAGTCTATGTATGTTTGATATTTTTATTATGTCATTTGTCAGAGTGCTCATGAAACTTATATGCGTATAAAGAGGGACAACGAGTTGTTCTTTTCAAGATTTGTACATAACATTAGGAAGTTCATCAGTTTGAAACCTACAAATTCAGTGGATGAAACAACTATCTCTACCTAACCTGCTGCCACAAAGGACTGTACTACGGAAGTTGAGACTGAAAAAGAAGTTGCTGAAGAAAACACTCATAATTGTGATATATCAGAGAAGCAAGATCAAGATACTCCCAATACACAAACATTGCCTTTCATGAAAGATATTGGATATCATGCCTTTATAGATGGGTTGATAGTGAGGTCTTATAAAAGGGTAAAAGCAAGAGAAGGGCTGTCCTCGTTTGATGTATTGACTGAGATGTTAAAAATTCAGTACGCGGAATTGAACAAAAAATATGGAGAATGTACAGATCCAGATCTTCAAATGAACAGTGATCATGATGAAGAAGATGAAGAAATTGATGATATTACAAACTTGAATAGTGCCGATGATGAAAAAAAGGATGATGAGGATAATGATATGTATTCAAATTTGAATGAAATAGTAGAAAATATTGCTTTAGGAGGAAGAAGGGCTAGTGAGGACGAATTCTTTGGTTAGGAGATGAATCGTGATACAACTCCTAGAGGCGGCACTGAAAGAGAGAATGAAACCATTAATAAGGAGACAAATGTGTTGACTCAGTTGAATGAAAACATTAATGAGGAGACAAATGATGGTTTGGGAGTAATGAAGGTTGTCCAAGAAGGAAACAATGAGGTGGTTAACCATGGTACAACAAATCAGGATGACATTGATAGAGAGGCTGGAAAAAATAACGAGGATGTTGAAGATAAGATCAATAAGAAGGTTGATATTGCTACGGAAAAAGAGGCAGAGAAAGAGAAGGCCAATGTGGTGACTCAATTGGAGGAGATTGTTTCAAATGTCGATTTAGGAGTAACACAGCCTATTGAAGAGAAAATAAATGAAGACGGTAATCATGATTCAACAAATCAGCATGTTGTTGAAAAAGAGGTCGAGAAAGAGAAGGCCAATGAGGTTAACGATGTGGTGACTCAATTGGAGGATGCTGTTAATCATGATACAAGAAATAAGGAGGTTGTTGAAACAGATGTTGTGGTTGAGAAAATGAACGAGGATAGTAATGTGGTGACTAAATTAAAGGAAGTTGTAACAAATGCTGGTTTAGATGCATTAGGGAAGGGAAGTATCATTGAATATTTGTTGCACTCAGACAGAGTACCTGCTTCAGAAGATATGGTACCTCAGAATTTGGGGTGTACTCTGCAATGTGGTTTGCCAGACACATATGATATCCTTTTATCAGAATCAATGTTCAGAAGCAGCAATTTATTTGAACCTGTCTTGAAGATTCGAAAGGATGTCATGGATTATTGCTTCGATCTTACATTCAGCAAGTTGTAAGTCCCTCTATAAACCCTTTTTTTTAAATGTAAGTCACGACTTAATTTGCACCATATTAGTACTTTAAAACTAACTAATATGCTAATATTTTTGCAACATAGTATAGAGAAATTGTCTGCAACATTGGAAACCATTGTATACAAAGGGAAGATATTGAGTCTTTGTTGCCTAACACTAAGATAGAAGCAGTGGTGATTGAGGCATGGGCAATATTGCTCAATGAGTTCTAAATTGCTCAAAAGGAAAACGACAAACCGAAAAGAATGTTCTATGGCATTGCCCACTCGGTATGGAAACACATAAACATCAAAAGTTTATCATCTTTTAAATTAGGTAGTGTAAAATGTGTGTTATGGAGACTAATCAGATGCCCTTATGAACAACAGGGTGATATAGAAAAAATCTTAAAATTAGATGAAGATAATCTTGATGAATTGGCGAAACTTAAGCAACAGGTATATGACACATGGGATATGTGGTCAGCTCTTTTTAAGGAGCCACTGAATTTGAATTCAGATATGGTAAGACATTTAAAATACTTTTATTAGTGATACTGTTATGTATAATGTGTGATATTGTCAGCAGTTAGTGTTGATATTGTTCTTAACAACAATTCTTTAATTTCCTGTGATATTGTTTATAATATTGTGTGATATTGTTACTTGTTAATTATGATATTGTCTCCAAAAAATGAAAATGAATGACACTTTTTTTTTTCTAATATTTAACAGTGTGATATTATTCTGTACAATGGGTGATATTTTTTTATTGCTTCTAAAAAATTACAACAGTGCATATGGATTTAAAAATCCTTTGAACTTTGATATTGTTTTGGTACAAAGTGTGATATTAATGCGCACACTGGTTGATATTGTTTTACAACATACAAAAAACCTCAGAGGGACAAAAAATATTATTAAGAATGATATTGTCTAGTATACACTGTGATATTTTATTGATATTGTTGTAATATTGTTTCCTAATATTATTGTTTCATCTAAAGGTGTTCATACCTTTGGTCTATGAAGAGCACTACGTCTGCGTCTCTGTTGATTTCAAGAGGTAGAAAATGTTCTATTTGGACAACAGAGAGTATGATGAATTCCAAGACGAGGAGCACGTACACATGGCTTTATATGGCTGTAAGTAAAATATTGAAAACGGAGAACTAATGGTATAATGGTTTTGTTCGATAAGCTTGAAATTGAATAGTTGTTTACATTAATCATATATAGGGGAGTCTTTATGGTGAATACCTCAACACGAAAGGTACTGAAAGTGGGCTAAAAGTAAAGGACTACGAAATGAATAATGTGAACTTTCGTTGGCAATCGAAAGAGTTGAACCTAGACTGTGGCGTATTCATGATGTTTCACATGATGTTTTTTGCTGGTGAGCCTTTTGATTGTGAACTAAGCGATGCAAAGATGAGACAGTTATACAGAGGAGAGATTGCAGCAACGCTCGTATTGAGTTATTTGAATAAAGATAGGAGTCGGGTCCGGAAGAAGGTTACAATCCTTAATGCCAGCAAAGCTACACTATTACCTAAATTGCTGACAAAAAGGAAAAGAGGAAAAAAAACAAAGTAAGAGAGAAAGGGGTCGGCAAAACAAAGTTCAGACGCCACTATCAAAAATAAAAGGTTATATTTTTAAACACTAACTTTTACAATCCTAATTTTTTTTAAATTATAAATACTGTAATATATATTTTTTTATCTATCGTAGAAGATGGTTCTGCCAGGGTCGTTGGCAGCGGTAGAAGGGGGAAATCCGATGGCCATGGATGCACGTTCAACTGTGGTGTGGCAGATCCTAAATTGGAGCTCGTCTCAAGGTTTATGAAGGCGAACAAGTCATTGTGTGCAAACATGTTGACTATGAGGAAAGAAGTGCTTGACTACTGCCTATTGGACGACCACATTCTCCCATTAGAGTATGCTTCTTTAAAACATATATTTTTGTGCAACTTTTTTTATTAATGGTCTGATAATATTTGCAATGACATCTAAGAATAAAGAATTTGTGGTATTGTGATATTGTTGCTACTCAACACAGACATTGTAGGGAAATATCCGTAAAATTCCCTTAAATTTTAGGACTATAACGTATCTTTAACATGTGATTATTGTCATAAACGAAAAAATACAAGAGAAACGATAAAGGTATAAGAATCAACCTTGGATCCTTTGAAATTCGGCCTAAGAACAGAAATCAAAGTAGATTTCCTCCTAATTGTTGCACCCAAGACCGTCTGAGACTATGCCCCTTGTGCTAGAAATTACTCTCTAATTGCCTTGCAATATTGAGAGAGTTTTTGTGAGGTTTTCGATGTGAGATCTAGGTTTCAGAGAGAATGCCTCCAAAACCTAATCTTTTGTGCAAATGAATATGCTTAGGTCAAAAGGAGAGAAGCCCTCTCCTTTTGTTCATATGGTTCGGCCGTGGGTTTTACAAGGGAGGGAGTGGGCTTTCACATTCTCCTTATTTTTAACTCGTGGTCCGACTCAAAATGCTAAATTGTATATGACGGGTTTTAATTATAAATCGTCATCCGTCATCGGATATTAAAATATCAACTAGTAACATGACTCAGTCGATATATTAATACTTGTCCGACAATGACAATATTGTATAATTAATTAATTCAATATACATTAATTAAATATAACCGTTTATGTTCAATTTACGAATTAACCGCTTAATTCGCCTTAGCCATTATTATTTAATCCGTATTAAATAAATATCTCAACATCGCGTTTGACTAATTATTAGTCAATAACTCCGACTAACTGTTTAGTCAAATTAGGCATCAACATGCATGTATTTTCATACCGTCACATCTCTCAAACGTATCTTATAGGTGTGACTTTTAGGGACCAGTTGATCACCGCCATCAGTATGACAATAACGTCAAACTTATCTAGCAAGCCAACCGTTATTGATAAACGTGGACCAACTGATAATAATACAAAAGTATACCCTTTGATCCTTTTAGAGATTTATATGTCATTGCACTAACTGTAGAGGACACCAGCCCCAACAAGCTCCCACTTGTCCGTACAAGTGTACGTGCAATAACGTTATCCGCACTAACTGGAGGACACTGGCTCCAACAGACATAATGTAAGTTTGACAAAAGAATTATAAAAGGTGATATTGTTGCTAGTGTCATGTGATATTGTACTTTAATGGGTTTGATATTGTTTTAGAGTAGAGACCTTTTAAATATGTGATATTGTTTTGTATAAAGCATGATATTGTATACAATCAAGTGTCACATAAAGAAAGATGTTGTTCTCATTTTGGTTCACTTAATTTTTGATATTGTTTCACATATAGTGTGATATTGTTTATCTGTGTCACACTTAATGTGACAGTTTTTTAACATTGGTGTTAATGTTTGGAGCAGTGAGGTTGTTGCCAAGTTCAGTGATGATCAATACCTTGTAAGACGGGATATATTATCGTTGCTTCCAAGTGTGCACGTCAACAACAATGTGATTGAATGTTGGTCATTAATTCTGTATCACACTGAGCACACAGAACCATGTGAAACAAGTTTACTGTTTTTTGGAATTCGACACATGGTCAGCCGACGTTTTGTATTGATTTATACTTATTCACGCTTTGATTAAATGTAGTAACTCTTAAACGTAGAGGATTTGTTAATATACACACACATATATATATATATATATATAGAAATTGAATCTCGTGAGGCACCCTTCTTAGGGTGAGGCAGCTGAACCATTTCTAAACCATTGGATCTAATTATTATAAGCTCATCAGATAATGACACGTGTTCCCGTACAAAACTCAACTAACTGACATTACACCCTCAAATTCACTCATTTCACACTCTTTTACTTTCTCTCTCTTCAGCTCATCGTCATTCACTCTTATTTCGATCGACATTTTATCGCTCAGATTTTGATCGCCATCGTCAATCTAATTTATTTTCCGATCTAGGCAATTTCGATTCATCCTAATTTCGATCATCCTAATTTTCCGATCATCCTAATTTCGATGAATTCAACCTCGATGTTACTCAATACGGTACACAATTTCACTTATCGATTTCTTCTTTTTTGCACTATCAGCATAGTTTTTGATGTCCTAGTGAATTTGCATATTCTTGATTTTCCAGAAGTCAACTAGGATGATGCATTGACGTAGCTGTTTGATAGTTTATGCGATTAGATTTCGATTATGTTTAGTTCAATTCATTTCTTCGATGTTCAGTTAGTTCTGTATTTGTTGTTGATTTAATTTGCTTCTAATTAAGTTTTTAGGTTATGACGTCTTAAATATTACAATCGCTTGATTTTATTGATGATATATGTTATTCATAGTTTTTGATTGCGAAGGAAATGAATTATGAATACAAAAGTAGGCGAAAGAGTGAATGTGTGTTAAATTAATTTATGATGTTCTTGAGAATTCCGGATTACGAGTAATTGAGAAGCGGTTCTTGAGTGTTCATGAAAATTGTTAGGTTTAGATGTTCAGCTGTGTTCATCCAGAACTTTAAGATGACAAACTCAAAGCTGTGATAATTGTTAGATTTAGATATTCAGCTGTGTTCATGAAAATTGTAATCCTAAGACATAGAGTGCAGACTATTGCGAGTGCAAAAGTATGGACTAGGACCATTCTTATGTGTTTTTCTCAGTGCACAATGACACATATTTCACGGAAAGTTACAAGGTATATCTATAACATGAGCATGTTTCTAAGTTTAACAGATGGAAGATATCACTCGCATTTGAAGGATTATTTAGGCCTATACTTTATAAGAATCAGCAATTTTTTTCGCACTTATGCAGTGATTGATTAGAGATTTGTACAGTTTAAATATATTATGGACTTGTTAGTTGTTATGGTTTTCAGGTCTTGGATATGTAATTTTTCTTAGTCCCTCAATGTTGATTCTTTTGGGACTTGTTGCCTCAGTCAGTGAGTACCCTCTTTGTTTTGCAGGTTTTTCGGAAGTGAGCCTTACGAACAAGTAACTGTAAATGCGGTGGTTGAATGCCTATCTACTATTTTTTTTTGCGGACATTCTTATATGGACAAACTGAGGTAGATATGACACTTTGCATAGTAACGTACTCAGTGGTAAGCATGCTACACACGCATATATATACTCACCCCTATCTATGTTATTTTACTTATGTTCAGGTCAGACATCAGATTGTTAGTCTGTGATTCAGAAATGTGATATTCGGGATTCATGTACCGGTAATCTGTTGAAAACGTAGCATCCATAATTTTCGTGACTTATGTTCCAGACTTCCAGGCATTATTATATGCAAAGTTTAGCAGTTCTTTTAGTCTTTGATCTCAGACATTGCTCTCTTGTTAGCACTTAGCGCCTTATTGAACGTTCACCAGGCATTATTATAATTTATTGCTCCTTTTTTCCTGAGATGATTTTTCTTCATTGTACGGTTTACTTTTTCCTGTATTAATTCTTGATGTCCAAGGAGAAAACTTTTATGTATTTGGGGTGCCTTTCTGTACTTAGGTTTGTATAACTTAACTGTAATGATATTGAATTGATTAATAACTCATCTCTGCTCGATGGAATTTTCAGTTTGATATTTTGTCTTCATTTCATCCGAGTCCGGCTGTATGTGGATTTCCTGTTGAAGATGCACACTGCCTTATTGCAGAAATTGGTATTCCTCTCACTTTGCTTGAGAATTACACTTTTTGTTAATATATGTGAACTCATTGGTTAAACTGAATCAATGGATTGGTAAATTTCCAGCTATTTAGATAAAGGACCGACAAAAAAAGATTTCAGTTTGACCAAATGAGCACAAGTTATGTTACAGTTGTTAGCTATCTTCACTTTTCGAGAACGACATGAATATTGGTATGGATTCCGTACCCGAAACTATTTTCGTGAGAATTTCGGATTACGATTAATTGAGAAGCGGTTCTTGAGCACAAGTTATGTTACAATTATTAGCTATCTTCACCTAGCAGACTGCCTGAGCTGTTTGAAGCAGTAAGTTATTCCTTGTTTTTTTCCTTTTGTACAAAGTTTATGGTTTACATCGTGCATATTCAATGGCCATTTAGAGTCGCAAGAGAAAACTTGCAACTTCTCCGCGGTTATTCCTTCAGAAGAATAAAATTATAGTATGAGGACAGATGACCATACTAACTTAAGTTGTGTAGATATGGAGTAGTTTAAATGGAGTTAAATATACTAAATTCTCTGTCATCAGACTCATCACGGGTAGATATGGATAAAGTAAAATAGCTCACAAAAGTATTTGTGCTTCTTATACTGTGAAGTAAAAGTCTGTTGATGCAATTCTCAATGCATTTGTCATCAGACTCATCACGGGTCACCTGAAACAACCTACGTGTGTTTTCAACTCAGGTACAAGGCTGTGTATATTGCACTAATGATCTTGGGTTCACTTCCCCTTGACTTGTTTGAGCATTAAATATGTTAATCATGTCTTCAATCTTATGGTTCAGGTTGGACAGAAGAATAAACATTCCCCAGTGTCAAGGAGAGCGTTTCAAGTATATGGTTGTGTTGTGACGAGTAAAGATATGGTTGAACCCAAAGATCCTAACAACATTTTCAACAAAGTACGTTACTCCTTTCCTCAAACCTATCACTTCAGCTGTGACGTACTAATATGCAATCTTTTTGACATTAAATATCTTGCTTTTACCAGGCTGACTACTACTCTCATCCAGAGCATTACACTCTAGTTTTTCACGAAAAAATTGCCCCTTATGCATCTGTTATAGGTACACTTGGCTTTACCTGCTTTTCTATGTTTTTCTTTTGCTGTCAACCATCTGGTTTTATAGGGTTATAGCCAACCTGGTAGGATACACATTCAGAATTCCTCTATTACAGGAAGGAGCATTGGAGATTATATTTTTGGTAGCACATGAACTTATTAACAATATCTCCTATTATGGTCCTTAATCGGCATCGCGGATGAGTCACAGTGATGCTCGACCGATACTATACATCTGAGCAGAGATTTTGAAACACGCCTTTAGCAGAAACGTCCATCTTTTTGATAGCTAACTCACTGTTCCTTTGTAGCTGGTATACATTGGTTTCTTATAGTTGGGCCTTGGTGGTGGTTAGTGGATTGTAGACTTAGCACCTTACTTGGTTTGAACATTTTTGAGCTAAGTTATCATATGAGATCCCTTCTCCATTTATGCTTAGTTTCTAGCTAATTTTGATTCATGAACAGTTTATTCTTGTATAGTATTCAATCTCGGTGCTTTTTGTTGTCACAGTATTGGCTGTCTCTGCCTATTCTCACTAAAGTATATAGATGCTTAATATTGACACTTCCAATATTTTCTGCTATGATGCGTAGATGGTGACACTGGTTTTTCTTTATAGGTTGTCATCGACGCCCTCTTATTTGAGTTGCCCAAAGCCGTAGCCACGTTTGCAGGGGTATCCCAGAGATGTTCAGAGCTTGTTATAAGTATTATTGATGTATTTGTTACAAAATGCAGTGCACGGGATATGATTTCGGTGTTCTCTGAGGTACAGTTTCCTATAGTTTCCTAAACTCTGATAGATTTTAGTGATAATCAGTTAATTAGTCACTCACTTAAAAGTCGATTTTGATCTTGTCAACAAGAAGTAAGTTCTTTGTTGTCTTAGTAACCGCACTCTGATAATGAGCTGCTAATGTCAAAAACCTTTCTATTATCTTTCCATTTAGTCTTCTCTATATTAACCAAAGGAATTATCTTTTACTCCCTCCGTCCCATTCGTTTGTTTAACATTTTTATTCTTTGTGAGGGTATTTTAATCAAAGGTAACAAATGAAGGGATTAGTTTCTAGCCTGTTCATGGTGAACCCTAATTGTTGACCATGCTTAATATTTCAACGGCTCCATAATATGGAAGAGATATAATGGGGGAATAGTAAATGTTTAAATTCTTTTGCTCTTTTTATTATTTTGTGAATCATAGACCTTGTTTCGTGAATCTTAGGCCTTATATTGTGAAATTTGATAAATGGTCAAAATCGCTTATTTTCCTCTTTTTCTTATTTTGTGACTCATATACCTTATTTTGTGAATCTTGGAGCTTGTTTTGTGAAACTAGAAGGTAATATTGTGAAATTTGGTCATAAAATGGTCGAAATCACCTATTTTGCTCTTTTTCTTATTTTGTGAATCATAGACCTTGTTTCGTGAATCCTAGGCCTTATATTATGAAACTTGGTCATAAATGGTCAAAATCACCTATTTTGCTCCTTTTATTATTTTGTGAATCCTATACCTTATTTTGTGAATCTTAGAGCTTGTTTTGTGAAAATAGAAGGTAGTATTGTGAAATTTGGTCATAAAATGGTCGAAATCACCTATTTTGCTCTTTTTATTATTTTGTGAATCATAGACCTTGTTTCGTGAATCCTAGGCCTTTTATTGTGAAACTTGGTCATAAATGGTCAACATCGCCTATTCTCCTCTTTTTCTTATTTTGTGAATCTTAGAGCTTGTTTTGTGAAACTAGAAGGTAATATTGTGAAATTTGGTCATAAAATGGTCGAAATCACCTATTTTGCTCTTTTTCTTATTTTGTGAATCATAGACCTTGTTTCGTGAATCCTAGGCCTTATATGGTGAAACTTGGTCATAAATGGTCAAAATCACCTATTTTGCTCCTTTTATTATTTTGTGAATCCTATATTTTATTTTGTGAATCTTAGAGTTTGTTTTGTTAAAATAGAAGGTAATATTGTGAAATTTGGTCACAAAATGGTCGAAATCACCTATTTTGATCTTTTTATTATTTTGTGAATCATAGACCTTGTTTTGTGAATCCTAGGTCTTATATTGTGAAACTTGGTCATAAATGGTCAAAATCGCTTATTTTCCTCTTTTTCTTATTTTGTGAATCATATACCTTATTTTGTGAATCTTAGAGCTTGTTTTGTGAAACTAGAGGGTAATATTGTGAAATTTGGTCATAAAATGGTCGAAATCACCTATTTTGCTCTTTTTTTTATTTTGTTCATAAATGGTCAAAATCAAAATCACCTATTTTGCTCCTTTTATTATTTTGTGAATCCTATACCTTATTTTGTGAATCTTAGAGTTTGTTTTGTGAAAATAGAAGGTAATATTGTGAAATTTGGTCACAAAATGGTCGAAATCACCTATTTTGCTCTTTTTCTTATTTTGTGAATCATAGACCTTGTATTTTCAGTGTTTGTGAATATTGGAGCTAATATTGTGAACCTTGAAGCTAGTTTTGTGAACTTAGTACCTGATAATGTGAAATCTTGACTTGATTTGTGAAGAATGATTTTGTGATACCTGGATTTCATTTTGTGAAACCTAGATTTGATTTTGTGAAACCTAGACATGATTATGTGAACTCTAGACCTAATTTAGTGAAACTTGTTTATGTGAAACCTGGGCCTGATTTGTGAACTTTGTACCCTATTATGTGAAATCTCGACTTGATTTTGTGAAACTTCATTTTGTGAAACCTGGATTTTATTTTGTGAAACATAGATCTGATTTTGTGAAACCTAGACATGATTATGTGAACTTTAGACCTAATTTTATGAAACTTGTTTTTGTGAAACCTGGACCTGATTTTGTGAAGGTAGGACTTAAATTGGTTAATTTCATAGTAAGAAATACTTGTATAAGCCAATGTGTCATGTTTCACATGTACATGAAGTTACTAATGTTTTCATGTCTTTGTTACTTGTTGATGCATAATTTAATTTTGGTACAATATCATCTATTAGCTCAAAAGGTAGAGCATTGTGCTATTACATGAAGGTGTGGGTTCGAGACCCACATAGATGAACAAATATAAATATACGATTATTATATAATAATTACCATTGCCAATGTATGTCTAAAGTCACCTATTCAAGTCTTAGATTCACAAAATAAGATCCAAGATTCACAAAAACATGCATAGGGTTCACAAAATCAGGTCCGAGCTTAGATAAATCAAGTAGTCTCACAAGTCAGAATGCTTAAGAATTTTGTTTGTTATATTTTAGAGACATAGAATAAAGTATTTGGGCTTTTGTGTGTGAAAAAATATTTGGGCCAAAAGAAAAGTTAGGAATGACCCTAAGTTTCCACCAATAAACATTGAAAATCGATCTGAAGGAATATGGTGAGGCCACGCCTCGCCATAATTAGCGGCCTCACTGGATCCCTATATATATATATATATATATATATATATATATATATATATATATATATATATATATATATATAT
This sequence comes from Silene latifolia, assembly GCF_048544455.1. Classification (NCBI taxonomy): domain Eukaryota; kingdom Viridiplantae; phylum Streptophyta; class Magnoliopsida; order Caryophyllales; family Caryophyllaceae; genus Silene; species Silene latifolia. Next base: position 234,894,788 of record NC_133537.1, read on the forward strand.
ATATATATATATATATATATATAGAGAGAGAGAGAGAGAGAGAGCGGGATCTCGTGAGTTTGGTTCTTACGGTGAGTTGTGAGTTTGGAAAATTTCAGCCAGTGGATGAACAAAAAAAAGGGCTGAGATTAAATCTCATCACAATTTTTTTTTAAAAAAAAAGAGAAACAAAATATGAGACAAATAAAGCATAAATCGAGTTTGTTCATTTCGAGTCTTTTCCCCAAATCACAAATCACAAATCCAAATTAATTTAATTCCCCTATTTCTCCACATTACAGTTGATGTAATTTTTGTTTTCCTGCAGTTTAGTTCATGCAATTCGAGTATACGGTGAAGGAGATGAAGCTGCTGGTGGTACGGCATGGTGGCTTCATTTTGTATTTATACGGATGCTTGTGATTTTCAATTTGGGCATTTGCAATTTATGGTTTTTCTGATTAATTGTAGGTAAGAATTGGGTGTATTAGGTAAAGATTGAGGGCGTTTTAGGTTTTGTAATTGGGCGTCCATTAATTCCATAGTTGTGATTTATAAATTCATGTTGGTAATAATCATGTGCTAAAAGCTCACTTTTTTTATTGGAATCGAGCATTTTTTGGTGTTGTTTGTCTGATGTATGGCTTTCTATTCGGGTTGCATGACTTGGGTTTTGTCGGATTGATTCAAACTTCCGCTTATTTAGTCTCAAAAAACAGGTCGATTGAGAGCTGCAGTTGGGTACGAAGTCACGAAGGTGCAGCGAAGTCGAGTCCATAGGTGGCGAAGAGAAAATGTCGCATTAGTCGATCATGGTGGTTGCTTTGGTTGCAGGTGAACTGTTTTGGACAGCTATGATAGTAGAGGTGTGACAGAGTCGAGGAGTTGATGTTGAATTGACGGTCGACAAGGGAATGAGCCAAGGTGGCTGGTTTGTGCTTATTCGTTGGATTTCGGCACCGTAACGGAACTAGTCAAGTTATGGCAGTCACGGTTGAGCTGAGGTGTTGGGGTTTGATCATTGCCTTGGTTGTGGGCAGAGGTGATGATTTTCTTATTTTCGCATTTATCATGAACCCGGGCTCAAATCAGTCAAATCCCGTCGCTTTTTCGACTTCAACGGACACCAATCCGTAAAAAAAAACTGTTATAGCTAAACTCAACCTTACAACCTTCTATGGTGATCCATCGTTCGGTTATACAATGGAGAAACCGATTAAGAATTGGGATGAGAAGCCGAAACATTGGTTGGCTACCCACCCGGCCTTTTATGGGTCGAAGGAGCGCATCATGATGGTGACGGGGACCCAGCCTACGCCCTGTAAAAAGCCAGATGGTGATCATTTGTGGTTGAGGCTTTTTAAGAATAAGGTGGACTACTGTCGGATTCACGGACATGATATTTTCTATAACAATGTTTTGCTCCACCAGAGGATGCACGGATTTTGGGCCAAGTATCCTCTAGTCAAGGCTGCGATGTTGGCCCACCTGGAAGCAGAATGGATTTGGTGGGTCGACTCGGATGCAATCTTCACCGACATGGACTTTGATGTGCCATTGGAGAAGTACAAGGCGTATAACCTGGTAGCGTACGGGTGGCCTGATATTATATATGAAAAGAAAAGCGCAATGGGGGTTAAGGCCGTGGGTTTCTTGTTTCGGAACTGCTAGTGGTCTATGGATATGTTGGATAGGTGGGCCAGCTTCGGTCCACAGACTAAAGAATATGCAAAATGGGGTAAAGTCCAACACTCCAACAGTCGATGTTCTATGATAAGCCGGACGCAACATCAGACGATCAAACAGCTTTAACATACATGCTTGTTGGTCGAGAAAGAGCGACGGGGAGGTAAAATTCACATAGAAGGTAATTATTACTTCCAAGGGTACTGGTTGGATATAGTGGACAAGTATGATCAGTGTAAGGTCATCAATTTTGCTGATATCTTTAATGTTCAGTGAATATATGTAGTGTTCCTTGGTTATTTTTTTTAGAATGATTAAGATTGTGCCACTTTTATTGTTGAAGTGAGGTACATTTACTTACGTAAGTCAAAGAGTCACTATTTCAATAATATGATTCAATAAAATAAAAAAGCTCACTGTGCTGCTATATTTTGTGATTAAATCAATGCGATTACTAACAATTTTTGTCATTAATTGCACATAAACAATCCATTTTGGGATTAAGATTGCTTTATTTTTTGTCGTCTTGCCTTGTTAACAAGTTCCGTCATTTCAGACAGTAAAATACGAGTCAGGATCGTCTCCACTTCCCTTATCCATTATTCATCCATGGTCGAAATTAAACTAAATTAGATAAGTGTGAGAATAACAGAAGAATAACACCACAATAACAGTACAATAATAAAAGAGTAACACCACAATAACATAAGAATAACACTACAATAACACCAGAATAACAGTACAATAACGTAGAATAACACAAGAATAACAACACAATAACACCAGAATAACAGCACAATAACACGTGGTAAAAAAGAGTAAAAAAATCAAAGTCGTAAAAAATACTCAAAGTGGCACCGAAATAACATCACAATAACACCAGAATAACAGCACAATAACACGCGCTAAAAAAAAAGAGTAAAAAAATCAAAGTAGTAAAAAAAATCAAAGTGACACCGGAATAACATCACAATAACAGCAGAATAATGGTAGAATAACATCACAATAACACGTGGTAAAAAAAAAAGAAAAAAAATCAAAGTCGTAAAAAAAAAATCAAAGTGACCGGAAAAACATCACAATAACAGTAGAATAACAGCACAATAACACGTGGTAAAAAAAGAAAAAAAAATCAAAGTCGTAAAAAAATCAAAGTGGCACCGGAGTAACATCACAATAACACCAGAATAACAGCACAATAACATACGGTAAAAAAAGAGTAAAAAAATCAAAGTAGTAAAAAAAATCAAAGTGACACCGGAATAACATCACAATAACAATGAGAATAACAACGAGAATAACAAAGACAAGAACACGTGGTAAAAAAAAAAAAAAAAAAAATCAAAGTCGTAAAAAAATCAAAGTAACAAAATAACATCACAATAACAAATGGAATAACAATAACAAAGACAATAACACGTGATAAAAAAAAGAGAAAAAAAATCAAAGTCGTAAAAAAAATCAAAGTAACAGCAAAATAACATCACAATAACAGCGTAATAACAATAACAACACAATAACATGTGGTAAAAAAAAAAGAAAAAAAAAATCGAAGTTGTAAAAAAAATCAAAATAAAAAAAAAAAGCACAATAACATCATAATAACACGAGGTAAAAAAAATAAGAGTAAAAAAAATTCAAGTAAAAAAAAATCTGGTACAAAAAGGAAAAGAAAAAAAGGTAAAAAAACATAAGAGAAATAAAAATCAAAGTTGTAAAAAAAAGCATAATAACACGAGGTAAAAAAATGAGATAAAAAAAATTAAAGTAAAAAAAAAAAGAGTTGCACTAGAAAAAAGAGAAAGTAAGTAAATAAACAATGATTTTATATGACAAGTAAGATTAGATCTTGCTTATCTCTAATATAATCTAGTGGTTTGAGATTCCCCCAACTCACAACTCACCATAAGAACCAAAATCACCAAAATACAGCCTCTCTCTCTCTCTCTCTCTCTCTATATCTCTATATATATATATATATATATATATATATATATATATATATATATATATATATATATACACTACAGGAATCAATAGTAGAAGTTACTGGAACCAAAGAAGCGAATAGAGAACAGATTTTTGAAGAATGGGACAAATTCATAAGAAGTAACACAGTTCTATCTAACCTGAAAGCAGATTTGGTTTTTATTCCGATGGTGTTGCAAAAACACTATTTCTGTGTTTGTGTAAATTTGAAAACCGAGACGATTGAAGTGCTGGACAATACAGTGTACGACAACTGGGAGGAGACAGAAATCTACAAGGTTGCAGATTTGGTGGTATGATTTATTGATATTGTTGCTAGTAACATGTCATTTGATTGTTTGTGTGATATTGTTGCTAGTGATAGGTTGAGTGTATACAACATGGTACTTTCTACAATCAAGTGTAATGTTCAGATATGAAATGGTTCTTAAATTATAGGGTGTAGATTAATATTGCAGTAAATGGATATGATTGTTTGTCAAAGTAATGACTAATAGTATGACTCAATATTGTAGGCCTATCACATGAGTGAGTTCCTAGCAGGGAAAAATGTTGTTAGAGCGCATCAGATAATAGATTATGATGTTGTCAACACGAGTTTCCATTGGCAAAAGAAGGAAGCAAACAATACCGAATCGGGAAACTTCTTAATGATGCACATGATTCGGTATGAGGGGCAGTTGTTTGAAGCTGACTTGCATGCGAAAGTGCATTGGCGCTACTACTGGGTAGAAATAGCAGCGACATTGCTTTTAGCTGACATAAGTGAGACGAGGACAGCGCTGATTGGAAAAGTTCAAGAATTTACAGCAGGAAAGGGAGAGCTTTTAAACAGATTAAAGGAAAAGAGGAAGAATAAAGAAGATGCAAAAGACAAGGGTGGTAAGATAAAGGGCAAGGAGAATGTTGTTGAGAGGGACATTACTGTGGAAGAGGAAGTAACAAAGGCAGAAGGTCCGCCAAAAGAGAAGGCCAATGTTAAAACAACAACGAAGGAGGATTCTACTAGAATATAAACCATTAACACAGAAATACCCATTCTTCGCCAATCTCCTAACAGAAGGTAAAAACCAAAAACCCGACTTTTACATTAGGTCGCTTTTATTTGCAAAAGGCACAAAGGTAGAAATTTGATATAGAACCATAACATTACGTTTCTGCTTTACACACGAGCTTAATCCAGATGATGGAGCGGGTTGTTGTCCGCCATCAAACACATTTATACTCAACTACTAGCATAGCATGCAAGTCGGGGTCGATCCACGGGACGGGGGTACTCAAATTGTTCAATCTAATTGTAGTTGTGCTAAGGGTTGTCACAATTGAAATGGGTTGATGATTCTACACTAATAAAAGCAATGGAAGTAAAACACGCAATAAAGCAAATAAAGATGTAAACAAATAATAAACGATACTAGGATGTCATGGGATCATAGAGGAATCATGGTAAGATAGCATAAATGAGTTATATAGATGCAAGCAATTTATTATTGTTGGAATTGAGTTAGTTCATGTCTTATAATTCATAAGAAGTTTTGGGTCCCGGATTCGAGTCATTTGTGACTGTACAACACCTACAAGTCGACTTATTTACTCTTATTAAACCTTATACATGATAAACCAAATCCTAGGGAAACGTACGTCTCGGAGCCGAGTCGATTAAGACTTTACAACACCTACAAGTCGACTTGGGTTATCCCTATTCAACCCTATGCAAGGTCTAACAAGGCTTGAGTTGGTTTATATCTTACAAGCCTTGTTGAATAGATAAGAGATGGGTAAAAAATGCAAGGTTTCATAGTCTAGCATTTCATCAAACATTGATATGTCCATAAGTTGAAGAACAATAAGCAAGCATTCATATGAACTCATTAAGCATATATCTATCCCATGATTAACTCCCCTAATCCCCCACTAATCCTAGTTAAGTAACTACTCACTTTTTATCATGGAAAACATGTCATCAATGGTGTAAATCATCACAACAAGTATAAACATGATAAAAGAGTGAAGAAATAAGCAATAAAGAGTAAAGAGTAAAGGAATTATACCAAACTTAAGATAAACAAATGGAAAGAAAAGAATAATAGAAGAAAACTTGATTGATTGATGAAGAGTTGTCAATTCTCCAATAATAAACCCAATAATCTTCAATTACCTAATAATAATAAACTTGAACAATGATTAAGGATAGATTAATATGTAATTTTTGTGGAATGATTGAGATTAATCTATTCTAATCTACTCCTAATGAAGGTTTAATCTAATCTAAAGAAGCTTAATCTAACCTAAGGGAACTTGATGATTAGCTAGGCAATACAATGGAGTATATATAGTGATACATCATTAGGTTAAGCAACGGTATATTAGTAAATAACAATGCTAAGTGTTGAGTAGAGCTTTGCAAGTCCTGAGGAAAATGCGCGGATCCTAGGTCTGGGATGCTCATCCTGAGCTTGGGATGCACGGATCCTCTTACAGAATTTTCTGAAATGGCAAAACAGCTCGGGATGCGCGGATTGAGTCTGCGACGCGCGGATCCTGGGACAGCTTGTCTATTTGAGCTCGGATTGTAAAACGGACGTCATTTTCTCATCCCGACTCCTATTGGAGTGATTAAAAAGCCTAGACCACTTGATTTTTAAACGTCGTTTCAATTAGCATACTTTCAGAGCCAAACAAGCAACTCTTGGTTTGGTTCTGAGCAATTTTTTCTTGTAATGGCTTCCTTCTCGTCATCCTTTCTTTTAAGCCTATGATCCTTTTATATACCCTTTATTCCTATATCCTTGGTCATCATTCTCGCCTCCTCTTCATTCTAGTCCATCCAAGATAATCAACAAGCTTCCAAATATGCACGGGAGACGGGAATTCCGCTTCATTATATCCTTTCCTATAAGACATATAAAATGCACTAGGAAGCAAAATAGGAAGGAATTGACGGATAAAATGGCCATGAAATGCTATATTAGTATGCAAAATAGGTTCAATTAGGGGCCTAAATATGCGCAATTAAGAGTCACATCACCAGACAAGATGGTGAAGATGATGCAAAAACACCCACAATCCAGTACAAACGAGTGAAGACGATTGCAAATCCTATTAATAGAGGTAGAGGGAGAGGTAGAGGTAGAGCACTCAAGTAGGACTAGGAATGTAATGCTGATAGAACAAAAATGTAATTCTGGTAGGAATATAACTTTTTTTTTATCAACTCTTCGTAAACTGTGATATTGTTTCAGGAGTTGTGTGATAATTTGCCTAAGTTGTTGTGATATTACTTTTCAGAAATAACAACAGCAGATAGGGATATAAAAATCCTTTTTATTTGATATTGTTTTTGTACACGGTGTGATATTATTGCGTACACATGTTGATATTGTTGTATTGATTCCCAAAAATAAAACAGCAGATAGGGATTTAAAAATCCTTTTTACTTGGATAAGTTTTTTGGTACACAGTGTGATATTATTATGTTCAATGGTTGATATTGTTTTATTGCTTCTAAAAAATAACAACAGTGGATTTGGATTTTAAAATCCTTTTAACTTTGATATTGTTTTGGTACAAAGTGTGATATTATTGCGCACACTGGTTGATATTGTTTTACGACATACAAATAACTTCAGAAAGACCAAAAATATTATTAAGAATGATATTGTCTAGTATGCACTGTGATATTTTATTGATATTATTGTAATATTGTTTCTTAAAAACATCCAATTGTAGTGGTAATGTTTATGAATAATGGTGATATTGTTTCACAAGAAGTGTGATATTGCTTAGTAGTATTTTACAGTATAATACAACACGTATAATAGCAAGTGAATGTTGCGATATTGTTTAAGAATTATGATGATATTTTTTTCAATGAAGTGTGATATTCTTTCAAATGAGGTGGGATATTATTTAAAAATGGTAGCAAAACAACATTATTGATTATGCGGTTTTTATAACATTGATACCCAAAAAATGGAGAGAATACAAAATTGATGCCATTTGGAACGACATACAAGAGAAAATAATTGAATAGTGTAAGCAATAAAAAGACAACTGTGAAAAGTTGATGATGTAAAATAGACTTCTTCAGCATGCACAAGCCCTTAATCACTATCAACAAGTGAAGAAATCTGCAAAAAACACAAACACACAAAAAACAGTGACATAATGTTAGTAGTAAGTTTGACAAAATATAACTTTTTTTTTTATCAACTCTTGGTAAACTGTGATATTGTTTCAGGGGTTGTGTGATATTATATTTTAGTTGTTGAGATATTCCTCCTCAGAAATAACAATAGTGGATAGGGATATAAAAATCCTTTTTTCTTTGATATTGTTTTGGTACACTGTAACACCCCGTAATTTCGGACCGTTATTATATTGCGGAAGTAATTTTTTTAATCAAGTTGAATTTAATATTAATGTATTTGAAGTAATAATAATTCAATGAAATATAATTCTATTATGTTTTGAAGTAAAGTATTTATTTTGATAGTTTGGAAATGTTTAAAAATAGTTTAAACCATGTAAAAGCCTTTTATTTCGAAATAAGGGTATATCGGGAAAAATGGCAATTCTTGTGAAAATTGGGCAAACGATTTTGGAAATGGGTCATATGAGTACTCAATCTTCTTGTAATCTCGTGTTTAAGAACTTTGGCATTGTCGGAATTTTCATTTGACAAACGGTTCTAATTATCGTCAAAATTATCGTCGAAACGAGCCAAAACCGACTAATGAAATTCCGCCAAATTCCTGCTCCTTTCTCCCTTTCCACGGCCCACCTTCTTCCCCCTCCTTCCTATTTCTTCCTAAGGCTTCCTTTGCCTCTTGACCGAAATCCACAAAAAAAAAAACAAATAAACTTACAATCGTAATTTCATCATAACTTCTTCGTTTCTAGTCCGATTTTCGCAAAATTTATATTTTCGGAATCCTCTCTTCAAGATCTACATCCTAGCATGTTTTAATTTCAGTTTTCATTATGTCGATTTAAGATGATTTTGGGCATAATTTCGGTTTTTGTAATTATTATGGTGTTTTTGTTGTTTTTTAATAGGTGAAGATTATGAGGATGATATAGGGGACTCCTATATAGTAGAAGATGATGGGTAGCTACTGTTTTTAGGGTTTTCTCAAGGGTTATTTTGCCTTTTTCTAGCTTAAGGTAAGATATTTCGAGTTACTCGACGAATAAATGTCACATTCTTTGCTTTTTGTATGATTTTGTGAATGTTACTTGAGTGGTTTATTTCACATGAAAATATGGGTTAAAATCATGTCTTTTGTAAGTTTAAGTTCACATATTAGTATGGAAATGAAATGGGAATGAATAATTGATGCTTAAAACGATGTTAAAATGAACAAAAATGGAGAAATGGAGGGTTGCGGGCCGCCTGGTTCCCGTGCGGCCCACGGCAGCTCTGGTTGGCCCGGGTCGGCCCGTTGCTTGTCTTCGCGATTTTTCATGCGTTGCTCGTAGTTTCGGGTTTATTAACGTTATATTTAGTATAAGTAACATATGGGTAGTCTTATGAATTGAATAATGATAATAGTAAATATAATGTTGATGGTAAAGTTATGCTTATATTGGTAGTTGGCACATGTTAGGATAGGTTATGATATGAAATTGTAATGAATAGGCTTAAAATGAATTTTATAGCGATAATTGCAATGTTTGGATGATTATGCCGAAAATCGAGCCTTGGTCCCTTTGATCAATCGATGTCACCAATTGTGTGATTGGTCACCATGCGATTGAACCCGCACTGCGCAGGTCAGGGGTTGCGGGTAAAAATTCGGTTGGATGAAATTATTGTGTGAAATGGATAATTGGCCTTATTCTTGTTTTAGGCCATTTATTATGTTTTTATTTCACATGTGTTGTTGGTTGATATGAATGGTTTCGTATATTGTAAAAACGGCCCTAGATTCCCTGAAACCTTTAATATTGTTAATAGTGCTTGAAATGGAACTGGTATTGAATACTTCTTGCAGGTTGGTTTCTCATTCTTATAATTTGGGTAATTGAATATATAAAGGTTATGAGTACCATTAATACTGGGGATTGTGTTGTTGGTCAGCTGCTTATATGTGTGGTATTGTTGTGTTTGTCATAGATAGGTCTTTATAGTCTTTGACGAGTATATGTTCACTGCTCAATAGCCTTTGTGTTCCTGACTTGGTGGGTTTATATCCAAGTTGGGGCATGACCTCGTTACTTATTTTGAGAGTAAGTGGTCAGCTTAAGTACTAGCCAACCCTTTGGTGGACTCCTTAGGGTACTCACTTTGTTTTAAAAAAATTGTGGGTCTTGGGTGCGGTGGTGTGTATCCGCATGTCTAGGTCTGCGCAGATTTTAGGCTAGGGTTGTGTTGTGTCTTGGCTATGTTTTGATAGAACCTCTGAGCCAGGATACCGGTTCGATTACCTTCCCTACCTCATGGTATAAACTCGAGTTACAGAGTGACTATTGACCGTGCTAAGAACTTATGCCTGTCTTTGATATATTGTCCTTTCTTGTTTGATGATTCTATGAATCATAGAAGGTGAGATGCAAGCCGGCTATGGTTGATAGAGTTTGGATTCCTGGATGTTATGTGATTCACATGATAGTGTAGTATGAGTCGGTCTAGTATTCACATGCTAGGACTATGTGTGTTGTATTGTTGTTCACATGATAACCATGATTGTCTAGCATCTATATGCTAAGGCTATGTGTTATTCATATTCATACTCTTATGTTTACATGTTATATTAATTATGACATTTCGTGGCTGGGAGGACTCGAAGTTACTCCCCACTGAATTGTGGCTTTCGTGTTTGTATAAAATGCGATTGACAGGTTGATGATGTTTAGATGGGGTACATGGACGAGCTAGCGAGCAAAAGAACCTTGGACCTAGTTTGGTTATATTTTGTAGTAAACCTTTAAACTTATGGTTGTGTTTATATTTTGGAGGGACATATGTCTCCCTCTCTTACTTTGGTTTGTATCACTTTATTCTCGCGACTTTAGCTATGTTATGTAAATTAGTTAGTTAGTTTTTGCGTTTTTGGCACTCTTTATTTGGAAATGTTTGTGAATGGTTTAGAAAAGTTTTTAAAATTACGGGTTTTATCTAGTTGAACCAATTACAAACATATGTCATCGCTTTTTCTCAGAGAATTTACGTGTTTATTTAACGCTAAAAATGAGGGTGTCACATTGGTATCGAGCATATTTGCTCCCGACGCACGTTTGTGCACCCCAATATAAATAACTTGACTTTTAAATAATAAACTTGAGAGATGGGTAGGATGGGTAGATTTAGGATTTTATGTGGTAGCCTGTTTGTGATTGCTATTTGTTAGGTGCTAACCAATGTTCTCTTTTGCAAGATGGCCCCTCCAAGAACCGTAGATAATGCAATCCTACAAGCTAGGTTTGTTAATTGTTAGTTATTAGTTTTCGTGCCGTTGAAGCTATGACCGTGATCTTACTCGTTGGTGACCAAGAATGAGTGGCCGTTGCCGAATGTTGAAGAATGGTTATGCCAAATGAAGGATGCTTCCACTTTCTCGATATTTCTTTTCGTATTCAGTATACCTTACCTTAATCTTTCAATCTCGTTGTCTATTCGTCTTTCTAATTCCTCTTCTTTCGCCTTGGTACCAACTCTTCTATTCTTTCTCCCGATTCATCCTTGGTTCGTTTTCTTCTTATAATAAGAGTCCTTGTGGACCCCTTCCTTTTATTCCGCGGGATAGTCCCCTTGTTCAAGAGAACCCGGTTTTGAGAGAATGTTTTTGACTGAGCCTCGTACCTTGGGGTGAGTGAATGTATCATTGGAGGGCGTGAACGAGTTGAGAAATTGATTGTTTAAGGTTTGAGTTGTATATGAGAAGATAACTTGGGATCCGTTGGTTAGTCTTGTTAGTTGTGCTTGATGTGAGAGCCTAGTGAGTTGAGAAACACCTTAGGATTTATGTCTATTGAGAGCTTGTTTGTTATAGGCGATTGAGCATGGGTACTACCTTAGCACATAAGTTGGAATGAACCTAAGCTACTTCATTTGAGAGTCTCGATGTTTCTTGTGGAGAATTAAAGGAATGATAGTTAGCCCCAATCTTTGTAGGCCTTGAAAGGAATACAATAGGATATTGACGTTGCTTAATGGATAGTATCGTACTTTGTAATTAGTTAGGCTGTTAAACCTTTTGAGTTGACCAAATCTAGTATAGAGTAGCTCTTGTTGACCTTTTGGAATTTGAGAACACGTGGTTGATCTTATTAATCATATCTGAATTTGGGAATTTTGGTGGAAAGTTGTTCGATGTAGTTCGTGAGTTCAAAGATGTGATTCTAATTTATGGTATCGGAGACTAGAAGTATGAAGTGGTGAGATGATAGAGTAAACAAGCCATGGTACTTAGGGATGACATAGCAAGTGAAGTTCGATGACGAGAATTGTAAAGGAGATACTTTGGGACTTGGATGGTAACAAATGAATTTGTGAGGTGAATTGATTTTGGCTCTTGGAACCAATTGAGTTGAGGAAAACCTACCATTGTGGGGTCCTTGTTAGTCCTATGATTGGGTAGACTTTTGAGTCTTTGTTGAGCACCTTAGTGATGTAATCTTATCATAGCGATCATAAGCTTTGAGGAGTGTTTGGTTAAGCAGTAACCCTTTCATTATGCCGCTTCTGTTCTCCTCTCCTTCTCTTTAGCGTTCGTTGAACCCTGTTTTTATGCCGAAGCTTACGTATCTTCTTCTTGCCTGAGATATCTTCTTAACTTGAGTACCTCTTATTTCTGTCAACCGTTATCTTTACGGTCCGACTCCTTAGTTTCCTAACTTGTCATGCTCATGCACCCTTCGAAAATATTTTACCATTTCTCTATCCCGTTATCACTCCTTATCTACTTAGTATAGTTGGTACCTTGTTGACCATGTTTACAGAGTTAGTGGGATGTGATTTGAGGATTTTTGTATTTTGATTTTTGTCGGGAATTGGTGTAGGAGTTTGTGTCTGTATTTGACCATGTAATATGAGAGCTAGATTTTTGATGGAATTCTTATGATGGCAATGTTGTAGTCTCCTTGCGATTTGAGGTTCGCGTGATTCGGTGGTATAAGACTTACTTTGGTTTCGATTTGATGATGAGACTAATGGGATTAGTTTACGTTGGTGGAGTATTTCTATGGTTATTTTGGATTTGTTTTGGGCATTGTTCGTTCGGGGATTGTTCGTTTGTCATTTGAGCCTTACTTTACGGTATTGGGGATTGATAGCTAAGTTTGTGGAATGTTATTGTAAGTTTGGACCTTATATTTAATCCTTTGAGGAATCCTTCTATTGGAATTGGAATATTGTTGGGAAGTAGGATAGTGAATCTTGAGTAAACCGATCAGATGATTTGTGTGATGAACCCATTTATCTTATAGTTAGTGCTAATTATGGATTGGATAGTGCAACTTGTTGTTTGTGGGTTGGTTTCAAGCATGAATGCGTTTGGGAATATTGAATCTTGGTAAGGGTATAATATTGTTACTAGTTTCGACCTTGGATTTTGATTTTGTTCGGTGGAGGATATTGGTGGAAACATTTTGATTGGGAAATTGTTTAGTTATAATTGTAGAGGATATGATTGTCTCAAGGATTAGCTTATAAGTAGACTTGTCGATGAGTGGTTCAGATGGCTCTTTGGATTAGTGTGGCCTCTGGTTGTTGCCCTGTTGATGTTCGGAGGACCTAGTAGGATGACTCTGTGGTTGGAAAATTGAGTGAACCTTTCTCGATGTACCGATCTTCTTAATTCCGATCTCCGACAATTGTCATTCTTGCTATTCTGGCTTGTTCCGTTGAGTTCGCCTTTTTGGAACTCATTTGACCTTTTAAGTAAAGCGTCTTGTTCGTTGACATCTTTATTGACTTCATCCGAAAATTCCACCTTTAAGAGTTCAATTCCTTCTTGTCTGTTGGGTGTGAGTTCCCTATCGCGAGTTGCACTTCTCGTTCCCGAGTTGTTTTCCATCTTGCAAAGGTTCTATCTAGTTTGAGTAAACTTTTGGTTCATTATTTTAAATTTGGAGTTAAATCTACAAATTGACCTCTTTCTATAACATTTGAAAATGATTTCTCACTTTCTTTCAACCTTAGTGTTCGATTTGATACCTAAGCTATTTCTCGTTTTGTGTAATTTCGGACCAATGTGAGTTAACTTTTCGATTCATTGTTAAAATTTGTATTATATTTGAAAACTTGACTTCTGGTAAAGTTTGAAAAATGATTTACCATTTTTCTATAACAATTGCATTTGACCTTTCGCTTTCATTTTGTTTTGGCGTTGATTCGTTGTCAGGATTCGTTATTGGAGACGTCTGATAACTAGTTCTGCACTTATCGGCGAATGATTTCGTATTTTGATTTGTCCTTGATCCGGAATGATAGCGCGCTTGCATGCATCAAGAGTTCTCTCATTCCCTGGATATGGAAATCGTGCTTTTGAAAGTTTTCTTAACCCCTTTTGAAGGATCATCTTTTGAAATTCCAATTTGCTTTGAATGTTTTGATTTTCGCCCTTGGAAAATTGAGTTCGTCCTTATTGTATTTTCGTTTTCTACTTGCAAGTTTCGAGGACGAAACTTTTTAAAAGGAGGGATGATTGTAACACCCCGTAATTTCGGACCGTTATTATATTGCGGAAGTAATTTTTTTAATCAAGTTGAATTTAATATTAATGTATTTGAAGTAATAATAATTCAATGAAATATAATTCTATTATGTTTTGAAGTAAAGTATTTATTTTGATAGTTTGGAAATGTTTAAAAATAGTTTAAACCATGTAAAAGCCTTTTATTTCGAAATAAGGGTATATCGGGAAAAATGGCAATTCTTGTGAAAATTGGGCAAACGATTTTGGAAATGGGTCATATGAGTACTCAATCTTCTTGTAATCTCGTGTTTAATAACTTTGGCATTGTCGGAATTTGCATTTGACAAACGGTTCTAATTATCGTCGAAATTATCGTCGAAACGAGCCAAAACCGACTAATTAAATTCCGCCAAATTCCCGCTCCTTTCTCCCTTTCCACGGCCCACCTTCTTCCCCCTCCTTCCTATTTCTTCCTAAGGCTTCCTTTGCCTCTTGACCGAAATCCACAAAAAAAAAAACAAATAAACTTACAATCGTAATTTCATCATAACTTCTTCGTTTCTAGTCCGATTTTCGCAAAATTTATATTTTCGGAATCCTCTCTTCAAGATCTACATCCTAGTATGTTTTAATTTCAGTTTTCATTATGTCGATTTAAGATGATTTTGGGCATAATTTCGGTTTTTGTAATTATTATGGTGTTTTTGTTGTTTTTTAATAGGTGAAGATTATGAGGATGATATAGGGGACTCCTATATAGTAGAGGATGATGGGTAGCTACTGTTTTTAGGGTTTTCTCAAGGGTTATTTTGCCTTTTTCTAGCTTAAGGTAACATATTTCGAGTTACTCGACGAATAAATGTCACATTCTTTGCTTTTTGTATGATTTTGTGAATGTTACTTGAGTGGTTTATTTCACATAAAAATATGGGTTAAAATCATGTCTTTTGTAAGTTTAAGTTCACATATTAGTATGGAAATGAAATGGGAATGAATAATTGATGCTTAAAACGATGTTAAAATGAACAAAAATGGAGAAATGGAGGGTTTGGGGGTGGCGGCCCATTTGGCCCGGCAGGCCCGTGCAGGCCCACGGCAGCCCTGGGTTGGCCCGGGTCGGCCCGTTGCTTGTCTTCGCGATTTTTCATGCGTTGCTCGTAGTTTCGGGTTTATTAACGTTATATTTAGTATAAGTAACATATGGGTAGTCTTATGAATTGAATAATGATAATAGTAAATATAATGTTGATAGTAAAGTTATGCTTATATTGGTAGTTGGCACATGTTAGGGTAGGTTATGATATGAAATTGTAATGAATAGGCTTAAAATGAATTTTATAGCGATAATTGCAATGTTTGGATGATTATGCCGAAAACTGAGCCTTGGTCCCTTTGACTGAATCGATGTCAGTCAATTGTGTGATTGGTCAGCCGCGATTGAACCCGTACCTGTCGCAGGGCTGGGGTTGCGGGTAAAAATTCGGTTGGATGAAATTATTGTGTGAAATGGATAATTGGCCTTATTCTTGTTTTAGGCCATTTATTATGTTTTTATTTCACATGTGTTGTTGGTTGATATGAATGGTTTCTTATATTGTAAAAACGGCCCTAAATTCCCTGAAACCTTTAATATTGTTAATAGTGCTTGAAATGGAACTGGTATTGAATACTTCTTGCAGGTTGGTTTCTCATTCTTATAATTTGGGTAATTGAATATATAAAGGTTATGAGTACCATTAATACTGGGGATTGTGTTGTTGGTCAGCTGCTTATATGTGTGGTATTGTTGTGTTTGTCATAGATAAGTCTTTATAGTCTTTGACGAGTATATGTTCACTGCTCAATAGCCTTTGTGTTCCTGACTTGGTGGGTTTATATCCAAGTTGGGGCATGACCTCGTTACTTATTTTGAGAGTAAGTGGTCAGCTTAAGTACTAGCCAACCCTTTGGTGGACTCCTTAGGGTACTCACTTTGTTTTAAAAAAATTGTGGGTCTTGGGTGCGGTGGTGTGTATCCGCATGTCTAGGTCTGCGCAGATTTTAGGCTAGGGTTGTGTTGTGTCTTGGCCATGTTTTGATAGAACCTCTGAGCCAAGATACCGGTTCGATTACCTTCCCTACCTCATGGTATAGCCTCGAGTTACAGAGTGACTATTGACCGTGCTAAGAACTTATGCCTGTCTTTGATATATTGTCCTTTCTTATTTGATGATTCTATGAATCATAGAAGGTGAGATGCAAGCCGGCTATGGTTGATAGAGTTTGGATTCCTGGATGTTATGTGATTCACATGATAGTGTAGTATGAGTCGGTCTAGTATTCACATGCTAGGACTATGTGTGTTGTATTGTTGTTCACATGATAACCATGATTGTCTAGCATCTATATGCTAAGGCTATGTGTTATTCATATTCATACTCTTATGTTTACATGTTATATTAATTATGACATTTCGTGGCTGGGAGGACTCGAAGTTACGCCCCACTGAATTGTGGCTTTCGTGTTTGTATAAAATGCGATTGACAGGTTGATGATGTTTAGATGGGGTACATGGACGAGCTAGCGAGCAAAAGAACCTTGGACCTAGTTTGGTTATATTTTGTAGTAAACCTTTAAACTTATGGTTGTGTTTATATTTTGGAGGGACATATGTCTCCCTCTCTTACTTTGGTTTGTATCACTTTATTCTCGCGACTTTAGCTATGTTATGTAAATTAGTTAGTTAGTTTTTGCAGGTTTTGGCACTTTTCATTTGGAAATGTTTGTGAATGGTTTAGAAAAGTTTTTAAAATTACAGGTTTTATCTAGTTGAACCAATTACAAACATATCCTGTCAGTTTTTCTGTAGAATTTACGTGTTTATTTAACGCTAAAAATGAGGGTGTCACATACACAGTGTGATATAATTGAATACACAGGCTGATAATGTTTTGTTGATTCTAAAAAAAAAAAAAAAAAACAGCGGATAGGGATTTAAAAGTGATAAATGTTGCTAGTGACATGTGATATTTGTTTGAAATGATTGTGATATTGTTTCAAAGTATAGACCTTTTAAATATGTGATATTGTTTAGTATTGTGATGATATTGTCTACAATCAAGTATGATGTTCTGATAGTGGTTCACAAGAATACTGATATTATTTAACATAAAGTGTGATATTGATTAGCATGAACTGTGATATTATTTATCAGTGTCACACTTCAGGAACTTTGATATTGTATAACACTTCATGAACCAATATCACACTCGATACAAAATAATAGCACAGGTAAAAGTGAAATAATGAATGTTGTAAGACAAATGACTTACATCAGATTCATGATCAAACGAGTGTTGTGATGTATCAACAGCTGGATTAGGGCAGTTGTGCTTATCGTGATGTGCCATTTGTTTACAATTATTGCAAAATCTTTTTGGCTTTTGTGCCTTTGAAATGGACTGATCTTTCTTGAACGTCAACCTCTTGCCACTACCCTTGTTTTTTGATTGAACAGGAGGTAGTATATGGACCTCAGTTGAATATTTAACCCCAAGGAGTATCTCCAACTCTTGCTGTTTAGTCATTTTTTCAGGACCAGGCTTGAAATTTTGTCTAAATGTCTTCAGTAATGAAGTCAGTTCATTTATGTGATTTTAGGCAGAGATTTGAGCAGTGTTAAAGTTGAGTAGAACTCCAACCATACAGTAGAAATCTGAAGCTTAGTGACATCTGACGAATTAAAATCATCCAACAATTACACGTGAACATCATACACGGGCATTTTTTTAGTGTTCTATGTCCACCTACTGAGAAGATACTTATCAGGTATCTTCTTGGCCCCTTTACCTGATAAAATCCAGATGATGTGTTTGCATATGTATCCCTTCCTCTCAAACATCTTGCATGAACATGTTGCATCAAACGTTGAAGGATTAAATGCTACAGTATAAGTCTTATAGAAGATAAAATCTTCAACATCTAGAAACCTTGTACTGCCCTCCCTTGAAGAATCCCCAGCACTACATGAGTTTAGAAAATCAACGCACTGCTGTTGGAATTCATAAAAGAGTGCGTGCATGTAAACAATGGATGCATGAACCTCAAGGCTAAGAAGGGTTTTGGTTTGAGGTAAGGAGTGATCAATATCTCTATCAAGAGATTTTTGGGTGTGCCATTGCTGATCCATAGCACTCTGAAAGCGCATCCAAAATTCAACAAGTGTGCCATGAGGATTCTCAAACCGCTTAAAAAAGTTGTTTTCGCTCTCAGAGCGTTGGGTTGTTCTTAAAAGGCAACCAAGAGGAATATCACGATAATACGCCGGAATCCAACCTTGCCGCTTGGAAAATAGATATTTCAACCATGCATTATCTTCCAATTGAAACTCACTGATCAACAAACACCACCTCTCTTCAAAGTCAGAAGGCTCTAGGTCTGAATCCCAAACAACAGAATTTAGACGAGTGACGAAGTCAGTCTCTTTGGTCACTGTCGTGCCTAACTTCTCAGCTAATTTCTTCATAATATGCCACATGCAATAGCGGTGGGCAGCTGTCGTAAAAATAGCAGGGACTGCAATATTTATAGTAGGATATTGATTGGTAAAGAAGCAATGGGGTTCCCTTCCACCCATAGCATCTAAAATTTTTGTGAAAATCCATTTAAAATTCTGGACATTCTCCCTAGACATAAGTGAAGCGCCAAAAGTGACGGACTTCTTGTGATGATCAACACCAGTAAAGGGAGCAAAGATCATGTCGTACTTATTAGTTGAATAGGTTGGGTCAAAAGTCACCGCCTCACCGTATAGAGCATAATTACGACGTGTTGCTGCATCAGCCTAAAATACACGAAACAAACACTTATTCTGGTCAATATCATAGGCATAATAAAAACCTTCTTGGGTTTCATGAAGGGTTTCCAACTGGTCTACAAACATTTGAGCATCCTTAAGACCTATGAAACACTTGATTTCCCTTCCAAAATTCTTAAAGTCAGTCAAACAAGCTCCAATGTTTTCATAGCCGTCAACATATTCCTTGACAGACCTGAAAGTAGAGGTTGGGCCAATATTGACCTTGCAATTATCAACTATTTGTTTGTTTATGTTGAAAAGCAAGTTTTCTACATTTTTTCCGAAATTCTCTATACTTCAGTGGAGAAAGAAGGTGGTTATAGGCAGCATGAAACTGATCAACAACAAACAGTGTCACTAAAACTTGGTCAATTCCTTTAATAACAAATTTGAAGAAAAACCTAGCTTTAAAACCAATCCTAGTAACCTTAGTCTTTTTCGGATAATAGCCCTTGACCATTGGCTCCTCCTCTTCACCATTAACGAGTAATATTGTTGGCTTAAAATCCCTAAATCCTTCTCGGTGACTGACAATAAAAACATCAAGATATTCCAGGATCTGCAAATCCTTGGAGCCCGCATTGAAGACGACCTCCGAAAGGGCGTCCTAGCCAAAACCACCGGTAGAGCCTACCAAGGATCTACATCAACCGGATCTCGCCCTTATGGTCAAACAAACAAAATTGACGAGGTTAACCTCCTCGAGCCAACCGTGAAGAGAGCTAAGCGCCCTTAAAGAGTGTTCACCAATATAGGGTCAACTTATGCAAGCGCCCTGAAAAGGCTCATGGACCAAGGGAAATTACAACCAATCGGACCCACCCCAGATCCGTCTGATGCTAAGAAATCCCGCTTCTGGAACCCTAATGCTTACTGTCAATACCACCAAGGGAAAGTTCATGACACGGAAACCTGTTTCAAGCTCAAACACGTCATTCAGGACATGATTGAGAAGGGGGAATTTCCTCTGCCTCTGCCTCTGCCAACAAAACCGAACAACAAGACAAACCCTTTGGGAATCCATGCTATCTCCGATGATGAGCCGTCCTTAGACTGCTCTCACCTCATCTTACCAATTGATGACGAAGTGAATGCCCTGGAGAAGGATGCCTCGGACGGGGTTTTTGTGTTCAGCGCCGCAACAATGCTTGCCATGTTCCAACAAGTTGAGGAGGCTATAGTCAGTCTCTTCGAAAGAATTGCTCGACTAGACGATGCTTACCGACTATTGATTTCCAATCCCCCAACACCACGCCTGATGGAGGGTCCCCCAAACACCCAAAACTACCCTCACCAAGAAGGATTGCTCCCGTGACCATTCTGGCACGCACCCCACAATAATCACCCCCACCATAATCAACCCTGCAATAATTACCCTCACAAAAATTTCCCTCACAAAAACTGCCCATCGAAGAATGCCCCTCCAAGTTACCCTCGAGATCCCGAAGTCAATGGTATCTGGAGAGATGACACTGAGGACGTTTATGTGGTCCCGGAAAAAGGGAAACAGGCAAAAGAGATCGGTCATCTTACCCGGTCCGGACGCCCCTATAAAAACCCGAACAATTCGACAGTCGTTCCAACAACGAATGACCAAAATGTCCCAGACGTGGACGCACAATCAAAGGCTCCCGAGAATTCGATCCTCAAATAACTGCAGAAAGCAAAAGCCGAAATTTCAATTTGGCAACTAAATACTACATCCTTCGAACATCGGCAAGCTCTACTACAAGCCTTGGGAAAATTGACTGTGCCCTCTACCTCCTCCCTTGAAGAAGTAGTAGCACACATAACTAGGGATATCCCCGACCTGAGCAACCCGGTCATCTTCTTTGATGAGGTTTTCCCTCCCTTCAGAGCCAACCACAACCTGGTTCTATACATCACCGTGCAGTGCCTCAAAAAGAATGTGCCTATGGTTCTTGTGGATGACCGATCCGCGGTTAATGTCATTCCCCTTAAAACAGCTCATAAACTGGGGATCAAGGAAGCTGATTTGGTCCCAACCAATCAAGGAGTACGCGCTTATGACGACACTCGTCGTAAGGTCGCAGGGCTTATCACTCTAACCGTCGCAACCGGACCACTGGAAAGGAAAACCAGTTTTCAGGTAGTCGATATCGACGCCTCCTTCAACATGCTTCAGGGACCCCCCCTGGATTCACGCCGTCAAGGCAGTTACTTCAACCCTTAATCAGAAAATAAGGGTCCCATTCAACGGGAAGACGATCACAATTCCTGCTTCCCCGATCAAAGTCGTCATGAAAAGGGGAATAGCCTCTTAAGCCATCAATGAGGACGACAATGAAATGTGGGGATTCCAAGCTGTGAATGCCCTAACTGCTGAATCAACACCCTTTGATTGTGACCCGTTTGCCAACCTCACAGTCAACCGCATTCTGCTGCGCTAGGGTTATTTCCAAGGGGAATTGCTTCGTCCTCGTCGCCATCGATTATTTCACTAAATGGGTGGAAGCACAGTCATATGCAGTCTTGATCGCCAAACAAGTGGCCAAGTTCATCCAAGACAACAACATCTGCAGATATGGGTTACCCCAT
Organism: Silene latifolia; assembly: GCF_048544455.1. Lineage (NCBI taxonomy): Eukaryota > Viridiplantae > Streptophyta > Magnoliopsida > Caryophyllales > Caryophyllaceae > Silene > Silene latifolia. The sequence goes on from NC_133537.1 coordinate 234,916,478, forward strand.
GAAATCATCAGCGATCAAGGCTCTCACTTCGGGAGGAAACACAAACCTTGCTGGACAAATACCAGATCAAACGACATCGATCATCCCCCTACCGTCCCCAAACCAACAGAGCGGTGGAGGCAGCAAAAAAAACTCTTGTCACCATTATCAAGAAGATGCAAGATAACTACCGCGATTGGCCGAGCAAACTCCCATTCGCACTCTGGGGATACCGAACCTCCATTCGAACACCGACAGGCGCCACGCCCTTCTACCTAGCATTCGGTATGGAGGCGGTTCAGCCGGTAGAGTTAGAGGTCCCATTTCTACGCATCCTACTGGAGAGTCGGGTTCCTGAGGCGGAATGGGCCCATCGAAGGTACGAACAAAATGTTATTTGATAATCCGTATAACTTATTATCTATTTGTCACTCTATGATAGTATGAGCTCTTTTCTTGATCTTTGTACCAAAATAAGAGTTAAATAAATGTCTAACACAAAGAAATAACAACTATCTTAAAATGACGACTAAATTTATATCAATCCAAAAATACTAAATAAGCCATAAAAATGAGCATAACCCAACTCAAATACTTGTAAAAACGGGAAATAAACTAACACTGGACCCATTTCAACCCAAATTAAAACTTCGGTAATCATTTGCATACACCCTACTCCTCTACTTCATCCCACCGCCACCCTCATGCTAACCCTTCTATTTTCTTTTTTTTTGTCCCTTTTTTCATTGATTTATTTAAAATTCATTTTCTTCAGCTTTCTTCCCCTTCCTCAATAATCTCAATAAATCCATCTTGTACATTCAAAATCATTATCAAAATATTTTACCCGAAAAATATTCAATTAACTAAAAATATGAAAAACTATTATGAAGTCTAATATGTATTTTCATATTTAATTAAATTATCTTATTCGTTAAAATAGTTATGATTTTGATTTGATGGTAAATGTTTGATCGACTCATCAATTAGGTAAGTACATGCATGTGGTCGATTAAATTTATAAGATCTCTGATTTAAGTAGATAATTTTAATGTACTTTTGAATTTTACGGTGTTTTAATAATGGATTAATCTATTGTCATTTTTTGAAAACATTCATTTTAATTTGGATGAAAGTTTATTAAATTTTAATGGTTTTCAGTAATGATTATAACAATAGTGTATGTTAAATTTGATTCGTTATGAGTTTTGAATTTTTCAGACTTAAACTGAATTATATTTTTTTAAGAGATAAATGTGAATTAAGATAAGTATCTTTAACAAAAATACTACTGCAATATGTTTACATTTTATTATATTGAAGTTAAAGCATTTCTCAATTTAACATTATCATGTCATATTATCATTAATATTTCATATATTCTCCTAATTTGTATTTTAAGAAAATTAATATTTTATTATTTTGTGTCTAAAATCTAAATATCATGTCATGTCATTTTAAAAAAAATATCTCGTTAAGTTATGTATTTGTGTATTTAAAATTTATTATTAAAACTGGTGTGATTTCCTATTTAATTATGTGTAGGCAATAAATCTACTCGTAGAAAATCTAATTAAACGGTATTGTGATCGTGGCCCCTGATTTCTAGCAAATGCAAAATGAACTTTGACTTTCTGACTTTCAACGACAGAGTGCCACATAGGCTCTGTGGTTGCTCGTTTAATAAATAGGATGGATGAATGAAGCTTGACGTTTTGGGTTGAGAATAAAGCTCCGGCCCATACGAATTACACGTGTAAGGATATCATATTTGAGAATTAGAGAAGAGAATTTCATTATATAAGGCAAGGGGCTACTCCATCTATGGCCAATTGGTTTTAGAGTTGTGGACATGGGCCACCCGCGCGTTGGTTTCGAGGGGGCGACACTTCTCCCACGGAACCTTGGTTTGCCAAAGCACGTCATGGGCCGTTACCGATTTGTGAGGCATTGAAACCGGTGAAAGGTTGAGTAAGCCTGTTTTGTGTTGTCGCCACCAATTTATTGTGGAAAAATTGGAAATCGTTCGAATACCTCATGCCATGTCAAGACACAAAGTAATGACATGAACACTAAGAACTCGTTACCCTTAGCATTCTATGTCTAGAATGACTCTCGAAGATGCCAATGGACACGGATGTCTAGAGATAACTGGAGTAAGGGGTGAGGGTACGTATTAGGAAGCTCTTGAATTCGAACACCTAATCCCGCCCGCCTCGATAGCGGCCTCTACTAATGATTAGAGAAATTGTTATATTTGATATGTCGTGAATTTGTATACATGCAATGCAACATCCAGTAGATTAATTCTAGCATGTGAGATTAGACTAAGTAAGTTAACACGTGTTTTAACAAACAATTTGAGGGTCCGAGTTGGAATTTAGATTAATTACATGTGAATGCCATACAATTAAATCATACATAATAACGATAAATGAAATTACAATAATTAAAATTACAAGAAATTATAAGGTTTATTTGATCTACGTCAAAAGCACGCTCAAAGACGGGATTTAAAAGAAGAAAATAAAAGGAAACAAAATTGGAATTAAAATATGAAAATACGTCAGATTAGAGGTGATAATACGATTAATAGTTGATTTGAACCGTAATTAGGTGCTACGTCAAAGCGAGAAAGAGTTCAGGGACAAAAACCAACCCAGAAGAGGCGCAACATCTGCTGCATCCTCTAGAAGAGGCGCAACATTTCCTGCGTCTGTTCTAGAGCTGGGCTCTGGCTGGGAAGTCAGAACCACAACACTGTTATCGTTCGTTGGTAGATTTAGGGAGAAACGAGAAATTACAGCGGTTCACATGATTATGATTAACTCGTGTCGGAAATACAAAAGGGAGAAACTTGAGGTTAGATTAAGACGAAACTGAACAAATAAGACTTGAAAGAAAACCTATTTATCAAATTAGGATTCCAGAACCTCGACATCAACAAGTCGAAACCCGAAGAATCGATTTGGATTAAAACGGTGAAAACTCGCAAGTATTGAATTACTCGGAATTAAGGACGAATTAAACATGGTAATAAAAAGGATTTGTTAAAAACATGATTTATATATTGAAACAACAAAAAGAACAAAGAAAAAAATGAAAGAAATAAGAAAAAGAGAAACTTGCAGGAGGTTGAGGAGGAAGAAGAAGAGCAGGAGTAGCAAGCAGCCTCTGGAAGAGGCGCAGAAAAGCTGCGATCCTTCAAAAAGGCGCAGCTGCTGTTGCGTTTCTTCTCGACGTCTGACCTCTGCTATTTTATAAAAACGGTTTTAAAAGATGGATTTTAAATTGGTTTTCGAATGTGCTTTTGATATAGATCTACATTAATTGATACAAAATAAAAGTAAAATAATAAAAAATGGGATTTACACCCTCAGACTTACATGTTTGATGAAACGAGATTGACTAAAGTTATCGTTTTAGTGATTGCTTGACTCGAATATGCGTGGAGAGTGCCCTCGTTAGAGGATTTAGTAGATTTATTAGGTTGATTAAACGTGGAGTTGGTCAAATTGGCCGGTCTATGCAACACGACTAGGACTCAGAATGATCTGAGCTTACGTGGTAGATTGATCAAGCACGTAGGCGTCGAAAGCAATAGCGTGGTCTAGAGTGCAAAGCGAGAAGAGAAGGGGCGGAACACTCGCGTGCCAAATATGGACGCCGGAGGCCTCTTTTTATAATAAAGATACGGAAGAGTTTAGGAATGACACGGATTTGGAAACAAATCACGGAAATATTCTGAAAAAAATGTGAAAAGAGGGCTGGAGAAGAGGCGCAGCAGCCACTGCGATCCTTGGAAGAGGCGCAGTACCTGCAGCGTCATTTCCCCTGGGGTTTCCTCCTTAGCAAGAAAGAATTCCGCGTTTTGTTATGGAATTTCGGTAGATTTACACTTCCTTATTCCATAAAACACAATATACGGAAGATATTTACTTAAAATGTTAATTTTAATATTAGGAATAAATAACCAGAAAATTCTAGAACATTCCGGAATTTTCCGACTCGGCATTTAAACGGTTTTTAGAAAATGAAGCAGTTTTTGACCCGAACTCCAAATGAATTCTAATTACTGTCAGAACGAACGTATCGGTGCGTAGATGACGACCAAGGGGTTGAATCGGGTGTTTAAGCTATCACTTGACGATGAACATACGGACCGTCATAAATTGTCCTGCGTATCAAACATGCGGCCCAATCATCACTGGGTGGTTGGCGGGAGGTGTATAAATGAGGTATCTATAAAGTCCCCACTTTGGCTAAGGCTTGGAAAAGTCGAAAGTCAAAGTATAGCCATCAGGTCAATCGAAGATTACAACCTGATGACTATGGCGATGCGAGGCGGCTCAAGGGGTCTGAACTAAGGACCTGTCGTCGGGAACATTTTAGAGTCTGTCAACTATCGGGGAGGGTCGTTTAAAGTCTATTAGACTACGTAAGGAAGATCGTCAGCCATAAGAAGAAATCATACCTGAGACACTCCTGGGTGAAGGATTTGAAGGTACTCATCGGAGAATTTTATCTCAAGCTCCGTGGGAAAGAATCATATGTTGAGTCGACAACGGCGCGCCCTTGGCACTGCTGAGGAGAAAATAATAGATCGACAACGACGCTCCCTTGGCATCGCTAAGGATAAGTGTTTGATCGACAACGGCACGCCCTTGGCACCGCTGAGGAGAAAATCCGCTCGGGTAGTCTTAAGCGAAATTCCGATAAAGAGGAGAAGCCCATGAACTGTATTTAGTGATCATGAATTCTCACGGGGGAATAAAATGTCGTGGTTGTCTGTAGTCTGCTGAAAAGAAAATGCCGATTTGGACGAAGTGAAAACCCAAAAAGAAGACATATGTTGAGAAAGAGGCGCATGAATCCCGGGCCCACAAATAACGAATTTGTAACGAACTTTAACACAATTCTGAGGAAACTCGCTGAGGAAAAGGCACAGCAAAACCTACGACCTTTGGAAGAGGCGCAACAAGTGCTGCGTCTTCTCACGAGCTAACCGCACCCCTATCTGGGTAAAAACACGACTTAAGCAGTGTTTTGCTTTCATTTCAAAACACAAAACTATTTCATTTATTCACCAAAACCCAACCAAATTCCATCAAAATTTGATCAAAACTTGCCATAAACGATGACTAATCGAGGTATGTGTCTTGTACTTGCTTTATTTTGCATTTGAGCTTTGATTTTGGGTTGAAAATTCGGGTTTATACACCCATTTACTCGAAAATTTGGGGCTTCCATCCCAAACGGATTTGTCTCATGAAATTGACATTAGAAATGATTAATTGATCATGTTAGGAACACAACCATGTATCTCTTTCGAATTTTCTTCAAGTATTAAGGATTTGAGTGCGAAATGTGATGGTTTCTTGCTAAACCGTAAAACCCTTCGAAAATGGCCCTATACTAAGCCCATTTTTGTTGAAACTTGATGTTTTGGAACCCTTGAGTAATGGGTAAACTTGCTATCATGCCGGATTTTCAATTCGTGACAGCTCCTCCGGGACACTTTTGTGTGGCATAATTGCTATTGTAGCGAAATGCTGCCGAATTTTCGACTCAAACCAGCAACAAGGCTTGAACTTAGACTCGTCTTGACTTATCCTACCACATGTGTGGCCGGGGTTAGAATATCGGGGCCAATGAGGGCTAGAAATGCCGTTTTTAGACGCTTGAAAACGCTTGACATTGCTTCGTTTACTTCGATTTGCAGAGGATATTGTAACACCCCCATACACTAAGTGCCTTACCAGGACCACCTAATGCATGTGAATTCTACCATCTCGGTTACCTGAGGCAATGTATATCAAACTGACAATGAAAGAACATACTTTATTAAATAAATTTAAAGCAATACATGTCCAAACCAAAACTGTTAAATGAAAATACAACTGTTCCCAAAAAATGCCAATCAACGAAAGTAAACGAATGTTTAATGACACAGCGGAAGACTTCTAGACATCTTGTGATGACTCAACCCAGCTATCCCATGCACGTCCATCACATACCTGCTCAATAACTGCTCACCATCACCGAATGGATCACCACAGTTTTCAAAACATTTAAAAGGGGTCAGTTACTGATTACACAAAAATAATACAAAAGAAACAATATACAAATCACCCAATATCCATCACAACTCCATCGCAACAGATATTCCTCGCCACCAGTGGGGGACCGCAGCCGTTCCCACCTAAGCCTCGCTCATCTCATCCGAGCGGTAACCCATGTTCCTTAATGTGCGTATCCCCTCTGTGGCGGGTTCCACAGAAAGCGAATCAAGGGCGTGAAGACACTCCCGCAAGTGACTACACTCAGACGAGGATGCACCTCGAGAACCACAGACAAACAATCACAACCAAACTACAAAATCAACAATCACCAATTCCAATACGATATAGACAAATGTTATGAATTAAAAACCACCACTAATCAATCAACCAACCAACATATATGTAACCAATAACTAAGTAGGAAATCCTACCTGGAATAAGCAATCACAAGACTGTCACAAGCAGCTAATCAATAATGCTCCTCTATGAAACCTCCTCTTATAATCACATAATCATGCTATTACCATTTAATACCACAATATACTCCCAAACCCCTAATCTACCTAATTAGGGTTTTAAACAAAATCAAGGAAACAATATAAAAACTATACAAGGATTTTACCCTCCACACAACGAACTCAACGGCGTAAAGAACGTGACGATCCGATAACCTTAGCCTTTGGGATTTGATAGCAACGCGACGAAAGAGAGCAACGTAACTTGTTTTCTTTTTGAAAGGTTTTAGAAAAGGTGAAAAGTGACAAAGAAGATGATGGAAGGCTTTATATATTAATCATGCGTCACTAACAAAACCTGGCTAAAACAACCCGCATAACGACTTACTCGATCGAGTGTCACACGTACTCGATCGAGTGCCCCTTACTCGATCGAGTACCCATCAGGCAGGCTATTGTTTCGTATAAAAACATACTTAGTTGACAGAATAAGTCCCACTCGATAGAGTACCCATAGACATAGAAAACCGTAATATTACAGTCTTCCCTGCTTAAAAGGAATTTCGTCCCCGAAGTTCAACCCATACACAAAAACAAAGCACCCTAACTCAAAACACGACACAACAACGCAACTAAAACTCAAAACAAAACTCCCAACCACAACTCAACCCGACTCAAGGCAACTACTAACTATGCAAAACTAACATTAAACCACACCAAAACCTTATGCGACCATCTCCTACTGATACGTGCAATTTATATAGTCTTTTCAGCCTCTTATTGCACGCATTTCTATGTCATTTACATTGCTTTGTATTGCAAAATGCCCCGAATTGGCTACTTTGGTTTGTTTTGTCTCGTTTGCAGGAATGGACCTTAAAGTAGTGGAATCGTACCTTATTCGTTCCTCTTAGCATGTATTTTAAGGAGATGAAGTTTTAGAGAAGAAGCCGTACCTCAGGAAGCGTGAAGGAGGTCCTTGGAAGCTAACCGAATGATGTTCGAGCTATTTTCAGTGGCAAGTTACTCGATCGAGGTCTTTTGTGTTTGATCGAGTGGTTTTGATAGTAGATGGATTTCGATCGAGTCCCTGATGTACTCGATCGAAGTATGCTATATTGGAGGTGTTCGATCGAGAGCCCTATTTACTCGATCGAGGAGAATTGCGGAAGAATCACTCGATCGAGAGGAATGAAATGCCTCGATCGAGTGGTATACTTATTTACACTGGATTTTTATTCCGTGTTTAGGTTTATTTTTGTTAATAAATGCTTCCCTATATAAGGGAAGACGTCATTTGGTTAATAATCACATCTTATCATACATACTCTACACTTAATTACTCTTCTAATTACTGCTGGAACTTGTTCTCTGCCTCTTTATTTCCAGATCTAAGCTTTGTAATCTTTCTGTTTTGTATGGATTTTGTGCATGGCGAAATCAGGTGAGGGTAGGTCTAGGCAGGGTTAACTAGCTCGAATTAATCTGCGAATAAGTATGACAGGGTATAAAATTTGAAGAATAAAGTACGGTATATGAATAACAGTAAGACAAAGAATTTTGTACGTGGAAAACCCTTAAATGGGAAAAAACCACGAGAACCAAGCCAGGAGAAGATTTCACTATAATATTGAATAAATCGCACAAATATCTGTAATTCAGCTTGTATTTCAGTATTGCTAGTATGTTGCTAGGATCTTGTCTTATTCCGTGCAAATGATCTAAGTGCTCTTTATATAGTCAAATGTTGAACGGCTGCTAAATTTTTCTCCATCAATGATGAATATCCTGCCTTAATTAGCCGGAAAAATGCTCATTATTTCTCCTTTAATTGCCGTCTTTAATTGCTAAATATTTCTAATTATTGCCCCAATTATTGCGCGTATATTCGTCTATAATATGATCTCTTGGTAGAATATCGTCCTGATATTTTGACCGTTGTCCTCTCCATGGCCTAGCAACTGTCTTCTTGTGTCCTAGTAGCTTGACATTCTGACACCCTGATGGTTAGGTCGAGGTAGAATATCGTTCAGGGACATCTGCGGATTTTCAGGCGTAACAATTGCCTCTTATCTCCTTATCTTCGCTGGGTCAGGCCAGAAATATGGAGATAACCTTTAATTTATAAAAAACTGCTCAACGGTTGGATTAGGGCTGATTGGCTTCTGTAACGACTAGTTGACGGTTTGCAATTACTGCAACTTCCTCAATAATTATCTTTGCAAGTTTCGGTTGAAACCCTAATTTCACCGAGTATAAATATCCTTTTACTTCATTGAATTAATCTTCACCAAAATCTATTCCCTTCTGATTTAATCTTCTTCTTCAAGCTTTCTTAATTACTTGATAAATTTTCAACAACTTTTCAATAATGGCCGCAAAAATGAAATTTTCCAGGGGAGTGATGTCTCCTGGAACTCCATTCGTTCAAAACCCCGAAGAAACCACCTCTGAAAATCTCCCTTCATCTTCTGCTATTCAACCTCATGTGGCTGGAAAACCGATTGATTCTCCTCTCGAGATGATTTCAATTTTCCATGGTGAATTTGAATTCAAACCCACAAAAGCTCTGAAAGATGATCTATCTCTTTCAAATCGTCTGAAACCTTAATTTGAAAAGGTGTTGAAGGATAAGGGAATTATTCCTTCCGATTCTGAAGTCTGGATCCCTGAAAACTCTCATGTCAGGGTTGACTGGGCATGTCCTGGTTGGTTCTGTGTTCATGAATGGGCCTTCAGGGCTGGTTGCAAGCTTCCTTTCTCTCCACTTATGGTGGACGTCATCAAAGAAATTGGTTTGCCTTCTTATCAGTTGATGCCTATGGTGTGGAAAGTAGTCTTCTCTATTGAATATCTCTGCAAAAAACATAATATCTCTTTTTCTATTGAATATTTGAAAGCCTGCTACGCTGTCAAGACCAATAGCCCTAGCCGCATGAGTTTCAAAGTCAGGCATTCTACTACTCCTCTTCTCAGCAATCTGGATAGCGGCCGTGACAAGAACTTGGCTGCTGGGTACATGTTTATGAGGACTAATTCTGTGGGCCCTGATCTAGCGTATTTAAACTCTGATGCTTGTGTTGGTGGTGAGTACCCTGGCTTTTCCTTTTATCTTACATGTTTATTTGTTATTAAATAATTTAAATTTTGTTATACCTTCTTTGTGCACAGTTGATGATTGGGTTACTGAAATTGAGTACCCTACTGCAAATATTTCCGCTTTTCTTGCTATTCCTCAAATGGAAAAGACCTGGCCTCTTTGTTGTGGAGCTGGTCATCTCCCTCGGTGCCTGAAGACTGAAGGCGTTGCCAGAGTGCCAAAGCCTTCAAAAGCTGCCAGTGCTTCTACTTCAGGCAGTAAGTCTATTTTGTTCTTTCTTTTCTTTTCATTTTGGCTTTTTCATGATAGTTTGTCTTTATAGCTAATATAGTGTCTCGTGTTATAGCTACTAGATCATCCACTCGCCTTGCCAGGTTTGGTATGGCTGACCTTTCTGCTAGGCTGGCCAAGGTCAAGGAGGAGGGTTCCCAGGGAGGTGGTGATGCTGAACCTGTCATTGATTTAATTGAATTGCATGCTACTCCTAAGGTTTCTGCTACTCCTGTTACCTTTGTTGAAACAACTTCAGTAGCCCAGAAGAGGAAAGTAGAGGAGGTCGATCTGTCTGCCCCAGTTAGGGAGGTGCGAGCTAGGGTAGATAATGTGGAGGCTGCTAAGGTGAAGATCAGGGATGATGTTGCTTTTAAATCAGATGTTATGCTCACCCTTGATCCTATTGAGACTGCTACCCGGCGGTTGCTTGAGAGATCATTCTCAATCCTTTTGGCAAGTGCTTTGGGCTCATTTTCTTGTGAGAGAGGTATGTAGTTTTTGTTATTATTATATGTATTTTGTAATATGTGTATATATTTTTTACTTATAGGTGTTTATTATTATGACAAAATACTTATACTATTCTTGTTTCTGTCCAGGGTGCTGCAGCCTGTCTCCATAACGCTTATCAGGCTACTTCTTTGGTGGCCAGGATTGATCTTATGAGATCTGATTATGCTAAGCTGAAGTCTGAAATGGATTTTGCTCGGGCTGACCTGGCTGCAAGGGCTGCTGATTTGGCGAAGGTGCAGGCTGATTGGGATGCTGCCAAGGCTGAGGCAGGCTCAAGCAAACAACTTCTGCAGGAGGCGTTGGACAGGAATGAGGAGCTTACCCTTGAGAGGGATGATTTGGAGTTTAAGCTTAATGATGCCTCCTGTACTTTTATATCAAGGGAAAAGTGGCTGCTATGTCGGAGCCTGTGGAGGCCAGGGCAAATTGGAACCCTGAAGCTAAGATGGCCTTCGCTGCTTCTAAGTATCCTGACCTGCATAACATGGCAATGAACAGGAAGTCGATTCTCCAGAGGAGCAGGATGTTGATGCTGAGGCTGATCAGGCCAAAAGGGAAAGTGCTGACGCTGTCTCCAAAGGGGAGCAGTAATTTTAAATTTCTTTGATGGTATTGGCCCATCCAAGGGGATTTCCTTGGACAAACAATCTTATTTTCTTTTTTTCTTGGGTGGGTCAGGGAGGTTATCCCTGGCCTTGATGAATAGTTTGGTGCCTTTGCCCCAGGGGGTAAGGGCTTTATTATGGTAATGGCCTTTACTGGCTTATTTTGCTTATTTCCTGATGCTTTGTGGTTTTTTTATTTTCTTTGAACCTGTGAGCCTTGTCCTTCCAATCCCGTCGACCTGATAAAATTATGACTTTGGTAACCTGTCTTGTGATTGAAGCTTAACGTAAGTAATTCAACCAAGTATGGTTTTTGCAATAGAGGTTGAAGGGGTGGGAAAACCGGCCAGTCAAGAGGGCTTATGTCCCCTGCCTGGCTGGAGGGCTTGGTATTCGGCCTGTCAGGAGGGCATTTACACTGATGGTCGGGATAAAACACTCTTGCACCGTCTTGCTCCGTCCAGCCGGTTGTAGATGTGTGGAGTAAATTTAGTCAGGTCAGGCAATTATTTCATTCCTGATTGGTCCTGACATTTACTGTATCCGGTGATGGTTACCAACTCGTTAGGCACAGTTAAGTGCAAAAATTTGTTTTAAAAACTGATGTACAGTAGAGTAGCCCTCAGTCCTGAATATTTATGCATATAAACATTTATCATGTAAAATTGTTTAGGATTCAAAAATAAGAGATATTGGGTTAGTTACATATATAGACATGGATTTCACATAGAGCATATGAAACACATAATTTTTCAGATAGCACGTCAGGTTGAATCAATGATATTAAAGGTATAGTGTTTTACCTGATTTGGGCTTGACATAGATTTTATACATGGAATAATTTCAAATGTGTTACATTCCAAGATCTTGGGATCATTTCTCCTTTTAATGTTTGGAGCCTATATGCTCCTTGTCCGACGATTGAGTCAATTATGTAAGGGTCTTCCCATGTAGGGGCAAGCTTGCCTGCTGATTTTTCTTTTTTGTTTGGAAAAACTTTTCGTAGGACAAGGTCTCCTTCCCTGAAGACTCTAATTCTGATATTTTTATTTTAAGTTCTGCTACTGCTTGTTGGTATGATGCCATCCTGATTTTGGCAGCGTCTATCAGTTCTTCTGTCAGGACCAGGTTGTCTTGTATCAGGTCTCTGTTTGCTTCAACGTTGTTCAGGCTATATCTTGATGTTGGCACCCGAATTTCTGCAGGGATGACAGCTTCACAGCCATACACCAAATAATAGGGTGTTTGCCTGTCGATGTCTTTGGAGTTGTCCTGTCTGCCCATAACACTAATGGAAGTTCTTTAGCCCATCTGCCTCCTCTTCGCTTTAGTTTCTTTTTTAAGCAGCTTATGACTACCTTGTTACTAGATTCAGCCTGGCCATTAGCTTTTGGATATCCAGGGGTTGATGTTACTAGGTTAATATTCCACTCTTGGCAGAATGCTGAAGTCTTTTTCCCCACTAATTGGGTTCCGTTGTCACATACTATCTCTGATGGGACTCCATATTTGCAAATAATATTCGTCCTGATGAAGGATATTACTTCTTTTTCGGTTACATGCATGAAAGAGTCAGCCTCGATCCATTTAGAGAAGTAATTAGTCATAGCCAACATGAATACTTTCTGTCCTGGAGCTATAGGCAGCTTTCCTACAATATCCATGCCCCACTTCATGAATGGCCAGGGTGCAGAAATTGAGTGAAGAAGTTCAGATGGCTGATGTATTATTGGTGCATGAATTTGACAGGCTTCACATTTTGAACAGTATTCCAGGCAATCAGCCTCAGTGTTGGCTAATAGTAGCCTGTCCTTAGTACTTTACTTGCCCGGCTTTTTCCTCCTTTATGGTTGCCACAGTGTCCATCGTGTATTTCCTGAAGCACTTGTTTATCTTCATCAGGCTGTAAGCATCTCAAGTATGGTCCTGCCTGCGATCTGTTGAATAAAGTGTTATTGATAATGTCATAAGTTGAAGCTCTAATCTTAAAAGCCCTTGCTTCATGCCTTCTCTGAGGTAATATTCCTTGGAGGAACCAATCATAATAAGGTTTGGTCGAAAAATTATTATCTCGATTAACAGGGTTGACCTGTTCGGTTTTACTGATAACTGGTTCTAATAAATGAACAATTAGAATTTTGTCGAAGACTGCAGGGGTAAAATTTGAGCCTAGACTGGCCAAAGCATCAGCCTGCGTTTTCAGGTCTCTTGATATTTGATCTATATCGAATAAAGAAAATATAGCGGTAAGGTTTTTTGCATATTCTAAATACGAAATCATTTTTGCATCTTTAGCCGTATAAATTCCCTTTATTTGATTAGCAATTAAAAGTGAATCAGTTTTTACCTTTAGGTTTTGAACACCGAGGTCTAGACATACCTTTAAGCCTGCTATCAGAGCTTCATATTCTGCTTCATTGTTGGTAGCTTTGAATTCACAGCTTATAACATGAGCTATCATGTCCCCCTTGTGGCGATTTAAGCACTAATCCTAACCCTGTCCCCCTAGCATTAGATGCCCCATCTATGAATAAAGTCCATTCTTACTCTGGGGTCTTATTTTCTAATTGATTAACCTCATTTTTCAGGCCAGGTTCTAGGTTAGGGCTGAAATCAGCCACAAAGTCTGCTAAGGCCTGCGATTTAATCGTTGTCCTAGGTTCAAAGGAAATATCGTATGTACTAAGCTGAACCAACCACTTGGCTATCCTACCTGACAATTCAGGCTTGCGTAGGACAAATTTAATGGGTAAGTTGGTCCTGACTATGATGGGGTGACATTCAAAGTAAGGACGTAACTTGACACATGACATAATTAGAGCTAAAACATATTTTTTAAGTAATCCATACCTCATTTCAGCATCCAGCAGGCTTTTAGTTACATAATAGACAGGATGTTGTTGGCTTGCCTGTTCTTTTACCAGGACTACGCTGACTGCTGTGTCAGTGACGGATAAGTATACTGGCTGAGGTTCCCCCTTCTCTGGTTTAGCTATTAAGGGTGGAGATGATAGATACGATTTTAAGTCTTGAAAGGCTGCTTCATGCTCATCTGTCCAACGGAATTGCTTATATTTTCTGAATAGGTTGTAAAATGTTTTACATCTTTCAGAGGATCTTGATATGAATTGGTTCAGGGCAGCTACCCGGCCTGTCAACTTCTGAATATCCTTGACAGACTTGGGTGACTAAAGTTCCAGGATAGCTTTTATCTGTTCCGGACTGGCTTCTATGCCTCTTTTTGTCACCATATAATCAAGAAACTTACCTGCAGAGACTCCACAGTGGCATTTTGCGGGGTTCAGCTTCATGTTGTATTTTTCCAATATTTTGAATCCTACTTCCAAATGCTTCACATGATCTTCTGCGTTCTTGGACTTTACTAACATGTCGTCTTTGTAGACTTTCATGATATTACCTATTTGATCCTTGAACATCATGTTGACCAGGCGCTGGTACGTTGCCCCTGCATTCTTCAGACCGAAAGGCATGGCTGTGTAACAGTATATGCCTCGTTCTTTAATGAATGCAGTACTTTCCTAGTCAGTAGGGTGCATTTTTATTTGATTGAATCCACTGGAGGCATCCATGAATGTCAGCATCTCATGCCCTGCTGTGGCATCTACCATGGCATCAATATGCGGCAAGGGAAATGGATCCTTAGGGCAGGCTTTGTTCAGGTCAGTGTAATCTACACAAACTCTCCATTTTCCATTCTTTTTCTACACAACAACCACGTTAGCCAATCACTTAGGGTACATTACCTCCCTGATCATTCCCATATTCAGAAGTTTTTCCACTTCCTCGTTGATTATTGCATTTCTTTCAGGTGCAAATTTTCGTCTCTTCTGTTACCCAGGCTTAAAATATTGGTCAATACACTACAAAATAACAAAGGAAACTGACGGAAAAAAACCGTCAGTAAGGCCTATTTCCTGTTAGGAACACGCATTTCTGATGGAAAAACCGTCAGGAAAACAGCGTCACTACAATTCGTCACAGAAAAAATTTAGGCTGACGTAGGAAGTCAACATTTTGTTGACCATACTGATGGAAAAACCGTCAGGAAATTAGGATTCCTGACGGAAATTCTAATTTCCGGACGGTTTTTCCGTCAGTATGGTCAACAAAATGTTGACTTTCATGACGGAATTTCCGTCAGGATAATTTTGGGCAGTGGCTGGAAATAGCAGCTAGCTGCCCAGTCACAATGCGGAATTTGCATTGTTTTTACGCACCAAACCTACAAAAAAACAAATACAACCATCGACCGCCAAGCGGGAATCCATTATCATGTCGACCGCATGAGCAGGAATCAAGAGTAGACAACGAAATTATCGATAGAAAACCGAACACGATTTGAAGAACGAAGTTGTTACATAAAAACTAAATGTCAAATTTTTATGTGTCTCATAAAATAATGTCTTTTACATACCAAATAAACTACTAATCCATAATCATAAGTATCATAAGGTAGCCTTAACTAAACTACTAACATTAGAATATAGACGACGATACTAATAATTACCTAGAGGCTCAATATAGTCACTACCAAAGCCATGCCCGTCATCCGCATTGTCGTCTCTACCGAAAGGGCGAGGGAAACCTGAGCATGAGGGAGGGGGTTGAGATTGGCGCATATCAGCCAAAGCTTTTTGCATGGCTGCCATTTGCTCAGCTTGGAGACGGACTATTTCTTGAGTGGCGCGCATTTGTTCCTCAAGACTTTGTCGTGCGGCTCGCTCATTGTTTATTTGGCTGGCAAATTGAGTAAGATGGGTAGGAGTGTAAGAGAATGATCGGCGAGTACCTTTGTTACACGGACGTTCATACCACATTTCGGCCGCTACATCACCGTTCCCGAAAAATCTTCCACGATTTTCAAAACCATCGACAGCGGTGTAGAACTAACGATACTCGTCTGGAGCCTTTCCGGGGGCGTTGGTCGACTCATCTCTTCTTGATAAACGGCCTAAAAGAACAACAAATAAGGAAAAAATGATATTATATTTAAAAATGAGGAAAATACAATAAATATTAACATTAAGAATTAGAGAAATACAATAAATATTAACTTACGTTGGTCTTAACAGCTCGAGGATTAACCCACTCCCCCTTCTTGTTTTTCATGGTCATTTGAAACAACTTGTAGGGTGTGGCCGACTCACCCTGAAAGTAGCATAAAATTGTAAATTGATTATATTCGACAATCAATAATTCTAACCAATTTGTGAAAAATAATAAATACAATACTTACCAATTCCTTGAAAGTATCGGAGCAACTCTTACGGCCTAGAGTATGAGTGCCTAGTGCTTTCCTGACCTTAGCACCCGGCATTCTATTTGCCGTGTTTATCTTAGACATTTTGGCAAAATCAGGGTCTTTTTCTTCTCTAGCCTTGAGATTCACCCACCAAGAGAGCGGGACCCAATCGGGTTTTTTCTTTATATACTTGAGTCCATTAATAAGCTTGGTAATCCGCCTCGTGACCGCCTTTTGCCATTCATGCTTAGCGTCATAACCTTCATCGACGGACCTCACATGTTTCTATTTCAAAAAGAAGGTTTTAATTAGTAATAGAACAGATGACTTTAATTAAAAAAATAAAATAAAAATTATTAACGTAAAGTAAATAATAGGTAACTTTTAAATTACCCTAAAGCAATTCCACATCTTCAAGCGCTGCGCATGGCTCGCCTCACTCCATTTGGTGAAGCACTCTTCATCTGAAATGTTATTAGTGACCAACCAACTGACATATTGTTTTACACACTTGTCACTCCACCTGAAAATTAAAACAAACATATATTGAAAATTCAAATAAAATAATTTGAATGATATATATTTCATAAAGGTCAAAATAAATTTTAGAACACTTACCATTTACCACCTTCTTGTTCTTGCGAGAGAATGATCTGCATATTATCCTGTGCCGGTGTTATATTCTCAACACCCTCGTCATCATCATTATTAATCTCATTGTTCTCCTCGTTACGGCAACTTCCCCCACTACTGCTCCCTATCAACTTTTGAATGAAACCTGCCATATACTAATTATAAACAATAGAAATTATCAGTCCAATAAAAATCGTTAGTACAAATTGTTAGTCCAAAAAAATTGGAGTGTCATGAACAATATAATAAATAAATAATTTAACACCGCAAATTGTTAGTCGAACAAAAATGAAAACAAAAATGAAGTGTCATGATTAAAATGCTTCAATTTGATTGAACAATTAAAATTCATACATAAAAATGATTTCATTAAAATTCATACATTAATATAGTAGAATTACAACAACTCCCATCACTCATCACTATCACTATCACTATGAATCAAAAGAGGTTCATCATCTGGAAAAAGCATTCCGACATCTTCCTCTTCTTCCCCATTTTCCTCTATTCTATTTTCTTCAACTTCAACTTCATTATCCTCTTCTTCTCCGACATCCCCGTCATATTCCCTTTCACCCATTTCCACAACCACTTCATATTCATCTTCAGTTTCTGACTCTTCCACCCAAATTGGTGAAGATGTGTGATCATTGACAACCACATCCTCTTGGAAGACAATTTCGTCAACAGGAGCATCAACATGTGATCTTGCCTTGATTTTAAAAACCACGGACCATTGATTACCTTTCTTAGTGGTTGGATAAGGAGCATAACAAACCTGATCGACTTGAAAAACTACCATGAATGGGTTATGTCCACGAAACTTCTTTTTCTCATTTACATCTACAAGTCCGTATACCTTATGGATATTAAGTCCTAGTTGGGAATTATCTAACCAATCACATTTAAACAATATCACCCTATAAACCCTTTTCTCGGTATAATAAGCAAGCTCAATTACTTCATTTAGGGTTCCATAGTAGTCCAACCTTCTGTAGAATTCACACAAACCCCATTACTTGAGGTAGCTTTCGAAAGATCAACTCCCTCCTTATAAGCTCGAAATTTATAGCCATTGATAGAATATCGTCTCTATGTCTTCACCTTGCTACTAGGACCTAATGCTAGAGCTATTATTAAAGGGTCCTTTAATCTATAAGACTATCAATAAAACAATATGTTAATTAAGGTGTTATATATATATATATATATATATATATATATATATATATATATATAGTAATCTCCATAACTAATGATATGGACAAACAAAATAAATGGATTGGTATATTAGTATGAAGCAAACGTATTACTTACTTCATTTCGGAACCATTTCGGATAACTATTGTCATGTTTTCTCCAAACATCATCAGAGGACGTGACATCAGGA
This sequence comes from Silene latifolia, assembly GCF_048544455.1. Taxonomy (NCBI): domain Eukaryota; kingdom Viridiplantae; phylum Streptophyta; class Magnoliopsida; order Caryophyllales; family Caryophyllaceae; genus Silene; species Silene latifolia. The sequence continues at coordinate 234,934,751 of NC_133537.1, forward strand.
AATGTGAGTTTGATATGTGTCTCAAATTCCCTATATATAGTAGGAAAATATTTTAATTATGTATTACCTATAATTTTGATCTAATTTGATAATTAAAAATGTATTGAGTAATGACAAAATAATAACTTACTTTTCATAAAGCTCTAACAACTTCCCACAATTCCTTAGCACAAAAAATAAGAATCTTCATACTCTTTCTGACTCAAGTGCCTCTGAATACATTTCCCGGTTGTAGTTCCCATGTCAGCATTGAATAACTCGGGTAATTTCATTGAATCTAGGTCGTCATCGGAATTCACACCAACATCTAAATCTTTCGCTTTTGTGTCAATGTGACTTTCGAAATATAGGGAACAGAAATTTGCAATTTCCTCTAACAAAAAAGAATTGCATATGGAACCCTCCACCCGAGCTTTGTTGCCAATCTTTCTTTTTATATGATTAAGAAATATCTCAAATGGATACATCCATCGATATTGAACATGTCCTCCAACCTTCGCTTCATAAGTTAAGTGAATAGGCAAATGCTCCATGGAATTGAAGAAAGATGGGGGAAATATCTTCTCTTACTTGCATATTATCTCCGTAATGTTATTCTCTAGACGTTCCATAGAATCAACTCTAATCATAGAAGTACACAGGTCTCTAAAAAATTGGCTGATCTCAGTTATTGCATTCCAAGAACGAGTCGGGAGCAACTCTCTCAAGGCAACAGGGAGTAGCCGTTCCATAAAGACATGACAGTCATGACTTTTCATGGAATGCAACACCTTATTTCTATGGTCAACACACCTAGATGATATTGGCCGTTTATAACAAAGTTCATTAAAGTCTAGTTTTTCCTTAGGGCCAAATTTATTTTTACCTGGTACATCCATCATCGTGTTGATAAGTTGTTCAAAAAAAATTTTCTCAATGCCCATTACGTCTAAGTTGTGTCGAATTAACAACGTTGACGAGTAAGGAAGTTCCCAAAGTATGCTTTGTTTCCACCAACCTTCATTCTAGTCTTTCAATCTTTTCAATTCTTGATCAGAAGCATCAACAATTTTTGGCAAGTCTTTAATGGAATCCCACACTTCATCACCTGTTAATTTCGACGCGGCTATGCGATTCTCAGTTTTTATGTTCTTTAGAAAATGCTTACAATTATTGCGGAAAGGATGATCGGGTCTTAAGAACTCACGGTGACAATCAAACCAACAAACCTTTTTGTTATTTTTAAGCCAAAAAGATTTATGTTCTTTTTCGTGAGAATAAGGACAAGCACGGTACCCACTTGTGGACAAATCGGAAAGCATGTCATATGCCGGGAAATCATTGATCGTCCACATTAATGCAGCCTTTAATTGAAAATTTTGTTTCTTAGAAACATCGTAGGTGTATACGCCGGTTTCCCAAAGTTCTTTCAACTCTTTAATCAACGGTTGCAGGTACACATCCAAATTTGTCTTAGGGTTCTTAGGATCTGGAACGAGTAGAGATAAGAACATAAATTGTCGCTTCATACACAACCAAGGAGGTAAGTTGTACGGAGTGACAATCACGGGCCAACATGAGTAATTTTTCCCAAATTGCCCATAAGGATTAAATCCATCTGTACACAAACAAAGCCGAACATTACTAGGCTCACTTACAAATTCTGGATGCTCTCTATCAAAATGTTTCCACGCTTCTCCATCACTTGGGTATGCCATTGTCCCCCTTTCTCTTAATCGAGAGTTTCTATGATGCCAACTCATCTCACCTGCTTTGTGCTTGATTGCATATAATCGTTGTAACCTTGGCGCAATCGGAAAATAAGTTAACGGTGTACAAGGAATTCACCTCCCACTTGAATTTTTTGTACTTTTATACCAAGATGCATGACACTTTGTACATTCCTCAAGATTAGTATTTTCCTCCCAGAAAAACATGCATCTAGTAGGACATGCATCATTCTTCTGGTGGGGTAGTTGGAGTCCCTTAAGGACATTCTTAATCTCATTAAAATTGCGCGCCATGTCATTCTTCTTTGGAATAATGTCACCTACGAACGACACAAACCCATTCGCGCATCTAAGAGATATGTTATTCTCACATTTGAGTGTTACCAACCTAGCCGCCGCTTCCAACAAACTCATATTACTTCCCTCATACACTGGTTGTTCGGCTTTTTCTAGCATTTTATAGAAGGAAGAAACTTGAGGGCTTGGGATTTCATAACGTGTTAAAAATCATATTTTAAATATCACATATTTTAGTTTAAAGTTTTAGTCATAAAAACTTAAGGATCTTATGCATGCAAAACAAATACAAGAGTAAGGAGTAAAACGGTTCCTTACATTTGATATTTCGGATATTTTGGGCACAAGTGAAGTCTCCCACCTCACTTGTTCTTGAGCTTTCAATATGTTAGGATGATCCTCCAAAGACTTCAAGTATAGAAGCCACTCCTCTTGATTGCACCCAAGATTATCCCATATCTCTACTAAATAATATGTGCTAGATATTTGTTTAGTAGTTTACCTTAAAATTGATTACTAATACTCATATATTACACTAATAATATTAGTAATGTGATTGAACAATTTGAATCAAGATTTCTCAAGTTTTAGAGAAAAGATGAAGGAGTAGAGAGAAAGATGCATGTAAAATGAATGAACATGCATGTGTTGAATGAGTAGAGAACAAAAGTTCTCTAATGACAAAGGGGGACACGGTTATGGGGAGGTGGAGGACCAATATATGGTCCTTCCCTTTTTACTTTTGTTCTTATCTAAACCTTAGACATGTAAGGCTAGGTACGTAGTGTCATGATGGTGTTATTTTAGCTTATTAAAATAAACTACCACCATCCACCAAACCCTCTTTATTTCGGTCCATATTCATAAAATGGACTACCATTTTATTTTGTCAATTTATCATTTGTCACACAATATATAACATGTAGTATGTTACATGTTATTAATTAATTTTAACGCATATTTATCACATAAATATCATTTTATAAATTAATTAAAGTACATTCAACAAATTGACTAGTGATACTTGATCACATAAATAAAATGGGTCATTTAATTATAATTCACAACATCTTGTAATTATAAGTAACCATTCATTCTCATCTCTATCGTTTCTCAAACAATAAGCAATTTTAGTAATAAAGCATTTTTATTACTAAAATAAATCTTATTTAATCCCATTACAATAAGATATCAATATTCTCTCTCATTAATGAATTGTTCAATTTTAAGAAATTGATCAACTTGTATCGTCATACAATTAATCAACTTTACAGATTAGGGCATCATCCTTTAGGTGTGACCTTAAGGGATCAATCGACCACCACCGCCCACGGCCGAGAACGTCAAACTCTAGGAAGCTAATCGTTACCGATTAATGTTGATCAGTTGACTATAAAATGAATCATCCCTTACATATTCTTAAAAAATGAGATTTAAACATGTGATCATCATGATCGACAATTGTGATCGCATTCTTGTCGGGGACACTCCAACAATCTCCCACTTGTCCTCGACAAGTGTGCGTCACGAAGTCTCTTATCCTATTACTATCTCCCACTCAATGCAAGGTGTCTTTCGGGTCGTACTTGCAAGTGATCATATCGAGAGTGGTTTCCTCGATCTGGAGAATAACTGATTTGACCGGAATTATCTACCATAGATACCTTCCGAGCGTGGCCACGCATTTCCAGTTCATTACTCCTCTAGCGGCCCAGATATATTGTTATAACCCTGACAAGGGGGTGGACAATTCCTATCGCACTATTCCCTTCGACTAGCCAGAGCCATCATAACCCAAAATATGCCCATTTGACCCATTTACGAAGGTCGTAGTAACATAAATCAAAGTTAATCTGAAACTGTGCCATCCAGGCGAACAGTCTTTAGTCAGAAGAATCGACTCATTTGAATACTATAGTAGCTCTCGCCACGACCAGGCTATATAAATTTGCCAGAACTCTATAAGCGGTCACTGCCCGACAAAGTGTTCCTAACAGTCTGCCTATGTGATCGACTAGTCATCTCACATGACTGTATGGCACTGAACTTGCCATCAATCGCATCACACTCTAGTCACTTCGAGACATCACCTCAGACAAGTGACTATGGGCAAATACCATATTAATCCAGGTTCACTTTAACAGGGTTCAATATTGTCTCTACAACCCGTTTGGATGTAACAAAGTAATAAAAGAATTTTAAAGTAAAACTCGAACGACAAATGCGATTATCACATATGAATAGTCAATGCCTGATTATTATTTCATATTCTATAATCTAATTTGATCTTGCATGTAGTTGTTCATCTCAATCCAATTTAAATGACATGACTCATCATGTTAATGTTGGAATATGTGTCCTCCGACAATAATGCGATCACAACTGTTGATCATGATGATCACATGTTTAAATCTCATTATAAAGAATACAATTGGGAAGTAATATTGTTACTGTCAACTGGTCAACATATATCGGTAATGATTGGCTGACTAGAGTTTGACATTACTGTCGTGTGACGGTGGTGATCAGTTGACCCCCTAGGTCATACCTATAGGGCAACACTCTTAATTGATTATTTAAATTGATCGTATAACGTTACGAGTCAATTAAATTACTTGAAAATTGACGGACGATTTTGGAAGTAAAATTTACGTATCATATTGAAATGTGATTAAAAGAGATACGGTCTTAGTAATCGAATTGTATCATTACTCGGATGAAATTATTGTTTAAAGAAACAATCGAAAATTGAATGAATTATTATAAATACAATCTGTTGTGATTTATAAATGGTAAAATATTTTGGTACAAGTAATTATGAAATTACTAAGTCGATTTTTGTATATGACGTATTTTTATTAATACGTTGATTTTTAATATGTTAAAAATACATAGCAATTTTATGTAACATGTGACATGTGACATATTAACAAATTGACAAAAATAATATGGAATCCATATTATCATAAGTCTTAAAATTGGAAGTGGTTTAGGCTAATATTGTGTTTGATTAAGTTAATGGTAAACACAATGATTACCTAATTGCCTAGCCATGCAACCCTATTGAACATTGTGAAGACAAATGTGTGCATGCATTGGCTCCCCTCCCACTCCCTTTGTCCGGTTTTTAAGAGAAAAAAAAAACCAATTGGTTTTTCTCTTAATTTCATCTCATATACAATAAGGTTATTGGTTGTTATTTTGAGATTCATTCAACTAATCATCCAAAAATTAGAATTCTAGAGAGAAAAATAATTCTCTTGTTCTTCTCTCTATAAACCGAAAATATTAAGTGTTTATAATATTTTTGGGTCAATTTTCTACTAAATTAATATTGTACTAGTTCCTATAATATTAATTTTTATTAAGAGAAAGCCTTGGGTATAAAGCTTAGGGAGAGATCCTACACTTGGATCTTAGTTCTTCCATTAAAGGATAGCACAAGAACAAGAGAGAAAGGTGATCTCTCTTGTGCCCATAATCCGAAAACATCCAATGTAAGAACATGATTTCTCCTCTATTTTGCTCTTTTGTTTGCATGCATAAAATCCATATTTAATTTTTTGACAAATTAAATTAAGACATATATGAATATGTAAGTATATAGATTAACTTTTCCTTTCAATCGGTATCAAGAGCCATGGTTGTTTGCATGCAAATCGGTTAAAAGTTTTTCCGAGTTATAAGAATAACATATAAAACTTGTAAAATTTGTGTTATTATGGTATATCACGAAATTATCTCATGCATGTTGATATTTATGGTCCTAAAATGTTTTAGGATATTTTGGTTATATTTACGGATTTTTATTGTTCATATTATACAATAATGACATTTAAATGTGATTTTATGATTAAAAATGTCATTTTCGGTCTAAAATTAGCTATACTTCTAATTTTCCAGTGATTTTTGGATATGTTGTCACATATATTATTTTGAGATAACCTGTAAATTTTCATAATTTTTGGACTTGTTGTGCTCGAAAAATGGATTTTTCATTATTAAAATCGGATTTAAGTGAAAAATGGGTTAATATGAGTTAAATTTCGAATCTGGTCATAGAAATTTAATATGTTGTCACATGCAATTTTACAAGATGTGTGTAAAATAATTTGCTATAAATAAGTCTTTTTGCATGATTTATGGATTTTTGAAGAAAAATAGCATAAATAGTGACATTATTATTGAAAAATTAATAAAACATAATCTATGACTTAGGAAAAACGTCTAATGTTGCTTTTTATTAACTTTTTCAGATCTAAAATTGAAAAGTTAATGAATATAATTTTTCTATGTTTTTATGATTATTTTAGTTAAAACCGATAAACCGCAACATTGTTTTTCCGGAAAAATTTTAAAATATTTAACCTAAGATTTTGAACATTATGAGTGTCATGGTATTTTTCCAGAATGTTCATGAGTTTAAATTTCAAATTTTGAATTTATTTGAAATTTTGTGATTTATTTGAGGTTTATAACTTATTTTTGTAATTTTTAGTCCATTAATGAACAATTTTATAAATATATGAGTTAATTATGGTCAAATTATTAGTGAAGACTAAATTTTGAGTCCTAAGAGGTTAGGGTAATTAACTTATGCATAAATATGAATTTATGTAATTTTTGTGATTGTAAAATGTTGAAATCACGCAAATCCGTAAAAACCGAGTAATATACGATATTGGCTAATTAAAGGCGATTTAGCATAAAATTGAGCATGTTCATACATATTATAATGCTTCATTTTTCTTTATGATTGTCATAATTTTAATTTATGTAATTTTGAATTATGTAATTTTACTTAGTATGGCCTTAGATTTTAATTGGTATTTCCCGAAATGTATGGGAATATCGATTCGGTTGTAATTTTATTGTGATCTCGTATCACCGTTTTGTAATTTAATAGATTTATTTTATTTTAGTTACAAATGTATAATAGGAAATTATGTAATTTATTATGTAATTTTATTCAATCCGGAGTTCCCAAAGACGGATTTCTTCAAGAATGACGATACATAAAGACGGTGTTACCTCGAGATGCGTGCCACAACCGAAGTTCAAGGGACCAATGGAGTTGGTTTCCGAATATGTAATAGTTAAATAGTTTTTCTATTTTAGGAAAGGTCATACTAGGATTTATTTATTTATTTTTATGCTTGCATTTTATTTTATGTCACATGCATCGCTAAATCGCCATAACTAAAACATGCATCCTTATTTTATCGAGTTTATCGACCGTGTCAATTAAAATTATCGTAGTTCACCGGTTTAGTTCACTTAAAACGTGATAGATAATAAATTGACATGACCTCTCGCTAAAACAATTAATTGAGACGTAGCCTTACCAAATAGTAGAAACCATGAAAACCTATTTCGCGAGGGAGTGCGCTCTGCCCCACCGGGGTACAAACCTTGTTACGTAGGGGAAGTGGGTGATAAATGTCTATCCACCGAATTCATGTTGATAAGGGATGTATCGGCCACACCGTGCCCAAGTTAATATGGGTTTGGATCATGGACACATTTATTCGAATTTTGGATTGAACTCAACAAAAGTTTTTGATAAGGGATGTAGCGGCCCCACCGTGCCCTTGTCGAATGTGTTTTGGGCTAAAGATAATTGTTAATGTAATATTATCGACCAAGAGTTCTAAAAGTAGAATCGATTAAACGTTAATCCACCAAGTTATATTGATGAAGGATGAATCGGCCCCACCGTGCCTAAGTCGATATGAATTTGGGTCTTGGAATCATTTATCTAGTTTGGTAGAGGTCACTAGAAAAATGCATAAAACTTGTTTAAATCATACATTTTTACGAGTATTACTATTAAAACGACATTTGTTTTACTCCTTATATTTTGTTTTGTAGACCACTTCTTTTTCTCATAACAAATGGCAACACCAGCTCCAAACGCCACACCTCTCGCTAGTTCATCATCGCTCCGATCATTTATGGATCGATGTAAACTTGAAAAGAATGGGTCAAATTTCTCCGATTGGGATGCCCAACTCAAATTGGCCGCCCAAGGTGACGACAAGCTTCGTTACCTTACCGAGGCCTCTCCACCCGAACCTACTACTAGGTCGACCGCCGCCACTAGGGAAGCATATGAGGCTTACCAAAAGGAGTCCGCCGCAATGAAAAATGTCTTGATATTTGCGATGGAGGCGGACCTCCAAAGGAGAGCCTTTAAAATGGGCAATGCTAATGAGATTTACTCCAAACTTGTGACCATGTTTTCACAAACTCCGCGGATCGTCCAATATGAGGCGGCCGCGGCATTCTTTGATCTCGACTTCAAAGAGGGCCAAAAGGTTAGCCCTCATATGCTCAGACTCATGGAGCTCGTCGAGACCTTGAAAATTCAAAAGGTTGAAATCCCCAAAGAACTCATTGTAGATAAGATTCTACACTCCTTGTCCAAAGTGAAAGCGTATGTTCAATTCCGGGTGAATTTTAACATGCAAGACAAGGATGTGTCTCTTGAGGAGTTGCACAAGTTACTTGTGCAAGCCGAAAGGGACATGGGGTTAAATGTGAACCCACCCAAGGATGTGCTTAACATAAGCACTAAGAGTAAGGGGAAGTTCAAGAAGAATGGGAGAAAGGGCAAGAAGCTAGCTCCCACTTTCACCAAAGCTAAGACTTGTGAAGCTAGGACTTCAAAAATCAAGAAGGGTCCTTTTGATAAATGCCATTATTGTAATGGTATGGGACATTGGAAAAGAAATTGTTCCAAATACCTTGGTGATATTAAGGCTGTAAAGATCACTGCAGTAGGTAAATGACAATCCTTCTTTTATGTTTCTAATTCAACTATGGTATTATGATGCAAAGTTGTGATAATGTATCTCCCTTTTTATTGTAAATAGGGCCTCCACCAAGCAAAGACAAGGGAAAGGAAAAGCAAGCATGAGAAACCATCAAGAAGCTAGGGATAGCTTTCATGGAGCTTTGCTTTTCATTGTCTTATTTTAAATTATGTTTTGAATTTTAGAGCCTTAAGTTTCCGTGTTCGACATGGAAAGGTATTTTGGATAATGGTTTGTATTTTGGATAATGGTGACTTGGTTTGCAACCCAAGTCACCCGTTTTATCATTTATCCTTTTATGTTCTAAAATTCATCTTTAAATGCTTGCTCTTAGAAACATAAGATTATTCACTTAAAGTGATCTAATAGACAAATATAATGACGAGTTTCATTATATGTCCACATGCTTAAGGCTTGTGTATGATCATTTATAAAGCGATTTTGAGTCTATGAACTCTTTTAAAGGAATGTCAATCACCAAGTACACATATGATATCAATAACTATTAGTCCATCTATGAGATAGTTCTCCTTATACTTCAACATCATTAATTTGTGTCTCATATGCTATCTTTGAATCTATAGTGTATTTATTCTAAAGATAGAGTGGGAGAAAAATGAGGACATAACACACAAGGCAAGATAAAATTGTGTACGTGTGTAAATGAAGATCTACGCAAGAGAGAATGATTTGAATGTAGGTATATCTATTTATATAGTATACCGAATAGATGAGATCTATGGTCTCAAGTTAGTTCTATATGACTAAAGAGACCAAGTGAAGTAATCATAAGAGTATATTCTCAAGATAACTACACGAGGAGACCAAAAGAAAGTTCTGGAAGAAAAAAAAAATGACTAATGTAAAGTCTTAACAAGTTTTTGACTAAGTTTATGAAATTTTGACCAATAGTTTCAACCTTGAGATTTACTTAAGAGCCTAAATGAATCATAGTAACATACTAGTTATGATCGAGTTGCAAAGATTGATATACCGATATCTTCAATAGCCAAAGTTTTAACCACGCAAATGTCATTGCTTAACCTCATTATGAAATGGTTAAACCTCCTTCCAAAAGGGTATTTATAGATATTATTTATATTTAAATAATGACATTGCTACACATCATTATGACATGAGCGTGTTGGAGATTTAAAATCTCTTTCCGTAAGGTTAAGATGAGACCACTTCAAAATAGGTATTTTGAAAGGATATGATGGGAACATATATGGTTTTATCCTAATAACTTGGCAATGCAATTTATATTTCAATTCTTGATAAATTTCGATTGAGAAGTCAATTTCGAAATATGTAGAATTGAGTGGGAGTTAGGAAATTCTCATGTGAAGACATGGAATTTAGTGGGAGCCATCATCCTTTAAATGTTTACAACTCATCACTCATTAAAGAATGACGAGCTAATACCTTCTTTTATAAAGAAGCATTTGAGTTTTCAATTCTGGATGAAAATGGACTATGATGAATCCAATTACATCAAGGGATGTTGGATTAGTATTAAGAGATACACATCGTATCAACATTCACATAGGTTATTCATGTAGATGAAAATGGAATTGCCATTAGCAGTCATGGTCGTTCATTGAACCTATGAACGGTTGATCTCATGATTATTAGTAACTAATGTTTCCGCCATTAGAATAATCATGTACATGTCCAATTATGAATCATATGCATAAGAGCATGATGATTGATTGGTAAGCCATAATAGAAACGTCATGAATTCTCGAATAGAATCCGATGAGCGATTTCAGTGTTTGACGGAATGCTCTATTGTGTGTCAAGAGGTTGCACATATTATAGAAAATCCGAGCACATATGAGGATTTATGAGAATCCCAAATCTTTCAAGCCTAGAAAGAGAAATAAGAAGTTTTGGAAAGATGCTTGGTTGAATAAGAGGTTATTCAAAAATAATCTTTCACTAGTTAAGCTAGGACTTGTGAGAAGTGATAAGCTAATAATCTTGACAAATTGTTACAAGATTCTACAAAACATATACCTAGTGCATTGTATGTGGATGGAGTACTAGATCAGTACAAGTTATATCATTCATCACAAATTCGTTCGTTATGTGATAGTCGATAAGAAAGTTCTTTCAAGTTAAAGAACCGAAACCAAGGTCGGGAACCTTGATGTGTACTTGGTAAGATTCATGCTATAGAACATGAATGTGAAGGAAATTGCAAGTATAAGAAGTTTGAACACATGGACACATGGCATGTTAAACTTCTATTACAATCAATAAGTGTTTAAACTTACGATATACATCACAAGGTTGTAATATGATATTGACTACCCGAGTGTGATGTTGACATTTGTCGTTTGAGTTATTATTAACTCACCATGTACTTTGTTATATCCAAACGGGTTGTGGAGACAATTGAACCCCGTTAAAGTGAACACGGATTAACATTGTATTTGCCCATAGTCACTTGTATGAGGTGACGTATCGAAGTAACTAGAGTGTGATGCGATTGATGGCAAGTTCAAGTGCCATAGAGTCATGTGAGATGACTAGTCGATCACATAGGCAGACTGTTAGAAACATTTTGTCGGGCCTTATGACCGCTTATAGAGTTCTGGCAAATTTATATAACCTGGTCGTGGCGAGAGCTACTATAGTATTCAAATGAGTCGATTCTTTTGACTAAAAACTGTTCACCTAAGATGGCACAGTTTCAGATTAACTTTGATTTGTGTTACTACGACCTTCGTAAATGGGGTCAAATGGGCATATTTTGGGTTATGATGGCTGTGGCTAGTCGAAGGGAATGAGTGCGATAGGAATTGTCCACCCCTAGTCAGGGTTATAACAATATCTCAGGGCCACTCGAGGAGTAATGAACTGGAAATGCGTGGCCACGCTCGGAAAGTATCTATGATAGATAAGTCCGGTCAATCAGTTATTCTCCAGATCGAGGAAACCACTCTCGATATGATCACTTGCAAGTACGACCTGAAAGACACCTTGCATTGAGTGGGAGATAGTAATAGGACAAGAGAATGGGTGACGCACACTTGTCGAGGACAAGTGGGAGATTGTTGGAATATGTGTCCTCCGACAATAATGCGATCACAACTGTTGATCATGATGATCACATGTTTAAATCTCATTATAAAGAATACAATTGGGAAGTAATATTGTTCTTGTCAAACCCGGTCAACATATATCGGTAATGATTGGCTGACTAGAGTTTGACATAACTGTCGTGCGACGGTGGTGATCAGTTGACCCCCTAGGTCATACCTATAGGGCAACACTCTTAATTGATTATTTAAATTGATCGTATAACGTTACGAGTCAATTAAATTACTTGAAAATTGACGGACGATTTTGGAAGTAAAATTTACGTATCATATTGAAATGTGATTAAAAGAGATACGGTCTGAGTAATCGAATTGTATCATTACTCGGATGAAATTATTGTTTAAAGAAACAATCGAAAATTGAATGAATTATTATAAATACAATCTGTTGTGATTTATAAATGGTAAAATATTTTGGTACAAGTAATTATGAAATTACTAAGTTGATTTTTGTATATGACGTATTTTTATTAATACGTTGATTTTTAATATGTTAAAAATACATAGCAATTTTATGTAACATGTGACATGTGACATATTAACAAATTGACAAAAATAATATGGAATCCATATTATCATAAGTGCCGAAAATTGGAAGTGGTTTAGGCTAATATTGTGTTTGATTAAGTTAATGGTAAACACAATTATTACCTAATTGCCTAGCCATGCAACCCTATTGAACATTGTGAAGACAAATGTGTGCATGCATTGGCTCCCTTCCCACTCCCTTTGTCCGGTTTTTAAGAGAAAAAAAAAAACCAATTGGTTTTTCTCTTAATTTCATCTCATATACAATAAGGTTATTGTTATTTTGAGATTCATTCAACTACTCATCCAAAAATTAGAATTCTAGAGAGAAAAATAATTCTCTTCTTCTTCTCTCTATAAACCGAAAATATTAAGTGTTTATAATATTTTTGGGTCAATTTTCTACTAAATTATTATTGTACTAGTTCCTATAATATTAATTTTCATTAAGAGAAAGCCTTGGGTATAAAGCTTAGAGAGAGATCCTACACTTGGATCTTAGTTCTTCCATTAAAGGATAGCACAAGAACAAGAGAAAAAGGTGATCTCTCTTGTGCCCATAATCCGAAAACATCCAATGTAAGAACATGATTTCTCCTCTATTTTTCTCTTTTGTTTGCATGCATAAAATCCATATTTAATTTTATGACAAATTAAATTAAGACATATATGAATATGTAAGTATATAGATTAACTTTTCCTTCAGTTAAGCCTATGAATAGGCATTGTAAGTAGGTCTTAGCAACTCCCTGCTCAACCTTGCTACATAATTGTTTTCCTCTCGTAATGTATACATTTGCATTACAAAACTTTCTGAGTACCTGTCTAGATCCAATCTAGACATAGGCATTCTTGCCTTAAATTAGCTCCCACTGTTTTCACAGTTTGCGGGACTCATCCCTCTTGCACATCTCATGATTGCAAGTGTACGCAATTTCCGTTGTAAATATTTCTCATTGTTCTTTATTGCCTAGAACGATTCTAGAAAATTTATTTATAACATAGCCACAATGGTATCTTAACCATCCTAATGTGTTTTGATTATGGTTTTGTCGGAAACCATGCGCAATCTCAATTGTCAATTGTCATTTGTGTAACACCCTTACACAAAATTGCATCAAAAACACTTTGCTTTACATCCTTAATGCTTCTGCAAGCACTTAAGGGTAATCTTTATGGCTTACTTGGTAACTATTACTTAAATTCGATTTGAAACATATCATCATACTCAAAGTATATGAAGTGCTATACATCATTACTCATTTAATGATCCGGTAGCGGAAGCAAATGGAATCAATCAAATATGTTCAACTTGATTTAACTAGTTATGAATCTTATCAACATAAGACTTCTTATTTGACGCTAATATCATGTGGATTTATCTCCATAAATCTGGATATTAAAGATGTATTATATTTCTCCAAGTCTTAAAACATTCCCAATGATCAATATGTCATCCACATATTAGACTAATTAAAATTACCTTAACTCCCACTAAACTTCATGTATACACACAACTTCTCGACCTATCGAGAAAAGTTTTATAACATGATCAAAACATTGATTCCAACTCATTGATGTCCTACTTAAGACCCTCGCTTAAGTTTCACATTATCTTAGGATGGCAAGAATCTACAAAACTCAAGACATGTATTGAATACATTCCTTCTAATTGAAGAAGTGGGTTTTAGATTCACTCGCTATATATATCTCATAATGAAACACAATCCCTAAGAAGATCCAAATAGACTTAAGCATTTCAACTAGTGCAAAACCCTTTGCAACCAATCAAGCTTTGATATCTAACAATTCACTTGGAATTTATTTCGGATTTTCATGGCTATAAGCCTTGTATTGACTTGTGACTTAAACACTCTCATATAAGTCATATGTTCATTACTTTCCAGAAGTAATCAACTTGAATCAAACAATTTCTTTGTAAGTTGCAAGCTCTTTACTTTCTAAAAGTAACACTAATTCATCATTGTGGACAAGGCCCTCGGGAACTGCGTCCGCGGGATCCACACTAGGCATAATCGACTCGAGGTTCTTTCGAATCGAATTAAGACAAATTAGAGTCGCCACCAAGTTTTTTGGGAACTTGGAACCGTTCAAGTCAACTTTACACCTTTCATCGAAAAGCATAAAGCCAATCGACTACGAGTGATTAAAGATAAAGACTTGTACCCTACATCACTCGATTTGAATGACTCTCGTAATCCAATGGTATTTAGACGGATCCACAAACCATAGATCTTGAGTAAGGGGTGAGGGTACGTGTTGGGAAGCCCATAAGGACACCCAACCCCGCCCGTCGATAACGGCCTCTACTAAGTCAAGTGTCGGATTTCAAACAAGGTCATAGCTACTGCGATATATGATATGCAAACGTTGTTTTAACCCTATCATGTGACAACAATTTCTATGTCGTTTTAGATGCAACTAAACTAACTTTGTCAAAGTTGTAATTTAGCATGTGGGTTGATTAATCTAGCAACATTCAAACGAAACACACAAGGCTTGATGGGGAATGGGGGAGCCGTTGGGATCTACCTATTACAAACCAGGCATTTCATGCCGACACAACAACAAATTAAAGATACAACTCGATCTAAATACAAATGCTACATACAAAACAACACACGACGACACACACGGCCGTTTGGCCTAGAAAACCGTGCACATGAGGGGTGGCCCACGGCTCACATGACCCACGGCCTTGGGTCACTCCTCGTAATGCGTGCTCGTGCTTAATCTCATCGAATTAGACATAGGGCTACGCACCAAAGCATGCATTAGCATAAACCGGGCCATGTTGCTTTAGACAACATGCGGTTTACTACGCTCCTACAAGCATTGGGGAACAACCGTCTAACCAAACAAGGCCAAGGTTTTTTGAAGAGGTTTTGACTCAAAAGAAGTAAAACAAACTCGAAAATTACAACTCGATAAACAAACGATAAATTACAAGCTAACAAACGACAAAGAACAAAAGGTATAAAACAAGCGAGACAAGGAAAGACGCGGCCAACCCCACGGCCTAAAGCCACGGCCCAAACCAACGGCCAAGATAAGGTCAACCTAGTTCCTAAGTTAAGTTCATTGGTTAGATCGAATGTTTGCGAAAAGGGATAGGAAACAAGTTAGAAAACGAGTTAGAAACAAAGTTGATTGATTGTCGCGCAAAGTATGTTATTCTACACGGCCTAAGGGTCCAATTAGGTCAGATATCATAAGATTAACGCTTACTCGTCGAGTGTTAATAGGAAGGTGCTAATCACGCACTCCTATGCTAGCGAGAAATCAAGTGATAAGAAAGATGCGTTCAGTTATTTACAGAATTGTTAGTTGATTTTTAAAGCTATGTCGATGCACCCTAATGTGTCTAATTAGGTTATTAAATTAATTTAATGTCATCTAAATACGTCATAGGTTAACAATCAGAGGTTAAACTAACATACAACGGGTCCTAGGGTATGTCGATTTGGCCGAAACAATAAGGGGGTCGAAAGCGAAGAAAGTTAGACAACTCGTTTTATTTATGCCCTACCTTGAACACGAGGATATGTAAATGAGACGGGGGTGTACGACCGACTGATGTAGCGGTTTCTTTTCCCATCTCAAGTCAACGCGGGTGTTCATGGTGGTACTTTAACTCATACTCGGACTAACTAGTTTCATAGTTAATTAGGACAAGCGATAAACAAACGAAAACAAACAAAAAAAGACAATAAAAAAAGAAGCATAAAACAAACGAAATAAAAGGGAAAAGAGAAGGATTTGATGCACCCTCAACCTACATGTATCGTTGACACTGTCTTGGGTCGTAATCGATGGTAGATTTTATCTCGAGAGGCCGTCGTCGACGAAGAATAAAGCAAACACGCGTTTTGGAAACTTTCTGGACAGCGATTTTCAAACGATGATATCTCCCTCGTTTCACGACGAAAATTCGATTTGAAAGATGTTTTGAAAACTAGAAAGAGAGGAGAACAGGAATCTTAAAGCAACCCCTGCTCGTTTTGGGTTATTGGGCACGGAAAACGAGCACAAACAGAACTGGACAGACAAGAATAAACCGCGAAAACAGAGTGTTATTTCACTCTGTTTTTCGAGGGATTTCGTGTCCTCTCAAGGGCAATTTGGCTCGTAAATCTTTGTCTAATGTGTAGATGGATGTTATGTGGTTAATTAGGAACAAGAAACTCGAATTTTTATGAAGGTTTGATGGAGGAACGAAAGGGTTTTCGAAGAGGACACACAAACAGTTTCAGTTTGTGTGTCGGTTTTGTTTAGGGTTTTTGAAGGATGTTTAGGGTTTGTTTCTGAGGTTTAAAGCTTGTAGGTGATGGTAGGATGTATGGAGGACTTAGAGGAATGAATGTATGGTGAAGGGTGGGTATTTATAAGGAGTTAAAGTAGGGTAAAAGGGAGGAGAGGCAGTCGGGCCTGTTTGCACATAGCTGCTGTCCAGCAGCTTTTGGGGGGTTTTCTAGGGTTCGTATGGGGGGTTTTCTTGGTGGTTAAGGTAAGGTAATATGGGTAGGACATTAGGGTATGGGTTAGGGTTAATGGGCACGGGTTTTGGTGGTGTTTGGAGCGGGTTTTGGGCTCGGGATTTGAGCTGCAAAACAGGGGGCTGCTCGTGTATATGCGGGCTGTTTGGGGGGTGTTTGGGATGGAATTTGGGCCGTGGTTATGGGGGTTCGAACAGGGGTGGATGGGTAGAGGCTTAGGTTGGTTAGTGTACTCGAGATTCGTGCCAATTCGTAAAGAAAACGGGCTCAAAAACCGAGCTAAAATCGAGCTCAAAAACACATGGTTGAAACGAGTTCTTTTCGATTTTCAAATCAATTTTTCAAATCAATTAACACATTAAAATAAATGATTTTTCAAACCAAATATACTCACAAAATGATTTTTCAAATCAAATATTTATTTTATTTTCAATAAAATAAATTTGAGAAAATAAATTCTAAAAAACTTTAATTTAAATATCATTTAAATTAATAAAATGAATTCACTTTAAAAAACATTAATTTAAATATCATTTAAAATAATAAAATACTTCATCGACGACGCCCATTCTACATCGTAAAACGAGCTCCAAATAATGACAATGACAACTAAAGAATACATGTGTCCTATCATCATCGGGTGTTTGTCGGGTTCTCTATAAATTCCAATATCGACGGATACGGGTATCTACAGAGCCCCCACTTTGACTGAGGCTTGGACAATGCGAAAGTCAAAGTATACCCCAGGTCCCTCTCGACCTGAGGATTCTTCGGTCGTTTATAGTCCATTAGACTTGCGTATATAAGCTACTTGACCATAAGAAGAGATCATACCTGAAACTTCGTTGGGGATTGACTCTTGCTTCTGTTGTGTCAAATTATCGTCATTGGTCATCGACCCACAAGTTGCATATATGGTGGATTGAGCCTTATCCTTGGGCGCCTACGTATCCGTTTCTGAAACTTCGTTGGGGATTGACTCTTGCTTCTGTTGTGTCAAATTATCGTCATTGGTCGTCGACCCACAAGTTGCATATATGGTGGATTGAGCCTTATCCTTAGGCGCCTACGTATCCGTTTCTGACGGAATCAAACCCGCGTCGTAGTTCGGCAACTGCTGACACTTGCCCAAAGTTTATCATCTGCTGGCGTTTGTCCAAAATTCATCGTCTGCTGACATTTGCCCGAAATTTATCATCCACGCACTTGTCTGAACGGGACGGGACTTTCCAAGGAGGTTGCCGCCGCTTTCCTCATTTGCTTTCAGCTACGGAATTCTTCCATTTCATACTCTTGTATCGAATTGAATTCTTGGTGGATGTCATCCTTTACATCTTGATAATGGTCTCTGGAGCCGCGGCTTCAGAGCCCCCAGTTTGCAATGGCTCTAAAGTCGATGACTTTAGAGCCCCCAGTCGAAGCATATCCTGCTAAAATTGGAACACAAAAACGTACTAGCAATAATCATCACATAAGCACATTTGGATCATCGATCTTGAAATTGGATTATTTTGAAGGATTGGGTCATCGACCCGAAAATTGAATTTGAAAATTTTGAATGATTGGGCCATCGACCCGAAAATTGAATTTGAAAATTTTGTGTGATTGGGCCATCGACCCGAAGTTTGAATTTGAAAATTTGAATGATTGGGCCATCGACCCGAAGTTTGAATTTGAAATTTTGGATAATTGGGCCATCGACCCGAAAAGATTCTACTACTTGGATCATCTATCCACAAATCGCAAAAAGTTTTTGAGATTTTGAAATTTTGAAGTCTTTGGCATTTTGAAATCGAACCTTGATGGGTGAGCATGAAATACGACTCAGACACTCTGTATGACTCGTAAACCACGTGGGCGTAGCCAGCTACCGTAAAACAAAAAGGAAAATAAAACCGTAAGTGTGCACGGGTTTTAATTCAATTATTGACTTGTTGGGGGTAGAAATGTAAATTGGCCATTCTGGCGCCAAAAGATGGCAAATGGGAATCACAAGGCCATCGGACTTGAGACAGAGATATCGTATGGCATGGGCGTGATCCCAAGGGCACATGGGAATCACAAGGCCATCGGACTTGAGACAGAGATATCGTATGGCATGGGCGTGCCCCCAAGGGCACATGGGAATCAAGATCACTTGGCATTGACAAGGTGGATTAAACTCACGGAGCAACAACGTTGGCTTCGCCCAGACACTAAACACAGACTGATTTTATGAGAACAGTTGGAGATCACACATCACTCTTGTTGGGAACATTCTGTCACTCTTCTCCTCGCCTCCTTTCTTTTCAGCGAGTTTCATCATTTCTTGCCACCGCCTTCTTTCTTTTCAGCGGGCTTTTACTATTTTTTCTTCCACGCCTTCTTTCTTTTCAGCGGGTTTTTCATATTTTCTGTTCCCAACACAAACCCACATCTATGTGCCTCAGCATCTTTGCCTACACCGTTAGATAAAGCTCATTCCCAGACTTGACACTACTTATCTGAACCTATATCCTTATCCTAGCCTACATCGAGTGCTAAGGCCGACTCAAACAAAAGTGGCTTCATTTGGACTTGGATAAGACCCGTAAGAAACCGACAAGATGACAACTTGGTTGATGAGTGGATTGAATCCCTTATTCTGAAGGACTGCCTACGTATTCGCGTGGAGCGAAATCAAATCCGACGTAGTTCGATCAAGGTGCATAAACATGGCATTTTAATTGTGTGTACACACTCGAAGGTTTCACCTAAGGTATCATGTCGTATCCCATTCTAGCCTGTAAGGTACCGTTAAATCCCGTGTCTAGGGTTGGTACAAAAGGTTGTGGTTCTTTGGGATGTGGAGCTTGGTAAAAACAAGTTTGAATGGTTAACCATCATTCTGAAGGTTTGTTTTGTGGTGCTAAGGCCAAGGGCTATGGCTGCTGATGTGGTTGGAATGGGTGTCTCGGGTTTGATGAACCACGAGTGCAAATGGGTTGGAAAACAATGTGGGTTCAAATCTCCATATCTGGACCCTAAAGGCTGGGTGTAACAGCACAAGCGGAATGATTCTCAAAATTCCTAACTATCCCCTTGTAACCGTCTCAGGAAGGACTTAGAGGGTAAAGAGGTCACTACTTACTCTTTTGGGCTTCGTCCATTGAACCTCAACTATGGGTACTTGACTTGAATTTTGGCCTCTGTAACTTCGACATTCAACCAAAAGCATTCTGCAATGACTTCAACATCTTTTTTTCTTTTTTTCTTTTTCTTTCATCTTTTTTTCTTTTTTTCTTTTTTTCTTTTTCTTTCATCACTTTTCTTTTTCTTCTTTCTTTTTTCGTCTCTTTTTTCTTTTTCTTCCTGAAAATGATCTTCCACCCATACTGCTTGTTACCATTGAATTCACACTGAAAACTGGGCTTCGCCAACTAAATTGGGTAAGAACTAACAATTCCTTGTTAGAACGGGTTGATATCTTCTCTCTTCGAGAGGGGATGATTTTGTGGGGATGGGCTTGCCTTCCATCATCGATAGGGAAACCAGGAGCTAGTCCGGGTTCATCATAGAATCATCTAAAGGCTTGTCACAAACATTGGTTAAGATGGAGGTTTTCTACCACCAGACATGGAATAGGTAAAGGAAACAGAAACGGGATCCTAAAGTATCCTTACATTTTGAAACGAGACATATTTCCACCCCAGGGATGCCTTTGAGTGTGTTGTGCATTTTATCATTTTTCGGAATGATTGAGGATTGGAAACAAGACATATTTGGAAACGAAACTGGAGCTTTTATTGGAATGACAAATGCTTAACATACTCGAAGGAACGATTCCTAGGACACACCCTAGGTCATCACGGAACAAATGACTCAACTTCAAGAAAAGAAAGTCCTAGACTCGACTCGACTAAGAAAAGAAAACAGATCCCGACTCATAATTTTCAAATCTGGTCTTGAGCTTTCTCTTGTTCAGCTGTCAGCTTAGATGCTCGGCTCTAGTCCTTGATCCCTTGAATGGTCTGCCTCCCTCCTGAGGTAGTCCTCTGAGGATCTACGCCAGTGATGAAGGTTGGTGAATTGAATTGTCCTTTATTAACTTCGTTAACGAGAGGAGTACATTCTAGAGCAAGACTCCCGACTTGAATTTCATTCTTCGGGTTTGGCAAGAATTCAAAGCAATCCACAAATATCTTCCCGATGAACACCCCTTTCAAGTGACATGGGCGTATAAGATGGGAATAATCGACATTGTCTTCGACAGAAACAAAGTTGGAGTGATCGCCAAATGGATTGGTGATGTTATTAGGTTTAACAAACCGGATCGGGACCGTTCCGTTCTCAATCATGTCTTGAATTTCGTGCTTGATCGATAGCACCTTTCGATATCATGGCCTTTCCCTTGATGAAAGGCACGAGGGCATTTGGTTTATACCATTTACCTTGTTGATCGGCGGGAGGGTCCGGAGTTGGACCAATAGGCTTCAGCTTTCCTTGGGATATGAGCCTTTGGAGAGCATATGTATAAGTGCATCCGATATCGGTGAATGCCCTAGGTGTTTGGCGCTGCGACTTCTTCGATTGCCCTTCTAAGAGATTGATGGCTTCATCAATATGGGCCGTTGCTGGGGCCTTGGCCTTAGACGATGAGGCCCCTTGGTACCCTTTCGGCTTTTCAGCCTCTGCCATTCGGACATCATCCTCTACCTTTATCCCGATTCTTATCAATTCTTTGAAAGAGCCAAAATTCTGTATTTCGAGCATTGCGGTAAATAGGTCGTAGATTCTTTACGAACTTATCTACCATTTCAACTTCGTCAAGCTTCTTGGCTAATTTCACGCTTTCAGCGCGCCATCTTGCGAGGAATTCAGGAAAGCCCTCTTTTTCCTTTTGTGTCATAACCTCCAAAGTTCTTATGTTGGTTTGGATCTCGACGTTGTCGGATAGTGCTTACGAACTCCACCGTAATATCTTCGAAAGTGGGGAAGTTCTTAAGGTCAAGATTGTAGAACCACGCCTTCGGTGTTCACCCGAGAGATTGGGCAAAAATTTCGGAGAGCATGTCGGCAGTACTCCCTTCATGCTAAGTACCCTTTATAGGCCTTAACATGGTGGACTGGATCTTCGATGCCCTTGAACTTTGGGATGTCGGTAAGTACCATGTTCGTGGGCAACTTATCCCGAATCGGGGCATAGGCCCTAGCATTCTCATAGTGGATGTTCTTCCCCGGAGAGTTTCGAGACGGTCTTCGATGAACTTGAACCGTTTCTCCGGATCGATCGAGGTGGGGGAGATAGAGGGGAATCTTCACCCGGCTTAGATTCGATTGCATCCATTCGGGTCATCATGAGGTTCACGGCCTCGGTAAGCTTTGTTAACACATCTTCCATTGCTTGACGTCGGGTTTTTGGCGGCCTTTCTACAAGAAAACCCCGTACTGAGTCAATATTTAAAGTAAGAGCCCCTGCACACTTAAGGACACGACCCCAACTTGACTCAAACAAAGACTCGAATTGAGATTGACTAAACAAAGGTTCGACTCACGGTTGGATCTAGACCTTGGTTTATTTTAGACTCGACAAAACGACATGACTCAAACTGTCATAAATCGGTTATAAACCGGACTCGGTGTGACTAAACCCGTGATTGGACTAACATAGCCCATAGGTTCGGGTGAAACGCCCTAAATGGCCTAGCTTGGACGTTTTTGTGGACTATCCTGGACCAAAAGGTCGACCAACATGACTCAAGGCCCAAGAGGTGAGCTTGGGTGACCCAACAAGGTCGTGACCTGGACACGACTTGACGCATTTCATGCTTGGTTGAGGTTCGAGAGGCATTTTGGATTGGTTTTGAAAAAAACGAAAGATTGATTCGAAAATGAGATTTGAAATGGGCAGCATGCCGGCTATAAAAGCTCATTTTGGGCCGAAAATTCTAGTCCTATTTGGGCAGCATTCCGCGTTTTTAAAACCATGCTATTTTGAAAGTAAGTTGTTCAAAAGTTCGGTTTTGAAAAGGACATGGGAAATTTCGAAAAAGACTCGGGAAAACAAATTGCACATTGTCATTCTCATATTGTAAGGATGTATGCTCCTAGACATCTCTAAGTCTCGGCAAGTCTTCTACAAGAAGGTATATGCCCTCCATCCCTTTGCGGTCTTATAGAGCAAGGTGTCTTAAGGTAGAGTACCTAGAAGATCGTCCCCACCATCAAGAACCACGCGAGGTGAAGTGGAAGCGAGCAATGTGCAGCTTCCTAGCATAGTGGGACGTCGCCCCCACGCATCACGAAGAAACGCCTGGGACGGCCCGGCAAGTCCTTAAGGGTTTATGCATGAATCGTAGCACTATGAGTAATGTTTTACTTTCCAACACTTTCTTTTCAAGTTTCACCTCGGAGGAAAAGACCCTAGAAACAAAGTGTAACTAGTCCTCTTTTCCCAGTGAGTCGCCAAATCGTGGACAAGGCCCTCGGGAACTGCGTCCGCGGGATCCACACTAGGCATAATCGACTCGAGGTTCTTTCGAATCGAATTAAGACAAATTAGAGTCGCCACCAAGTTTTTTGGGAACTTGGAACCGTTCAAGTCAACTTTACACCTTTCATCGAAAAGCATAAAGCCAATCGACTACGAGTGATTAAAGATAAAGACTTGTACCCTACATCACTCGATTTGAATGACTCTCGTAATCCAATGGTATTTAGACGGATCCACAAACCATAGATCTTGAGTAAGGGGTGAGGGTACGTGTTGGGAAGCCCATAAGGACACCCAACCCCGCCCGTCGATAACGGCCTCTACTAAGTCAAGTGTCGGATTTCAAACAAGGTCATAGCTACTGCGATATATGATATGCAAACGTTGTTTTAACCCTATCATGTGACAACAATTTCTATGTCGTTTTAGATGCAACTAAACTAACTTTGTCAAAGTTGTAATTTAGCATGTGGGTTGATTAATCTAGCAACATTCAAACGAAACACACAAGGCTTGATGGGGAATGGGGGAGCCGTTGGGATCTACCTATTACAAACCAGGCATTTCATGCCGACACAACAACAAATTAAAGATACAACTCGATCTAAATACAAATGCTACATACAAAACAACACACGACGACACACACGGCCGTTTGGCCTAGAAAACCGTGCACATGAGGGGTGGCCCACGTCTCACATGACCCACGGCCTTGGGTCACTCCTCGTAATGCGTGCTCGTGCTTAATCTCATCGAATTAGACATAGGGCTACGCACCAAAGCATGCATTAGCATAAACCGGGCCATGTTGCTTTAGACAACATGCGGTTTACTACGCTCCTACAAGCATTGGGGAACAACCGTCTAACCAAACAAGACCAAGGTTTTTGAAGAGGTTTTGACTCAAAAGAAGTAAAACAAACTCGAAAATTACAACTCGATAAACAAACGATAAATTACAAGCTAACAAACGACAAAGAACAAAAGGTATAAAACAAGCGAGACAAGGAAAGACGCGGCCAACCCCACGGCCTAAAGCCACGGCCCAAACCAACGGCCAAGATAAGGTCAACCTAGTTCCTAAGTTAAGTTCATTGGTTAGATCGAATGTTTGCGAAAAGGGATAGGAAACAAGTTAGAAAACGAGTTAGAAACAAAGTTGATTGATTGTCGCGCAAAGTATGTTATTCTACACGGCCTAAGGGTCCAATTAGGTCAGATATCATAAGATTAACGCTTACTCGTCAAGTGTTAATAGGAAGGTGCTAATCACGCACTCCTATGCTAGCGAGAAATCAAGTGATAAGAAAGATGCGTTCGATTATTTACGAAATTGTTAGTTGATTTTTAAAGCTATGTCGATGCACCCTAATGTGTCTAATTAGGTTATTAAATTAATTTAATGTCATCTAAATACGTCATAGGTTAACAATCAGAGGTTAAACTAACATACAACGGGTCCTAGGGTATGTCGATTTGGCCGAAACAATAAGGGGGTCGAAAGCGAAGAAAGTTAGACAACTCGTTTTATTTATGCCCTACCTTGAACACGAGGATATGTAAATGAGACGGGGGTGTACGACCGACTGATGTAGCGGTTTCTTTTCCCATCTCAAGTCAACGCGGGTGTTCATGGTGGTACTTTAACTCATACTCGGACTAACTAGTTTCATAGTTAATTAGGACAAGCGATAAACAAACGAAAACAAACAAAAAAAGACAATAAAAAAAGAAGCATAAAACAAACGAAATAAAAGGGAAAAGAGAAGGATTTGATGCACCCTCAACCTACATGTATCGTTGACACCGTCTTGGGTCGTAATCGATGGTAGATTTTATCTCGAGAGGCCGTCGTCGACGAAGAATAAAGCAAACACGCGTTTTGGAAACTTTCTGGACAGCGATTTTCAAACGATGATATCTCCCTCGTTTCACGACGAAAATTCGATTTGAAAGATGTTTTGAAAACTAGAAAGAGAGGAGAACAGGAATCTTAAAGCAACCCCTGCTCGTTTTGGGTTATTGGGCACGAAAAACGAGCACAAACAGAACTGACAGACAAAGAATAAACCGCGAAAAACAGCAGTGTTATTTCACTCTGTTTTTCGAGGGATTTCGTGTACTCTCAAGGGCAATTTGGCTCGTAAATCTTTGTCTAATGTGTAGATGGATGTTATGTGGTTAATTAGGAATAAGAAACTCGAATTTTTATGAAGGTTTGATGGAGGAACGAAAGGGTTTTTTTGAGGACACACAAACAGTTTCAGTTTGTGTGTCGGTTTTGTTTAGGGTTTTTGAAGGATGTTTAGGGTTTTTTTCTGAGGTTTAAAGCTTGTGGGTGATGGTAGGATGTATGGAGGACTTAGAGGAATGAATGTATGGTGAAGGGTGGGTATTTATAAGGAGTTAAAGTAGGGTAAAAGGGAGGAGAGGCAGTCGGGCCTGTTTGCACATAGCTGCTGTCCAGCAGCTTTTGGGGGGTTTTCTAGGGTTCGTATGGGGGGTTTTCTTGGTGGTTAAGGTAAGGTAATATGGGTAGGACATTAGGGTATGGGTTAGGGTTAATGGGCACGGGTTTTGGTGGTGTTTGGAGCGGGTTTTGGGCTCGGGATTTGAGCTGCAAAACAGGGGGCTGCTCGTGTATATGCGGGCTGTTTGGGGGGTGTTTGGGATGGAATTTGGGCCGTGGTTATGGGGGTTCGAACAGGGGTGGATGGGTAGAGGCTTAGGTTGGTTAGTGTACTCGAGATTCGTGCCAATTCGTAAAGAAAACGGGCTCAAAAACCGAGCTAAAATCGAGCTCAAAAACACATGGTTGAAACGAGTTCTTTTCGATTTTCAAATCAATTTTTCAAATCAATTAACACATTAAAATAAATGATTTTTCAAACCAAATATACTCACAAAATGATTTTTCAAATCAAATATTTATTTTATTTTCAATAAAATAAATTTGAGAAAATAAATTCTAAAAAACTTTAATTTAAATATCATTTAAATTAATAAAATGAATTCACTTTAAAAAACATTAATTTAAATATCATTTAAAATAATAAAATACTTCATCGACGACGCCCATTCTACATCTTAAAACGAGCTCCAAATAATGACAATGACAACTAAAGAATACATGTGTCCTATCATCATCGGGTGTTTGTCGGGTTCTCTATAAATTCCAATATCGACGGATACGGGTATCTACAATCATCTTCAACAAGTGATGACTTTAACCTCCTAGGTTTTGAAGAAATAACGTCTTACACAAAACTGGTCTCATGTAGCCAAGAAAGACCAGTTTCTTGCGACATAACATTCTTTGTGGATCTTGAATAATTTTTAGAAGAAACAACGTCTTACACAAAACTGGTCTCATGTAGCCAAGAAAGACCAGTTTCTTGCGACATAACATTCTTTGTGGCTCTTGAATAATTTTTCTCCCACTCTGTCTTCTAGAAATAAACTTGTATTCTAAAAAGACAGCTTCACGAGCCACAAACCCATTGTACTCGTGATTATAGTAAGGAAAAATGAGCATTTGTTTCTTTTGAAAACTTACAAACATGGTACCCTACCATTTCATATCTCATATGATTCGTTTTAGATTTAGTGGAAAAATAATTTAGACAAAATGATAAAATCCCCAAAAGGACCAAGCTACTCAAAGTAACTTGATTGAAGTCCAAACCATATCGAATAGCGTTTGATTTCTTTATCCAACCACACATTATCCCATAATGCGTGCTAAGAGAGATTAATTTGTGATATTATATCACATTTCATTTGGCTTATATCAAAGTCATCACTTTGATACTTCAAAGATTTCTCTATATACCTTATTAAGTGAACACATTAGTGTTAACTTAAATTGTTGGTAAAAGAAAATGATCAACCTAATTTGGATCAATGTTTTACAACCTCGATCTCCTTTTCAACCAAAAGGCACGAGACATCTTGCTTAGAATACAAGATACGCATATACCATAAGATCTAATGGTTTCAAGAGTACTCGATAACTCTTTGCGTTCATTATTCCAGAATCTAAGGTTTAATCTTGGGTTACCAATTTGAGTCTTGCATCATCTTCATGATATATCATTCTAGTTTGGTTTAGAATATAATCACCTTGATAATGGGCTAGCCATACATCAAATCATGGTGTATAGGGTCACAAAAGTGAAACCTCTTTTGTATCTTAACAAGTTTATATTATTATTTAGAGTTTATGCACTTAATAGTCACAATTAAGTACAACTCTAAACCCAAAAACTAGATTGAGTACACAATGACTCTATCTCTCAACATCATTGTTGCTAGTCGTCATATTCTAATCATCCGATGTATGAAATACAATGATGAAAACCACCACCGATTTCTAATATTGACGAAGTAGTACTAGCAAAATTTATGTCAATCAAATAACCATTTAAAGAAGAAGGTCCCATTAGATGTCCCGCAACTAACTTGTTGATTCTTCAATAATTTGGGGTAGTTTCCTTTCTAGCGTCCAACAATTAAGACAATGGAAACTTTATCGGTCGGGATTGATAGGTTTAGTATCGTCATTCTCAATAACTTTACTTTTAACATTACCTTGTATCAGTTCCATTCTAATTTTACTTCTTTGAACTTCGTCCTTTTCTTAACGGTTTAAGAGAATTCTCCCACACATTTCAATGAATCTTTGCTTAGAGAAGCAAAATTGAATTTCATGAAGACTACTCTTCGATTCATTTGTTTAGTCTTAAAACTTTCATTGAAGTGGTTGCGGTATTTTGGTCAATTTTGATTTCAAACAAATCTAGTTACCAAAATGATGTAACGTTTCAAAGTACTTAACTCAATTAAGCATATGAGAAACAATTCATTGTAAGTAGATATGTTAGTTAAGAATCAAAAACCTTTTTGATCACGAATAACTTTTATCTATACTCTTCACAAGAGATCTTTACAATGGATAATATGAGGTTTTTAGATGAAAAATTCAAATTTTGTCTTTAGTTACGATGTTTTAATAGAGATTTGAATCAAAAATCGAAATGATATCGTATATGAATTGTGGTAAAGAAATAGAACAATATGATAACGGAATAGTGGAAAACTTAACATTTATCGTTTTATTAATACTTGTAAATAACAAGTAAAACATTTACATAGTGACCTCTACCCAACTATGATAAATGATTCCAAGATCCAAATTCATATTAACTTGGGGCACAGTGTGCCGAAATACCCTTTATTAACATGACTCGGTGGATTAACTCATTAATCGATTCTACTTTTAGAACTCTTGGTCGATAAAATTACATTAATATTTATCTCTAGCCCGAAACACATCCGGAAATCGTCGTGAATACTTTCGTTGAGTTCAATCCAAATTTCGAATAAATGTGTCCATGATCCAAATTCATATTAACTTAGGGCACGGTGTGCCGAAATACCCTTTATTAACATAAATTCGGTGGATAGACATTTATCACCCACTTCCCCTACGTAACAAGGTTTTTACCCCGGTAGGGCCGAGTGCACTCCATCATGAAATAGGTTTTCATGGTTTCTACTTTTTGGTAAGGCTAAGTCTCAATTGTTTATTTTAGCGAGAGATCATGTCAATTTATTATCTATCACGTTTTAAGTGAACTAAAGCGGTGAACTACGATAATTGTAATTGACAAGGTCGATAAACTCGATTAAAATGCATGTTTAGTTATGGCGATTTAGCGATGCATGCAACATATAAATAAAATGCAAAGCATAAAAATAAAATCCTAGTATGACCTTCCTAAAATAGTAAATATAATAAACTATTACAAATTTGGAAACCAACTCCTTTGGTCCCTTGAACTTCGGTCTTGGCACGCATTTCAAGGCAACACTTTCTTTGATGGGTCGCCTTCTCGAATGGCACCGTCTTCAAGGAACTCCGGAATAAATAAATTACATAATAAATTGCACAATTTCCTATTATACATTTGTAATTAAAAATAAAAATAAATCTATTAAATTACAAAACGGTGATACGAGATCACAATAAATTACAACCGAATCGATATTCCCATACATTTCGGGTAATATCAATTAAAACTAAGGCCATACTAAGTAAAATTACATAATTCAAAAATTACATAAAATTAAAATATGACAATCATAAATATAATCAAGCATTATAATATGTATGAACATGCCCAATTTTATGCTAAATTGCCTTTAAGAGCCAATATCGTATATTAATCGGTTTTTACGGATTTCCGTGATTTAACTTATTAAAATCACAATAATTACATAAATTCATATTTATGTACAAGTTAATTACCCTAACCATCTTAGGACTCAAACAATTAGTCTCCACTAACATTTTGACAATAATTAAACTTGATTTCTTTATATTGTTCATAAATGGACCCAAAAATACAAAATTATGCTATAAACTTCAAATTAAATCATAAAAATTTCAAATAATTTCAAAATTTGAAATTTAAACTCATGAACATTCTCGAAAAATACCATGATACTCATAATGTTCAAAACTTAGGTTAAAAAATTTCGAAAATTTATCGAGAAAAAACAATGTTGTGGTTTATCGATTTTAACAATTATCACCATAAAAATATGAGAAAAATTATTTTTATCAACTTTTCACTTTTAGATATTAAATATATGATAAAATGCAACATGTGACGTTTTTCCTTAGTCATGAAGTATGTTTTAGCATTTTTACTAATTATAGTCACTATTTATGTGATTTTTCATCAAAACTTCATAAATCATGCATAAAGACTTCATTATAGCCAAATATTTTACACACCTCTTGTAAAATTGCATGTGACAACATACTAAATTTCCATGTCCAGATTCGAAATATAACTCATATTAACCTATTTATCCATTTAAATACGATTTTAACTTGAAAAGCCCATATTTCGAGCAAAACAACTCATTTTATCATGAACATTTACAGGCCATCATTATATAATATATGTGAAAACATATCCAAAAACCACTGAAAAATTCAAAGTTTAGCTAATTTTCGTCCAAAAATGACATTTTTATCATAAAAATTACATTTTAATGCCAATAATATATTAAATGAACAATAAAAATCCATAAATAAACCATAATGTCCTAAAAATAACTTAGGACCAGAAACTTTTAACATGCAAAATTATTTCATGATTTATCTTCATAAATCCTAAATAACAAGTTTTATATGTTAATTAAATTAACTCGGAAAAACTAACACGATCTTGCATGCAACAACCATAATGCTCTGATACCACTTGTTAAAAATCATATTTTAAATATCAAATATTTTAGTTTAAAGTTTTAGTCATAAAAACATAAGGATCTTATGCATGCAAAACAAATACAAGAGTAAGGAGAAAAACAGTTTCTTACATTTGATATTTCGGATATTTTGGGCACAAGTGAAGTCTCCCACCTCACTTGTTCTTGAGCTTTCAATATGTTAGGATGATCCTCCAAAGACTTCAAGTATAGAAGCCACTCTTCTTGATTGCACCCAAGATTAACCCATATCTCTACTAAATAATATGTGCTAGATATTTGTTTAGTAGTTTACCTTAAAATTGATTACTAATACTCTTATATTACACTAATAATATTAGTAATGTGATTGAACAATTTGAATCAAGATTTCTCAAGTTTTAGAGAAAAGATGAAGGAGTAGAGAGAAAGATGCATGTAAAATGAATGAACATGCATGGGTTGAATGAGTAGAGAACAAAAGTTTTCTAATGACAAAGGGGGGCACGGTTATGGGGAGGTGGAGGACCAATATATGGTCCTTCCCTTTTTACTTTTGTTCTTACCTAAACCTTAGGCATGTAATGCTAGGTAAGTAGTGTCATGATGGTGTTATTTTAGCTTATTAAAATAAACTACCACCATCCACCAAACCCTCTTTATTTCGGTCCATATTCATAAAATGAACTACCATTTTATTTTGTCAATTTGTCATTTGTCACACAATATGTCACATAGAGTATGTAGTATGTTATTAATTAATTTTAATGCATATTTATCACATAAATATCATTTTATAAATTAATTAAATTACATTTAACAAATTGACTAGTGATACTTGATCACATAAATAAAATGGGTCATTTAATTATAATTCACAACATCTTGTAATTATAATTAACCATTCATTCTTATCTCTATCGTTTCTCAAACAATAAGCAATTTTAGTAATAAATCATATTTAATCCCATTACAATAAGATATCAATATTCTCTCTCATTAATGAATTGTTCAATTTTAGGAAATTGATCAACTTCTACCGTCATACAATTAATCAACTTTACAGATTAGGGCATCATCCTTTAGGTGTGACCTTAAGGGATCAACTGACCACCACCGTCCCACGACAGTAACGTCAAACTCTAGCTAGCCAATCGTTACCGATTAATGTTGATCAGTTGACTATAAAATGAATCATCCCTTACGTATTCTTAAAAAAATGAGATTTAAACATGTGATCATCATGATCGACAATTGTGATCGCATTATTGTCGGGGACACTCCAACATAACGCATTTCTTCATCGCTAAGGTCGCCGGGATTGAGTTGCTCCTCCAATATTTGTTCAACATTATCACGTAATGCATTTTCTACGTGCTCACGATAAGGATTTTCACTAACTACGATACTACTTGAACTTCCTTTGGTAGGCATTTCCTCAACGTGATACGTCCATACATAGTAATTATCGGCAAAACCATTCGACCAAAGATGATCTTAAACTACTTTTTTCCCTTTAAAAGCTCTGTTATTGCATTTCTTACACGGACACCTTATTTCACCAAAATTGTTATACATACTACTTTGTTTCACGAATTCAATATTCTTTCACCCTCTTTGCAAATTCACGCTTCGGTTTCTTTTTTTTCGTCTAATCTTTCATACATCCATTGTCGTTCTAATCTTTTCATGTTTATATATATTTACAATTCAATTTGTTTGTATATATGTCATAAAAACACAGTAACAACCAAAAATAATACTCAATAAACATTATCACCAACAAATAACTATTGTCAACAATTAGTCTTTTTATTTTTGAATTGGGTCCTTATCACTTCAACCTATACCAATCAATGTATGTTTCAAGTAACTAGCAAACACACACTTGTGATTTATTATTGAAGAAAAAATTCGGCAGCAATTCCCCTATGTTCTCCAAATACACAATGTAGAATAAATAATTACTCCACATATGCATTCAGAGAACAATAAAGGAATTGTCACCTAGCTCTTTCCTCATTAAAAAATCACAAATACATGTTTACTACCTAAGTGACTTGAAACGTACAAAGACAGTCCCAAAACGGGGAATATTCAAAAATTACTCCTAATGAGTAATTTTTGAACGGGTACTAAGTCAATGTGCACATTAATTTCAATAATACTAAAAACAAAACATACAACAATGACTACTTTCTTAATAATGTTAATTAACAAAAACTAAGTAACATGACTAATTTTTCATTTTAAATATCTAATCTAATTAACATTAATTCAAATTATCATTTTAAAAACATTAGCATTATACAAAATTTAACACTTCACAAAACTAGTACTAACTATTACTAATTAAGCTAATTAAGCTACTACTAACTACTACACAAATTTAACAATTCACAAAAAACTATAACAAAATGGCTTCTATCCTAATTCAATATGCATCAACACCAACTACTACTAATTAAGATAATTAAACAAAAAAATAAATTAAAAGGAGAATAAAAATACCTAATTAACTTTACTAATAAGTAAAAAGGAAGGATTAGAAAGAAGGTGGAGGGGGACAGAGACGGTGGACGGCGGCGATGGTGGACGGCGGCAGCGATGGCGGTGGAACTATACAAATAAAAACAATAAAGACAAGAAAGGGAAAAGGAAAAGGAAAAGGAAAAGGAAAAATAAGAGAGAAAGGACAAACCTGAGGTGGAGATGGCGGTGGTTGGAAGGAGAGGAGGGTGGTAGTGGTGGTGGTGGTGTCGGATTTAGTTAGGTTTTGGGAGAAAACTTGATTTGGGGGAAAAATAAGACGCCATGCAATGAAGGGACTGTTTCGCGAGTTTGGATATTTAAGAAAAATCCTGACGGAATTTCCGTCAGGAAAGTCAACATTTCGTTAACTTTCCTGACGGAAATTCCGTCAAGAGTGTTCAAAAAAGCAGATTTCGGACGGTTTTTTCGTCATAAGGTTTCTTTCCATTATTGTCAGTTGGACAATAATTGAGAGGAAACATCTGACGGATATTCCGTCAGGAGTCTCTATTTCTGTTCACTCCTGACGGATATTCCGTCAGAAAAGTCAACAAAACGTTGACTTTTCTGGCGGAATTTCCGTGAGACCGGAAGTATGAATTATTGCTGCCTAATAGGATTATTGAAGGTAATATCTGACGGAATTTCCGTCAGGATTATTAAATTTCTGACGGAAATTCCGTCAATATATGTTGGCGCCTTTGCTTTTTTTACGCGCTAGTGATCTCTGACGCCTTGACGGAATTTCCGTCACTTTTTGACTATTGACGGAATATCCGTCACAATTCCGTCAGGATTCCTAATTATCTGACGGTTTGGTTTTTCCGTCAGAGTTTCCGTCAGTTTCCCGCGTTATTTGTGTAGTGATATCAAGTTTGTGTGTAATTATATCAACACTAATTCCAGTAATATCAAAATGAGACCAAGCAAATCAAGATGATTTATTTTTAAGGAATTTTACCAGTTCTGGCCTGTGACAGTCTGGGGTGTCAGATCCTACTAGAACATACCTATCAGGATACTGAGGGTCTAGGATTACCTGATCTGTTTCCATTCTGGGAGGTGCTACATAAGTACTCCTGACAGGGTACGGTAATTGCTATGCGAGGGACTTACCTGCCTTGGGAGGTTTCAAGGCTGCTGTATAGCATTCTTGGGCTGTCTTGTGATCTCCTTTGATTGTGGCTATGCCCCAATCCGCTGGTACCTTGATACACTTGTGATAGGTTGATGGCACAACCTTGACATTATGAATCCAGGGTCTGCCCAGAATTGCGTTGTAGGATGACAAGCAATCCAGGACTCCAAATTTCTCATAGGATGAGACTCTTTCAATGTAGGTCGGTAGATGGATTTCTCCTAATGTGCTTTTGGTTTCTCCACTGAACTCTACCGAAACGCTAGATTTCTTGGTGATTTGATCTTCACCAATATTCATGGCTTTCAGTACGTCAAGCATGGTTAGGTTCACCGAGCTGCCTCCATCTACTAGGATCCTCCTTACGTTAGCGGTTCCAATATTCATAGACATTACCAGGCCATCATGATGAACATCAGGAATCCCTACCAGGTTGCAATTGCTGAAACTGATTATCGGGACATAATTCGGTTTGCAAGGTGATGTGGTCCTTGGCGTACTGGCTATCTTCTTTGCTGCTGAACTGGTCAGGCGACAAATTTCTGATCCACCAGATATGAATTTCACTTCATAGATTGGTGGTGGTAGAGGAAGGTTGAATTGCGGTCTTATTTTTGTTCCTGGTTCTCCTTACCCTGGTCTGCATTTCTGCCTTTCGCCCCTGATCAGATCCTTTAGATATCCGGATTTTAACAGGTAGGCCACTTCTTTCTTCAAGGTGAAGTAATCATCCGTCGTATGTCCAATGTCCATGTGGAATTCGCACCATTTGGAGTTGTCCCTCTTAGGGTTGGGATTTTCCACCTTCCTGGGCCATGTGACTACTGATCCCATATTGTCATGTCTCTGGTTCAATCCTGCAATATCAACACTGAAGTTATGTTCAGAAATAGGTGGGAAAACTTTAGCCTTACCTTGATACTCATGTGTCAGGTTGACTTCTGAATGGTCTGGCCTGGAATATGCAGTAGCTCTGTAATTGTTTCCTTTGTTGCTTTTCCTATTGCTCTTTTCATAGTCCTTTGGCCCGCTGGATGATCCAAATTTATAGCTCTTGTCTTCTTCCAGCCTGATCTATGCGAGAGTCTTTGCCTGGACATCTTCGAAGGTATGGCAGGGATACTTAGTGAGTTCATTATACAAGTCACTATGAGGTAATAACCCCTGCCTGAATGCCTCCACTGCTGTTCCAACGTCACACCAGGGAATGGACACTTTCTCTTTGTTGAACCTGGCGAGGAACACTCTGAGAGTCTCCTCTGGCTTCTGTGTAATCCTGTAAAGATCACTAGACCGCTTCTCCAACTACCTGCTACTTGCAAACTGTTGGTTGAAGTTGTTGATCAGGTTGGAAAATGAGTGGATGCTCCCAGTTGGCAGGTTGATGTACCACTTTAAAGTAGGTCCGGTCAGGGTCATTCCAAATCCCTTACACATGCAAACTAGCCTGAACTCGCTGGGAATGAATGCAGCTAACATTTTTGTTTATAGAGAGCCACATGATTCTGTGGATCCGTAGTTCCACCATAGATCTTCATAGACAGGATCACGAACTTTGTAGGCAAGTCCAGTTTTGCTTTCTCGTCTATATAAGGCGAATCAGCATATCTATCAGGGGCAACTTCTTCTAAACTAGCAGGAACTCAAGGTATCTTATGGAATTTTTCATTTAACTTCTTGATTTCCTCGACCACTGCCATCATGATGGCTGCTGCAGATTCATCAGGTTTTTCATTGTTATCATTTGGCTCACCATCGCCATCTACATTGATGAATTTAGAGCCACTCCGGCTCCCAAAGCTGGAGAAATCAATATTTTTGATAATTGATGTAAATGGCGTTCCTGGCTAGAATCTAGAGCCTGCTCCCTGGGTTTTTTCCAAATTTTGTTTCAGAGCTGACTCAGATTCTCTTAACTGAAGGATTTCAGCCTCAGTTTGGGCTACTTTTTCTTTCAAGCTTTCCAACTCAGCTATTGTTAGAGGGCTGCATTCAATTGTTCTTTGATGGTAGGCTGGACCATTTTTGTAGGTTATTTAGTTTTTTGTGAAATAAGGAAAAAAAGATTTTAAAGAGCTAGATGCCCCACGGTGTGCGCCAATTGTTTTGTATGGATTTTGCGCAAGGCGAAATCAGGTCAGGGTAGGTCTAGGCAGGGTTAACTAGCTCGAATTAATCTGCGAATAAAATTT
This sequence comes from Silene latifolia, assembly GCF_048544455.1. NCBI lineage: Eukaryota > Viridiplantae > Streptophyta > Magnoliopsida > Caryophyllales > Caryophyllaceae > Silene > Silene latifolia. The sequence continues at coordinate 234,971,297 of NC_133537.1, forward strand.
GACCATTTTTGTAGGTTATTTGAAGAATAAAATTTTTTACGTGGAAAACCCTTAAATGGGAAAAAACTACGGGCAGCAAGCCAGGAGAGGATTTCACTATAATATTGAATAAATCGCACAAATATCTGTAATTCAGCTTGTATTTTAGTATTGCTAGTATGTTGCAAGGATCTTGTCTAATTCCGTGCAAATGATCTAAGTGCTCTTTATATAGTCAAATGTTGAACGGCTGCTAGATCTTTCTCCATCAATGCTGAATATCCTGCCTTAATTAGCCGGAATAATGCTCATTATTGCTCCTTTAATTGTCGTCTTTAATTGCTAAATCTTTCTAATTAATGCCCCAATTATTGCACGTATATTCGTCCATAATATGCTCTCTTGGTGGAATATCGTCCTGATATTTTGACCGTTGTCCTCTCCATGGCCTGGCGCCTGTCTTCTTGTGTCCTGGTAGCTTGACGTCCTAACACCTTGATGGTTAGGTCGAGGTTGAATATCGTTCAGGGACATCTGCGGATTTCCAGGCCTAAAACTTTCCTTTCTCTTTAATCTCAATTTAATTCCTTGTTTGCTCTTAATTATTGCTCTCTTGTTTAATTCTTTTGTTTATTAGTTTATGATTCATTCCATTAATCTCTTTATCATGTCTATCATTAGCATATTCAATATTATTGTTGTTATTATCATCAATAGCATGAGTAGCTAAACTCCCTTATGTTAGGATTAGGGGAGCCGTGGTGGTAAATTGACGATGTAGTGAATAGGCTAGACGATTGATTGTGAGAACTGTCTTATAGCAGTATAACTGTAATAAGTTTAGTTGAGTGCACGCTTCTAAACCCTTTAATCTGGTTAAATTCACTCCTAGATCGGAAGATTGGAATGAGCAGACCTGTTATGAACAGTAGACTACCCTAATGAGGATCAAAGTTAAGTTAGTTATAATCTAGGGTGGATAGCGGACCGGAAGGACCTTTCCCTTGCCCTTCTCACCGTAGATCGTCTGAACTATTTATGACCGAGTTAGTGAACTGCCATGGTGAATCGAAATCCTAGCATATCTCTCTTTATCTGATCACATATCTTGCTTTTTCTTACTTTACTACTCTTTTCATTGTTTCTCTTGCCTTAAACCTTTATTAGTTTAGAAATCATTTAAAACCCCCATTTGTTACTAGACAGACGTAATTAGCAGGTAGATACATTAGCCTCCCTGTGGAGATTGACCCTACTTCCGCTAACTTCTGTTAGTTGTTCTAGGTAATTATTTTTGATACTAAAACGACGGTATCAAATTTTGGCGCCGTTGCCGGGGAGGCAATTAGCCTATTTATCTGTTTCTTTTCGTTTGTCTCTCAGTCTCAGGGAATTTTTAATTCCTTGAGACAGTTCTTATTTATTTTTTCGAGTGCTGTTTATGCCCAGGTCTAATAGGTCAGAGTTAGTGCCAGCTGATCCTGAACCAGAGCGGACCTTTCGCTATAGACAAAGACTGTTGAGAAAGATTCAAAAGGAAGCTTTGAGTACTTTTGCACTCGAGCTAGAACATTTCTTATTTGAAGAAGACCTGTCTTTTGAAGAAGACAAATCTATTTCTGCCGTTAGTCCCGTGAAAATGAATAATATAGCGAGTCACTCTGAGCCTACAACTGCTTCTATTCCAAAAGGGTTCAATCTTGCAACTGAGGATGGGAGTACATTTGACATTCGACCGTCTTACATCAACTTGGTCGAAAGAAATTTGTTTCGGGGAGTAGCTGGAGAGGATCCGCGAAAGCATATGGAGGTATTCACTTACTATTGTTTTACCATTCCCGCCACTAAGGGAGTGACCCAAGACAAGATTAAGGAGCTACTATTTCCTTTCTCTTTAACTGATGGAGCCCGTGATTGGCTGACTGACCTTGATAGAGCTGCAGCAGGAATAACAAATTGGGAAACCTTGGCTCTCGCTTTCTACAAAAGGTATTTTCCTCCACAAAGAACTAATCAGTTGAGAGGAAAAATTACGAGTTTCAAGCAAACACCGGATGAAAACTTGTATGAAGCGTGGAACCAGTTTAAGAAAATGGTACGGTCTGTTCCACATCACGGTTTCGAGCCGTGGTACCTATGCAACCAGTTTTATAATGGGTTGTATGATGATCATCGTGCTATTTTGGATGTTGCATCAAATGGTCGATTTTAGAAAAATATAGATGATGACAAAGGATGGGGAATCATAGAGGAGATGGCTACCCATTGTGCTGAATATGGGAACCCAAGAGGAGGAATAAGAACAGTCTCTTCTGTTGATAGTGCTGTTGTGGCTCAGCTGGAAGCCATGAATGCCTGTTTTTACAAATTAGAGTTGCAGAATGCTGGAGACCAACAGATGGTTCACTTGTTGACTAGACATGAAACCGTTTCATGTGAGATGTGCGGTAGTAATGATGGTCACACTGCTGTTGACTGTCTAACTGAGAAGGATCAGATTCTTGCCTTTCAACAATATAGGCAATGGGGCTCCTATTATAACAATCAGAGTGGTGTCCATCCTAATTTGAGATGGACTAGTCAGAATGTATTGAATCCTACACCTCCACCGTAGAAGCAGCAAGCTTACATTCCCCCTCATAAAGCTCAACAAGGCTTTCAAAATCCTCCATCCTTTCCACCGCCGCAACAAGGTGCTTCCTCCAGTGGTGTGAGTGAAATGGCAGAGTTGAAGTCAATGATTCAGTCATTAACAATTCAGTTGCAGAAAAGAGACCAACAAAAAGATGTGTCTATAAAGTCACTTGAGTCTCAAATAGCTTAACTCGCCACTAATCAATCATCAAGGAAGCCGGGCCATTTACCATCTCAACCTGATAAGAACCAACATGAGACGGTGAATCTGATAAATTTTTGAAGCGGTCTTTCCTACGAAGGACCTAAATTGTCAACTGATGAAGACAAATCAGACCCGGAAACTAATGTTGCTGAGCGTGAACAATCGTCATTGGACGAAAGTATGCTGAACCCAAAGAAAATCATCGATCGACTCATTTCAGGTAGTCGATCGAGAGGAAATGCTGAGGAAATTAATCGATCTAGTGAAATTGCTGTTCGATCGAGTAATGCTGAAAATGAAGACTTCGATCGAGTGGAGGAAAGTCCTCGATCGAAGGATATTTCTGATGGAAGTGCTCGATCGTGTTGGAGTTAGTGTCCTCCACAATAGTGCGTTTAGATAATAAATATCATTAAAGGAATATTATCAGATATTTATTTATTTGATCCTCGTCAGTTGATTAACGTAAATCGATAAGGGTTGGTTGACTAGAGTTTGACGTTATTGTCGTGAGACGGCGGTGGTCAATAGACCCCTTTCGGTCACACCTAAAGGAACGAACCCCAATTCACAACTAATTAATTGTATGAGATACAATTTATTTAGTCCCTTGATTTATAGACTAAAAGGTTAGTCGATTATTTTAGAGAGATTTCGAGTTGCGAACTCGAGGCACGTCAGTTATTATTTAATTATGTGATAATTGAATAATAAATTTTGGGAGACGGGTTTTAGTTAATTAATTGTTAATTCACTAAAATTGTAATAATTGATTAATGTGATTAATATTAGTACGTAAATAATATGTGTAGCGGTACACGTATATTTACGGAGTGATTTGAATGAAATTAATTGGAAACATTTAAACATGAAACGATGTTTAAATAAAATTTACACGTATTTTTGCGACAAATATAAAAACCAAAATGGACCCGCAAATGGGACATTGGACCGTGTAAATGGAGTGTAGTGGATGATTATAAACACAATCATTTCACTTTACTTGTGATACTTCCACAAGTTATCTCATAATTATATTTTACATGTGATGTAAGATTGATAAATATAAGACAATTTCCACACTCCACTACCTCCTTACTCCACCCGCCACTTCCTCCTACATACTCCAAAAATTGTTGTTAATTTTTGCACACTACTTCACTACTTCATTTTGCATGTGAACAAAGTTGGTACATCTCTCAAAAAATAATAAAAGCTTTTACTATGATTAGTTAGTAAACAAAATAAAATAATTACTAAGATTGTTAGTATTATTTTTACATATTATCAAGGGTTAATTTTACAAGTATCTAGTTAATACTTGTAAGATAATTTTTGGGTGTAGTTCTTGGGTGCAACTTGAAGGAGACTTTCTTGTTGAAGGTTTTTCTAGGAGGATCATCCATCTTCATTTAGCTCAAGAACAAACTAGAAAGGTGATCTAGTTTGTGCCCATATTACCATAAACATCAATGTAAGGAAATTGTTTTTCCTTAACTTTCATTGTTATGCTTTTATATTTGCATGCATGTTACATAGATCACTAAAATGATAAATTATCAGATAATTTAATTTTTATTATAGAGTCTAATATGGATCTATGATCTTTCAAGTGGTATCAGAGTTTAGGCTTGTAATTTGCATGTTGATTTTAAGCATATTAATGAATTATGAGATAATTTATAAAAACTCAAAACATGTGTTAGAAGAGGTTTTAGCACGAAATTTTTGGGACAATATTTCTGATATTTTGGTGTTTTTGGGAGTGTTCTAGAATACTCAAAATTTTTGTTTCAATTTTTTGGGTAATGTTTCAATAATTTTGGATTTTTACTTAAAAATTATGATTTTACCGATTAAATTAGCAAAATATCACCAAATCAAACTAATTCTTCATCATAAAATTAGTGCGGACTAATTTTGGGGACCAAAACAGTTTGGACAATTAGTTTTGACTTAAATGAGATTTAAGAGTTGATTATTGATTTTTACAAGTTTAAAAATCAATTAAATCCACAAAACCCGAGATGGATACCAACGATTGATAGATAGGGCGATTTTGGAATCATTTTACAGCATTTTAAGCATATTTATTTAAGTTGAATGAATGATTGTCATTTTTTAAAGTATTTATCTTGTTCTACCTAGTATGGCCTAGTTTTTTTAATCGTTATTACCCGAAATGAATGGGAATAGCGATTTGTTTGTAATTAAATACTATCTCGTATCGTCGGTTTGTAATTAATTAATAGTTTTATTTATTTTATTAATTAATGTATAATAGGAATAGCTATGTAATTCAATTGTAATAGTTATTCTTACCGGCGTTTCCAAAAGACGGATTACATCGAGACGGAGTCTATTTTTGGAAGGTGTTTCAAATCCCACAAAAAGGAGCCACTTATGGAATGAAGAGGCAAGGGACCAAGGAGTTGGTTTCCGATATGTAATAGTCTAGTTTTTATTAACTAGGTGGCCATACTAAGATTTTTCATATGCTTACTTGTTTGCTTGTTTTTTATTTTCGCGCATGCCAAAATCGCCATTCACATGCATTTTATTTTTCGCGTTTGTCAATTCACGTCATTTACATTCACTGAATTAGTTCACTTATAGGGAATTTATGCCTAAATTGACAAGATCTCTCACATAACTAAAATTGAGATTAGCCTTACCAATTAGTAACACCTATGAATCCCTTGTTCATTACGCTCGCCCAACCGGGGTGTTCTCTTTTTACCTTGGGTAAGTAGGGTGGTAAACGGTTATCACGCGCCAAAATTGGTTGGACTCAACGGAGTATAAGACGGTCTTGTATTCCGGGGCTAGTAGATGGGTTTGTTGAAATCCGTCAATCAAGAGTTCTCATGGTAGAATTAGTCAAGCGTTGACTTACCGAATTTTGATAATTATGGGATGTTTCGCCCAAGCGATGCCTATTTTTGTCTAAAGACGGATCTTGGAATCATTTATATAATTTAGTGGGAGATCATTATATAAATGTTAAAACTTGTTGAACACGTTTTCTCAAGTATTTTTTAAAACATTGAATGTTAATTTTTCCTATTTTTCGTTCTTTTTCATTAATGTATATTTTATGACATCACGCACTTCATCCTTGTTTCATCCTATATAGGAAGCGGTTTGTTTGAAAGAATTTGATAGCAATGATTGGAAATATTATTTACCAATTCACCTACATAAGCTTACAACGATTTTTGCGATTAATATACAACTTAACGTCCATACATATTAAAAAGGGGTTTCATGTTGCAAACTCATATTACGAGTTTAAAATGAAGTCACATTTTATCAAGAGTGTCTTGATTTCAAAAGTGACACCTCCGTCATGATGATGACATATTAGTTTTAATTACTCAAGAGAAATTTAAATGTTTGCGAAAAGAGTTTTCAAAACCACAAAGAATACTCCAATATGATACCGTCAAATGGCTCAATTCGAGAAAGGCCAAATCGATTGTTTATGCACTAAAGAGTTTAAGCATATGATAACAATTGAGCAGTTAGGTAATCCAATTTTTCATGAAATTGAGATTTTGCCACATGTTGCACTCACTTTATTGTAATTCACTCTTACTAAGTGTATAAAATATCACGAATGACTTGAAGAGAGGTGTTCATAAGATTCATTTTTGCTTGTTGAAGCAAAGAGAAATGTGAAGGTGAGTGGGAGTTAAAAAGATGCAACCCTAGATGTATGCGATAGGACAAAGTTGAAGGAGACATCTACTCAAAGGATAGGCTAGTTCCACTATCTTGGTATGAGATACCAAGTATGGGTCATTTCTTTGTAAAGAAGTTTACATGAATTGACAAAACTTACGACGTCTAGCATAGGACATTTTTGTATCGAAATAGAGCTAGAGTAGCAATGATATCGATATGGACAAATGTACCTAAATTTGGTTTTAAAAGAATGTAATTATCTATGTTTATACATAGAAGGCATCACTCATGTGATTTAAAACAAAATGTTGTACCTACTCCTATGATAACTTGGTGGTTGGTTTAGACCACTTAAGTTAGAGGAATTTTACATTCTTCACGAAAACTAAATGTTATACTATCTTGTAGATTTTAAAGTCTCTAATCTGGTGAACCTAATTGATCAAACCTCAAGTAAATTCGTTTCAAAAGTGTAAACAAAAAGCACATTGAACAACCATTTGATTATGAGTCTTATGGTATGTGTGCATGTATTATGTTTTTCTTTTTCAGAAAAGAAACACAATAGTGAGGTGATTGACCATATACATACGGATGCTTAAGGCCGATAGTTGGTTATATATATATATACTTCGTTACTTTTACCGTAATGTTAAGTAGATATTAAAACCTCGTATCTATTTAATAAGACATAAAAGTGATTTTTGAAATGTGGAATATTTTCAAAATGAAGTAGTAAACCAAAAGCACGTCAAGATCAAGATATTGATCGGAAGTTTCAAAGTAATGACTTTGAAGATCAAATCGGTAATATCAAGTAATGACCTTGATAATCACTAAGAAGATTGTGAACCAGTTCACATAATACCTTCTCCTTGGGACACCATAGAGTATGGTGTAGTCAAGTAAATAAACCGAACTTTATGAGATATAGTTTGAGGTTTTTCGCAATTTTTGTAAGCTATTTTCTCTCTAAAAGTTTAAAACCTGACTATAGTAGCCTAAATGACTCCATATGAGATATGGATAGGGAGAGTCCCTAACTTGTCTTTTTATACATTTGGGACCATAAATGTTTATGTTCAGAACCAATTTATGTATTTGTGAGGGTTATCCAAAATTGAACCACTTGATTTTTACTCCTCCAAAACGAGAAAAAAGAGTTTGTGGCTCGTAATGCTGTCTTTCTAGAAAGATTTTCATTTTCTGGAAGACTGAGTGGGAGAAATTTTGAACTTACGGAAGTCCAAGACCCACAAACTGAGTATAATGCAAGAAGACGTTCTTTATTGTGGCTCAGTGGTTATAAGGAGATAATTTTGCGATAATATTGCGTTACTTTTCAAAAGTGACGAATCTTAAACCCTCATCAAAGGCTTTTCTATAGTATGAACTCTATGTGATGGCGTGTCACCATGCAATTCTAATTGATCTCCTTGCACACGATGCGATAAGGAAGGAAACACGAGATGTTTTCGAGACTTGATTTAAGGTGAATACTTTGGTTGGTTACCTTGATCTTCTCGTAAAGGTTACATTAGATGTTTAAAATTTAGGCTTGTTATAGAGAGTTTGTGACAACCCAAATGCCTTTATCAATTCGTATGGTCTTAGCAATATAGCCTCTCATGAGGATGAGTTTTAGGCAAAAGGATAACGAAACATTCTCATTGGGAGAAGTTTTGTTGATCTTGTCAATGTTAAGAAGCCTAGCATGCTTGAAAGATCTCTTTTGTGATCTATATACGTCAAAGAGTTGCAACCTTGGGTTAAATCATGTGATTAATCATTATGGTATTACTTGAGTTGTCGAGGTACCATACTGATACATGGAGTTTAGTGGGAGCTAAAGTGAGTTTCTTATTCTAAATATGTGCTTGACATATTAGTGACTAGAAATGTAGCTAAGGTGATGTTCCTGGTCTAAATATGTGTTTGACATATTAGTGACTTGAAATATTCTCGGGTGAATACTTGAGAGTAGCATGGCGCATATTAAATATCCGGATCTAATGAGATAGATCTATATGGATATTAGCATTATAGTCAAGAGACTTATGTGATAAGATTCTTGACTCGTTCAAGTTGTTGAACAATTAATATGATCTCTTGTGCTTCCGCTGCAGGATCTATTAAATATGCTAAAAGCTTCTCTAATCGGGACTTATCATGTTGAGAATATGAGAAGTCATTACCAATCATTTCCTAGTAAGTGTCACTAGATGATTATCAAGAGCATCCTTGAGTACTTGAGAAGCACTGAGGATTTACTCTTGTAGTTTGGAGGAATTTATGAATTTTGTGTAAAAGGATTACACAGAAACATTCCTATGCTTATAAGATGTTATGGGCCTCGTTAAGGAATGGTTAGCATGTAAGAGTGCTATGTGCATAAAGAATAATATGTATAAGAAGTTATACATATGTGTATAAGAAGTTATACATGTATAAAGCAAACATGTATGAGGAGTCTGATGTGACCATAATTGGCGCATATTTAGCCCCCGAATTACCATTGTTTCCATGCTTTTTAGTGCCTATTTGGGTCATTTCTTATCTTTAGTTCTTTGTTTTGCATATTCTTTGAGATTTTGATCCCTTGGTAGGAAAGGAGTAAGAATCTTGCATTTTCATGGCAAAACGAGGCTAAATTGATCGTATTCAATGACCAAGCATCAAGAAGAGACAAGACTAGAAGGCCTTTGTACATATCATAGTAGAAGAACAATGTTGAGAAAGGATCCTTGCGTCCCCAAGGAAATCCCCAAGGAATTTATGAAGAAAAGGGAAGAAAAGAAGAAGAATTGACGCCCCCAACAATCCGAACGGATTGCGGACAATCCGCCCGTCCGGCCAAAGACACGGTCCGAGCGTCCCTCCTTGGAATCCGCTCGGATTCCCCCTCAACAATCCGAGCGTCCCTCTCCTGAATCCGCTCGGATTGCACAGCTCAAATCCGGCCGTCCCGACTCTAATCCGCACGTTCACCGCACAAAGACGGATTTCATTCTTCAAGCTACGAAAAGAGAAGCCCTTCTCTCAGAAAATACCGGGTCCTCCTTGCTCAACTTAAAAAGTGTAATTACTAGTTTAGCCCTTAGTTAACCCTAATGCATCCTCCCTAATTTTCACTATAAATACCCCATTAGGCTAATTAAAGGAGCATGTTCTTTTTATCAATAATTAGTGTAGTTAATATCAATCAAATCTCTCTTCTATATTGTAATCAAGTATTAATCAAGTTTTAATCCTAGTTTTAGTTCTTTAATCTCTCTCTTGTTCTTCCTTTATTTTGGGTAATTGAAGATTATTTGGGTTATTATTGGGAGATTGACAACCTCTCAATCTAGGATTCAAGTACTTCTATTATTCTTGCTTTATCATTGGAATCATTAGTAGGTATAATCTCTTAATCCCTTTTTAATTATTGTTAATTACTTTCATTTATTCATCATGTTTCATATTGTTGGTATGATTGACAACCTTGCTAGCATGATCAACATGATAATGAGTGAGTAGTCTCTTAGCTAGGGTTTAATGGGTGATTAGGGGAAACCATCATGGGGATGATTCATGCTTAAATCAATATGCTTTCATATCTTATTTGCTTGCTTGTTTTGATCTTAATACATGCACATGTTATATTTGATGAAATGCTAAGCCTATGAATCCTTGCATTTACTATCATCTTCTATCTTTTCAATGAGACTTGTAAGACATAACCCAACTCGAGTCTTGTTAGACCATGCATGTGTTGAGTAGGAAAGATTAAGTCGACTTGTAGGTGTTGTACAATCTAATCGATTCGGCTCCGGGACCCAAACTTTCCTATGATTGTAAGATATAACCCAACTCAATCCATCACAACAATAATTGCTTGCTTATAATTTGAGAACATGTTTGTATGATCATATCCCATGATTCCCTTATGATCCCATGACACCCTAGTGCCTTTAATCAATTGTTTACACCCCTTTTTATTCATCTTGCTTGTTTATTTTCATTGTTATTCTAGTTTAGTAACCTTCTACATTAACCCAATTTGTGACACCCCCTAGACACTACTAGTTACAATAGAATTCTCATTTCAATACCCGTCCCTTGGGATCCGACCTTTACTTGCCTCTTTACTAATTGTAGAGTTGTTTGTGAAGTATAAATTGTGTTTTGTATCGACCATTGACCAACGACCACATATACTTAATTGTGAACACGAAATGGCCTCGATCAAAAATGGCGCCGTTGCCGGGGACGGTGTTTAATTGATTTAAGATTTCTTTTATTGTTATTAGTTGTGTCTTTTTCACCTTGGGGAAGTAAAACTCCTCAAGGTTTGCTCTAATCGTTTTCAAGTTGTTTGATATTTTGCGAGAATGGATTTCATAGATTGTTTTATAGAGGACCACTTGAGTATCCCTTACTTCAAGGATCCCATGCAAGCATTAGAGGCCTTAGAAGCAAGTAAGGCTAAGAGCATGTATTGGGAGTTGGAGGTGGATCTCTTTGAGGCCGCTCTAGCTAACAAGGAACTCACTCATGCACAATCCGAGTTAGTGCATAATATTCTAGTAGAAGCATGTCAACCCATAGAGGATGAGCAATCCATCCTAGAGGATATTTTGCAAACTCAAGAACAAGAGGAACCCATCATGGGATTTGAATATGATGAGGTTGATGAAAGTGAAGTTGAGTATGCTATGAGAATGGAATGTTTAATGGAGATGGAGCAAATTCTCAATGAAACTCCAAAGGAAGAAAGTAAGGTACAAACTCCTACTTTAAAACCCCTTCCCCCAAATTTGAAATATGCTTACCTTGATGAATCAAAGACCAAACCCGTGATTGTTAATGATAGACTTGATGATGACCAATTGGGAAAGTTGCTTGATGTGTTAAAACAACATGAGAAGGCTATAGGTTATAGTCTAGATGACCTTAAGGGGATAAGTCCGACCTTTTGCATGCATAGGATTCATCTAGAGGACGACCATATACCTACCATTCAACCCCAAAGAAGATTGAACCCCCACATGCAAGAAGTTGTCAAAGGAGAAGTCATGAAATTACTTGATGCGGGAATCATATATCCCATATCGGATTCTTTGTGGGTTAGCCCCGTTCAAGTGGTACCTAAGAAAGGAGGTACCACGGTAGTGACGAATGAAAAGAATGAATTAATACCCACAAGAATGATCACCGGTTGGCGTATGTGCATTGACTACCGGAAATTAAACTCCGCAACAAGAAAAGATCACTTCCCCTTACCATTCATTGACCAAATGCTTGAGAGGTTAGCCTCTAACAAATTCTTTTGTTACCTTGACGGGTATTCGGGATTCTTCCAAATCCCTATACACCCGGATGACCAACATAAGACCACCTTCACGTGCCCTTATGGCACTTTTGCATATAGGAGGATGCCTTTTGGATTATGTAATGCCCCCGCTACTTTCCAAAGATGCATGATGAGTGTCTTCTCCGATTACCTAGAGACCATAATGGAAGTTTTTATGGATGATTTTAGTGTTTATGGAAAGGACTTTGACTCATGCTTGCATAATCTTTCTCTTGTATTGCAAAAATGTGAAGATGTTAGTCTTGTTTTAAATTGGGAAAAGTGTCATTTCATGGTTAATGAAGGAATTGTTTTGGGTCACTTGATTTCGGAAAAGGGCATCGAGGTCGATAAAGCTAAAGTTGAGGTGATAGAGAAACTCCCACCTCCCGTGAATGTTAGAGGGGTGAGAAGTTTTCTCGGTCACGCGGGTTTTTATCGTCGTTTCATAAAAGATTTTTCGAAAATAGCGAAACCCCTCACTCAACTTTTGCTTAAAGATGCCCAATTCCAATTCTTGTGAGTGTGTTGAAGCTTTTAATAGAATCAAAGAAGCATTAATCTCGGCACCAATCATCCAACCCCCAAATTGGGAGTTACCTTTCGAGATTATGTGTGACGCTAGCAACTACGCCGTTGGAGCGGTTCTTGGCCAACGGGTAGGGAGAGCTCTCCATGCCATTTATTACATAAGCAAAACCCTCGATCCCTCTCAAGTAAATTACGATACAACCGAAAAGGAGCTTCTTGCCATTGTTTATGCTTTGGATAAATTCCGTTCCTACTTGCTTGGATCCAAGGTGATTGTATTTTCGGATCACCGTGCTCTCCGACATCTCTTGATAAAGAAGGAGGCAAAACCAAGATTGTTGAGATGGATTTTGCTCCTTCAAGAATTTGACTTGGAGATAAGAGACAAGAAAGGAGCCGAGAATGTAGTAGCGGATCACTTGTCAAGAATCCGGTTTCATGATGAAAATGGAGAAACCCCGATCAATGACTCATTCCCCGACGATATTTCGATGGCTATTCAAACTCAACTTGAAAGGCACATCACCCCATGGTTTGCCGATTATGCTAACTATATTGTTGGAAAAGTGCTCCCTCCTAACTTGAACCACAACCAAAGGAAGAGATTCCTATTCGAAGTGAAGAGGTACTTTTGGGATGACCCAAACCTCTACAAGGAGTGTAGTGATGGGCTCTACCGGAGATGCATCCCTCAATGGGAAATCCAAGGAATCTTGGAAGGATGTCATTCATCACCCTACGGTGGGCACCATGGAGCAAGAAGAACCGTTGCAAAAATTCTCCAATCGGGCTTCTATTGGCCCACAATGTTTCAAGATACAAGAGAATTCATCATTCATTGTGATGCTTGTCAAAGAACGGGCAATATATCTTGGAGAAACGAAATGCCACAAAGAGGCATCCTAGAGGTAGAAATTTTCGATGTTTGGGGAATTGACTACCAAGGACCCTTTGTGACATCCAATGGGAACAAGTACATCCTTGTGGCCGTAGATTATGTTTCAAAGTGGGTGGAGGCAATTGCCACCCCAAATGATGATGCAAAAACGGTCACCAAGCTTTTCAAGAAGATAATTTTCCCACGATTTGGAGTTCCTAGAGATATCATTAGTGATGGAGGAACACATTTCCATGAGAAGAAGCTTGCATCCCTTTTGACCAAATATGGTGTTCAACATCGAACCGGCTTGGGATATCATCCTCAAACAAGCGGTCAAGTAGAAATTTCAAATAGAGAGATCAAACAAATTCTTGAAAAAGTTGTGAACAAGACTCGGAAAGATTGGAGCACAAAGCTTGATGATGCTCTTTGGGCTTATAGGACGGCCTATAAGACTCCCATTGGTGCCTCCCCCTACAAGCTTGTATATGGAAAAGCATGTCATTTGCCAATAGAATTGGAGTATAAAGCTTATTGGGCAATCCGAGCACTCAATCTTGATCTCAAATTGAGCGGTCAAAAGAGGATGATCCAAATCCAAGAGTTGGAGGAATTCCGACTACAATCTTATGAGAATGCAAAGATTTACAAAGAAAGAACAAAATTGCTTCATGATAAGAGAATTCGACAAAAGGCCTTGCACAAGGGAGACAAAGTCCTTCTATTCAACTCCCGCTGCCGACTCTTTCCGGGAAAATTGAACTCTAGATGGATGGGTCCCTATGTGATAACCGAAGTTGGAAAATATGGAGATGTCGAACTCAAGGCGGAAGATGGAAGCAAGTTCAAGGTAAATGGTCAAAGGTTGAAGCCATACTATGAAGGAGCATTTGTTGGAGAGGTCGAGGCTACCTACCTCGGGCCTCCTCCCCCTTGAAAGGATCATCTAAGGGAGAGTTTGGTGGAGTCTTCCCTAAACCACCATTTGTAAATATACTAACCCTCTAACTTGTATTTATTATTTAATTGCTTTTATTTTAATAAATGTCATGAACTCTTTTCATGAGCGTAAGTGAGGGAGGGTTACTAACAAGTTTTTGAATGAAGGAAGGAGCAAACTCCTAAGTGTGGGGATGCATTGAAAGAAAGAAGAAAAAGTCAAAACTCGCAGCCAGAATCCGAGCGGATTCCCTGGAATCCGGCCGTCTTGGCTGAATCCGGACGTCTAGGAGAGAAACCGCATGTCCAGCTGTGTCGAAAAATTGAAGGTTTCTGGGCTGTTTGAAAATCCGAGCGTCCTATGGAAGAAGACGCCCGTCTGGTTGAATCCGGCCGGATTTGTGGAAAGACGCTCGTCTCTCCGCCTGTACATTTCAAGAAAAATCTCTGTCGAAGAATCCGCCCGTCTTCTCAATAAGACGCCCGTCCAAACCTTGAAGAATCCGAGCGTCTCTCGCTCGGGACGCCCGTCTTGTGGCGACAAAAATTTTGGAATTTCACTCTGTGGCAGAATCCGGGCGTATTGTCCAGAATCCGCCCGTCTCGCGAGGAAGGAATCCGAGCGTCTTCCCTCCGGATCCGCTCGTCTTCTCTCACTATTTCTCGACCCGACTTTTTCCAATTAAAATACACCCCACCACCCATATAATGCCACATCACTACTCCTTCCACTTACCCTATAAAACCCACCTTCTTATGACTCCCATACATATCCAAATCACTCTCTTTGCCCTCAAAATTAAAAATCCCCAATTTTCTAGGGTTTGCAATTCTCAATCAACAAGGAACATCCTTAGCAAATCTTCAAATCAAAAGAACCCAACAAAAGAAGCAAGAATGGCACCAAGGAGATCCTCCTTTAGAAGTGCAAGAAGACCAAGGATGGTGGGAAGTTCCTCTACCTCACATCTCAACACCATTAGAAGGGAACATGTAGAGATTGTAGATCTCACAAGGCTCGATGATTTCTCGAATGTGGAATTCCTTGATGATGTGCAGCGATTGGTCTTCCATCGACTCTTAAGTAAGAATATTCTTCCCACTAAATTTCTTTGTCATGACACCTTAAGAAAGCTTGGAATTTTTCACCAAGTAGAAGCACTCTTTGAGGTTTTTGGTCTTTCAACTCTCTTTCGTATGTATGAACCAACCTATCGGTCCCTTGTGCTAGAATTCTTGAGTTTCTTAAAGATTACAACCATAAAAAAAGTGATTTGCATAGAGTTTAGGTTGGAAAATGTCTCTAGGATGATGACCCTTGTCGAGTTTGCCAATGTGTTCGGACTTGATGTTTCGCCTACCCGAACATCAAGGCCCAAAAAGTATAATGTTGCACCATTGTGGAGGGCTATGACGGGCCGAGATTTTATTCTTACCAAGGAGTGTCTTGCTTTTCACATCCAAAACCCGATCTTGAGGCTTACATATAGATTTCTTTCGGGTACTCTTTTCGCCCGCCGTGATCCGGCCATTGTCAACCAATTGGACCTTGTATTTATGGAATCATACCTCAACATTCAAGGGAGAGATAGGTATCACTTCAATGCACCTCTAGTTTTGCTAGAGAAGTGGGCAAGGTTTAGAAATGGGGATGATGATGGAATGAAGCACATAGTGAATGGTGGACTCATAACTAGACTTGCAAAGCACTTTAACCCAAGGTTCAATGAGAACAATGAGTACACTCCACTTACGGGGGGAACAAGAATTATTGAAGATCTACTTGTCGTCCAACACCATTGGATAACCCTTGAGGGGGTTGATAAGAGGATAAAGTGGTTGACAAAAGGGAGCGATCCACTCTATCTCCCAATGCATGATCTACCACGGGTCTCCCCAAGAAGAAGAAGCTTGTCCCCAATGCCCTCCTACCTCATCCCAAGTCAAAAAAGGCAAACTCCACCTCCACAAAATCCACCACCACAACAAGAACAACAAACTCAAAATGAGAGGATAAAAGTGCCTCCTTACCCCTTTCCCTACCAACCATATAACCATCCAAATCCCTTCATCCTCCCCGTGACGACTTTGTCACGGGAATTTTGCAAGATTTACACTACCGTCAATATGAGACCTCCGTGGACACTTATTATGCTCTTTACCCCCAATACTATGAGATGGCTCAAAAAGGACGGATTAGTGAGGACGGAGCTTTCCCCTCATGGGCTCAAATGGAATTGCTCTTTCCTAACTCGGAGAAGGCTAATGAAGGGGCGAACGGTCGCAAAGGGGAAGAGAGTGGGGATTCTTGTGAAGGTGATACGGTGAAGCTTGAGAGTGAAGATGAATTCATGGATCCAAGTTTAAGTGATGCTTCAAAGGATATTTGGGATACCGATATTGAAGGAGATGATGCCGATATCTAGGAGACTACTTCATAGCTGGGTGGAGCGGGCAAGAGGCACCAACCTTAGTTCAAGTGAAGTTTTCTCATCTCTCCTCTTTATCTTTATTTTTCATGAAAAGAGCTTTGTATCTTGTTTCTTTGTACTTTATTTCATCTTGATCATTTGTTGGTTTAGTCCTAGCAACATCAAAGGACTCACACCTCGGTACCATTGAGGTGTTCTTTATTGTTCCCATTTGTAAAATCCAAAATGACAATCTAGTTTCATGCATAGCATAGTGTGTCCATGAACTACCCCAATGCTTTGACATTAGCAATAGTGTCTTATTTGGTTTGGGGAAGTTGATGCATACACAACGGGAGGTAATCTAAATTATCCTCTCCGTCATAACAAAAACCATGCATCATGTAGTATAGCTTAGTATAGAATTGCATTTAGTATAGAAATCATGCATCATCTTTGCATAATTTCCATCATTTTGGCCATTGAGGACAATGCCCATATTAGTGTGGGGATGGGAATTCTAACACTTAACTTTTATTCAAAAACCCATAAAAATTGAAAAATTTCAAAAATCATAAAAATTTGAAAATTGAAAATCCAAAAACAAGTTCATTTCCTTTGTATATATTGTCTTGTATATATTGTGTTTGTTTTATCCTTGTTCACTTTGATTGACTACGCCACATCCGAGACATGAGGATATTGAAGACCGCATGGTATGATCTTTCCAATCTCCTTTTTCCTCTTTATGTTAATGACTATATGGCTTTATTTTGATTGATGCGGTAAAACAATGTGAATTTAGGAGTTGCATTTAGTTTATATGCCATATTAGTTGGTAGAATCATTTGCATTAGGATGTGTATATGTTAGTTGCATCATGGCATGTAGTTGCATGTTAGAAAAATTTTGCGAAACCGTCTATTTGGGAAGCTTGACAAGTGTATATAGGCCCTAGTAGATGCTTTTTATTCTTAAGACTTTGCTTGTTAGAATACTTGTAAAACACCCTAGGATGTGTCATGCTAGTATCCTTTGACCCATGGTTTAAGGCCTAGTCAAGAGTACCTTGTGGTGTGATAACTCCTTGGCTACCGTTTATTCCAAGGTGACCCTTGAAACCATGCATACCTCCATCATTCATCCATGTTCTACCATATTTTTGTCAACAAAAGGGAATGGGCACAAAACAAAAAAAAAATCAATTTGAGTTCAATGAAATGAAAAGTGAAAGAAAGTTTGCAAAAATGCATCAAATGAAAAGAGGAGCAAAAATAGACTCCAAAAGCTTCAAATACAAGGCACCCTCGTTACTAATTGGGGTGACTTTGAAAATGTTCAAAAAGAAATGCAAAAAGTTGTCAAATATTGAAATGCCAAAAATGAAAAGAAATGGCAAAAAGAAAGTGTTCTCAAATGTTATATGCCACAAGAAATTGGGGGGAAAAACAAAAACAAAAGCAAACTCCCAAAGTGAAACTCAAATATCTATTGATCGCTTTATCCATCGTATCCATTTTTGTGTATGGTAGAGAGGGGACGACCCTTCTTCTTGTCTAGGCAAGAGGGGGAATTCCGCGATCCTCCAGTGTTTCTAACACCATAGGGAGTCTATTCTTGACGAAAGCACTTAACGATTGAGGACAAAGGTACCCTAGCTTGACACAACTTGGAGGTGATTTATTGGTATCCTTCTAGGCTTAGTAGTTTGAACAAATTGCATCTATGAAGGATTGTGTACCCTTGAATTGCTTCCCTTGTAGATAATTTCCGCCACTTAGATGAGGAAAGTGGCTATTCTTTTTGTAGATGCATCCATTATGTGATTTTATGTGCTTTAATGTTTGGATGTGTCGCCATTTTGGCAAGACCCACCTTGCCTTGCAAGAAGGCATCCTACCTCATGGTTGTCTTGTTGTGAGTTGAAGGGGCGGAGTGAGACCCGCTAATTGTCTCATATCGGCTATTATTATTAGGATAGGTTAGTTTTGGTCCTAGTCTTTGTCACCTCTTTACTCGGGACGAGCAAAGGTTCGGTTTGGGGATATTTGATGTGACCATAATTGGCGCATATTTAGCCCCCGAATTACCATTGTTTCCATGCTTTTTAGTGCCTATTTGGGTCATTTCTTATCTTTAGTTCTTTGTTTTGCATATTCTTTGAGATTTTGATCCCTTGGTAGGAAAGGAGTAAGAATCTTGCATTTTCATGGCAAAACGAGGCTAAATTGATCGTATTCAATGACCAAGCATCAAGAAGAGACAAGACTAGAAGGCCTTTGTACATATCATAGTAGAAGAACAATGTTGAGAAAGGATCCTTGCGTCCCCAAGGAAATCCCCAAGGAATTTATGAAGAAAAGGGAAGAAAAGAAGAAGAATTGACGCTGACCAACAATCCGAACGGATTGCAGACAATCCGCCCGTCCAGCCCGACAATCCGAGCGTCCCTCCTTGGAATCCGCTCGGATTCCCCTCAACAATCCGAGCGTCCCTCTCTGAATCCGCTCGGATTGCACAGCCCAAAATCCGGCCGTCCCGACTCTAATCCGCACGTTCACTCACACACGGATTTCATTCTTCAAGCTACGAAAAGAGAAGCCCTTCTCTCAGAAAATACCGGGTCCTCCTTGCTCAACTTAAAAAGTGTAATTACTAGTTTAGCCCTTAGTTAACCCTAATGCATCCTCCCTAATTTTCACTATAAATACCCCATTAGGCTAATTAGAGGAGCATGTTATTTTTATCAATAATTAGTGTAGTTAATATCAATCAAATCTCTCTTCGATATTGTAATCAAGTATTAATCAAGTTTTAATCCAAGTTTTAGTTCTTTAATCTCTCTCTTGTTCTTCCTTTATTTTGGGTAATTGAAGATTATTTGGGTTATTATTGGGAGATTGACAACCTCTCAATCTAGGATTCAAGTACTTCTATTATTCTTGCTTTATCATTGGAATCATTAGTAGGTGTAATCTCTTAATCCCTTTTTAATTATTGTTAATTACTTTCATTTATTCATCATGTTTCATATTGTTGGTATGATTGACAACCTTGCTAGCATGATCAACATGATAATGAGTGAGTAGTCTCTTAGCTAGGGTTTAATGGGTGATTAGGGGAAACCATCATGGGGATGATTCATGCTTAAATCAATATGCTTTCATATCTTATTTGCTTGCTTGTTTTGATCTTAATACATGCACATGATATATTTGATGAAATGCTAAGCCTATGAATCCTTGCATTTACTATCATCTTCTATCTTTTCAATGAGACTTGTAAGACATAACCCAACTCGAGTCTTGTTAGACCATGCATGTGTTGAGTAGGAAAGATTAAGTCGACTTGTAGGTGTTGTACAATCTAATCGATTCGGCTCCGGGACCCAAACTTTCCTAGGATTGTAAGATATAACCCAACTCAATCCATCACAACAATAATTGCTTGCTTATAATTTGAGAACATGTTTGTATGATCATATCCCATGATTCCCCTATGATCCCATGACACCCTAGTGCCTTTAATCAATTGTTTACACCCCTTTTTATTAATCTTGCTTGTTTATTTTCATTGTTATTCTAGTTTAGTAACCTTCTACATCAACCCAATTTGTGACACCCCCTAGACACTACTAGTTACAATAGAATTCTCATTTCAATACCCGTCCCTTGGGATCCGACCTTTACTTGCCTCTTTACTAATTGTAGAGTTGTTTGTGAAGTATAAATTGTGTTTTGTATCGACCATTGACCAACGACCACATATATTTAATTATGAACACGAAATGGCCTCGATCAGAGTCATACATAAAAGATGTCATATGAAGGATGTGTATGTATAAGTGTTATACGTACAAATCATGAACGAAAGCTAAGTACATTACAACATCCGATGTTGTAAGAGAGATAGTTGATAACCGGAATTTAATGGGACTAGAGTAGTTTTGTTAGCCGAATATCGTATCCCAAGAGACTGTGAAAACTGTGGGAGTGTTTGACTGGCTTTAGAACCAGAGTCTAAAAAATTGTTTAGACGTGTACTTAGAAATGCTCTATGTGATGAAAAGATTGCATAGAACAAAGGAAAATAGCAATGGAAATTAGAGTGATGCAATTGTTGCTTATCCTCTAACCAAAGCCGTAGGCATAAGGAAGACATGATGGTTATGTCATCTCAATGTGAATTGAGGAGTATACCTTAATTGCTAAAGATCGTTATGTAAATATTGGATAGAGTATTGGTATTTACATAACTGATGATCGCATTCATTGTTAGAGTATCTTTAAGAACTCAATTATTCAGTTTGACTGAAAACATTGAATACCTTGTTTATCTGAATAAGTTATGGAGACAATGTTGAACACTATTCAAGTGAACAAGATGAACATTGTATTTTGTCCCTAGTCACTTAATGAGGTGACGTCTCGGAGTGACTAGATTGTAAGTCGATTGATGGTTGTTCAACAGCATGAGGTCATACGTGATGACTAGTCGATTACATAGGCAGAGTGTGTGACACTTTGCCGGACAGTGACCATTTAGAGAGTCTCTAAGTTCTATTATAGACGCCTGGTCGTGGCGGGGATCTCTAAGATGTTCTAATGAGTCGATTCTTTTGACTGGAGACTATTATCTGAGCAAGTGCAGTTTCCGAGTGACTTTGGTTTTTGTCCTAGGACGTGCCGTGAAAGGAGGCCAAAGGGCATTTACTAGGTCATGGTGATCTGTACTGTCCAATAGGATAGATAGGGCAGACAAGAATTGTTCACCCACGTTGGGTAACTATATCTCAAGGCCACTCGAGGAATTAATGACTACAAATGCGTGGCCACGCTCGGAAGTAATCTGTGAGAGATTTTTCCGGTCAGGTAGTCACACTCCCGTCGAGAAAACCACTCGCGATATGTTCATGTACAAGTGCGACCTGAAAGACACCTTGCATTGACTGGTAGATTAAAACGGACAAGAGAATTGGTAGTGCACACGTTGTGTCGGACAAGTGGGAGATTGTTGGAGTTAGTGTCATCCACAATAGTGCGTTTACATAATAAATCTCATTAAAGGAATATTATCAGATATTTATTTATTTTATCCTTGTCAGTTGATTAACGTAAATCGATAACGGTTGGCTGACTAGAGTTTGACGTTATTGTCGTAGGACGGCGGTGATCAACTGGCCCCTTTCGGTCACACCTAAAGGAACGAACCCCAATTGACAACTAATTAATTGTATGAGATACAATTTATATAGTCCCTTGATTTATAGACTAAAAGGTTAGTCGATTATTTTAGAGAGATTTCGAGTTGCGAAGTCGAGGCACGGCACTTATTATTTAATTATGTGATAATTGAATAATAAATTTTGGGAGACGGGTTTTAGTTAATTAATTGTTAATTTACTAAAATTGTACTAATGGATTAATGTGATTAATATTAGTACGTAAATAATATGTGTAACGGTACACGTATATTTACGGAGTGATTTGAATGAAATTAATTGGAAGCATTTAAACATGAAACGATGTTTAAATAAAATTTACACGTATTTGTGCGACAAATATAAGAACCAAAATGGACCCGAAAATGGGACATTGGACCGTGTAAATGGAGTGTAGTGAATGATTATAAACACAATCATTTCACTTTACTTTTGATACTTCCACAAATTATCTTATAATTATATTTTACATGTGATGTAAGATTGATAAATATAAGACAATTTCCACACTCCACTACCCCCTTACTCCACCCGCCACTTCCTCCTACATACTCCAAAAATTGTTGTTCATTTTTGCACACTACTTCACTACTTCATTTTGCATGTGAACAAAGTTGGTACATCTCTCTAAAAATAATAAAAGATTTTACTAAGATTAGTTAGTAAACAAAATAAAATAATTACTAAGATTGTTAGTATTATTTTTATATATTATCAAGGGTTAATTTTACAAGTATCTAGTTAATACTTGTAAGATAATTTTTGGGTGTAGTTCTTGGGTGCAACTTGAAGGTTTTTCTAGGAGGATCATCCATCTTCATTTAGCTCAAGAACAAACTAGAAAGGTGATCTAGTTTGTGCCCATATTACCATAAAAATCAATGTAAGGAAATTGTTTTTCCTTAACTTTTATTTTTATGCTTTTATATTTGCATGCATGTTACATATGACACTAAAATGATAAATTATGAGATAATTTAATTTTTATTAGAGAGTCTAATATGGATCTATGATCTTTCAGATCGAAGGGAAAAAGAGGCCGATCGAGTAAGAATGATGATGATGGTGTTGAAACTTTGGCAGAAAGAAATAAGGGACTGGAAATTCCCATTACGGTCCCTTTTCCGAGGCGATTACAGAACAAGAACGCCGAGCAAAAGTTCGGGAAATTTGCTGATATCCTAAAAAGCCTTCATGTCAACGTTCCTTTCGGCAAACTGCTTACCCAGGTACCCTCTTACATGAAGTTTATGAAAGAAATATTAACGCGTAAGAGGCATATTTGTGATCATGAAACGGTAGCTCTGACTGAAATAGGGTCCGCCTTAGTTCAGAATAAGACACTACCCAAACAATCTGACCCGGGTAGCTTTTCAATTCCATGCCATATAGGGACCCACTTATTTGATAATGCGTTATGAGACTTAGGAGCTGGCCTAAGTGTCTTACCATTGTCTCTCGCTAAGAGACTTGGTTTGGCCAAATTTCACTGTACTAACATGACCGTGCAGATGGCCGACCGTACTATATCACGACCACTAGGTGTCTTAGAGGACATACCTGTAAAGATCGGGAGATTCTTTATTCCCGTTGATTTTATGGTCTAAGACATACCCGAGGACTCTTACACTCATATTATATTAGGACGACAATTCTTATTTACTGCTCGCGCGGTAATCGATGTCGGGGGGAAGACCCTTACTTTTCAGGTAGGTGACGAGGAGCTGACCTTTTATCAGACCAAAGCTCGTAGGGCCCCTATGCAAGTTAAACTTTGTAATGTCTTACCCTCTATAGACCCAGACACAGATTCTCCAGTTGATGACATTGAGTTTTGTGCTGCTATATTGACACCTCCGCCTCAGACTGAGAGCAAAAAGGAGGACAATTCTGTTGTTTCCTTTGATGCAGGTACAAACAGGGTGGATATTGGAGATTCCATCGGTCAAGGTACAGTGAAAGGCAAGCTAAGTGATGGGAATGACATGAGCGACACTGCCAAAAAGAATGACAAAAGGAAGAAGAAAGTGAAGGCGTACGTGGACGCGAACTATTCTTCTTCAATCAGTTCAAGTTCAAGCTCAGGGCGATCCAAGAGGACGGTTTGCGATGATGAAGAGGCCTCCTACATTCAGAAGCCCTCCTTTGGGCTGTTACAGTGTTTTGGAAGATAAGCGGGAAATGTCCCGTTGTAAAGACTTTGTAATTTGAATTTCTGTTAGACACTTTATTTGCGTTTAGATTTTTAGACAATAGCGTAGTTAGTTTTAGTATAAGACCGGATATTAACTGCGTATTTTTGTGAATTTGGTATTTTCGGGAATCATTTTTCTGTGTTTTTATGCAGCTTTGGGGAAGATACGCTGCATTGGGACGCATGCCAAAGGAAAACAACTCGATCGAGCGCTTTTTGTACTCGATCGAGAGAAATGCCCGGGAAAAGGACTCGATCGAATGGTTTCTATTCTCGATCCAAGGGTCTAAAAGGGAAGGTTCTCGATCGAAAGTTGGTTTACTTGATCGAGCAGATTGGAGGAGAAAGCTCTCGATCGAGTGATTTCAAATCACTCAATCGAGTGACTGCTGCTAATGCATAAGAAGGAGAGTTTTTTCTTCCTTTTCTATTTTCATTCTAACTTTCCGTCTTCCTTTGTTTATGTGACAACACCATTAAATCTCCCCCAAAACCTCCATTTTTCTTCCCCTTTAACAAATCAAACACCCACATTGCGTTTCTTGCTTAGTTTTGGACAAAAGCCTCTACTTTCCCCTTCAACGTGCTTGTTGCGGTTTAATTAAGGTTCTAGGGTTTGCTCAAGTCAGTTTTTAATCCGGCTGTTTTGCTGCTTTTTGACGATTCTATTGCTTTTAATTGTGGGTAATCGTCCAGTAAGTCTTTTCTCTTGCCTTTTATTGTTTAATTTGATTGTATTCGACATTAATTAGGGCTTAGGGTTTCAAAAATTTGTTTAATTTTGGGAAAATCGTGTTGTCATTGTTTAATTTACTGATTAAAGAACTTACTTGTATAATAGGATGGATAGTAGTACTTTGCCTTCTTCTAGTTCGACTGCTAGTCCGTCTGTTTTTGAGACGGTTATCCCTGCTGCTACCACCGTCACTAGCTCTCTTGCTACGGCTACTGTTACTGCTCCTACTGTCACTACAACTTCTGTCCCATCCACAGTGTCGACCCCTGTTGCGTCGTCACCCGCTGTCACAACTGCTTTCTCGTCTGCGTTAGTACCTCGACCAGTCACAAGCCGCGCTCCTGAACTGGCCGCTTCTGCTTTGGGTGCTGCTGAACGAGGACGGGGACGGGGGCGAGGTGCTCCTAGTACTACTGCAGGACGCACTGCTGCCAGGTTCGTGGCAGACGACTCCTTGGACTCGCTTACTGAGTTCCCTCAGGTACGTTTCGTGAACTCGCTTCATCGTAAACTTTTTAAAAATTTAATGCGTTGTGACATTACTTCCACTAAATTCCTGTGTCGGACTTTACTTGAGAAATTGGGGATTTACGAGCCTGTTGCTGAATTGTTAAACAGGACAGGGATGACTGGGTTGAACACCATGAGTGCACTGACCTACGAGCAGCTGACCCTTGAGTTTTTCAGCTCTTTTACCTTCTCAGCTGATGCCTATGATACTGACCCGGAGAGCTCTTGTGTCTCCTTTAGACTGTTTAACCAGACCACCTCTTAGACTTTAGCTGAGTTTGGGAGGAGGTTGGGTTTGTCGTCTCACGGCCATCAGGACCCTCCTCAGAAGGTCTTGCGCTTACTTTGGCCTACTTTAGCATAGACTCCTTATGACCAGCGGAAGCTGGCTCACGTCCATCTTCCATCAGCCCGTTACTTTCTTCGTCTCCTAGGAGGGACGATCTTTGGCCGTAAGTAGCCTAACAACATTAACAATGTTGAGTTGTCTACTTTAGGGGGCTATTTGAATATTGATAGCGTTGGCCCATTTGTTCTTAACATTGCTTACTTGACAACTCAGCATTTTAATGCTGTCGGGTAGAAGACGACGGGCATGATTTCCTGTGGAGGCATAGCCTTCTACCTCCCTCGTACTCTCTTCACTGACTTTCCCCGAGGCCTGACACACTTAGATAGGGAAGCGGACTTTGATATTAGCGCCATGCTGGCGATGTTTTGGTTAGCTAAGGATCAGCGGACTTGGACGATATGTGGTTCCGAGTCCATTACCTTACCGTTTCTCGACCTATCCTGTCTTTCACCTTTGACTACTGTGACGGGTAGGTTGCCTCCATCTTTACCCTACTACCACCTTACTCTTGCTCCTTCCATTTCTTCCGCTTCCAAGAAGCGGAAGCGACCTGAGACTGGAGTGGGGTCCACACCGACTCAGGCTGGGCAGACGTCCATGCCCACGCCTACACCGACCCCTATCCCTACTCCTTCTATGCCACAGCCGGTTCTACCGGCTAATTTTGTTCCTCCTACTCCCGTTGTGGCGCCCGAGGTCATGGACCAAACGCGTCGTGACGATTTGTTGCTTGAGTTGTGCAGTCGAGTGTCTCGTATAGAGCGGGACCAGGCTTTTCCCTTATTCCCTCTGTACGAGTACCACATGAGGAGAGGACGTCCCGTTCCAGACAGCTGGCCACACCCTTCTTTCTACCGGTACCCGGCGGAGGGGTACCCACATCCAGAGAGCGAGGTAGACACGGCTGGGCAGGAGGAGAGAGCCCGAGCTGAGAAGGGTAGGAGACGGGAACATGAGAGAGATCCTGACTACATGGTGGTTGATGAGGAGGAGGAGGTTGACGAGTAGCTACTGGTCTACTCACTTCCCCGGTTTTCTGGCTGGTTTGGGGAAGTTCGTTTATTTTGTAAGTATTTCTGCTTTTCTTTATTTTTCATCTCCTTTATTTATTTATTTATTGTTTCATTCATTTATTGGCTGTAATTATCCCGTTCCCCGTATATATACTGCTGGTGCATGATGGAGGACGACGAGGGCGTTGTCCGTTTTGGTTTGGGGAGGGTATTACATCCTTTGAGTCTGCATTTGCATTTGTTTTTGCATTCACGTTTATTTTTATGCTTGCATCGTATTTTTAATTTCAAAATGAAAAATAAATAAAAAATATTAAAAAAAAATTGTTAGAAAAATTTCGAAAAATTCAAAAAATATCACGTGTATTTTTGCATATAGGTCGAGTCGGAACGGTACATTTCTGTGATGATTTTGCACTATAACTTGTCATTTCACTTAAGCCTTGCATCAGATTGGCAGTTATTAGCTTTGTCACGCGGATTGTCTATGAGTTAATGTTAAAAATACAGCTAATCATATAGACTTGACTTGAAAAATTGGCAAACTACTTTAGAATTTCTAAGTTATTAGAGTCGTATAAGTTATGTCATTCATGACCAGTTCATGTAGGAATTGAGAGTAGTATACTCCTTGCATAACATGTTCATCATTTTGCACTTTTATGACATTCAATTGCTTTTTTCTTGCATACATTCGGGTTTGTGGTTGGTGTCACATGCAGGGAGGTGCTTGCTATTTTTCCTTTTCTTTCATCTTCACCCATTTAGCTCCCCATTAGCCAAACATAGCCTTTTGACCCATTAAGTACACCCAAATTAAGCCTGCCTGTCAAGCTAGTTTAGTGTATTTTTGCGGTATGATTTCTTTTGATGCGAGTTCGTTCGTTCTAATTCATATGAAGTTGGTAGAAAAGAAAAGAAAGAAGGATATGTTGAATTTGAATTGAAAAAGTTATGAAAAAAAAAAAGAAAAAAATGTGGGCAGGAAAATGAGTAAAGATGGAAAAGAAAAAAAGGAAAATAAAAAAGAATAGACCGTGTAAAAAAGGGAAGTTTGTGACGGTCTTACTCCTATGTTTTATTTATATCATTTGAGGAGTTGTTGTTTTCTTGGTTAGTGAGTTTTGTGCCAAAGAAGGGCACTTGTGCTTAAATTTCTAGTCGGCTGAGAATTGGATGTTCCTATATGGTACTGTTTAGGTGCTAGCTTGACGCTCTACCTCCACATATCCCATAACTATTTTGCCTTTTCATACCCGTTACCTCACTTTCCTATAACTGTTGTAAGCCCTCGGCTGTGACGGACACTGTTTGGTTGGAATGTATGTATGGTGATTAGAATCATCTATCATTTTTGTTGCATGCATGTTTATATGGGTCGTAGTTTCGATGAGTGACTGATTTCTCTTCTTCTCTTACACATTTATACTCACCCTTTGCTTCATGAGAGAAGAGTGACCCGTGAGAGTCCGATTTTAAAGGTCTTGCAAGGTCGACATTTCAGCTTAATTATAGACATCATACAACTCGTTTGCGCTTGACTGTTGTAGCTATAATTGTTAGTTTTGATTGCATTAAACGGTTTAAGTGGACAAGTTATAGCTAGCTCTGAGTTTTCTTATCCGTTCCATTAGTATGCATTTAGTTTACTCGAGGACAAGTAAAGGTTCGGTTTGGGGAGATTTGATACGTGCAATTTATATAGTCTTTTCAGCCTCTTATTGCACACATTTCTATGTCATTTACATTGCTTTGTGCTGCAAAATACCCCGAATTGGCAACTTTGGTTTGTTTTGTCTCGTTTGCAGGAATGGACCTTAAAGTAGTGGAATCGTACATTATTCGTTCCTCTTAGCATGCATTTTAAGGAGATGAAGATTAGAGCATAAGCCGTGCCTCGGGAAGCGTGACGGAAGTCCCTAGAAGCTAACCGAATGGTGTTGAAGCTGTTTTCAGTGGCAAGTTACTCGATCGAAGTCTTTTGTGTTCGATCGAGTGGTTTTGACAGTAGTTGGAGTTCGATCGAGTCCCTGCTGTACTCGATCGAAGTATGCTATATTGGAGGTGTTCGATCGAGAACCATAATTACTCGATCGAGGAGAATTGTTGAAGAATCACTCGATCGAGAGGAATGAAATGCCTCAATCGAGTGGTATACTTATTTACACGGGATTTTTATTCCGTGTTTAGGTTTATTTTTGTTAATAAACGCTTCCTTATATAAGGGAAGACGTCATTAGTTTAATGATCACATCTTATCATACATAGTCTACACTTAATTACTCTTCTAATTACTGCTGGAACTTGTTCTCTGCCTCTTTATTTCCGGATCTAAGCTTTGTAATCTTTCCATTCTCTTTAATCTCAATTATATTCCTTGTTTGCTCTTAATTATTGCTCTCTTGCTTAATGGTTTTGTTTATTAGTTTATGATTCATTACTTTAATATCTTTATCATGTCTATCATTAGCATATTCAATATTGTTGTTTTTATTATCATCAATAGCATGATTAGCTAAACTCCCTTATGTTAGGATTAGGGGAGCCGTGGTGGTAAAGTGACGATGTAGTGAATAGGCTAGACGATTGATTGTGAGAACTGTCTTATAGCAATATAACTGTAATAAGTTTAGTTGAGTGCATGCTTCTAAACCCTTTAATCTGGTTAAATTCACTCCTAGATCGGAAGATTGGAATGAACATACCTGTTATGAACAGTAGACTACCCTAATGAGGATGGAAGTTGTTTGTAATCTAGGGTGGATAGCGGACCGGGTTAGTGTACTGCCATGGTGAACCGAAATCCTAGCATATCTCTCTTTATCTGATCACGTATCTTGCTTTTTCTTGCTTTACTGCTCTTTCCCTTGTTTCTCTTGCCTTAAACCTTTATTAGTTTAGAAATCATTTAAAAGCCCCATTTGTTACTAGACAGATGTAATTATCAGGTAGATATATTAGCCTCCCTGTGGAGATCGACCCTACTTCCGCTAACTTTTGTTAGTTGTTCTAGGTAATTATTTTTGATATTAAGACGACGGTATCACCTACCCCTAAACGATACATGGTTACGTCCCCATAACCACACATACCTGATCAATAAGAGACGAATACCGCTCCCTCATGGCCTCTTTCGTCTCCCAAGTAGCTTCCTCAACCTCATGATTAGACCATAGAACCTTTAGCAACATAGTTTCCCCGTTCCTAGTTTTCCGAACCTTGCGATCAAGAATCCATTTTGGCACCTCATGATAAGACAAGGACTCATCCAACACTATGTTCTCCACCTCTTGAACATGTGAAGGATCGCTCACATACTTCCGTAACTGAGACACATGAAACACATTATGCACCCTCTCCAAAGCCGTTGGTAACGCCAATCGATAAGCAACCTTACCCACACGATCCAAAATCTCATACATTCCGATGAACTTCTGGCTCAGCTTCCCTTTCTTACCAAACCTCATAACCCCACACATAGGAGACACTTTCAAAAGAACCTTGTCCCAACCTGAAACTCTATGTCACGGTGATGCAAGTCTGCATAACTCTTTTGTCGATCCTGTGCCGCTTTCATCTTTTGCCTGATCAGCTTAACCTGTTCTATAATCTTCTGTAACATCTGTGGTCCTAAAACCACGGGCTCTGCTCTATCATCCGAGCAAATCGAACTTCTACACATCCTCCCATACAAAGCCTCAAACGGTGCCATCCCAATATTCGTGTGATTGTTGTTGTTATATGAAAACTCAATCAGATCCAACCTATCTTCCCAGCTACCACCCAACTCCATCACACAAGCCCTCAACATATCCTCCAAGGTCTTGATAGTTCTCTCTGTCTATTCATCTGTCGCAGGATGAAAAGCAGTACTCATCTTCAAGGTAGTTCCCATTAAATCCTGCAACTCCCTCCGACACCGTGATATAAATCTAGCATCTCGATCTGACACAATATCCTTAGGCACCCTATGTAACCGAACCACATGCTTTATACACCTCAAAGTTAACTGTATCTTTGTCCAAGTATCTTTCATCGGAACAAAGTGAGTTGCCTTAGTCAAACGGTCAACTATCACCCATATCATGTTGTTACCCTATTGACTCCTCGGCAAACACACTATAAATTCCATAGAGATAGATTCCTATTTCCACTCATGTACCTCAAGAGACTGAATCTTAGCTTATAGGCGTCGCTGCTCTTCCTTGACCCTCTGACATGTCAAACATCGAGCCACAAACTCAGCTGTTTCCTTCTTCATCCCAGGCCAGCAGAAAGTTTTCTTCAAATATTTATACAACTTGTCACCACCGGGATGTACCGAATATGGTGTGCAATGAGCCTCTCTCATGATCATCTTTTTTAACTCCTCATCATTAGGAATACACCATCTCCCATTAAATCTCACACTACCATCTGTATGAATAGAGAACCGAGACACCGTCCCTTTCTCTACTCCAGCTCTTCACTCCTCAATCTTAGGATCCAAGCCCAATTTCCAGCGAATGTCATCAGAAAGATCTGGCTCCACTGTCAAGTCCCCTCTCGCATCCCCTTTCTGAATCATATGTATCCCCATCTTCCCCACCTAATCTCTCAACCTCATCAAAGACATCGTTGTGCATACAGAATGTACAGTCTTCCTACTCAGTGCATTAGGAACTACGTTTGCCTTCCCTTCATGGTATATAATATCCATGTCATAATCCCCTATCAGCTCCATCCACCTCCTCTGTCTCATGTTTAGCTCCTTTTAAGTGAAGATGTACTTGAGACTCTTGTGATCTGAAAACACCTTAAAGGTCGCCCCATAAAGATAGTGCCTCCAAATCTTGAGAGCAAACACAGCCGCACCCAACTCCAGATCATGTGTCGGATAGTTCTCCTCATAAGGCTTCAATTGCCTAGAAGCATAGGCAATTATTTTCCCATTCTGCATCAACACACATCTCAAACCGTTCTTTGAAGCATTTGTATATACCTCAAAGTTCTCACACCCTTCCGGTAAAGCTAAGACTGGAGCTGTGGTCAGATGCTCCTTTAATGTTTGGAACGCCGTCTCACAACTCTCATCCCAACGAAACCTGTTCTCTTTCCTCATCAACGCTGTCACAGGTCAGGCGATCTTTGAAAAGTCGTTCATAAACCGACGATAGTACCCTGCCAAACTCAAGAAACTCCTGATCTCTACCACATTCTTCGGTGCTTCCCACCGAGTGACTGCCTCTATCTTTGCCGGATCCACAACTACACCATTCTTGGAAATCACGTGCCCCAAAAAGGCAACTTTTTCGAGCCAGAACTCACACTTAGACAACTTTGCATACAGTTGATTGTCACGCAAAGTCTGCGACAATAACCTCAAGTGCTTCTCGTGCTCCTCCTTAGTCTTGGAATAGACTAAGATATCATCTATGAACACCACCACAAAACGATCCAAAAACTGACTGAAGACCCGATTCATCAAATTCATAAACACTATTGGTGCATTAGATAACCCAAACGGCATCACCACGTACTCATAGTGACCATACCTCGAGCTAAAAGCTGTCTTTGGTATGCCCTCTCACGAATCCTCACCTGATGGTAACCTGACCTCAAATCAATCTTGGAAAAGACTGCTGCCCTACTCAACTGGTCGAACAGATCATCTATCCTTGGCAAAGGACACTTGTTCTTCAATGTAACCCTGTTCTGCTCCCTGTAGTCGATGCATAACCTCAAACTCCCATCTTTCTTATTCACAAAAAGAACTAGTGCTCCCCACGGTGATACACTACGTCTAATGTACCCCTTATAAATCAAACCATCAAGCTGTTTCTTCAGCTCCTCCTACTCCATAGGATCCATGCGGTACGGGGCCTTAGAGATTGGTCTCGTCCCTGGTTTCTGCTCCACACTGAAATATATATCCCTCTTTGGTGGCATACCCGGTATCTCCTCCGGAAAAACATCTGGAAACTCTCCTACCACTGGTATCTGATCAGCTGTCGAACTTACCTTACTATGGTCTCTCACATGGCATAGAATCAAAGGACACCCCTTCATCAGATAGGACTTCAGTGTCACCGCTGCAATAACTTTGTCTTTGGGTTTGACAACAAACCCACAATAAGACACACTAACACCCTTAGGACCTCTCAAAGAGACTCTCTTTTGGTGACAATCTATTCTAGCTTTGTACTTACCCAGCCAGTCCATACCAACCATCATCTCAAAACCATCCATGGGAAACTCTAACAAATCTACTAGAAGGTCAACCTGCCCAACTATTATAGATAAACCCTTATACTACCTCCCACAAGTTACAGACTCACTCGACGGTATAAAAACCTCCTCTTTTACAGACTCGACGATACAAAAGATTGCGACGCCCCCGAATCAAACAAAATAAAGGTAAAGACACCATTAACAAGAAATGTACCGGTGATCACGTGAGCGTCATCCTCAGCATCTTTGTTGTCCATCATGAATAGCTTGCTACTGGTCCTCTGTCCACCTCCCTGGACAGTACTAGCAGAAGTAGATGGCTTAGCAGCCGACCACTAGTTATTGTTTGTTGTTGGTTTCTAATATGAATTACCGCCATTGCGGTTAGCCCCACCGTTGTTGTTACTCTGACTACCCTGGTTGTTCCATGACCCAACCGGCCTGTTGCTAGCATAACTCTGAGACGGACCCTAAGAGAAACTCCCCTGTGATGGCCTCTAAAAACCCCTGCCCATAGCACTGTTGCACTCATGTCGCTTGTGGCCTATACCGCCTGGTCGGTCGCTTTCTTAGCTTAGATTTCGGTTACTTGTCGTTAGGGGTACCTAGACCAAACCATTATTTATAATCTTCACAAACAACTCTACTATTAGTAAAGAGGTACGTAAAGGTCGGATCCCAAGGGACGGGTATTGATGTAGGATTTTCGATTGCAAGTAGTGGTGTCTAAGGGTGTCACAATTTGGGTTGAGATAAGAAGATCACTAAACTAAATAAAAATAAAAGTAAACAAGCAAGATGATTAAAAAGAGGTGTAAACAATTG
The DNA here is from genome assembly GCF_048544455.1 of Silene latifolia. Lineage (NCBI taxonomy): Eukaryota > Viridiplantae > Streptophyta > Magnoliopsida > Caryophyllales > Caryophyllaceae > Silene > Silene latifolia. The sequence continues at coordinate 235,004,959 of NC_133537.1, forward strand.
ATTAAAAGCACTAGGGTGTCATGGGTTCATAGGGGATTCATGGGAATTGATCATACAAACATATTCTCAAATTATAAGCAAGCAATTATTGTTGTGATAGGATCGAGTTGGTTTATATCTTACAATCCTAGGAAGGTTTGGGTCCCGGAGCCGAATCGATTATATTGTACAACACCTAAAAGTCGACTTAATCCTCCCTATTCAACTATATGCATGGTCTAATGAGACTCGAGTTGGTTTATGTCATATCAACAAAGCAAAACATGATGAATAAGTAAATATGATTAACAATAATTAAAAAGAGATTAAGGGAATTATACCTAATGATGATTCCAAAATAATAAGCAAAGAATAATAGAAGTACTTGATGAATGATTGGAAGGTTGTCAGTCCTCCAAATAAACCCAAATAATCTTCAATTACCCAAAATAAAGGATGAACAATAGAGAAATTAAGGAAATGAGATTTGTATTAATACTTGATTAAAAGTTGATTACAAGATTAAAGAGAGATTAGAATAATATAGACTACACTAAAGATTTGATAAGAAGAACATGATAATCTAATTAGTATAATGGGGTATTTATAATGGGGATTAGGTGCACAAATTAGGGTTACTAAGGGCTTAAATGACGATTAAGTCCTTAAGAAAAGTTGAGGAAATGCTCCTCTCGAAGAAAGATGCGAGTCTCTCTTTTGCAAGTCTTTCGAAAATATGTGTATCCCTGGTAGAACAAGAAGAAGCCGGGCTGCACTGGAGAACAATCCGAGCGTCCAAAAGGTTGGGACGAGCGGATTGTGCAGGCGATGGACGAGCGGCTTGGTAGGTTGGACGCTGGGATTGTGGGCAGGGGACGAGCGTCTTGGAGCTTTGGATGCTCGGATTGTGGCTCTTGGACGAGCGTCCCGATGCTGGGACGAGCGGATTGCAATCCAGTGAGCTTTTTCTTCTTTCTTTCTTTTCTTCTTCCAACAATCCTCCGGGATCTTGTCAGAGATGCAAGGATCTTCTTCATCATTGCCCATCTACTTCTATATTTACAAAGGCCTTCTAGTCTTGTCTTCACTTTGATGCTTGGTCATTAGATTCGATTAATTTAGCTCTATTTTGCCATGAAAATGCAAGGTTTGCACTCCTCTCCTATCAAGAAAACAAAACCTCAAAGAATATGCAAAACAAAGGACTAAAGATAATAAATGACCCAAATATGCACTAAAAAGCATAGGAACGAGGCTAATTCGGGGACTAAATATGCTCAAATATTGGTCACATCAAATATCCCCAAACCGAATCTTTGCTCGTCCCGAGTAAAGAGGTGGTAAAACTAGGGCCCTTATTTAAACTAACCTACTAATATAGCCGATATGAGACAATTAGCGGGTCTCACTCTGCCCCTCCAACTCACAACAAGACAACCATGAGGTAGGATGCCTTCTTGCAAGGCAAGGTGAGTCTTGCCAAAATGGCGACACATCCAATCATTAAAGCACACAAAATCAAGTAATGGATGCATCTACAAAAGGAATAGCCACTTTCGTCATCTAAGCGGTGAAAATTATCTAAAGGGGAAGCGATTCAAGAGTACACACTCCTTTATAGATATGGTTTCTTCAAACTACTAAGCCTAGAAGGATACCAATAAATCACCTCCAAATTGTGTCAAGCTAGGGTACCTTTGTCCTCAATCGTTAAATGCTTTTGTCAAGAATAGACTCCCTATGGTGTTAGAAACACTGGAGGATCGCGGAATTCCCCCTCTTGCCTAGACAAGAAGAAGGGTCGTCCCATCTCTACCATGCACAAAAATGATATGATGGATAAAAAGATCAATAGGATTTGAGTTTCATTTGGGAGTTTGCTTTTGTTGTTGTTTTTCCCCCCCCAATTTCTTGTGGCATTAAGATTTTGAGAACATTTCTTTTTGCCATTTCTTTTGATGTTTGGCATTTCAATACTTGACAACTTTCAACTTTTGCATTTTCTTTTGAAAATTTTCAAATTCACCCCAATTAGTAACGAGGGTGCCTTATATTCGAAGCATAGAAGTTTTTATTTTTGTTACTCCTCTTTTCATTTGATGCAATTTGTGCAAACTTTTTGACTTTTTATTTCATTTCTTGAACTCAAATTTTTGAACAATTTTTGTGCCCATTCCCTTTTGGATGACAAAATTGTGGTAGAACATGGATGATGGTTGCATGGTTTCAGGGTCACCTTGGAATAAACGGTAGCCAAGGAGTTATCACACCATAAGGTACTCTTGACTAGGCCTAATCCATGGGTCAAAGGATACTAGCATGACACGTCCTAGGGTGTTCTATAAGTATTCTAACAAGCAAAGTCTTAAGAAGAAAAAGCATCTACTAGGGCCTATGTACACTTGTCAAGCTTCCCAAATAGACGGTTTCGCAAAATTTTCTAACCATGCAAACTACATGCCATGATGCAACTAACATTTATACATCCTAATGCATATGCTTCTACCAATTAGTATGCCAAATAATCTAAATGCAATCATGTAATCACATTGTTTATACCGCATCAATCAAAATAAAGCCACATAGTCATTAACATAAAAAGGAAAAAGGAGATTGGAAATATCATACCATGCGGTCTTCATGATCCTCATGTCTCGGATGTGGCATAGTCGATCAATGTGAAAAATGATGGACAAACACAATATATACAAAACAATATATATACAAGACTATACTACCAAGGGAAATGAACTTGTTTTTGGATTTTCAATTTTTTAATTTTTTTGGTTTTTTCGATTTTTTTTTTTTTTGATTTTTTTTTTTGGATTTTGTATAAAAGTCAAGTTAGAATTTCCCATCCCACACTAGTATGGGCATTGTCCTCAATGGCCAATATGATAGGAAATTATGCAATGAATATGCATGATTTTTGATCGGTTCGTTTCGTGTTCACAATTTAAGGTGTGGTCGTTGGGTCACGTCCGAATCAAAACACAATTTATAGCTTCACAAACAACTCTACAATTAGTAAAGAGGCAAGTAAAGGTCGGATCCCAAGGGACGGGAATTGTGATGAGATTTCTATTGAAACTAGTGGTGTCTTAGGGGTGTCACAAATTGGGTTGATGTAGATGGTCACTAAACTAAAATATCAATGGAAATAACAAGTAAGATGAATTAAAAGGGTTGTAAACAATTGATAAAAAGCACTAGGGTGTCATGGAGTCATAGGGGAATCATGGGATTTGATCATACAAACATGTTCTCAAATTATAAGCAAGCAATTATTGTTGTGATGGATTGAGTTGGGTTATATCTTACAATCCTAGGAAAGTTTGGGTCCCGGAGCCGAATCGATTAGATTGTACAACACCTATAAGTCGACTTAGTCTTCCCTACTCAACAACATGCATGGTCTAATGAGACTCGAGTTGGGTTATGTCTTACAAGTCTCATTGCAAAGATAGGAGATGGTGGTAAATGCAAGGATTCATAGGCTTAGCATTTTATCAAATATAACTTGTGCATGAGTTGAGATCAAATCAAGCAAGCAAATAAAACATGAAAGCATATTAATTTAAGCATGAATCATTCCCCATGTTGGTTTCCCCTAATCACCATTTAACCCTAGCTAAGAGACTACTCACTCATTATCATGTTGATCATGCTAGCAAGGTTGTCAATCATACCAACAAAAGGAAACATGATGAATAAATGAAAGTAATTAACAATAATTAAAGAGGGATTAAGAGAATTATACCTACTAATGATTCCAATAATAAAGCAAAGATAAAAGAAGTATTTGATGCTTGATTGAGAGGTTGTCAATCTCCCAATAATAACCCAAATAATCTTCAATTACCCAAAATAAAGGATGAACAAAAGAGAGATTAAGGAAATAAAACTTGTATTAGAACTTGATTAATTATTGATTACAAAATTAAAGAGAGATTTGATTGGTATTAACTACTCTAATTATTGATAAGAAGAACATGCTCTTTCTAATTAGACTAATGGAGTATTTATAGTGGAAATTAGGGGGATGCATTAGGGTTAACTAAGGGATAAACTAGTAATTACACTTTTTAGATTGAGCAGGGAGGAGCCGGTATTTTTCGAAGGAAGGGCTTCTTTCTTTGTAGCTTGGAGAAAACGAAATTGCGCTGTAGAGGAATCCGAGCGGATTAGTGTCGGGACGGGCGGATTCTGGCGGTGGAACACGAGCGGCTTTGGAGGAATCCGGGCGGATTGTGGCAGTGCTAACCCGAGCGTCTTGGGATGAAACCGCACGGATTGTGTAGGTGGAGGACGGCCGGATTGTAGTCAATCCGCACGGATTGTTCTTCAGCTAGATTTCTTCTTCTTTTCTTCCCTTTTCTTCATAAATTCCTTGGGGATTTCCTTGGGGACTCAAGGATCCTTTCTCAACATTGCTCATCTACTATAATATGTACAAAGGCCTTTTAATCTTGTCTCTCCTTGATGCTTGGTCATTGGATTCGATCAATTTAGTCTCGTTTTGCCATGAAAATGCAAGATTCTTACTCCTTTCCTACCAAGGGATCAAAATCTCAAAGAATATGCAAAACAAAGAACTAAAGATAATAAACGACCCAAATATGCACTAAAAAGCATGGGAACAAGGCTAATTCGGGGGCTAAATATGCGCTAATTATGGTCACATCAAATATCCCCAAACCGAACCTTTGCTCGTCCCGAGTAAAGAGGTGACAAAGACTAGGACCATTATTTAAACTAACCTAATAACATAGCCGATATGAGACAATTAGCGGGTCTCACTCCGCTCCTTCAACTCACAACAAGACAACCATGAGGTAGGATGCCTTCTTGCAAGGCAAGGTGGGTCTTGCCAAAATGGCGACACATCCAAACATTAAGCACACAAAATCACATAATGGATGCATCTACAAAAGAATAGCCACTTCCTCATCAAGCGGCGGAGGCACTAAGGAGGAACAAATTTAAGAGCATGTAATCCTTCACAAATACTAGTTCAACAAATTACTAAGGCTAAGAGGATGGCACTAAATCACCTCCAAATGGTGTTAAACTAAACTACTTTCGTCCTCAATTTCCAAATGCTTTCGTCAAGAGCGATCGGATGGTGGTGGAATGATGATCCCTATGATGCTAGTAGCATATAACATGACAAGTCTCGAGTTCTCTACAAAAGTAAAGGTCATGGATCGTCCCAAGCTCGACAAAGTGGCTTGACAAAAAGGCTTTTTGGGAATGAAATGCTTAAATCTTTATACACAACGGGTGGATATGACTAGTATTCAAAATTGTCCTCATTTCACTTTCACATTTCAAAAATTTAAGATGGGGTTTGTCCTTTCTGGGCTAGTGTCCTTTGCTTTAGCCAATCGCTTATTAGGAAACCGGTTAACCTCTAGACAATAGCTTTTCGGGGTGATAGTCACTCTGTCTCTGGGCGGCCGAATTCACAACCGTGTGGGGGCCCAATTCAATGGATCCCGCTCCAAAGCACATCGAAGTGGTACGCCTCCATCAAAACAATTTAAATTTCTCAACATTCAACAATTCATAACATTTGAGGTTTCCTTGGCATTAAATTACTTCCACATGACAAAATTCTTTGAAATGAGCACTTCAAGCTTATTAATAGAAAATATTTTTGGGTTGCCTTACCACAAGGTCAATCAAGGTCACCTAGACAAGTTAACCAAGTCCACATCGCATCATGGGGTTGGATAGGTGACTCACATGCAAACCCTTGACTAGGCTTTGGGTCATGGGTCAAAAGACACTAGTCTGACACTATCTAGGGTGTTTTACAACCATTCTAGTAGGCAAAGTCTGAAGTTGAACAAGTATTTGTAATGGCTTAGTTGCTCTTGTCAAAGTTCCTAACTAGGCATTTTTCAAAACTTTTATCTAAATGCAACTATATGCTATGATGCAACTAATATAAACATCCTAATGCAAGTGATTCTATCAACTAATATGACATATAAACTAAATGCAAGTCCTAAGTTCACATTGTTATACCGCATCAAACAAAATAAAGCCACATAGTCATTAACATAAAGAGGAAAAAGGAGATTGGAAAGATCATACCATGCGGTCTTCATGATCCTCATGTCTCGGATGTGGCGTAGTCGATCAATGTGAACAAGGATAGAACAAACACAATATATACAATAATATATACAAGACTACACTACAAAAGGAAATAAACATGTTTTTGGCTTTTTAATTTTCAAATTTTTATGATTTTCAAAATTTTTCAATTTTTATCATTTTGGAATATAAAGTTAAGTTAGAATTCCTCATCCCCACACTAATATGGGCATTGTCCTCAATGGCCAAAATGATGGAAAATTATGCAAAGATGATGCATGATTTCTATACTAAATGCAATCTACACTAGTCTACACTACATGATGCATGGTTTTTGTTATGACGGAGAGGATAATTTAGATTACCTCCCGTTGTGTATGCATTAACTTCCCCAAACCGAGTTAGACACTATTGCTAATGTCCAAGGATGGGTGTAGTTCATGCACACACTATGCAATGCATGAAACTAATTTGTCATTTTGGATTTTGAAAGTGGGAACAATAAAATGAGAACACCTCAATGGTACCGAGGTGTGAGTCCTCTATGGTGCTAGGACTACTCCAACAATGATCAAGAAAATAATTAAAACAAAGAGAGAAATAGACAAACCAAGAGAGGGTAGGAGCCTCCAAGGCTTGCTAATCTTCCATCATATCATCACCATCATCACATTCCTCATTAGAAGTGGTCTCATTGCCACTTCCCTCTTCATTTGCTTCTTCACTTTCTTCTTCACCTTGCTCATCATCTTGCTCACCATCCTCTTCTCCTTCTTCACTTGCTTCCTTATCAATGTTATCATCAACCTCTTCATTACCGACAACCTCATTGTCACCCGAAACGACCCTAGATGCACCCGGAAATAGGACTTCTCTATCTGCCCAACTAGGCAAAGGACATGATGGATCAAGTAGTCCTTGCCTAGCTAAGTGTAGGAGGGGTGGATATTGAGCAAAGTAAGCATTTTTCCGATCCACAAAGGCTTGCTTGTGCATTGCTTGCATGAGAAGAGTCAAATAATCATTTCTAGCTTCAACACCTTCCGACTTGAACTCTTGGTACTCAAAAGGGTAAGGTGGTGTGACAATGGAAGAGGAGGGCATTTCAAGTTCACCCTTTTGTTGTCGGATAATATACTCGGCTTCTTTTGAAAGGGGAAGTAGATAATTGGTCCGGTGGACGCTTAGACGACAAATCTTTGAAGGTAAAGTAAACGATCTAGCCTCACTAGTGAGCCATCTATACTTGGTGTCAAGAGGGTTATGGGCAACCCACTTATACTTGTGTATCATAGTATGCATATCAATAAGATGACCACCCTCCTTTGCTTCATACTTGTTATCCTTGTTGAAGTTAGGATCAAAGTATTTAGCTAGGATAGTGACTAGGCCGCCATTGACAATAACGGTAGTGCCTTTCTTCCCACAATCAATGTTGAGCCATCTATCTACCAAAAGCCTTAAAGAGTTGAAAGGCTTGGTGTGTACTCTTCCAATGTTCAAAGCCGATTCAAGAAGAATAAAATCAAGTTTGGTGAAATGGTTGGTATCTTTCCTTGCAATAATGGTGTTTCCTATGACCTTGTGCCATACCCTTATGCCCGGATGGTGGACTAAAAGAGCACGACTCGCATGAAAATCCTCAAATTTCCTTCTGGAAATTGCCTCCCAAAGAGGTTTGGGGTCATACTTTCCATAATTCTTAAAATAACTCGGTTCATCACTAAGACCCAAAATTTCACCCAATTCCCGAAAGTAATGCATCTACTAACATTAGCTAGACGAAACTCGAGGTTCTCCCTAGTCTCAACTTTGGTGACTTTCAAAGAACTCAAAAATTCCAAGGTAAGGGAGGGGTATGTCAATTCTTTTGATTCAAACAATTTCTTCAACCCCATTGCTTTGAAAAAGGCTTTAGTTTACTCAAGGACACCCAACTTATCTAAGGTATCTTCACAAATAAACTTGGTGGATTGAAATGATTTCCTAGCAAACTTGGCAAAAGTATCTCTATGGGTTTTGGAAATAAAAGTTACCTCCGGATAATGCAAAAGTTGATCAATTTCCAGAGTCGTAGATGTTGTTGCTCCCATAGAAGGTTGTTGTTGTTGTTGCACTTCCAAGTTTGGGGTTGCTACCACCATAGCCAATGCTTTCTTTGCTTGAAGAGCCTTTTGCCTTTGTGAAAGTGTCTTAGCTTTTGGTGCCTTTGTTGCTCCCTTAGTCCTTGCCATTGATGAATTAACCAAGAAAAGAATGAAAAAATCTTCAATTTGTAGTGTACCCAAATCGATTTAAAGGTGAAAGGCTTTGCCTTTATGAATTAAAAAATCGACTCAAAGGTTGAAGATTTTGTGCTTGGTTTTGATTTTTATTGAAAAAAGGAGTGATTGATTTGTTGTTAAGAGGATGATTTGATTTGATTTTGGTGAATGTAGTTGAGGAATTTTGTTTTTGTGATGGAGAGGATGAGGGTTTTGATGTTTTTGAGTAGTGTTATGAATGAATGAATGAATGAATGAAGGTGGGAGGGGTTTTATAAAGCCCGAAAAAATTCGAACTGCAGGGGCAATCCGTGCGGTTTCAGCTCAAGACGGGCGGATTCTGCACTTTCTGGGTTGGGAAAAACTCTCCTAAAGACGGGCGTCTTTAAGAGAAGACGCTCGGATTCGCTGACACGGGACGGGCGGATTCTTCAGAAGACGGACGGATTTCAGTCCAGGAATTTTTCTTGTTTTCCTTAGCAAAGAAGACGGGCGTCTTCCTTTCAAGACGGGCGGATTTACAGAGACGAGCGGATTGATGTTCAGGACGCCCGGATTCTCTTACAGTCAAAAATCTAACAAAAATTCAGCTCATGGGGACGTGCGTCTTCTACCAAATACGCTCGGATTGTCTGTAGATGGGCGGATTCTCCCGAATCCGCTCGGATTCGGCCCCTTTGTACCCGGATTCAGTTCTATCCGTGTACAATGCGTATCCCTTATCATTCTTCCATTCTTCTTTATATCTCGTGTTCTTCATTGTGGGGGCACTACTAAGGCATGGATAGCCTAGGCAATTGCCATCCCCACACTAAGCTAAAGCACTACACATCAATTGAAATTATTAGTCCCTCCCTCACTTCTCTCAAACATGACAATTATCTTTATCAAAGTAAATAAAAATCCAAAGATGACAAAAATGCAATACAAGAATTGAAATGCAAGTTAGGGAGTTAGAAATATTTACAAATGGTGGTTTAGGGAGGACTCCACCAAACTCTCATTCTTGATGAGATGTCAAGGGGGCATGTTCAAGGTGTCGTTGATGTTGCTCAACACCTTGAAAAAGTAATCAAAAGCTTGTTCATTATCATGGTAGAGGTCTTCAATAGACCTTGGCCCTTGTTGTCGGTCTTGATCGATGGCATTACCAATGTAGGGGTTAAAAATCCCTTCAAATTCGTCGTCCCAAAGACCACAAACTTCATTAAGTTGATCATTGAAAATCTCTTGATTTGATGGAGATAACTCTCCCAAATTCTTTTCTTGGCCAATGAGGCCATCTTCTTCTTCTTTGATTGATTTTGATGAGCTTTGCAAGCTCTCCTTGTCACAATTCACTTGCTCTTTGAATGGAGCATCTTCAATTTTCTTCTTCCATTGGAGTTCCGATTTCTTCCTCTCATCCTTTCGGCTATAATGATCAATCATGAAACACGGTTCATGCAAACGAGGCGCTCTCATAGTCTTGTCAAGATTAAAGGTTATGCTTTCATCTCCCACTTCTAGAGTGAGCTCACCATGTTTCACATCAATCACCGCACCCGCGGTGTGTAGGAAAGGTCTTCCTAGAATGATTGGAATGTTGGAATCTTCCTCCATATCAACAATGACAAAGTCCACCGGGATGAAAAACTTCCCAATTCGCACGGGGACATCTTCCCATATCCCTAATGGTGTCTTCGTCGATCTATCGGCCATTTGGAGTGTGTTGTTGTTGCATTTAAGTTCTCCCATCCCCAACCTTTTGCTCACCGAGTACGGCATAAAACTCACACTAGCCCCTAGATCACATAAGGCTTTGTTGATCGTTGTGTCGCCAATGGTACACGGTATTGAGAAGCTTCCCGGATCCTTTAGTTTTGGAGGTGAACTCCCTTGAAGTATTGCACTACTCACCTTAGTGAAGGCGATAGTCTCAAGTTTCCGGATCGACTTCTTCTTTGTGTGGATATCTTTCATGTATTTCGCATAGGCCGGCACGTGATTTATTAATTCCGTGAAAGGAATTGAGACTACCAAATTCTTCACAATTTCCATAAACTTTCCAAGTTGGTCATCAAATTTGGGCTTGGCTTGACGACTTGGAAAAGGAAGTCTAATCACAATGGGCTCCTTCTCCTTGACCTTGTCTTCATTTCTCTTTGAAATTTCTTCTTTTGATGATTCTCCATTTTTGGAGTTTTGCACAATTTCTTCCTTATCACTAGCTTCCACAACTTCATCCTCAACTTGCTTCTTCGGTGCTTCATACCTTGTACCCCTTCTCAAGTGAATGACACTAACCGTTTCATGTCTTGGGGGATTACTTTGAGGTGGTAATTGCCCCTTTTGTCTTTGTGAGCTTGAAGATGCTAGTTGAGTCAATTGGGTTTCCAACATCTTGGTGTGAGCTAGGACGTTGTTGATGGTGGTTTCCTTTGCTTGGCTATCTTTTTGCATTTGAGTGAAAAATTCTTGTTGATTCTTTTGCATTTGGAGGACCGCTTTTTGGACATCAAAACCTTGGTCATTTTGGTGATTGTATGGATTTTGATTTTGGTAACCTTGGTTTTGATTGTAAAAGGGTCTTTGATTTTGGTTTCTCATGGGAGGTGGGGTGTATGTTGTTTGAGGGTTTTGAACATTTTGGCTTTTGTATGAGAGATTTGGATGGAATTTGGTGTTCTCATTGTAACAGTTGGAATAAGGGGTACCACTCTTGTATGCTTGGAAAGCATTCACTTGTTCATTTGTTCCCCTACATTCACTTTGGTCATGTCCCAAAGTTCCACAATTCTCACATATCCCACTTGGGATTGATGAGGATGCCGTCATGGCATTAACATGATTCTTTGGTGATTTTGAGACTTCTTCAAGTCTAGCCATAGATTTTTCAAACTTTAAATTGATTGTGTCAATATGAGCACTAAGTTGAGCACCCAATTGAGTAACGGAGTCCACTTCATGCTTTCCTCCTCTAGTAGCCTTGCGAGGTCTACTATATTGTGAGTTATGGACCGCCATTTCCTCAATTTTGTTCCATGTTTGATTGTCATCAACTTCGGTGAACATTCCATTTGATCCCATGTTGAGAATGTTCCTTGAATCTTCATATAAACCGTTCCAAAATTGTTGTACCAAGGACCATTCGCTAAGTCCATGGTGAGGACATGAGCGACAAATTCCCTTGAACCGCTCCCAAGCTTCATACAAAGATTCTTCATCCCTTTGCTTAAAACCCGTAATTTGAGCTCTTAGCATGTTAGTCTTTTCCGGTGGGTAGAATTTTTTGTAGAAAGCTAGAGCCAACTTCTTCCAAGAATCTATTCCGAGAGTGGCCTTATCAAGGCCCTTCAACCATTGTTTCGCGGTGCCGATTAGAGAAAAAGGAAATAAGACCCATCGAATTTGGTCTTGAGTCACACCGGTTTGAGAGATCGCATCACAATAGTCGCAAAAGGTTTCCATATGAGAATGAGGGTCTTCACTAGGCATCCCCCCAAATTGGCTCATTTCGACTAATTGGATAAAGGCGGATTTGGCAATAAAATTTCCGGTTAGATGCTGTGGTGTAGGTGTACCATTGGGTAGGTTTTCCTCGGTGGGTACGGAATGTGACGAGAACTTAGGCATTGTAGGTTGATTTTGGGTGGTATTGTGTAATGGGTTCTCCTCTCCTTCTCTTGCAAAAGGGTTGATGAACTCAATAGTTGGTTGAACAACCTCACTAATACCTCTCAAATTCCTCCTAGCAAATCTCCTATTGTTCGTCAAGGTTCTTTCAATTTCACGGTCAAAAGGTAACAAATCACCTTGTGACCTTCTAGAGATGCAAAATATCAAACAACTAGAAAACAATTAGAACAAACCTTGAGGAGTTTTACTTCCCCAAGGCGAAGAAAGACACAACTAATAACAATAAAAGAAAATCTAAATCAAGTAAACACCGTCCCCGGCAACGGCGCCATTTTTGATCGGTCCGTTTCGTGTTCACAATTTAAGGTGTGGTCGTTGGGTCACGTCCGAATCAAAACACAATTTATAGCTTCACAAACAACTCTACAATTAGTAAAGAGGCAAGTAAAGGTCGGATCTCAAGGGACGGGAATTGAGATGAGATTTCTATTGAAACTAGTGGTGTCTTAGGGGTGTCACAAATTGGGTTGATGTAGAAGGTCACTAAACTAAAATATCAATGGAAATAACAAGTAAGATGAATTAAAAGGGTTGTAAACAATTGATAAAAAGCACTAGGGTGTCATGGGGTCATAGGGGAATCATGGGATTTGATCATACAAACATGTTCTCAAATTATAAGCAAGCAATTATTGTTGTGATGGATTGAGTTGGGTTATATCTTACAATCCTAGGAAAGTTTGGGTCCCGGAGCCGAATCGATTAGATTGTACAACACCTACAAGTCGACTTAGTCTTCCCTACTCAACAACATGCATGGTCTAATGAGACTCGAGTTGGGTTATGTCTTACAAGTCTCATTGAAAAGATAGGAGATGGTGGTAAATTCAAGGATTCATAGGCTTAGCATTTCATCAAATATAACATGTGCATGAGTTGAGATCAAAACAAGCAAGCAAATAAAACATGAAAGCATATTAATTTAAGCATGAATCATTCCCCATGTTGGTTTCCCCTAATCACCCATTAACCCTAGCTAAGAGACTACTCACTCATTATCATGTTGATCATGCTAGCAAGGTTGTCAATCATACCAACAAAAGGAAACATGATGAATAAATGAAAGTAATTAACAATAATTAAAGAGGGATTAAGAGAATTATACCTACTAATGATTCCAATAAAAAAGCAAAGATAAAAGAAGTACTTGATGCTTGATTGAGAGGTTGTCAATCTCCCAATAATAACCCAAATAATCTTCAATTACCCAAAATAAAGGATGAACAAAAGAGAAATTAAGGAAATAAAACTTGTATTAGAACTTGATTAATTGTTGATTACAAAATTAAAGAGAGATTTGATTGGTATTAAATACTCTAATTATTGATAAGAAGAACATGCTCTTTCTAATTAGACTAATGGGGTATTTATAGTGGAAATTAGGGGGATGCATTAGGGTTAACTAAGGGCTAAACTAGTAATTACACTTTTTAGATTGAGCAGGGAGGAGCCGGTATTTTTCGAAGGAAGGGCTTCTTTCTTTGTAGCTTGGAGAAGACGAAATTGCGCTGTAGAGGAATCCGAGCGGATTAGTGTCGGGACGAGCGGATTCTGGCGGTGGAACACGAGCGGCTTTGGAGGAATCCGGGCGGATTGTGGCAGTGCTAACCCGAGCGTCTTGGGATGAAACCGCACGGATTGTGCAAGTGGAGGATGGCCAGATTGTAGTCAATCCGCACGGATTGTTCTTCAGCAAGATTTCTTCTTCTTTTCTTCCCTTTTCTTCATAAATTCCTTGGGGATTTCCTTGGGGACTCAAGGATCCTTTCTCAACATTGCTCATCTACTATAATATGTACAAAGGCCTTCTAATCTTGTCTCTCCTTGATGCTTGGTCATTGGATTCGATTAATTTAGTCTCGTTTTGCCATGAAAATGCAAGATTCTTACTCCTTTCCTACCAAGGGATCAAAATCTCAAAGAATATGCAAAACAAAGAACTAAAGATAATAAACGACCCAAATATGCACTAAAAAGCATGGGAACAAGGCTAATTCGGGGGCTAAATATGCGCTAATTATGGTCACATCAATTTTTAAACAAAACGCAAACTACACTAAACTACACTACATGATGCATGTGTTTTTGTTATGGCGGAGAGCATAATTTAGATTAGCTCCCAATGCATATGCATGGACTTCCCCAAACCAAAATAGACATTATTTCTAATGTTAAGAATTTCGGGGGAGTTCATGCACATGGAATGCAATGCATGAAACTAAAAATTGTCATTTGGGATTTTTCAAGTCGGGAACAATAAAAATGAACACCTTAATGATGCCAAGGTTCTAGTCCTCCAATGTTTTTAGGACTCCATAACATGATCAAGATAAAACAAAAACAAGAGAAGTAGACAAACCATAAGGGAGGTGTAAGAATGTAGGAGCCTCCAAAAGTTTGCTAGTCCTCACCCAGCGTATCATCATCATCATCTTCTTCGCTTGAGGCATCATCAACCTCCATAGATGTGGAATCATGTCCACTCTCACTTTCACTTCCTTGTTCTTCCTCACTTTCATCATCTTCATGAACTTCTTCTTCTTCTCCTTCTTGGTCACCACTCTTATCAACAACCATTTCCTCTCCAGCCGGTCTACCACCACTAGAAGCGCTAGGAAAGACTACTTCCCTATCCGCCCAACTAGGCAAAGGACAAGATGGAACAAGAAGTACTTGCCTAGCTAGATGTAGAAGGGGCGGATATTGGGCCTTGTAAGCATCAACTCTATCATTGTAAGCTTGTTTACGCATTTCCCTCATGAGTAGAGTCAAGTAATCATTTCCCGCCTTGGCATCTCTGGGGTTGAACTCGTGGTACTCAAATGGGTAAGGTGGGGTGATAATAGAGGAGGAGGGCTCGACAATTTCGTCCCCTTGGTGTTGAATGATGTACACGGTCTCTTCGAAGAGTGGGAGAAGGTAGTTCGGTCGATGAACATTCAATCGGCAAATTTTGCTAGGCAAAGTGAAGGATCTAGCTTCATTTGTCAACCACCCAAACCTGTTGTCAAGAGTATAGTTCTTGACCCACTTAAACTTTAGAATCATGGTGGGCAAATCGATAAGGTGGCCACCTTTTACCGGTGCATAAGTGTTGTTCTTGTTGAAATCCCGGTTAAAATGCTTAGCCAAATAGGTAACTAGTCCTCAATTGGCAATAAAGGCCGTGCCTTCTTTGCCACAATCAACATTAAGCCATCGATCAACCAAAAGTCGTAGAGCATTGTATGGCTTGGTAAGTTCTCTCCCAATGTTCAAAGCCGACTCAAGAAGAATAAAATCGAGTTTGGTAAGATGATTTGTGCCATTTCTAGCTATCAAAGTATTCCCAATGACCTTATGCCATACTCTAATGCCCGGATGGTGGACTAAGAGAGCACGACAATCATGAAAACGGGTGAATTTCCTTCCGGAAATTGCCATCCAAAGAGGAGCGGGGTCATACTTGGTAGGCATCTTTGTAAATTTTGCACTATCACTAAGGCCAAATATCTTACCCAATTCGTCATAAGATAAGCATCTATCAACATTTTCAAGACGAAATTCGATGACGGTTCGAGTCTCCATCCTTATGACTTTCAAAGAACTCAAAAATTCCAAGGTAAGGGAGGGGTATGTCAATTCTTGCATTGTAAACAATTTACTTAACCCCATAGACTCGAAAAAGGTTTTAGTTTGCTCAAGAACACCCAACTTTGACAATGCATCTTCACAAATAAACTTAGTAGGCATGATGGTTTTCTTAGCAAAGAGAATGAATTTCTCCCTATGGGAGTCGGAAGTGAAAATTACCTCCGAATAATCGGATAATTGTTCAATGACCGGAGTTGATGAAGTAATAGCTTCCATAGAGGGATTTTGTTCTTGAACCTCCAACCTTGCCTCATGGACTACCAATGCCTTTGATACTTGTTTTGCTTGAAGAGCTAATTGCCTTTTGGAAACTGTCTTCTTTTGGGGTGCCTTGTTTCCACCTTTTGTTCTTGCCATTCTCCTTTGCTTAATTTCACCAATGAAAGATTGAAATCTTCGATTTCTAGTAATGCTCAAATCGATTTAGGATGAATGAATGTTGCTTTGTATCCTAAAAATTGACTCAAAACTTGAATATTTTGGTGTTTGAATCACTTGTTGTTGCAAAAGGAGTGATTAATTTTTGTTGTGAGGAAGTTTGAATTTGATTTGGTTGAATTTGGTTGAGGGAATTTGTTTTTGTTGATAGAGAGAATGACAGTTTTGGGGTTTTGGGATTTTGGGTAGTGTATGTATTTTGAAGAAATGAGAATGAATGGGAGAGGAGGGTTTAAAAAGACCCGTTAGTTTTAAATCTGCAGAGGGAAACGAGCGGACCAGGGGTCGGGACGCTCGGATTCTTTAGAAAATGGTTCAGAAAAAGACGCCACAAGATGAGCGGATCGTAGGAAAGACGAGCGGATTCCTTGAGTTGAGACGAGCATCTTTTGCTTAGGACGCTCGGATTCCTTTCCAGGAAGAAATCCCATAATTTGGCAGCAAAAAGACGAGCGTGTTTTTTTGAAGGACGACCGTCCAGACTGAGACGAGCGTCTTTCTGGCTGGGACGCTTGGATTAACAGTCAGACCCAAACTTTAATTTCTGCAGCTTCACCAGACAAGCGTCTGATGGCTTGGACGCTCGGGTTTCTTCAGGACGAGCGGATTATCCCTCAGGCCGCTCGGATTCTTCCTTGACCACACGGATTCAGGTCCATCCGTGGGTGCTTCGTAACCCGTGTTATTTCATTCTTCAATTCTTATGTTCTTCATTGTAGGGGCACTATAAAGTCATGAATAGCCTAGGCAATTGCTATTCCCACACTAAGTCAAAGCACTACACATTAATAAATTCATAAGTCCCTCCCTCACTTCTCTCAAAATGATGAATATCTTGATCAAGGCACAAAAATGTAAATACAAAAATGACAAACATGCAATAGAATAATTGAAATGAAAGTTAGGGAGTTAGAATATTTACAAATGGTGGTTTAGGGAGGACTCCACCAAACTCTTATCCAATGTGAGATGTCAAGGGGGCATGTTCAAGGTGTTGTTGATGTTACTCAACACCTTGAAGAAGTAGTCAAAGGCTTGCTCATTATCATGGTAAAGATCCTCAATAGATCTTTGCACTTGTTGTTCTCAATGATGGCCTTGGGTCATAGCATTACCAATATAGGGTTTGAATATCCCTTCAAAGTCATCATCCCAAAGACCGCATACTTCGTCAACTAGCTCACTAAAAAAGTCTTGAGTTAATAAAGACAACTCTCCTTCTTTCTTGTCTTGGCCAATGAGGCCTTCTTCTTTACTTGTCATGGGTGAGCTTTTCAAGCTCTCATTATTGCAATTTCCTTGTCTTTTGATAGGGTATCATCCACTTTCTTTCTCCATTGAAATTCCAACTTCTTCCTATCATCTTTCCGGCTATAGTGATCAACCATAAAACATGGCTCATGCATTCGGGGAGCTCTCATGGTCTTGTCAAGATTGAAAGTGATGGTTTCATCTCCCACTTCGAGGGTGAGCTCTCCATGCTTCACATCGATCACCGCTCCCGCGGTGTGCAAGAAAGGTCTTCCTAAGATAATAGGAATGTTGGAGTCTTCTTCCATGTCAACAATAACGAAATCCACCGGGATGAAGAATTTTCCAATTCTCACGGGAACATCTTCCCATACCCCTAAAGGTGTTTTTGTCGATTTATCCGCCATTTGAAGCGTGATGTTGGTGCATTTGAGTTCTCCCTTTCCTAGCCTCTTGCTAACCGAATATGGCATGACACTAACACTTGCCCCAAGGTCACATAAAGCTTTGTTGATTGTAGTGTCACCAATAGTGCATGGAATGGAGAAGCTTCCCGGATCCTTGAGCTTTGGAGGTGAACTCCCTTGAAGGATGGCACTACTCACCTTAGTGAAGGCAATAGTCTTAAGCTTCCGGATTGATTTCTTCTTTGTAAGGATGTCCTTCATGTACTTTGCATAGGCTGGAACGTGATTGATCAATTCCGTGAAAGGAATCGAGACTTCTAAATTCTTCACAATTTCCATGAATTTTCTAAGTTGGTCAACAAACTTAGGCTTAGCTTGACGACTCGGGAATGGAAGTCTAATCACAATGGACTCCTTCTATTTGGCCTTTTCTTCACTTTTCTTTGAAACTTCTTGATTGGTGGGTTCTTCTTCCCTAGAGTTTTGCATAACTCTTTCCTTTTCACTAGCCTCTACAACTTCATCCTCAACCTGCTTCCTTGGCCCTTCATACCTTGTACCACTCCTCAAGTGGATGGCACTAACCGTTTCATGTCTTTTGGGATTAATTTGAGGTGGTAATTGCCCCTTTTGTCCTTGAGAGTTTGAAGATGCTAGTTGGGTCATTTGAGTTTCCAACATTTTTGTGTGGGCTAAGATGTTGTTGATGGTGATGTCTTTTTCTTGGTTATCTTTTTGCATTTTAGTGAAAAATTATTGTTGATTCCTTTGCATTTGGAGGACCTCTTTTTGAACATCAAAACCTTGGTCATTTTGTTGATTGTATGGAGTTTGATTTTGGTAACCTTGGTTTTGGTTGTAAAAGGGTCTTTGATTTTGGTTTCTCATTGGGGGTGGGGTGTATGTTGGTTGATGGTTTTGAACATTTTGGCTTTTGTATGAGAGATTTGGATGGAATTTGGTGTTTTCATTATAATAGTTGTAATCAGGGGTACCACTTTTGTATGCTTGAAAAGCATTCACTTGCTCACTTGTTCCCCTACATTTACTTTGGTCATGTCCCAAAGTTCCACAATTCTCACATATTCCATTTGGAATCGATGAAGATGCTACCATGGCATTAACGTATTGCTTTGGTGATTTTGAGGCTTCTTCAAGCTTAGTCATAGCCTTCTCGAACTTCAAGTTGATGGTATCAATATGAGCACTAAGTTGAGCTCCCAATTGAGTAATAGAGTCCACTTCATGCTTCCCTCTTCTAGTAGCCTTGCGAGGTCTACTATATTGTGAATTATGGACCTCCATTTCCTCAATCTTATTCCAAGTTTGATTATCGTCAACTTCGGTGAACATACCATTTGCTCCCATGTTCAAAATGTTTCGGGAGTCTTCATAAAGACCATTCGAAAATTGTTGTACCAAGAACCACTCGTTAAGTCCATGATGAGGACATGAGCGATAAGTTCCTTTGAATCGCTCCCAAGCTTCATACAAAGATTCTTCGTCCCTTTGCTTTAAAGCCGTGATTTGGGCTCTTAGCATGTTAGTCTTTTCCGGAGGGTAGAACTTTTTGTAGAAAGCTAGAGCCAACTTCTTCCAAGAGTCAATTACAAGAGTAGCTTTATCAAGGCTCTTTAACCATTGTTTCGCGGTACCAATTAGAGAAAAACGAAATAAGACCCATCGAATTTGGTCTTGAGTCACAATAGTCACAAAAAGTCTCCATGTGAGAATGAGGATCTTCACTAGGCATCCCCCCAAATTGGCTTCTTTCGACTAATTGGATAAATGCGGATTTTGCAATGAAATTTCCGGTCAAGTGTTGTGGTGTGGGAGTGCCATTGGGTAGGTTCTCCTCGGTTGGTACGGAATGTGATGGAAACTTCGACATTGTGGGTTGATTGTGTGGTTGATTTTGTGTTGGGTTCTCCTCGCCTTCTCTTGCAAAAGGGTTGATGAACTCAATAGTATTTGGTTGAATATCTACAATCACACCAATACCTCTCAAAGTATTTCTAGCAAGTCTTCTATTGGTTGTCGAAGTTCTTTCAATTTCGTGATCAATGGGTAACAAGTTACCTTGTGATCTTCTAAACATGCAAAATATAAAACAACTCGAAAACAATTAGAACAAACCTTGAGGATTTTTACTTCCCCAAGGCAAGGAAAGACACAACTAATAACAATCAAAGAAAATCAAATCAAGTTAACACCGTCCCGGGCAACGGCGCCAGTTTTGGTCGGTCGCTTTCTTAGCTTAGATTTTGGTTACTTGTCGTTAGGAGTACCTAGACCAAAACAATATTTATAATCTTCACAAACAACTCTACTATTAGTAAAGAGGTAAGTAAAGGTCGGATCCCAAGGGACGGGTATTGAAGTAGGATTTTCGATTGCAAGTAGTGGTGTCTAAGGGTGTCACAATTTGGGTTGAGATAAGAAGATCACTAAACTAAATAACAATAAAAGTAAACAAGCAAGATGATTAAAAAGAGGTGCGATTGCAAGTAGTGGTGTAGTCTAAGGGTGTCACAATTTGGGTTGAGATAAGAAGATAACTAAACTAAATAACAATAAAAGTAAACAAGCAAGATGATTAAAAAGAGGTGTAAACAATTGATTAAAAGCACTAGGGTGTCATGGGTTCATAGGGGATTCATGGGAATTGATCATACAAACATATTCTCAAATTATAAGCAAGCAATTATTGTTGAGATAGGATCGAGTTGGTTTATATCTTACAATCCGAGGAAGGTTTGGGTCCCGGAGCCGAATCGATTAGATTGTACAACACCTACAAGTTGACTTAATCCTCCCTATTCAACTATATGCATGATCTAATGAGACTCGAGTTGGTTTATGTCTTAAAAGTCTCATTGAAAAGGTAAGTGATGGGCAAAAAATGCAAGGATTCATAGGCTCGCATTTCATCAAACATCACATGTGCATAAGTTGAGATCGCAACAAGCAAGCAAATAAATTATGTGAACATATTAGATTAAGCATGAATCATCCCCCATGTTGGTTTCCTCTAATTCCCCATTAACCCTAGTTAAGGAGAACATGATAATCTAAAGAGAGATTAAAATAATATAGACTACACTAAAGATTGATAAGAAGAACATGATAATCTAATTAGTATAATGGGGTATTTATAATGAGGATTAGGTGCACAAATTAGGGTTACTAAGGGCTTAAATGACGATTAAGTCCTTAAGAAAAGTTGAGGAAATTCTCCTCTCGAAAAAAGATGCGAGTCTCCATTTTGCTAGTCTTTCGAAAATATGCGCATCCCGAGTAGAATAAGAAGAAGCTGGGCTGCACTGGAGAACAATCCGAGCGTCCAAAAGGTCAGGACGAGCAGATTGTGCAGGCGGTGGACGAGCGGCTTGGTAGGTGGGACGCTCGGATTATGGGCAGGGGACGAGCGTCTTGGAGCTTTGGACACGCTCGGATTGTGGCTCTTGGACGAGCGTCCCGTTGCTGGAACGAGCGGATTCCAGTCCAGTGAGCTTTTTCTTCTTCCCTTCTTTTCTTCTTCCAACAATCCTCCGGGATCGTGTCGGAGATTCACTTTGATGCTTGGTCATTAGATTCGATCAATTTAGCTCTATTTTGCCATGAAAATGCAAGGTTTGCACTCCTCTCTTACCAAGGAAACAAAACCTCAAAGAATATGCAAAACAAAGGACTAAAGATAGTAAATAACCCAATTATGCACTAAAAAGCTTAGGAACGAGGCTAATTCGGGGACTAAATATGCTCAAATATTGGTCACATCACCGCCACAGTTAAAGCAAGATATATCCCAGCTGCTACTACTACCACCACGACCACGCCCAAAGGAAGCTCCACCACTAAAACTCGATCCCGATGAATAAGCCCTCGCTTGGTTATGGTTCCCCTCTTGTAACTGGTCTGACCACCACCCTCACGCTCAGCTTTCCTCTTCTCGGGACCTCTCTCCCTATTCTCCTTGGCCATCTCGACCAACCTCTCAGCTCTCCCTGCTCTCTCACACACTTCCTTAACATCTGTAAGAACCCCAACTGGTAGCTTTTCCATAATCTTATACGTCAGACCCTTCTCAAACCTCAACGCTAAGTTCTCCTAACTCAGTCCCATGTCCTCTGCGTACCTAGACTTCTTATTAAACTTGTGGTAGTACTCAGCCACCGTCATCTCCGGAGTCATTTTGAAATCATGGAACTCCTTTCTCAGCTTACTACGAACATGCTCCGGCACAAACTCTCGACGCATAGCTCTCTTGAACTCACTCCAAGGTATGGCTGACTTTCCCTGTTTCACATACAAGTCTAAGGCGCTCTCCCTCACCTTATCCCACCATTCTCCAGCCGAATCTCTCAAGTAGAACGCAGCTTTTTCCACTTTAAAGTCCTCAAGGCAGTGAACCACATTCAGAATATTCTTCCTCTCTCTATGCCAATTGTCAAGCAAGATTGGCACACCTGTACCCATGTACTCCTTGGGATTGAAACGAGCGATGTTGATGCTCATCTTAGCAAAGTCTACCCCTGCCCCCTTATCCTTCCCAAACTTCTTTAAGGCGTCTATAAGTGCATCCTGATGCTCAAGCATCTTCGCAACCTTATCAATACTCATCAACTCGACCCTAGCATACAACGCAGATCTCTTTGGCGGCATCTTGAAGCTATATAAGAGAAGAGGTAAACATAAACACACATCCCATAACTTAAACAAGTACATAGCCTGAGCAGCTCATACTCGACCGAGTAACACAACCCACTCGATCGATTTGAGGCCACTCGATCGAGTTGCCCACTTACTCGATCGAGTGCCTCGACTCCAGAACCTGACCAGAAAGCATCAAAAACCTCACTCGATCGAGCCCCTTACTTTCTTGATCGAGTCCCCCTACTTACTCGATCGAGTGCCCAAAAACAGCAGACTGTCCAAAAACGATATACACCTCACTCGACCGAGTCCCACCCACTCGATCGAGTCCCTCACCCACTCGATCGAGTGCCTCCTACTCGATCGAATCATGCTAACTCGTAAGCTACCCGCATGTTCAACTCAACTATTTTCACAACAACTATATATATATATATATATATATATATATATATATATATATATATATATATATATATATATCGATATGCACACGTATATACCACAAGCAACATCCTATTCACATATTTCTAATAAGCCACATTTGAAATCAAACATCATGCAATCTTCATTATTCACAACAACATACAATCATACAATCCACATACCTTTCGCCAACACATTCCCAATTCTCCACATTCATTCATCCACTGATTCATACAACACATTTCAATATAGATATGCAACATAACTTAAATAAACCCTTAGCGATCCCATGACACACCCCATAGTGACCGGTTCAATGTTGTAGGGCGAGATCGCGACTTTAGGATGTCTCTTAAGCCTTTGCATTAGCTCCTACCCGGGTTTATTTTACTTTGACTCCTTAGATTCATTGGGTTCATTAGTTACAGGTTCCAAAATAGTCGCTCTGATACCACTTTGTAACACCCCCATACACCAAGTTCCTTACCAGGACCACCTAATGCATGTGAATGCTACCATCTCGGTTACACGAGGAAATGTATATCAAATTAACAATGAAAGAACATACTTTATTAAATAAATTTAAAGCGATACATGTTCAGACCAAAACTGTTAAATGAGAATACAATTGTTCCCAAAAAATGCCAATCAACTAAAGTAAACGAATGTTCAACGACACAACAGAAGACTTCTAGACATCTCGTGATGACTCAACGAAGCTATCCCATGCGTGTCCATCTCATACCTGCTCAATAACTGCTCACCATCCCCGAATGGATCACCACAATTTTCAAAACATTTAAACGGGGTCAGTTACTGATCACACAAAAACAATACAACAGAAACAATACGCAAATCACCCAATCTCCATCATAAATCCACAAACCTGACTACACACTAAAGTGTGTAGTCCTGCCAGAATACCCATCGCAACAGATATTCCTCGCTGTCGGTAGGGGACCGCAGCCGTTCCCACCTAAGCCCTGCTCATCTCATCCGAGCGATAACCCATGTTCGTTAATGTGCACATCCCCTCTGTGGAGGGTTCCACATAAAGCAAATCAAGGGCGTGAAGACACTCCCGCAAGTGACTCCACTCAGCCGAGGGTGCACCTCGAGAACCACAGACAAACAATCACAACCAAACTACAAAATCAACAATCACCAATTCCAATACGATATAGACAAATGTTATTAATCAATAACCACCAACAATCAATCAACCAACCAACATATATGTAACCAATAACTGAGTAGGAAATCCTACCTGGAAAATGCAATCATAAGACCATCACAAGCAGCTAATCAATAATGCTCCTCTACGAAACCTCCTCCTATAATCACATAATCATGCTATTACCATCTAATACCGCAATATACTCCCAAACCCCTAATCTACCCAATTAGGGTTTTAAACAAAATCAAGGAAATAATATAAAAACTATAAAAGGATCTTACCCTCGACACAACGAACTCAACAGCGTAAAGAACGTGATGATCCGACAACCTTAGCCTTTGGAATTTGATAGCAATGCGACGAAAGAGAGCAACGTAAATTGTTTTCTTTTTGAAAGGTTTTAGAAAAGGTGAAAAGTGACAAAGAAGGTGACGGAAGGCTTTATATATTAATCACGTGTTACGAACAAAACCCGGCTAAAACAACCCGCATAACCGACTTACTTGATCGAGTGCCCCTTACACGATCGAGTGTCACATGTACTCGATCGAGTACCCATTAGGCATACTACTGTTTCGTATAAAAACATACTTACTCGATAGAGTAAGTCCCAATCGATAGAGTACCCATAGACATAGAAATCCATAGTATTACAGATATTCTCTCTACGTTGGGGAGAGACCCAATGGACACTGACGTTGACCCTTCTACCGCTCTGGGAGCGACCGAGGAGATGGAGGAGGATATAGAGGAGGAGGCCGTGCGGAGGGCCAATGTAGGATGAGACGGCCGCCAGCTCGCAGGAGCGCCTGAGTGGGCCTAGAAATAGGATGGTAGACATCTCATTTGGGCGGCAGAGAGCCACCTGTCTAGCAGGACGGCGAGGAGCATGGTAAGCCTTCAGTCTGTCATTCCTTCATTCATTTACTTCTACATATTTCTATGCTTAAGAAAGCTTTATTTTGATTTGACGCATGAGTCTGGGAACATGAGTTCCTTTTCTGGTTACACGATGATGATGTACGCCTTTCAGAAGTTGTTGGAGGAGGAGAAGGCTATAATCGAGCGGGAAGCCTTTGGTGCCTTGGTACGAGGCTGGAGGGAGATCAAGGAGAGGAAGATTCGGGCTAACCTCAGCCTGATTCGAGCCTTCCTTGATCGGTTCTGAGACACGACCTCGACTTTTCATATGCCTTTTGCAGAGGTCGGGGTCACCATGGAGGACTACGGCATGATCTCGGGTCTACCGTATGGAGAGAAGCCTATGGTGTGGGCGTTGACGGCCATGAGAGTAGACTTGGCCGAGGCGATAAGTCTGATTGGCTAGAACCTGGCTATGGGTGCGGCCCAAGTTCCTGGTTTGGTGCTGAGTACCTACGTCAGGGACTACTTCGGCGGCAGGGTTTCGGCGAGAGTGAGGATGGATGGATGCATGGTGCCTCCACCACTTTCTACTACTGAGCAGCGGGCCCGTTTGTGGTTGTGGGGGTTCTTGCATTCGATTTACCTCGAAGACAAGGGGGAGAGGCTATTGACGAAGCTTCTTCCGTTTCTTTTTGACTTGAGTAGCCTAGGTCACTGAGACTGGGTTACTTCTGGCTTTGCGGTCCTCACGCACTACATGAGGGCCATGGTTCGTCCGGAGCTGATGGAGAAGGGGATTTCTCCTGCCACTGTCGGTCCTGGACTTCTCTTGGAGGTATGAACCTTTCTTGAAAATATGGAAGATCATTTTTGAAAATATGAAAGATCATCTTTGTAGAGAATGATTTGTAATCATTGTTATTTTTCCTGCAAGCATGGGTGTACTGTTACTTTCCTGGTTTTGCGCCCATGAGGGCGGTGGACGTAACGAGAGCGTATCCCGTCGTGACGGACTGGATAGTGTCTCTCCAGAATAGCTTGCGGTCTTCTTACGATGTTTGTCGGAGAGGCGTGAATGCCCTGAGTTTAGACAGCGTAAGTGTCTTTGATCTTCATTTTATCTTTCGTTTATTTAGAGACGATCATAGGAATGACCCCTTGTTTTCTTGCTTAAGTGGGTGCCCAGGCCTTGGGAGATCTACTCTGGGGCTCCAGCCTTTGTGGCTGAGGTTCTCCGTCCCCGGATTTCAAGTAGGTTGCTGTTGACGACGCCCACGGGGACTGTGTGGTACCTGGGTGAGCTTTTGACTCGACAGTGCTCTCGTGACACTTTTACGGTTCCCATCGACCCTCTGCGGACGATGTTTAGGGACCCTTCAGAGGCTGAGAGGACACCGAACCTGGTTGGTGCGAGTGGTGACACTCTCCTTCTCCGTAGTGAGGAGTACACTGAGTTTGTTCGCCGGAGGCTAGCGTACTGGTCGATCGTGGTAAGCATATTACTGTTTACTTGTCTTTGATAAATATGATAAATGATAAATGATCAACAAAATAATGAACTATTTGAGCGTTGTAGGAGATTGAGGTGGCGGGCGTCGAGCCCCCAGCTTTTCCACAGACGTTGGAGTACATTGACTCGGCGGGTATGACGGTGATCTCGGAGATCCGGGATTTCAGGGAGGCGGTGACTGACGCTGTCTTCGATGAGCAGTAGCATGTCATGAGGAGGGTAAGCCCCCAGCTTTAGCTGTCTTTTGTATTTTATGCTTTATTACATAGGAATGCATTTGTTTGAACCTTCTCCGTATTGAATGAAGGTGGCACCGTCCAGGCATATGGAGCTGTGGAGGATGGCCAACCGGCTGTGAGCTACAGCCATTGGGGCCCTCATAGGTGGCTCGGGGCGGCAGGTATGAACCTTTCGTACCCATTTGTATTTCTATTATCTCCAATTTTTGTGAAGCGAAGTGAAGTGTCACTCATTTTTTTGTGTAGAGGGCGCGTGATTTGGAGCGTGAGCTGGCGCAGTCCCAAGAGGAGACGGCCCATTTTCTGAGAGAGCTCGAGGCCAGAGATGCTGAGATTTCTGCCCTTGAGGTAATAGTGGCTGAGTTGAGGGCTCGTCAGGACTAGTTTGCTGACTGTTTGTACATTTGTACATTTTGGATGTCATTTTGGGTAGGAGCCCGTACTTTGATTTATATTTTTGCATTTTGGTTGTATATATGGTGGCCTGCATGCCTTTGCTGCCGGGTGTGTGTTGTATCTGCAGGTTAGCTTTGAAAAAAACAGGTTTGGCATGTGACGGTTTGCGCCGTCATGTTGCGGAAATTCACGTAGGAAATCACAAGCAAAAAGTTTTCACGTAGAAAATTAAAATGGCCTAAATAAGCGCAAAAAAGAAAAGAAAAAATAAAAAAGTGCCCGAAAATGGACAAAATGACGAAAATGAAAAAAAAAAAAAAAAAGGTGCCCAAAAATGGACAAAATGACGAAAATGAAAAAAAGTGCCCGAAAATTGACAAAATGACGCGACCGGACGGTGGGGAGGGCTACCCCCTAAAAAAAGAATTTAAAAGAATTTTCTAAGTGTATTAGAAACATTTTTGAAAAGAGGTAGTGAAATGATTCCCCAAAAAAAAAAAGATCGAGTAAGTGTGCCTATTTGGCGATACAGTCGATTTTGCCTCGAAAATCGAACCCGTAAAAGATTAGGAAACATAAATTTGGTAATTAATCGAAATTACCGAATTAAGTCTCTATATGAATAGGAAAATTTAACTAAAATAGATTAGGAAAGATTCCACGGCTGTCAAACGAGGAAAAGAGCCTGCAAAAAGTTCTCCCTTCCTCGACTTCATCTCTTACATAAAACCTTATATATCCTCTCAAATTTTTCCAACAAAAATATGGATGCCGTTGAAAATCGCATTAAGGAGTGGACAAATGAATTTACGAATGTGTAGAAACACTACATGGGTGCTTTTAACTAGGATCAATCATAAGTTGGAAGCTGGTGAAGGTAGTTAGGCCCTTTTTGGATGCTTGTCTTGAATAATGGGACCCAAATTTTCATGTATTTGCCTTTCCGGGAGGCGAAATTTGTCCCTTTTCTGAAGAAATTGCTGCAGTTGGAGGATGGGATGCAGAAAGTATTCCGGCTATACCCCCTAGCTCTCAACGCTATTAAAATAAATTTAGGGAGTTGCTTGGATTGACCAAGGCTGAGGTAAACCGTCTTGTGACTTTAAAAGGTGTCCGTGTGTTTGAATTTATCGATCGATTCATAAATAGGGATGACCCTACTATCTCTCATGTGGCGAGGCGTAGAGCTTATGAACTTTGCCTTCTTCATTGCTATGTCCTGCGGGCGCATGTGGACAAAGAGATGAGAGGGGACCATCGATTTTTAGGCATAGTGGAGCAAATATAACTGCGTAGGAGCCCAGTATGCTTAGTTTTAGGGGAGACCATTATAGGATTGGACAACAGGAAGGCGAACCACAAGCATCCTTATCTTGGGAGTCCTATTATTTTACAGGTAAGAACCCGTTTTGTTGTCCTATTTGGCCGTTTTGTACATTGCCCTTTTTTTCCTTTTTTTTCTTTTTTTTTCGGCCGGTTTGGAGCTTGACTCCCGTCCCCTTTTTTTGCAGATCTGGCTGATGGAAAGGCTACGGTTGATTGAGCCCCCAGTTGACGTGACAGTATATCGCTCCCGATCAATTGTGATGAGAATGAGGCTATACATGGTGGACTTCACCCGAGTATGCGATTATTGGGAGAATAAATTGAAAAGTGAAGTTGGGCCCCTGATCAGGTGGATAGTTTCTTGGTGGCATCTTAGATCGGTGACTGGAGTATCGTCCTTGGATCCGACACGGTCGATTCACGTTCCTGGCTTGGAATTCATGGTCCATACTTTTCCGGAGAGATTGATGAGGCAAGTGGGCCTAAGACAGAAAATCCCGAAGCTAGACACCGTCCCTCAAACTGCCTTGGCGCATACTTCGGAGTCTTGTCGAGAGTGGGCTATTCGTTGGGCCCAAAGGAATATATGGTTCATACTCGTTCCGGTTGGCTCGTTATGAGTATCTAACTCGTATCTGCAGTGGAGGAAAGCTTGCACCCTCGAGAAGCGTGAAAAACTGAGGATGCACGAGCCCGTAGACTATAAGATCCGCGAAGTGGCGAAGGAGAACCAAAAGTACTTAACTAAGGAGGAAGAAGAGGCCGGATATCGGGTCGTCCGTCCGTCGAAGAAACCAAAGAATGCTCCTGCCGAGAAGATGGTGGTGGATCAAAATGAAAAAGCTACACCGCGAGAGCAACCGTTAGTGATTAGGTCGGAAATAACGCAAGAGTGTCCCGCTCGTAGTCGAGACAAGAAATGTGACAAGGGTGACAAAGGCAAGGGGAAAATGGAAGAGTAGCCTTAGTCATTTTTATAGTATTATTTATTGTTATGTTGTAATAAATGGCAGGGTTTTTAGAATCCTATCCTAACATTTTAATTTCCTGCATTTTAAATTTATATGTATTTGCCGTATTACTATTATTTAAGGAATAATGAATAAAAGATTTATTAGTTAAGAAACTTTCACAAATTTTCTTTATTTATTCTTGTCGAATTTCAAATGGCACATGCGAATGTCCTTCTATTTATATTTTCAAATGACGGGTTGTATCCTGTAAAGGATTGCCTACGTATTCATTAGAAAACATGAAATCAAACCCTGTGCGTAGTTCGAAAAAATGTAAAAGAATAAATGTTCGAAGCAAGAGCTTGTAATGAACTTAGAAAAATAAGCGTGTGCTTTACTTACTCCTAAGGAAATGCAATTCAATTTGATGATATGAGAATGTCAAAATGTCAAAACGCAAGAGCGAAATGTCATAAGCTTTTTAGCGGGCCAGGGGCCGTTTTTATTTCGTGTCGCAAGAGCGGCACGTGTGTCACGTGAGGAGCGTTTTATCCTATTCTAAGGGTAGTAACGTTTCAATTGGTCTAGCTTAGTTGGATTAGAAAACTAATTCTCGTCTAGGTATGTGATCTTGACCGCACCCCCTGAAAGTATGGACTTGACCAAAAATGGTCCTGCCCAATTAGGTTTAAAGTTTCCTCGTGGATCGATCGGTAAGAGAGCTCTGACTAACTTGAGTACTAAATCCCCTTCCTTGATATTTCTGGGTTTGACCCATTTATTAAAGGCTCGTTTGATACGTGCCTAATATGTTTTTCACATTACGTAATGTGCGCAGCCTCCGTTCGTCCAAGAGGACGAGTTCATCATGCTTGTCTCTATTCCATTCAGCTTCTGGGATTTGACTTTCGAGTAAAATGCATAGAGATATGATCTCTAGCTCTACTGGTTGCACAACTTCCATACCGTAATTGAAATAGAAAGGAGTATCCCAAGTGGGCGTCCTAACTGACGTGCGATATCCCCATAACGCAAAGAGTATTTTGCTAGGCCAATTGCTATAATTGTCGATCATTTTCTTGAGGATCGTGACGACATTTTTGTTGGCTGCCTCTACCGCGCCATTAGTTTGAGGTCTATATGGCGAGGAATAGTGATGCTTGATCTTATATTTCGCTTGCAACTATTCAGCTTCGGCCTGAAAATGTGACCCATTGTCACTGATGATTTCATGTGGGCAACCATATCGATAGATGATATTGGTTTGTATGAACTTTGCCACATGTTTGGTTGTAAGGCTTGTGTAAGTTGCTACCTCGACCCATTTAGTAAAATAGTCGATAGCTACTGGAATGTAACTGTAATACCCGCCCTTTTAGAGACCCTTTGACCAGCGTTGACTAACCTTGGGAGCGGTAATAGTTCTTAGAAGTGCGTGCCAAAGCTATCTTAGATTACGAGTTATGGGCGGTACTCGATAGAGTAGAGGCTACTCGATCGAGTAGCGTGGTTACTCGATCGAGTAGGGGGTCACTCGATCGAGTATGGGGGATACTAGATCGAGTACCGGGTTTTCAGCGAGGGTTTTTAATCGCGTTTTGTTAAATCCGCAAATCATTTCCGCCTCATTCCTTCAATCCTTTAGTCGCCTCCTTCCCTTCCCTTCACCATAAAACCTCCATGGAAGCCTTTTGAAGGTTCTTGTGCCTTGGGAGACCGTAACTTGAGTCGGGTAGCAGCCTTTTGCCAAGTTTCTCCTTATAGGTATGTCGTCATCATCATCCGTATCCTTGTCTTTGCAGTTAGGGTTTGCTTGATATTAATAGATTATTGTGTTGTGGTTATAGGCATTGCTTGATTGCTGGATATGTCGTATGTTGGCATGGATTGGTTGCAGTTGCTTAAAGGTAGGTTCGCCTACTTAGCTTTGTAGATAGTCTAGTGTGTCGATTGTTGTGTCATTGTTGTTGTGTCATGGTTGTGTTTGTGTGGCAACGTATATACGGTTGTCGGTCGTGTTGTATTGCAGCGGTTGTTGATTGTGATTGTTTGTCTCTGGTTCTCGAGATGCGTTCTTGGCTGAGTGGAGTCACTTGCGGGAGTGGCTTCACGCCCTAGTTTCGCCCTCCGTGGAACCCGCTACGGGAGGGGATGTGTACATTAATGGGACAGGGTTATCGCTCGGTATGATGAGCGGGGCTTAGGTGGGAACGGCTACGGTCCCCCACTAGCAGGGCTGGTCTAGTGGACAGTCGGTGACGGAGATTGATTGGAGTGGGTGTGATTGTGTATGTGACTGATCGTGTTGTGTTGTATTGCTAGATGTCGTTGATTTTGCCATGTCTTATCTCAGTACTGACCTTGTGTGGTTGTCTTGTTGTTTTGTGTGTCTGCCGTGATCCCTTATGGTGAGCACTCTGTCTTAGCAGGTGTTGATGTCATTGATAGCTGGAGTCCGGGCAGGGATGAGTCTTCACGATATTTGATAGTAATAGCGAGTAGCCTTTGAGTTGTGTCTTTTATTATGTCTGTTGGTTTTAAATCATTTGTAATATAACATAATAGTTCTTTTATCGAAATTTGATTATTACTGTCCTCGGGCAACCGAGATGGTAATGCCCTTATATGCTAAGGAAGGCCTAGTTAAAGCTCCTCTGGATATGGGGGTGTTACAAAGTGGTATCAGAGCGACGATTTTGGAACCTGTAACCAATGAAAATAATGAACGTAGTGAGTCTAATAAAATGAACCTGGTGTATGTATAATGGCCGCCCCGCTGATGCTAGATTTTGGGTGAGTAGGCGCCCTCATTTCAAAATCTTGGCCCCATGGTACTTAAGCCAGTCACAGGGTACAATCACAAGGTATGGGAATGTGGAGTCCGTGTGTATATATGTGATGTGTATGTTAGTTATGTCAGAGTTAATTGTGGTCGAGTCTTTGTTAAGGTAGAGATGGGCATAGTGGTTGCGATTGGATGGTGTATAGTGAGTAATTGGCATGATTAGTGAGCTTATACGCTGATTATGAGAAACATGACAAGAGTTTATTTGATAGAAATGCGTGAAAATGTGAAAGTGTATGCCGTAATATGAAGGTGATCATGTTAGTGTTTGCTTCAGGTTGTTAATAACGGTAATTATGTGCGAGTTTATAAGCCCTACCGTCATTACAATGATGATAGTTATAGAATTGTTGAGTTATAATATGAGACATAGCATATAGTAATGCATATGCCTTGTTAAGTGGTTGCAACTTTCCGCTGCGTGACGATCGATTTATGTAGAATGATTTGCTTATGATTGAATTTGGAACATGATAGGCCCTAATTTGCCATGTAGAGTATGCATTTATATGACATAAGAAAGAATGAATTAACGTTAATTATATGTTTCATGTTGATGTGATAACGAGTTTGGTAGTAATGTGGTAAGACAAGTTTAAGCGTGGTATGATGACGTGATTATGCTTTTGAATGACTCGGTAGCAGGTAAACCGAGTTGGGTAATTGTTGTAGCGTATTAGGACATAAAACTTATTTGTTGAGACGATATGGTATGCTTGAGTAATAATGGTAATGCGTGATCGATCATGATAACCAGTGACGAATCCGAACTTAGTTTGGAATCGACACGCGATATTGTTTTTGCAGGAATCTTAAATCTACTT
The DNA here is from genome assembly GCF_048544455.1 of Silene latifolia. Taxonomy (NCBI): domain Eukaryota; kingdom Viridiplantae; phylum Streptophyta; class Magnoliopsida; order Caryophyllales; family Caryophyllaceae; genus Silene; species Silene latifolia. Next base: position 235,037,930 of record NC_133537.1, read on the forward strand.
CGTATTTCTGACCGTGTACCTAACTTTACTTGGCCTAGTGCGAGTGCTTACTAGACTGAGTAGACCTCACTCGATCTAGTTAGGAAGCTATGACGTCGGGATGTGGAAATTTTCTGCAGATACTCGACGAAATAGCGACTACTCGATCGAGTAGAGGGCACTCGATCGAGTACCCTAGACACTCGATCGAGTAGGTTACTGTACAGTGATTCTTACGGGTTTCTTAAAACCCTTATTTCTTCATACTCTCCGCATTCCTTCTTCTTTATTTCGACCCATAACCTCTTATAACCCTCAAAAGCTTTCATAATCTTGTAGTGTGGTGATTAATTTGGGGTGTTTCTTCTTATTTGTTTACATTCTTTTACCTTCCTACTTAATCAAGGTATGATTTCTTCCCTATTTACATGTTTTTATGCTTTTAAAGTTGTTGGGATGAGGGTATATCTGAAATTTTCAATTCATATGGGCAAATTGTTGCTTTTAATTGTTGTAATATGATTTACATGCTTCCCTCTCATGAATGTTGGTGATTAATTGCTGTAAAATAGGCTAGAAATTGCCGATTTGGGGGCCGAAATTTTCTAGGGTTACAAAAATCAAAATTTTGTTTAAGTGTTTTCTACATGTTTGATGATGAAATTGAGTACTACATGTTGTATATACCTTGTTGAAAGTTGGATTTTGATGATTTTCGTCTTAAAACTTGCCTTAAAACTCCGTCTTAAAAGTGCCCCAAATTGAAATTCGTCTTCTATATTTGAAAGTTTGGTGTTGCATATGATTGTTTAAGTAAGGGTAAACTTCAACATGGTAATGGTGATGTTAATCGATGGTGAATATGTCCAAGTATTACAGCTGTAGAGACCGTCTGACAAGTCTAACTGAGTTGTTTTGCTTCTAATATTGAAGGTTGATGATGATATGTTCTAAATTACTTTTCTATGAGCATGTACAAATATCTCGCATGTTATTAAAGCATAAGTATAGAATAGCATTTGAATCATGCTAGGATGTTAGAATGGATTGAGTAAACCATGTATATCATGCTAAACCTTTCACAACTATTGGATATGAGTTGCTATAAACTGAATTATATAAATATATCAAATTGGGAACTTGTTGGTGACGTGTGTACCTAGCTTGGCATTCAAAGTTCAATTGTATGAATTATGTGCTTTGCATGTCTATACAAGTTTGGTTTTAGTTATATGCTGAAACAGATACCGAGACTGAACATAGGGACCCGACAAAGAAAAAGGGGGAGGGCTTCACAGCCTGAGACTGGGGAAAGGAGTGGACCCGTGGTACCCGCGGTACCGGAGTACCTTTCTATAGTGTTTGTTGATTTTAAACAGAGAGAGCGTTTTGTGGTTTTGCAAAAACGCAAAATGAGGCCAACGAGGTGTGTAGATACCACACTTTTGGAGGATTTGGGAATAGAGACGGATGTCCGTCACATATTTGATACCTTGGGCTTTACAAGGTTGTACCGGCTGAGGAAACATTCCTACCCTTTTCTTACTTTGGAGTTTATGAGCTCCCTTAGTTATGACCCAGCTGCCCAAACCGTTGAGTTTCGGTTGATGAACGCAAGTTTCTTGCTTACTATGGACCTTTTCTCTTCTCACCTTGGGTTGGCCAAGCCTCCCAAGGATTCTATCACTGATATTCCTGCTGAGTGCGGTGTCTGCCGCCTAATGCCTTGTCTTACCGGAAAGCCAGCTCCCACCTCAAGCAACATGCTGATTAATGATGTTCAGCATGTTACATTGAGGATCTTTCTTCGTTCTCTTTCGAACCTCCTTTATGATAGACCGGATATCAGTACACTGAACAATCATGAGATGTTGCTTCTGATGTCTTACCTCAACCCGGAGCGGACCGAGAGGGTGGTCTTTAATGCCCCTTCCATCGTCTGCGCTAGCCTTGCTTTGATGGCTACGACCACTTCCCGGTACTTGAGTTGCGGCGCTATCGCCACTCGGTTAGCTGAAAAGCTAACCACGTTTGAGGCTTCTTCCGAGTATGTTCCTCTGGCTACACCGGTGCCTATTATGGACCGTGACTACTATCTCGACCTGAAATGGTTGAGAAATTTAGCTGATGGCAGCCTTGCTTGGAGGGTGTGGGGCATGAGCTGGATGAAGATTCCGGCTCCTGAGCTCCTCCCACCGACAGAGCCGTTAGACCCGGTGGTCATAGCTATGGACTCCGATGAGGAGGAGGAGGGTGATGACGTTCCTCGACAGTTGAGGACGTACCTCATTGATGACACGATTCTCCAGGTCATGCCCGAGCCAAAGAAGGCGGAGAACGCGGCGGTAGTGGAGGAGAGGCCCAGGTTGGGGAGAGGACCCCGTCGAGTGAGAGAGAGGACCGCTGAGACCAGACCACAGCCGGTAGCACCACCACAGTAGCATCCTTTTCCGTGCTACCCCTACCTTGACACCCCGGAGACGCGATCGAGTTACTTGGCAGAGAGAGCGTCATCTACTTTGACACCTAGGTATATGCATGAGATGGCGTACACTCAGGGGATTGGGACCGAGGGACCGCATCCGGTGTGGTGGACTGGAGTCGGCACTATAGTGGGGTTTTCCTCTCTTACGGGGTGGATCAGTCAGCTTGGGGGGACGCCTCCGTCCTTTGCTTATTGTGGCTTGACCCCATGGTACGTAGGTCCTGGAGCTGGAGCGAGGGTTGATGCGGGAATCGGGAGCGGGCACCTCGGGAGGTGATGGTGGTGGTGATGAGGTGATGGAGGAGGAGCAGCAGGAGTGATACTCCTATTCTTTACCTTGTGTTCGGTTGATGGTAGTCGTCGTTAGTTATGGTAGTTGTTGGTTGTCAGAACTTTTATTTTTCGGATTTGTATGGTTGGCCATAAGGCCGAACTTGCTAGTTTGACTCTGTTGCGGGATTTTGTGAGTCGGGAAGTCATTTCGACTCAAGTTATGTGACGATTATGTATATATATATGCGGGTATGACAGGTTTTCAAGGTATTTGACCTGTAGGTACTCGACAGAGTACCCCATACTCAGTCGAGTAGCTGCAGGTGTGAAGGAAATGAAGCATTCTGATCTCAGGGCTACTCGATCGAGTAGCCAAGACACTTGATCGAGTAGCGGGCACTCGATCGAGTACCATTACATACTCGATCGAGTAGCACGGTTACAGGTACTTTTCGAAAATTAAAATTGTTTAATTGTTATATAATTGCATGTTTGATGTTTAACATGGTTATTAAGGAGTAGTAACATGTTAGGACCGTTCATTTAAATTGTTGGAGGTCGTGCTTGGTTTTAAAGCCGTATTTGCAACGAATAGTGAAGTTGTAATTATTCTTATTGCATTCATTTTACATCCGTTTTGTCTACACATTATATTTCACCGAATTCTATATATACAAATTCAAAGGATATCCTTAACATGCTTTCTCGACGGCGGCTAGTATTCGGGTGATTTGTGCATGTTTTCTAATTTAATGAGTATATGATTCGTGAGTAATGTCCATAATAAATAAAGTAAGGTTTTGATTTATGTTACGATGCAAGTAATAGGTCATATGTGTGGTAATTTGGTGGTGAACTTCGGGGACGAAGTTCCTTTTTAGAGGGGAAGAGTAATGTCGCAAAATAAAAAGGCTGATTTTGAGATTATGTTGTTGTTCGTTTAAAATGTTTTGTTGTTTATTTACAAAGTTTTCTTTTACTTTGGTCACTTTGATTGTATGAAGTTGTAATTGGTTACTTTAGTTCGTTGAGTAATTCATGCGTCCAAGTGGAAGTTGATAGTCGTGGTGCCATGTGTCGTAATAGAATCGCGTTGTTGGGTAACATGGTAGTGTGGTCATGCGGCATGTTGATATGAGATGTGTTTCGCGTTGTTGGTTGTTGCTAAGTGAAAGTGTAAGATCGTGGTGTGTTAAGTATTTCAAGTAATATCTTGTGAGAGTTGACCTATATAGAGTGTTAGACAGTGATGCTGATGACATGGGAGATGGCATTTCAGAGGAATAGTGACCTGTGTCGAAAAAGTAGTGATGTTGTCGTGCTTCCGTGTCTTGTGCTTTGAGTTAGGTGAGTTGAACTTTGGGGACGAAGTTCTTTTTAAGGGGGGAAGATTGTAATACCCGCCCTTTTAGAGACCCTTTGACCAGCGTTGACTAACCTTGGGAGCGGTAATAGTTCTTAGAAGTGCGTGCCAAAGCTATCTTGGGTTACGAGTTATGGGTGGTACTCGATAGAGTAGAGGCGACTCGATCGAGTAGCGTGGTTACTCGATCGAGTAGGGGGTCACTCGATCGAGTATGAGGGATACTCGAACGAGTACCGCGTTTTCAGCGAGAATTTTTAATCGCGTTTTGTTAAATCCGCAAATCATTTCCGCCTCATTCCTTCAATCCTTTAGTCGCCTCTTTCCCTTCCCTTCACCATAATACCTCTATGGAAGCCTTTTGAAGGTTCTTGTGCCTTGGGAGAGTGTAACTTGAGTCGGGTAGCAGCCTTTTGCCAAGTTTCTCCTTATAGGTATGTCGTCATCATCATCCGTATCCTTGTCTTTGCATTTAGGGTCTGCTTGATAGTAATAGATAATTGTGTTGTGGTTATAGGCATTGCTTGATTGCTGGATATGTCGTATGTTGGCATGGATTGGTTGTAGTTGCTTAAAGGTAGGTTCGCCTACTCAGTTCTATAGATAGTCTAGTGTGTCGATTTTTGTGTCGTTGTTGTTGTGTCGTGGTTGTGTTTGTGTGGCACCATATATAAGGTTGTCGGTCGTGTTGTATTGCAGCGGTTGTTGATTGTGATTGTTTGTCTCTGGTTCTCGAGATGCGTTCTCGGCTGAGTGGAGTCACTTGCGGGAGTGGCTTCACGCCCTAGTTTCGCCTTCCGTGGAACCCGCCACGAGAGGGGATGTGCACATTAATGGGACAGGGTTATCGCTCGGTAGGATGAGCGGGGGTTAGGTGGGAACAGCTGCGGTCCCCCACTGGCAGGGCTGGTCCAGTGGACAGTCGGTGACGGAGATTGATTGGAGTGGGTGTGATTGTGTATGTGACTGATCGTGTTGTGTTGTATTGTTAGATGTCGTTGATTTTGCCATGTCTTATCTCAGTACTGACCTAGTGTGGTTGTCTTGTTGTTTTGTGTGTCTGTCGTGATCCCTTATGGTGAGCAGTCTGTCTTAGCAGGTGTTGATGTCATTGATAGCTGGAGTCCGGGCAGGGATGAGTCTTCACGAGATTTGACAGTAATAGCGAGTAGCCTTTGAGTTGTATCTTTTATTATGTCTGTTGGTTTTAAATCATTTGTAATATAACATAATAGTTCTTTTATCGACATTTGATTATTACTGTGCTCGGGCAACCGAGATGGTAATTCCCTTATATGCTAAGGAAGGCCTAGTTTAGGCTCCTCTGGATATTGGGGTGTTACAGTAACAATGACCTCCTGTCCTAGCTGGAGTGATTTTCCCGATGATGTCTATTCCCCAAGCAGAAAATGGCCAAGGAGATATCATGGTATATAGCATTCAGGGAGGAACATATTGCACATTCCCGAAGATCTGGCAATTATGACAATGCGTGACGTATTTGATGCAATCTGACTTCATTGTCGTCCAGTAATACCCTAGACGCGTAATCTTGTTTGCCATCATAGGTCCACTCATGTGAGGACCGCATTCTCCATCGTGAACTTCCTCCATTACTTTCTGTGCCTGTGAATGATCAAGGCAACGCAAGGGGACACCAAGTGGTAGTCTTTTGTACAACTCTCCCTGTATGAGGAGGTATTGAGAGGCAAGTAGACGTATGGCGCGTTGTCCCCTCTTATCCATATCTGGTGGGTATATACCATTGAGCTTGAAATTTAGAATGACCTGAAACTAAGGTTCCTCTGGGTTTTCCTCTTCATCTGTAAGGAAGTGCACATAGGCTGGCTCTGACCGCTGTTCGATGCATAAAGGCATATCAACAATGTTATCTCGCATAATAATCAAGGATGCGAGTTTTGTAAGAGCGTCCGCAAACTTTTTTTTTTCGCGAGGCAGGTGTAAATAAGTAACCTGATCGAAGAATTGAGCAATCTGATCTATCCTAGCTTGATAGGGTGCTAGACTTTCACATCGGATTTTCCAGGATCCAATGATTTGGTTAATGATTAAAGATGAGTCCCCGTGAACTCGAAGGTTTTTGATGCCTAAACTCACTGCTGCTTGTAGACCAATGAGGCAAGCTTCCTACTCTGCTGCATTATTTGTCACCTCGAAGTCGAGTTTGACAGAAAGTGGTGTATGCTCGCCTTTAGGAGAAATGAGCAACACTCCTATTCTAAATCCTCTCAAATTGGATGCCCCATCAAAGTAAAATCCCAAGTATCCGTACTGGTTTGTAAAATATCCTCATCTGGAAACGACCACATATCTATTGCTTGTGTATCATTGATAGGATTATCTGCGAAGAATTCAGCCACGGCACGTCCCTTTATGACTTTCAAAGGTGCGTATTTGAGATCGAACTGTGAGAACATTAAGGTCCATCTTGCCAAGCGTCCATTGAGGACGGGTCTCTCGAAGAGGTTTTTGACGAGATCCATTTTAGAATACACTTTGACCGAGTAGCTAACCATGTAATGGCGTAGCTTATTTGTTGCCCACACAAGAGTGAGGCGTGTCTTCGTGATAGGTGTATACTTACTTTCGTACTCCAAGAACTTCTTACTAAGGTAGTACATAGCTCTTTCTTCCTTTCCAACAGTCTGCGCGAGCATAGCCCCCATGGCTGTTTCAGTAACTGTGAGATCTAAACCAAGAGGTTGATCTTGTTGGGGAGGCATTAGCAGTGGTTGTTTGACCAATATCTGTTTTATCTAGTCAAATGCCTTTTGATAGTCTTCATCCCACATGGTATGATCCGTTTTCTTGAACTTTTTGAAGATATGTTCGAAGATCATAGTGAGTTTCGATATGAATCGACTTATGTACTATACTTTGCCCAGGAATCCTCTAACCCCCTTTTCTGTTTGGGGTTGTGGCATCTCGATTAAGGCCTTGATCTTGGATGGATCAATTTATATCGCCCTCTGGCTGACCACATATCCCAGAAGCTTGCCTGACGTTACTCCGAATGCACATTTCTAAGGATTGAGCCTCATGTTGTACTTGCGCAATCTGAGCAACAATTTGCGAAGGTTAGCGATGTGCTCTTTTCTATCCTTATATTTGACAATCATTTAATCCACGTACACCTCCACTTCTTTATGCATCATGTCATGTAGCAAAGTAGTCACAGTGCATTGGTACGTAGCCCCAGCATTGATTAGCCCGAATGGTATAACATTATAACAGTATGTGCGACACTAAGTAACGAAGGCTGTCTTGTGCATATCTTCTATGGCCACTTTGATTTGGTTATACCCTGCATACCCGTCCATGAAGGATAACAACGCGTTATCTGTTGTATTATCTACCAATATATCGATGTGTGGTAGAGGGAAGTCGTCTTTAGGACTCGCTTTGTTCAAGTCTCTGAAATCAACACAAACCCGGATTCGCCCATCCTTTTTGGGTACGGGGACTATATTAGCCACCCAGTCTGAATACTCGGAAACTTTGATGAATCTGGATTTGAATTGCTTGTCGACTTCTTCTTTAATCTTAAGAGCCCAATTTGTCCTCATCAGACGAAGCTTCTGTTTTACAGGTTTGAAACCTGGCTTGATTGGAATGCGATGTTCTGCAATATCCCTGTCTATCCCTGACATCTTCTTATAAGACCAAGCGAAGACGTCTTTGAACTCGTGTAAGATGTTGATGAAATTGGCCCTTTCAGTTGAGTCTAGGGTCGTCCCTATCCTAAGTTCTTGGGTTCTAATTCTGTTCCTACGTTGATAGGTTCGGTGTTTTCTATGACTGGTGCCCCTTCCCCCTCTTCTAGTATTTCTTTAATTATATAGAGAGGTAATTCGATTGAGTCTGGGTCAGGACCATCCTCATTATCATCGTAAACAGAATTGCATTCAAAATAACACAAGGAGTAATCAGAATCATATTTATTCATATTAATGTTTGAAAAAAGCTGAAACAAAGAAGCCATCTGCGCAGTAGTTAGTGGCGGTAACGGGATAGTTGCTGGGACAATTCCCCAAGCTACTATTACTAGGTGATGCTATGCTAGGAGAAACAAAAAGGTGGGGAGTGACGACAGGAGGAGACTCTCTAGTGACTTCTCTAGACTTAGGTTCCGACTCCGACTCTAATTTTGACTCTGACTCGAATTCATCGTCTTCGGGGTCTCCTTTGAACATCTCTCCTTCTCCAGTAGTGACCTTGAAGAGTTTTCCTTGATTGTTGGCCCACTTTATCGACTTTCTCCATCCTTTCTGCTGATTCGAGCTGGTGTCAGTGATTAGTGCTATAGGGTTGAAATGGTCGTCTTGAAGTATCATGGTAATGATCTCACCCTGCGTTGCCTTGACGAATCGATCCTCTCCAAATTGAAGTCTAACAACCTGTTCATCGAGACAAGGTGTCTGACGAGTTTTGACGGTAGGAACCATTTCAGGAGGAATGAAATAGCAATCGTGGAAGACCTCGATTTCAGCTAGTTGAATGCCTCTGTACAACCAAGGCTCGGGAAATCCATGAAAATATTCACAGTCCCCCTCCCTGACGAAGTACCCATTTAGTGTAGGGATATAGGGTTGCATTTGGACTCCCTTATTTTTGTGATTCTGAACTTGAGTAAGCATTTCAAGGGTTTCGGCCTTCGTGGGCTTGTACCCCAAGCCTAGTGGTGTCTTTTGGGAACTACCTTCCTTAAAAGGTGTAAAGGTATTCTTTCTAATAGGGTTTAGTGGCATTCCTGGGAAGTATCCCTGGGATTTGAGTATATGGTTGACCACTAAGATGGAGTATGGGTCGAAGTAAAAGGGAGCAAGCTCGCTCTCTATAAGGTTTATGATTTGAAATTCTCCAAGCTCGTACACTGGATATGTAACTACTTGGTTGCTTGACACTTTTTCCATCACGGCCTTGATAGGTGAAGAAGTGATCATGACTACCTTGCCATCTACAGGGATCTTGATCTTTTGGTGTAAGTTGGATGTCACTGCTTTGGAAACGTGAATCCAGGGCCTACCTAGAAGTATGTAGAAAGATGCCTCGATGTGCACTATCTAAAAATTAACCTTTCGCTCGATTGGCCCAGTGGCCACAGTAAGGTTAACTACCCCCACTACTTTACGTCGCGTTCCATCGTATGCTAGAACGCCATGGTTAGAAGGAGTCCAGTCTGATTCTTTCATGCCTAACTTATATGCTGTCTTTAGTGGTATGACATTGACTGCACAGCCATCATCTACCAAAGTCATTGGTACGTTTTTCTTTAAGCATGTGACTGTGATGTATAGAGCAAGGTTATGAGTGACCCAAAGGGAGGCAAGTCCTCAACTGAGAAAGTAACTGGGTTACTTAGCTTAACTGAGTCTTGGAAGACTAGGTTGACGACGTCATTAGGTGTAGAGTCGTGTGCTACGTTCAATTTAGCCATCGCTTGCAGTAAAGCCTGACGATGAGGAAATGAACTTGCAACTAGTTGCCAGACTGAAAGATCAGCCTTTTGTCTTTTGAAGTTGCTTCAATAAATGGTCGGGAGATGTATCTTCGCCATCATTTGGTGTGATGACATTGGTGTTAGTAGCAACTGGACCACTCGTTTGTCCTTGAGTGACAATTTGATATGGACGTCCCGAGCGAGTAAGGTGGTCTACATCTTGGTCTTCACTAGCCTTGACTAGATGATGTTCTTTGAGGTACACATCTTCATCGTCATCCGCCCATATTCCATTGACGATACTGATATCTCTCAAGCTTATGATTTCAGCTTTTAGGTTGATTATTTGCTCGACTAGATTGTCGGTTACTGCGATCACTTCTTGCATTATGGATCCTTGAGATAAGGTCGGAACCACTGGTCTGTCTCCCCTAGGTATAGTGCTTGGATTGCGTAGGGATGCCACTATAGCTTCTAGCTCTGAAACGTGTCTACTTAAACCCTTTGCCCATGCGACAAAATCAAGGATAGTAGGGGAGATGGTGGAATAACTCTCCTCATTTTCTAGTGCATTGATCTCATCTTCAGCTGGAGAAATGAGGCGCGAACAATCCAAGGTGGATTCCTCATCCGTGATCATCAGAATTCCAAGAGGATTCTGAGTATTGTTAGGCTTGCTTGCAGGAGGTATAGGCAAATGCCCATCTTCAATAATATCCTGAATGGCATGTTTTAATTTGAAGCAATTCTCTGTATCATGCCCTTTGCCTCTATGGTACTCGTAGTAGGCATTCTCATCCTAGAACCTAGACTTCTTCTCTGGGTCAGGTGTAGGTCCTATGGGTTGGAGTTTGCCTTATTTCATCGATCTTTTTAGAGCATTGGAGTGCGAGTCACCAACGTTGGAGAACTTTCTCTTTGGGTTATTCTTCTTAGTGGACGATTCGACAAGGTTGACCTCGTCGGTCTTGCTAGTGGAGCTATAAGAACGACTGGTTGTGCCTTGATATCCGCGGTCTATCGTTTTGGACAAGAGTCCTTTACGATCGTCTTCAATTCTTGTTCCTAGCACAGTTAAGTCCTTGAAAGACTTTATATTTTGGTACCTTAGATGGTTCGCATAAATTAGCCTTAAATTGTCTACGAACTTTTCAACAAGAGTAGCTTCGTCTGGGCGTTCGACGAGTTGCGTGCTAGTCTTTCTCCACCTACTTAGGAAGTCGGTGAAACCTTCTTTTTCATTTTAGGTAAGAACCTCTAGAGTGCGCATATTGACTTGAATTTCAGCATTATCTGCGTACTGTTTAGTGAACTCAATTACAGCATCGTCCCAGGTAGCATTTTTCTTGTGATCCAAGGAGTGGAACCACTGCTTAGAAATAGTATCAAGAGATGAAGGAAAGATCCTTAAGAACATCTCTGCCTTATTGCCTTTGATATACATATAATCTTTGAATGCTCGAATATGGTTCAAAGGGTTTTCGTGCCCCTTAAACTTTGGGATGTCAGTCATGTTGATGTTATTTTGCATTTGAGCATTTAATGCCTCATATTTGCGGTTGTATTCCCTGTAGATGTCATCAACCTTGAGATACATTAGTTTCTCCTCCAAATACTGGAGTCGCTTTTCAGCTTTAATAGGACCTGGTGGAAGGATGACTACTGCTTGTCCAAAGGGTGGAAAATTATCGTTCATGAGCACGTCGGGAATCGGATCCTCTGTAGAAGGAAATCCAGCTTCTTCGGCGACAATACGGCCCTCGATAGCGTTGAGACGAGCATAAGCTTGGTCTTGGCTGGACTGGAGACGAAGGAGTATAGCTAAAATTTGATCATTACCATTTACGGGTTGTTCGGGTTCACCATTAACGCTTGCTTGACTAGTTCCCACCATTTTGGACTAAGGATAAGAAATTGACGATGAATCAAAACACGATCGACCATTTTTGCACACTTACTTGAAACAAAAAGGCTTGACTCGTGAAGTGGGTGTGTGCCACTGTGTCAAATGGGATTAGAAAATGACAAATTTTGAAATGTTTGTCCTAGACAACTGTGGTGTAGTTGTAGGAGTGATGACTCGAAGTGGGTTTTGAAATGGGTTTGAGGCCCGAAGTTTGACTCGGCATTTGGACAGAGTTTCGGCTTATTCTACACTGTTTTAGGCCATTTTTGAAAACGTTTACATTTTGAAATGGATTTTATTTTACAAAATTTCGTCATGGTTTTGTTTACAAAAAGGTGATCACGTATATGATACATACATATATATGGGCATTATAATGGTATGCTGAGTGCATTTAATGGGATTTGGTTTAAAAGGGTGGGTTTCCATACCAAGCAGTCAAACCCTTGGTCTGTGGAGAGGTCCGTGCCAAACAAGAGTAAGGTCGGTTCCTAGTGAACTTCCTCGAGTAGTGAAAGCTCTTCATACAAACATGAGTATGTACCGCAGTATGGTTGATGTCAATCGATATCCATCTTTAGGCCCACATAGGAATTTGGACTGTCCGGATGGCACGATTGGTCGAATGGGCTGGTTTAGGGCCTAGGAAGACAGAATAAAACGACCTAAGAAGGTCGAGTAATGAAAATTGACAACTGTTTCGTATAAACTATTCCCTAACCTTGTTCAATTTTCACCCGGGGTAACACGTAAGTGTATCATCCCCAGCGGAGTCGCCAAACTGTGGACATGGGCCACCCGCGCCGCGCGCGCGCGCTCGGAGGCGGCGGCACTTCTCCCACGGAACCTTGGTTTGCCAAAGCACATCATGGGCCGTTACCGATTTGTGAGGCATTAAAACCGGTGAAAGGTTGAATAAGCCTGCATTTGTGTGGCCGCCACCAATTTATTATGGACAAATTGTAAACCGTTCGAATACCTCGTGTCATGTCAAGACACAAAGTAATCACATGAACACTAAGAACTCGTTACCCTTGGCATTCTATGTCTAGAATAACTCTCGAAAATGCCAATGGACACAGAAGTCAAGAGATAACTGGAGTGAGGGGTGAGGGTACGTATTAGGAAGCTCTTTAATTCGAACACCTAATCCCGCCCGCCTCGGTAGCGGCCTCTACTAATGATTAGGAAAATTGTTCATATTTGATATCTCGTCAATTTTTATGCATGCAATGCAACATCTAGTAGATTAATCCTAGCATGTAAGATTAGACTAAGTCGTTTAACATGTGTTTTAGCAAACAATTTGGGGTTCGGAGTTGGAAGTTAGATTAATTACATGTGAATGCCATACAATTAAATCATACGTAATAACGATAAATGAAATTAAAATAATTAAAATTACAAGAAATTACAAGGTTTATTTAATCTACGTCAAAAACACGCTCAAAGACGGGATTTCAAAGAAGAAAATAAAAGGAAAAAAAATGGAATTAAAATATGAAAATACGTCAGATTAGAGGTCATAATACGATTAATAGTTGATTTGAACCGTAATTAGGAGCTACGTCAATGCGAGAAAGATTTCAGGGACAGAAACCAACCCAGAACAGGGGCAGCATCAGCTGCGTCCTCTGGAAGAGGCGCAACATTTCCTGCGTCTGTTCTAGAGCTGGGCTCTGGCTGTGAAGTCAGAACCGCAACACTGTTATCGTTCGTTCGTAGATTTAGGATGAATTATCAATATTAGACTCGAATTATCGTGTTTTAACCGATTATATGTATCTGGGCAAGTCATAAAACGAATTAAAAACGAGAAATTACAGCGGATTACATGATTATGATTAACTCGTGTCGGAAATACAAAAGGGAGAAACTTGAGGTTAAATTAAGACGAAACTGGACAAATAAGACTTGAAACAAAACCTATGTATCAAGTTAGGATTCCGAGACCCTGACATGAACAAGACGAAAACTGAAGAATCGATTTGAATTAAAACGGCTAAAACCGGCAAGTATTGAATTACTCGGGATTAAGGACGTATTAAACATTGTAATAAAAAAGATTTGTTAAAAACATGATTTATATACTGAAACAACAAAAAGAACAAAGAAAAAAACGAAAGATATAAGAAAAAGAGAAACTTGCAGGAAGTCGAGGAAGAAGAAGAAGAGCAGGAGCAGCAAGCAGCCTCTGGAAGAGGCGCATCAAAGTTGCGATCCTTCGAAGAGGCGCAGGTGCTGTTGCGTTTCTTCTCGACGTCTGACCTCTTCTATTTTATAAAAACGGTTTTAAAAGATGGATTTTAAATCAGTTTTCGAACGTGCTTTTGATATAGATCTACATTAATTGATACAAAATAAAAGTACAATAATAAAAAAATGGGATTTACACCCTCAAACTTACATGTTTGACGAAACGAGATTGAATAAAGTTATCGTTTTAGTGATTGCACGACTCGAATATACGTGGAAATTGCCCTCGCCAGAGGATTTAGTAGATTGATTAGGTTGAATAAACGTGGAGTTGGTCAAATTGGTCGGTATATGCAAGGTGACTGGGACGCAGAATGATCTGAGCTTACGTGATCGATTGATCAAGCACATAGGCGTCGAAAGCAATAGCGTGGTCTAGAATGCAATGAGAGAAGACAAGGGGCGGAATACACGCGTGCCAAATATGGAGGCCGGAGGCTTCTATTTATACTAAACATGTGGAAGAGTTTAGGAATGACACGGATTTGGAAACAAATCATGGAAATATTCTGAAAAAATGGGAAAACAGGGCTGGAGAAGAGGCGCAGCAGCCACTGCGATCCTTGGAAGAGGCGCAACACCTGTTGCGTCATTTCCCAAGAGGTTTCCTCGTCAACAAGAAAGAATTCCGCGTTTTATTATGGAATTTCGGTAGATTTACACTTCCTTATTCCATAAAACACAGTATACGAAAGATATTTACATAAAATATTAATTTTAATTTTAGGAATAAATATCCAGAGAATTCTAGAACATTCCGGAATATTCTGACTCGGCATTTAAACGGTTTTAGAAAATGAAGCTGTTTTTGACCCGAACTCCAAATGAATTCTAATTACTGTCAATACGACTGTATCGGTGCGTAGATGACGACCAAGGGGTTGACTCGGGTGTTTGAGCTATCACTTGACGATGAACTTACGGACTGTCATAAATCGTCCCGCGTATCAAACATGCGGCCCAATCATCAATGGGTGGTTGGCGGAAGGTGTAGAAATGAGGTATCTACAAGAGTGGAACTCTTTTGGACTTGTATTGTGGATTCTTGATCGTCCGTTCGGGTGCGGCACAGACCCGTTGTTGAATTTATCATCGTCTGATAATGGAGGACAATCTTTATAGAGAAAAGACTCGAAAATAGATTTTTTTTATTATTAATTTTTTGTTTTTTTTGAAAACGCAATTTTTATTGACTCAAAAATATTTACAAAAAATTAGTGAGTAGCCTTCCACTCCCTTTGCAATAGAATGCGAGCAGCTGCGCATGCCCTGACATCCTAAAACACAAAGAATTTCTAATTCCGTTTAACTAAGACAATAGCATCCGTTTCCAACTCTCCCAATCAAGAGTAGGAGAAAAGTAAGAACCCGTAGACACTCAATTGATTTTCATTCTATGAAATAGTTGAATTGATGGTCATATTTGTAATCACATATAATTAACCGAACAATTGCATCCCTTTATGTCAAAACGATTAATCAATTCTCTAAAATTTCCGTCTAACACTACAAAACCTAAAATTGGGGCTAACAAAACAAAATTTAAGCATGTGACCTCTCACACTATTACCATTTGAATGTAGACATGACAAAAGCAACCCGATCCAAAAAGGATGATTCAAAACCCCAAAATTGACCCGAATTACATCACCCAAATGTGACCCAAACCCGAATTAACCTGACCCGGCTCAAATATGACCCGGACATTCTTAACCCGTCACTAACCCGACCCGAAAATGACCCGATCTGATATCAGCTGGCCCGAAAATGATCCGACCAAAGATAACTATAATTGATGCGCAAAGACATGAAATAACTTTTTCCCTCATACTCATTAACTCGAAAATGACCCAACTCGAAATAACCCGACCGACTCGTCCAAAATATGACCCGACCAACATATCAAAACAGGCCTAAAACCCAAAATTACCCTAGCCAGTCCGAATAAACACGAAAACCATGATAGAACCGAACTGACCTGACCCGAGCTGGCCCGATCTGGATCAAATCCGATTGACCCAATTGTCAGGTCTATTTTAGTGTAGTTGGCCTAATTTTATATTTGGATAATGCATTGCAAGGTGGCGTGCGAATATTTTATCCCTCTTCTTTGAGTCAATTATAATCCCCCTTATACTAAAAGAATAAGAATTATGAAATGTTTTCCCTCTAAAAGCACTTTCTTAATTAAGGAAACAAATAGGATTGATTTTCTTCCATTAAATCATTATCTTTTTATCATATTTTCTTTTCATCAAAGTATAATTTTGTTATTAAACACTAAAATATAACTATTGATTGAAATAAAATAAATTTTATATAAACCCGTAAGTTATATATTGCTAAATTTTTCATTTGGACTATTATTAATGATTGGGCGCATAATTACCTGTAGAAAATAAAACTATAAGCTCCTATTATTAGCTAATGTAATGAATTTTTTTTATATAAAATTTATAATAAACATCATTAGCTTGAAGTTAAAAAAAATCATTAAAACACATTTACTTTTTTTTCCCCTTCAATCAAAATACTTTGGTATGAAATATGAAAATTAATAACGTGTCGATTTAATTTATAACTAAAACAGGCTAAAAATAACAACCCTATATATACTAGACTAGTATATTATAAGTATATTTAGGGGTTTCTTATCATGTAAAGGCGGGGAAAAGATAAAGGTGGTTGTATATTTCAATTTTCAATTAAAATATTATTTAGTTATTTCAGTGTTGAGTTTCTTAACATGTATCTAGTGAGCACGTGATAGAAAAACCCTTATATTTATATAGTTTTGAAAAACCATTATTAATTTTATATTTTGGATTAGGCGTCATGTGTTAGTGTGAGTTGTAATGTTTTATTTTTTTTTTCTTTTTTTGCCAAAGTTCAATGAGATAATGGCTTGACCATACTGTGTACTATAAAACAAAATTATAAACGGCAATTATTAGTATCGGGGAAAAAAATTAAACTAATTGAAGAAAGTATATTTAATGATATCATTAAGTTCATGTTAAAAAAATATTTTTCAGGCAGGAAAAAATAAAATTTTAATAAAATAAATTTTTCTTTACTTACATAATTCTGTTGATTAGTTTTATAATACTAACTAGTTTAATTTCCCGTGAAAATTACGGGACTTCTCGAACTCTTCCGTAATGGAGAATATGTTTTTTCATGTAAATATTTTATCTACTTTTAATAGTGGCTTGGTATACACATTATTCTGTGATTTTTTTTATTATAACTTATTATTCTGTTATTCTCATTAGTCTTTATTAAAATTATGATATTATAAAAAAAAATAAGTAATATTTACCATGGTTACATTTTTTAAGTTTGACGATAACGATGATATCTAAGAATTAAAATATTATTTCACTCATTTCCTCTAAAACATTGTAACATTTTATCAAATAAAATCAATTTAAATGAAAAGGGTATAATAAACAAAATAATAGTCAGACTACAAAGAAAATATAGATCTACCGTTTTAACCAACTTCATCAAAAATATAGAGAATATTATATTTATACTAAACTTGCCTTAGTCAATATTTGTAATTTGTTGTTAATATCAATCCCAACAAATTCACTACACATTAAGAATTATAATTATATTTAAAACATGCCAAAACAGTCTATCACTACTAAAAATTTGAAACTAAAAAACTAAAGTTACAATTTGGTTACGTCAGGGTTTCCTCCACCAATATTTGACCTCCCTTTGCCGATAGTTATATTCGATCATCGATGATATCAAGTGTCGTCATCAACATTCAACAATGCCAAAAACGACGAACTATACAATACAAAAACTTGTTGGATTCTTCTTTTTTTCTTCTACTTCCCTCTTTTCTCTTCATTTCTCACTCATTTGATTTGAACTCACCACAAAGCAAAGGTATGAAAAGTTTTCAAAATTAAATAATATAAAAGGGTGAAAATGAACAAACTTTTCTGTCAATTTTTTTTTTTTACTAGAAATGCGATAAACATCTTATTAGTTGATCTTCTTTTATAGGTGAAATTTATTAAATTGATTTTATAATTGTAGAATATGAGAAATTTTGCATTGAAGAAGGTGATATTGTGATTAATTAAGTGGAATAATGCTTAGAAGATGAATGATTAGTATATTAATTACTTTGCCTTTCATATTCTATTTTTACCATTTTTAAAAAAAAAATATGAATTTTCCATAAATAAATGAATGTGTGAATTTTAAGTAGTTTGGTTTCTGATGAGATAAGTTTCACAATTAAAGAGGGAAAAAATAATATTTCTAAACAATATTTCATCACATGAAAATCAATTTAAAAAATTAGTATAAAGAACTTTAATCGATTCATTAACATGTTTTATTACAAAATTTCAATTAAAATCTCAATTAATTGTATGAAACTTGAATGCGAAATTGTATAGCTTACATCACTTTTGCAATTATTTAACTCATGAAGTAATTAATATACACAATTAATTTAAGAGTAATGATGATATAGTGACATGTTTGTACAAAATTATAGTAAATTTTACGTTTATGTGAAATGATTAGTTTAGTAATTTTATATGTTTGTAAGGTGCAATCACAACAGGCTACAAATTTAAAATACTTGTTAATTAGATACTCAACATGCCTTTTAATATAGATTGTATAGATAAGCAAAACTAACTACGTTCATCGAAATCACACATTTAATAGGTATATATATCTTTATATTCGATTCCAAACATAGATGTCTCCTATTCATTTATCTAAGATTATAATAAACACAACACTATTATACTCGATAAGAATTATTAGATTCCTAATTAACGAGAAAATAAAGTATACACAAATCATTTTTAAAAAAATATTTATCCAAGAAAAATTGTGAGGTATAGAAGAATATAATTGATTGGATGGAAAACAAAAAATTATTTAAAGGCTTGAAAGAATTGAAAATTGGAACCCGAATTGGAGAATGAGTATCGGTTTCTACCCAATAATCATGCAAAATTTTTACCCCTTATAACACTATTACAAGGTCAAACTGAGATCCTTGCATCATGCTTCAACACTTTGACTAAACAATATGATTTCTAACCAGTTAGACAAAAATAGAAGTTTTAAGCGCGGAACTAAAGCGCAGGAAAGAGTGAAAAACAATCTAATACAATTCACAAACTTTTGGCAATTAATATTTCAAGGGTTGAAATGAAATATATAATTGTAACACCCCAACTATCCGGCCAAGATAATTGGAGCCTTACCATCTCGGTTTCCCGAGGTAGGGTTTCAAAACTCCAATCAAAGAACATTTTATTAATGTAACGTGTATTGATTTACATAAACGTAAACAAATGAATAAATAAAATACAACTTGTGACATCTATGCTCTTCTAGCCAACTAGACTCGTCTCGTGATATCATCAAACTCGTCCCGTCTCCTGCGTACCATCCAAACAACTTGAACATAACCTGCTCCCCATATGACCAAAGGATATCATATGGATCGACACAGGCCACCCCAAAAGAGATAGGTGACAAATACACAGACACAACAAACGTCAGTTTCAACAGGTAAATAAAGTGTGTCACGACTCGAGTGTGTTAACTGTGAACATACAACATGACTATGATATGAATGACATGATATCCAAGAACCGCCACCACGGTACCAGGACATGCCCAGACATACCGACAACCTCACTGGTACCGGGATACGCTCAGACATACCGTCAACCAAACTGGTACCGGGACACACCCAGACGTACCGGGTCCGGAAGCCAACCGGATCCCCTGCCAGACGTCGTGTCTCAACCACACGAGTCCGGCCAAACTCAAGTCATTAATGTGCACATCCCTCTTGGAGTGGGAAATCTCCATGAGGCGACCCAAGCGGAAGACGGTCTCCCAACTGCCTTCCGTCTCCTCAACAACAACCAACAAACACAACCGCATATTATCCAACATATATGACAAATACGATGATGCAAGATACCACACAATATATCAATTATCGACTCATCCAATCATCTTAACCAATATCATGTTATAATACAATAACCGCTAAAACACGACTCACATGACAACTCAAATGCATATTGAAACTGAGTAGGATTAACCTACCTTTTAGCAAATCCGCACAAACAAACCGTCACACAAGCTAGCCCCGTCTCGTAAAACCGTCTCACAAATCCATTTCCTTAAGTACGATAATAATACAAATACGTATAAATATACTCATCCAATCATATAAATATGTATACAAATACGTATTAATATACTAATATATTTATACCAATACGTATAAATATACTAATACATTTATACGTATACGACTAATTAAACTAAATAACCCGTCTTAAACAATACAAATACCGACTCAAACCCGATTACCACCACTACCACCGCTGCCACCGTGGACCACCACCACTAGCCGTGGTGGCCACGGCCACCACCAATGGCCGACAACACCAACAACAACAGCAAACACCAACAACACCACCCGCCACACGGCTCACCCACACAAACCTCCACCACCGAGGCTGCCACCACCACCACGGGGCCGCCCTGGCCACGGTGGGTCCAAGCACCACCACCGTGCCGACAACCGTCACTAGCAACAGCAGCAACAACCGCAACAACAACCGCGACAACAACAACAAACCCGACATCACTCGACATCCCTCTTTCTCACCCCTTTCCCGCCACCTACAGCCACCCTCACGGCCACCCATAACCACCACTTTACTCCCCTCTCTTCCCTCAACCAAGATCCGCCCAACACCAGACCCTAACCAACTCGCAACAGCCCCAAAACATCAGTCCTAACCGAGACACACAAACCCTCAAAATCCCATTTAAAATAGTCGGTCAAAGCCCTTAATGGGCGGTCAACGGAATCCTATAGGGTGGTCAAAGACGGGTCATAGGTGGGTCAAGGTCGGGACAAGTCGATGGTATAAATAAAATAATATAAAGGCTGGTATAAGACGATTTATCTTACGATCTCAAGACGGAGGGACAAAAGACGATCTTCATTTTCTTCTCTTCTTTCTCTCTAGGATTCTCTCTAATTTTGTGTGGTGAGAAATGTAAATGAAATGATAAGGGTTGGGTGGATGAGGATAAGGGAGTATATATGTATATGGTGGAAGTATAATACATGTATAATGTATTATTATTATTATTATTATTATTATTATTATTATTATTATTATTATTATTATTATTATTATCATTATCATTATTATTCCATCTCAACATAACTCGTATCAATAAAATATTATTATTTTATAATTATTAAATACGGAGATTTACAATAATATAACCTGCCAACCACTTATTAGAGATTCATGCTGTCATTTGATATTGCACATACACCAATATAGAAAAAGAAAAGACGACAAAAATGAGAAAGTCATTCAAATCAAACAAAAACATGTAAAGAAGATTCATAGCTAGCCATAATACAATTTTATGCAATTTTATTGATATGTGAGTATATATCATCCTCCTACAATTTTCAAGCACAAAAATAATAACAAATAATATTCTAATTAATTCAAAACATAATAAAGAAAAAAAGTGGAACAATTAATTAAGTTCTCTACATATATTTTACATACCAATTTTTTTAATAAAATTAAAAATTATGATTGTTATATAATGGTAAGGGGAAAGCAAAAAGGCCATCATTAAATAAAGATAATAAAGTTAATTAAATAGGGTAGAATATAAACAAAGTTATTAGAAGAAGATAAAAGGTTTGTATTCATTTGTATTTTTTTTTTGGTGTTTGCAACTTATATTTTTTAAAAAATTTCTTTATTTATAAGCATGTGACATATGATTGTCGAAGTTGATTTTTTTTTTATGACACAATGACTTAGTGAAATGATTACTCTAGCCTTTTATTATATTGTGCAGATGACTCTTCATTTGGTCAAAGTTTTTACTCCATACATTATTTCACTTGAAAATTGGAGGACGATGCGTTTAATATTTTGAGAAATGAATCAATTATTTGTAAACAGCTTGAAGTTTGAAGAGTCGGAGACTTATGACATAAAAGTAGTATTGATTATGCCCTCTTAATTAATAATTTAATTAATTAATTAATTATAGGATAGAATTAGAAAAATACTACAAAAGACTTCATTCTAGGAGATGCTAAGACTGCCATGTGTCACAACATGATGCTCAAGGTAGGCTTCTTATGTTATTACATAGATTTTCTTCTTACATCATAATACAAGACTCAAACGTGAAAAATAATATACTAAAAAATGGAAATCTCTATGTACCATTTTATGCATTACAAGAAATTTATGATATGTTAGTTATGTAGACTAGTAAATAGTTGACTTTGCAAGGTCCCTCCACTTCGATGAGTTAAAATAGAAAAGTTTTTTTTGTCGTACTACCTCTAAGAGGATTGGACCTAACCCTCCTAAGCTTTCAGAGATAATGGCCTTCAATGATTGCATTAGAGATTGCTCTCTTGAGGATCTGAGTACTTCTGGAAGGAAGTTTTCCTGGACTAATAAGCACTATGATGGCTCTAGGGTTTGGTCCAGGCTTGATAGAGCAATGGTTAATGCCAACTGGCTCCAGACTTTTCCAAGATCTACTGCCACTATTCTTTTACCAGGGTTATCTAATCACTCTCCCTTACTTATCAATATTTTTTAAGAGCAAAGGGTCAGGCCACATTTTAGCTTCCTTAATTGTTGTCTTGAGCATCCAAGTTATATCAGTCTCATGAAACAAGGGCGAGCTAGTTATTTTAGCGGCTCTGTTATGTATAAGCTCTTCAGGAAACTTGGTGCAGTGAGGAAGCAACTCGTTACTTTACATAAGAAAGGAATTTAACGGCCTGACAAATAAGGTGAAGGAGATTGCAGTAACAGGCTATTAGTACAGCACCTAGGGATCTCAATCTTCTTGCTGAGGAGGTCACCTTACTGGCTAAACTTAAGACTCTCAAAACAGCCGCACTAAAAATGCTACATCAAAGACCTAAGATTCAAGATATTAAGCTAAATGATTGTCCAACTAGCTATTTCCTTGCAAAAATGGCTAAGAGGAGACAACAGGGTATAGTGGGGCAAATTTGTGATCACCATGTTGTCCTGGTGAAGGGTGTGGATAAGGTAAACATTGCATTTACTGAATATTATTTTGAATTGTTTAGTAAAGCTCAACCTGTTCAGGAATTGGATAAGGGATTCATTGCTATGGGTGCTTGCCTTAGCTCTAATGACCATCCCTCTCTATGTGCCCTTGTTACTCCTCTTAAAATTAAAAAAGCTCTTTTTTCCATTGGAGACAATAAAAGCCCTGGTCATGATGGCTTCTCTGCTGGCTTTTTTTATACTATTTGGTCTGTGGTGGGCAATGAGCTTACCCTCTGCTGTCCAGGAATTCTTTAGTCATGGCAAGATGGTTAAGAAAGCAAATATAATTGTCCATACACACATCCCCAAAAAGGAAGTGGTCTCTTCTGTGAAGGACTTCCGACCCATTTCATGCTGCACAGTATTTTATAAGACCATCAGTAAGATTGTGGTATCTAGACTAAAGCCCTTTCTAAATAAATTGGTAGGGCTATAACAGGGTGCCTTTGTTGAGGGAAGAAATATCTTTGAAAATATAATGTTATTCCAATCATTGATAAAAGGATATAATCATAGAGCTTGCTTTCCTAGAAGCATGATTAAAGTCGATATAAGAAAGGCTTTTGATTCTGTTTAGTGGAGCTTTGTGGAGAACATGCTCTCTATCCTGAATTTTCCAACTCAGTACATCACTTGGATCATGGCTTGCATTAACAGTACCTGGTTCACATTGAGGATTAATGGTGGCCATACTGGTTTCTTCAAGGGCGTAGGGGGCTCAGACAAGGGGACCCGTTATCTTCTTATTTCTTTGTTCTAGGAATGGAAATCTTATTGTGGACATGGGGGGCCACGGGGGCGCTTGGGACAAGCGTTTGCATTTGTGGAGTCGCCACCAATTTTTATGGGAAATTGGAACCGTTCGAATACCTCGTGTCATGTCAAGACACAAAGGAGTGACATGAACACAAAGAACTCGTTACCCTTAGCATTCTATGTCTAGAATGACTCTTGTGGATACCAATGAACACATATGTTCACAGAGATCTGGAGTATAAGGTGAGGGTATGTATTAGGAAGCTCTTTAATCGAACACCTAATCCCGGCCCGCATCGATAGCGGCCTCTACAAATGATTAGGGAAATCGTTCATATTTAATATGTCATCGATTATATGCATGCAATGCAACATCCACAGATGAATCCTAGCATGTGAATTAAACTATGTCGGTGAGCCAATAATTTAGCAACCGTTAATGTCGAGTTGAGATTTTAGAATTGGTTACACGTGAAAAACAAATAAATAAATCATTCATAATTAAATAAAAGAAATAAAATAACGGTAATTAAAATTACAATGAATTACAATGATTTAATTGATTTACGTCAAAAATATACCTAAGACGGACGATTTGAGAAAATGAATGAATATAAATAGGGTCAGAAAACATGGACATATTAAGGGTGGTATTACGGCTAATAGTCAATTAATTACATATTTAAAGGATTAGGTCAAAGCAAGAACGGAAATTCAGAGACGGAATTCATCTCGAAACAGACGCAGCATTACTGCGTCTCTTGGAAGAGGCGCAGCTATCACTGCGTCAGTTCCTGAGGTGAGTTCTGGTTGTAAAGTCAGAACTGCGGGTAGTTAACATTCATTGGTATGTTTAACGATTGATTATCGACTTTTGACTCAAGTGCAAGTGATTTAACGTGTTAATTACATATGAAGTCGTCATAAAAGCGATAAACACGAATTAAAACGGATCAAAACAGGTTAAAAGCGAATTAAAACGAGCTAAAACTAATTAGGTTTAATTATGAAGACGGAAACGATACTTGAAAGGGCGTAATAAACTGAAAATAAACGACGAAAACATGTACAAAGGACGAATTCCAGAAACTTGACATGAACAAATCGATTTTCTAAAATCCGAATTTGATTTAATGACGAAAACCCGCAAATATTGATTATAAGGGATTTAATCCGGAATAAAATGCGATAATTATTAAGAAAGTATTAAAATTTATTATGTATGAAGAAAGGAAAGAAAATAAGAAAGTAAAACAAAAGGAACGAAATCAACAGGAAAACCGAGGAAGAAAAAGAAGAGCAGAAACAGCGGCAGCCTCTGGAAGAGGCACAGCTGTTGCTGCGTTTCTTCTCGACGTGTTGTTACTGCTGATCCGTAAAAATGGTTTGATAAAAGGGTTTTAGAAGTCAGTTTTAAACATACTTTTGACGTAAATCTTACAATAATTGGTACAAAAAACAAAAAATACAGTAAAAGATGGGATTTACACCCTCAGACTTACATGTTTGACGAAACGCGATTAACTAAGTTAAAGTTTAGTGATTGCTCGACTCGATTGTATGTAGAAAGTGCCCTCGTCAGAGGATTTAGATTAAATTGATTGATGTGTAGTGGTCAAATTGGTCGGTCATGCAACGTGACTGGAACTCAGAATGATCTGAGCTTACATGGTCGATTGATCAAGCACGTAGGTGTCGAAAGCATAGAGCACGGTCTTAGAATTCAAAGAGAGAAGAGAAGGGCGGACACTGGTGTGAAAAATATGTGGAACGAAGATCCCTATTTATACTAAAAAATATGAAGAGTTATGGAATGACTCAAACTTTGGAAACAAATTACGAAAAATATGAAAACAGGAAGAAACGAGCTGGGGAAGAGGCGTAGCAGCTGTTGCGATCCTTTGAAGAGGCGCAGCATCTGATGCATCATTTCCCCAAAGGTTTCCTCCTACGGAAGAAAGAATTCCGCGTTTCTTTTAGAGAATTGCGGTGGATCTCTACTTCCTTATTTCGTAAAATAAGATTTATCGGATATATTTTTCCAAAAGATATAAAATTAATTTATGGAATAAATATCCGGAATATTCTAAGAGATTCCGACTCGACATTATTTAGGTTTCTTAGAAAATGAAGCGGTTTTTTACCCGGACTCCAAATCAACTCTAATTACTGTCAAAACGACCGTATCGGTGCGTAGATGACGACCAAGGGGTGGACACAAGTATTTGAGCTATCACTTGAAGATAAACTCACGGACTGTCATAAATCGTTCCGCATACCAAACATGCGGCCCAATCATCACTGGGTGGCTGGCGGGAGGTGTAGAAATGAGGTATCTACAGAGCCCCCACTTTGACTGAAGCTTGGACAAGGCAAAAGTCAAAGTATAGCCATCAGGTCAATCGAAGATTACAACCTGACGACTATGGCGACGCGAGGCGGCTCAAGGGGTCTAAGCCTAGGACCCGTCGTCGGAAATATTTTAGAGTCTGTCGACTATCGAGGAGGGTCTTTTAAAGTCCATTAGACTATGTAAGGAGGCTCGCCAGTCATAAGAAGAAATCATACCTGAGGCTTCTTTCCCGAGACGTTTCCATAGGTGCGTGGGAGCTACGGTAAGCGTAGGAGGTAAGGTTAAGACCTAAAAGGTATATAAGGATTATGCTAGGGCGTGGGGCCCTAAAGGAAACATCGATGAGAAGGCGGCCTAAGGGAAGTTAGGTATGAGAACATCTGGAGAATGACACATTTGCCGAACTCCATGAGGAAACAAATAATATTGAGGACAGCAGGACGTCGGTAGAAACTGATGGGGGAATTTTCTTGCGTCGGTCTCAAGCGAACTCTCGTCGGGGAATATGTTGATGGTTCTCTCCGGATTGAATCATTTCCTGGGAAATCTATTTGTGTCTGCTTCCAAACAAACTCCATCTCTCAAGAAGTGCAATCGGCTGTCATTAACTCTCGCTAGAATAAAAAGATATTGATAAAGGTGTGTCTTAAAACATCGTCAAAGAAAATGAAGAGGCTTGACTAATAGTGGCGCGTCCTAAGCACCGCTGGAAATCCGCTCGTTGTTGCAAGCGAGATCCTTATAAAAGATCTTTGCTGAAAGATAAAATATTGCGACGGTTTCGCAGTCTGCTTTAGAAAAAAATACGGATCCGGACAAAAGTAAATGCCCAATAGACCAAATATATGATATTGGAGAAGAGGCGCACCAAAGATGGGCCCACAAATAACAAATTATAACAAACTTTTGAAACTTGAGCTGGGGGAAGCTGGGGAACAGGCACAGCAAGAGCTGCGGCTCTTGGAAAGGGCGCAGCAGGTGCTGCGTCTTTTCCCGGGTTCATCCTTGTCGGAGTAAAAACTCGATAAAACCGTGTATTATTTCATAATTACCAAAACACAATTCTTCTCTAAACTCTCTCAATTTCTAACCAATTTCCGTCAAAATTTATTCAATACACTCCATTAATCATGACTAATCGAGGTATGCATCACATTCTTGCTTTTAATTCTCGTTTTTGATCAATTAGAGCCGAAAAAATTAGGGTTACCCCTCCCCTTTATGTCGAAAATTTGGGGGTTTTGCCCTTAATGAATTTTTTTGATAAAGTTGACATTAGAAATGAATAATTGGCAATGTTAGGATAACCATGTATTCTTTTTGAATTTTCGTCAAGTATTGAGCATTTGAGCGAAATTGAGACGGTTTCTGAGCTGTTTCGAAAATTGCTTCGAAAACGCCTTTAGGATTGTCCATTTTTGGTGAAATTTTGTTTTCTAGAACCCTTGTGTAATGGGGGAACTTCCTACCATGTCAGATTTTTTATTTGTAACGACTTTTTCAAGACACTTTTCTAGGGCATAATCGCTATTTTAGCGAAATGCTGCCGAATTTTCTACTCAAACTCGTGACTAAGCTTGAACTTAGACTTTACTTGACCCAATATTCCACGTGAGTGGTCAGGTTTCGAAAGAAATGACCAAGGATGGCGAGAAAATGCCACTTTTAGGGCTTGAAAATGCTTGAAACGACCTCGTTAAGGCTCGTCGCGGCTTGACGCAGCCTAATTTACTTTAATTTTGCAGGAGACATTCCTTCTACATCGGGGAAGGCTCCCATGGATGTGGACGTAGATTTCGACCCTTATCTCGCTCTTGTAGGGGGTAAGAGAGAGGAGGTGGTTGAGAAGGAGTTTGAGGAGGTCCCGAGGTGGGCCAACGTGGGACGTGGTGGTCGCCACTTAGTATGTGCACCTGAGTGGGCCGAGAAATGGGATGGTAGACATCTTATTTGGGCGGCAGAGAGCCACTTGTCTTACAGGACAGCGAGAAGTCTGGGAAATTTCAAACTTGTCATTTCTTATTACATTCCCTACTCGTTTGTCGTTTTATTTCTGATTCGCCTCGCGCTAAAGATAGCATTGCTTCTAATCGATGCAGGATGCCGGGAACATGAAGTCCTTCTCTGGCTACACGACGATGATGGACGCCTTCGAGAGACTGTCGGGGGAGGAGAAGGCCATCATCGAGTTGGGAGCCTTCGGAGCTTTGGTGAGAGCGTGGAGGGCGATTAGGGAGAGGAAAATTCGGGCTAACCTTTGCCTGATTCAAGCTTTCCATGATCGATACTAGGACACGACCTCGACTTTTCATATGCCTTTTGGAGAGGTCGGTGTCACTCTGGAGGACTACGACATGATCTCTGGTCTGTCGTGCGGAGAGGAGGCGGTTGTGTGGCCGTTGATGGCCATGAGGGTGGACTCAGCCGAGGCTGGAACCTGACGACGGTGATGATGGATGGGAGAAAAGTGGCTGGAACCTGACGGAGGGTGCTGCTAGCGTTCCAGGGGTGGTGCCGAGTTCTTACGTTAGGGACTACTTTACGGGTAGGACCTTGGCGACGGTGATGATGGATGGGAGAAAATTGGCTCCTCTTGCTTGTACTGTGGAGCAGAGGGCTCGTTTGTGGCTGTGGTGGTTCTTATCTTCGATTTACCTCGAAGACAAGGCGGGGAGCCTGTCGATGAAGCTTCTTCCTTTTCTGTTTCACTTGAGTAGCCTGGGTCGGTGGGACTGGGTTACTCCTAGCTTTGCGGTCCTCACTCGCTACATGAGGGCCATGGTTCGTCCTGAGCTGATGGAGAAGGGGACTTCTCCTGCTACCGTCGGTCCTGGACTCTTGTTGGAGGTACTAACCTTCTTTTGAATCTATCAAAGATCATTATTTCTTCATTTATTTCCATTTCTATTGAATTATGAAAGATCATTAGCGATCATTTTTGTTTTGCAGGCGTGGGTGTACTCCTACTTTCTCGGCTTCGCGCCCAAGAAGATGGAGCCTGAGCCGAGGGCGTACCCGGTTGTGAGAGACTAGGTAGTGTTTCGTAGGAAGAGTCAACGCTCTTCTTACGATGTTTGTCGACGGGGCGTGAAAGCCCTGAAGTTGGAATGACCCCTACTTTTCCTTTATTTCTTCTTACTTTAGAAGCGATCATGGGAATGACCCCCCTTCTCGCTTATAGCCGATCATAGGAATGACCTCTCTTTTGCTTGTTTTACTGGGTGCCTAGACCCTGGGTGGACTACCCTGACGCTCTAGCCTTCGTTGCTGAGGTCCTTCGACCTAGGAGCTCGAGTCGGTTATTGTTGAGGACGTCCATGGGACCTGTGTGGTACCTGGGCAAGCGTTTGACTCGTCAGTGCTCTTGTGACACCTTCGCGGTTCCCATCGATCCTCCACGGGCGATGTTTAGGGAGCCTTATGACGCTGAGAGAGAGGCTGACTTGGCGGAGGCGAGCGGTGACGCCCTTCTCCTTCCCGGCGAGGAGTACTCTGAGTTTGTACACCGGAGGTTAGCGTTCTGGCCGATCATGGTAAGTATCTCACTTTTCCGCTTTAGAATTGATTTGACAAATGAAGAATGATCGTCGAATAAAAAATTATTCGAACCTCGTAGGAGATCGAGGTGGCAGGCGTCGAGCCCCCAGCTTTCCCAGAGACGCTCGAGTACACTGACGAGGCGGGTTTGACGACGATCTCGGAGATCCGCGACTTCGGCGAGGAGGTGTCGGACGCCGATTTGGGGGAGTGGCAGCACTTAGTGAGGAGGGTAAGCCCCCAGTTTTGACTGTCTTTATTGTTTTTTTTTTATTGCATAAGAATTCGTTCGTTCCTTTTGAACCTTCTTTGTATTCGAATGCAGGTGGCACCGTCTCAGTACATGGCGCTGTGGAGGACGGCTAACCGACTGCGAGCCACGGCCATCGAGGCACTTGCAGGTGGCCGAGGACGACAGGTATGAACCTCTCATTCTCTTACTTATTTCATTTCATTGATATTTCGAATTTTTATTGCAATTTCCCGCATTTTTGTTTTGAAATGAGGCATTTTTTCATCACTTGCATGCAGAGAGAGCGTGACCTAGAGTGCGAGCTGGCGTAGTCCCGAGAGGAGACAGCTCGTCTGTTGAGGGAGTTGGAGGTCAGGGACGCTGAGATCGCTGCTCTCGAGGCGACCGTAGCTGAGCTGAGTGGCGACCAGCACTAGTTGTATTTTACTTTTTGTTGTTGTCTTGTATATACTTTGTTCATTTTGGACTTTGTTTTGGACTTTTCGGACATGTTTTGGGCGTGAGCCCCCAGTTGGATGTACATATCGCATTTTGGTTGTATATATGATGGCTTGAGTGCCTTTGTTGCTGACTGTTTGCTGTTCCTGCAGCTTAGCTTAAAAACAGGTTTGGTAGGTGACGGTTTGTGCCGACATGATGCCGAAATTTACACATAAAACACGTAGCATATAGATGGCGTAAATT
The DNA here is from genome assembly GCF_048544455.1 of Silene latifolia. Lineage (NCBI taxonomy): Eukaryota > Viridiplantae > Streptophyta > Magnoliopsida > Caryophyllales > Caryophyllaceae > Silene > Silene latifolia. The sequence continues at coordinate 235,068,403 of NC_133537.1, forward strand.
GGCGCAAAATGAGGAAAGTAAAAAAGTGCCCGAGAATGAGCAAAAACTGACAAAAATGAGCAGAAAATGCCCAAAAAATGCCCAAAAATTAAGCAAAAACTGACCGGACGGTAGGGAGGGCTACCCCAAAAAAAAAACTGAAAAAGAAATGTATAAGTGTGAAATGTATTGAAAACGAGGAGTGAAATGATTCCCCTAAAAAAAGAAAATAAAATAAAATGGGTAAGTGTGCTGGTTTGGCGAAAATGTCGAGTTTATCTCGAAAAGCGAACCCGGAGAATTAGGAAACATAAAACATGGTAATTTGGTGGAATTACCAAAATAATACCCTATAGGAATTGGAAATTATAGCAAAAGCAAATTAGGAAAGATCCAAATCTGAAAATCACGGAAAACAGCCTAGGGAAGAGGCGCAGCAAGAGCTGCGACCCTTCGAAGAGGCGCAGCAAGAGCTGCGACCCTTCGAAGAGGTGCAGCAGGTGTTGCGCCATTTCCCCAGCCAGTCAGACCTCGACAGAAATTAGGAAATAGCGTTTAGTATAAATAGAGACTTCGGGGAAGCTTTTATTCACACAATTCCTTCATCTTTATTCCGTCTATCACATAAAAACTCCTATATCCCCATAAAAATTTCAAAATCATGGATGCTTTTGAAAACCGTCTCAAAGAATGGACAAATGAGTTCAGGAATGTTGAGAAACATGACATGGGTGCTTTTAATTTGGGATCGATCTTGAGTCTCAAATTAGTAAAAATCGTGAAACCTTTCTTGGATGCCTGTCTTGAGTATTGGGACCCAAATTTGCATGTATTTGTTAGGTTCATATACCTATTATTAAACTCCTCTAATAGTGAACTAATTAACTTGTTAATTATATGTTCATTAGATCTAGTGCATGCATAACAAAATGAAAGATTTATAAGAAAAACAATGTCCCTTACATTGGTAGTAGGTTCGAAAATATGGGCACAAGTAATGTCACCTTCCTTCACTTGTTCTTGAGCTAAATGTGATGTATGATCCTCCTAAGACTCCAAGTATAGAAGACACTCCAATAAGTTGCACCCAAGATTAATCCCAAAAATTCCTACTAATATTAACTAGATATGTAGTAGAAATGTACCCTTAATAATACTAATATTTCTAGTATTACTACCTCTAGTAATAGATGATAAGAATTAGTATTTTTGGAGTGTTTTATGACTTTGCATGTGAGGAAAGATGAAGCAAAATGAGCAAAAAACCAATAATACAAAAATGAGCAACAAATGCTCATATAAAGAGCACCAAAACCGGTGGCTCTCATGCAAAAGGGAGAATATTTTCTTTTTCTTTTTGCTCTTTTGTTTAGTATAGGTAGTGTAGTGAAAGAGTAGGTATGATTAAAGCGTGTGTGTAGTGTCACAATCACACTTTAATCAAAACAAACAAAAGACAAAAAAGCATCTTTTGCTCTTTCATTTGGCAGAAATAATGGAGCCATTTTGGTCCATTTTTGCCTTTTGTCATTTGTCCCACAAATGCTTATAAGTCCTATGTTTAACTATCTTACATAATTAATTATTAATGTAATGATTTAACACTTAAATATCACAGTTAATAATATAATATACACTCCACTTTTTGAGTAGTATACTACCATTATATCAACATATACTGGGTCTTTTAATTACTAGTTAGTTAAAATCAAAAAACTTCTTGTAACTTTAAATAACTAATTACCTCTACCTCAAAACTTATATACATATCCTCAAATAATTTAGCAATTTAACACTTAAATACTAAATTAAATATTATTTAATCACATTACAATAAGATGCAAAATTAACACTCCCATTATTAAGGAATTAATTAATCTATATCACATACAATTAATTAAATATCTATTTGGGCCTCATCCTATAGGTGTGACCTAAAGGGATTAACTGACCACCACCGTCACACGACAGTAATGTCAAACTCTAGTTAGCCAATCATTACCGATTAATGACGGTCAGTCGACTATATAAATAATCATCCCTCACGTATTCTTAGTATGAGATTTAATAATGATATTTAAATCATGTGATCGCACTATTGTTGAGGACACATTTCCCAACAATCTCCCACTTGTCCGAGACAAGTGTGCGTCACCAATACTCTTGTCCTATTACAATCTCCCACTCAATGCAAGGTGTCTTGCAGGTCGTACTTACATTTGATCATATCTTGAGTGGTTTTCTCGATCTAGAGATTAACTGTCTGACCGGAATTATCTATCATAGATGCCTTCCGAGCGTGGCCACGCATTTCCAGTTAACTTCTCCTCGAGTGGCCTTGAGATATCAAACAACCCTGACAAGGGGTGGACAATTCCTATCGCTCTATTCCCTTCGTTCAGCCACAGTCCATCATAACCCAAAATATACCGAGTTTGACCTCATTTACGAAATCGTAGAGTATAAATCAAAGCTAATAAGAAGTTGTGCCAACTTGGGCGAATAGTCTCTAGTCAAAAGAATTGACTCATAAGAATACTATAGTAGCTCTTGCCATGACCAGGCTTTATGAATTACCAGAACTCTATAAGCGGTCACTGCCCGACAGATTATCCCATACAGTCTGCCTATGTGATCGACTAGTCATCCCATATGACTCTATTGTTGGAGCTTGTGTCCTCCACAAATTAGTGTGATAACATTTATAAATCTCTTACAGGTTCACAAGGGTATACTTCGTATTTTAATCAGTTGATTAACGATTACCTAATAACGGTTGGCTTGCTAGAAATTTTGACGTTATTATCATACAGATGGCGGTGATCAACTGGTCCCTAAAAGTCACACCAATAGGATGTCTTTGAGAGATGTGGTTATAGAAATATAATCACATTGATGCCTTATATGACTAAACAGTTAGTCAATTTGTTGATGAGACAATTATTTAATGAAGATTAAATAATATTAGTTGAGACAATTAATCACAATTCGTAAATTGAATATAATAAGTTATATTTAATTAAATGTATGTAATGTTAGCTTGGACGAATTAATCTGTTAATTTGTAATTAAATGTAATCGGTTATATTTAATATCAACAAGATGAATGTGTCATAGTGGTAATAGTGAGGGTACTCAAACCAAGAGGTCATGGGATCGATCCTCACTAGATGACAATTTAACTCATTTTATACATTTTTGGAATAACCGAAAATAAGGAGATCATACTCCTTATTTCGGTGATATAGGCCGAATTTAGGGAGAATAATATCTCCCTTATTCACTCCCATTTTTCGGTTTAAATAAGAGGGGAAGGGAGATCATTTTCTCTACCCTAATTCTCTTTTAACCTAATCTCTCCTCTCATCAAAAACACAAAATAACCTAAATTTTTACAGAAACTTTGGATTGATTCTAGCATAATCAAAGGGCATATCTCATATCATCTTGGGTGCAACTGATAGGAGAATATCATTGTGATATTGTTCATAGGCCGTTTTTGCTAGGACCGAAGGTTATTTCTTAATCCTTTACTTTTGTTTATGAAATTTTATTTTATGACTAGTGATCATCTTCATAAAATTCGTTATAATCCTTGAATATAAAGGGATGCATACAGATAAAGCCCACAAGTGGTATCAGAGCGAAGACCACGAATTTTAATTTTGATGATTCTCATAAAATTGTTTGTAAACTAATTAGGGTTTCGAAAAAAAAAAAAACCATTTACACGGCTGATTTTTTTTTGCCGATTAAAAAAAAAAAAAAAATTTTTACCGTGTGGTTTTGTTCTTGTTGTGATACGATTTTTCATTTTTATTTTTCATATCATTGTTTTAATCAGTTAAAATTATCATATGAAGAATTTGTAGATGTTAGGTTTAATGAGGATTAAATCATAATGTAAATGAAAATCGTATCAAGTTGTTGATGACATAAAAATTGTTTGTGCTATATAGTTTTTAGCATATACGATTAATCATGCTTTATTAATTCATATGCTAAATCATGTTCTAATAGCAACTATAAACATTTTCTTCATCGAATTTTTGTATTAGGGCTTTTTGCCGCAAAAAGAAAAATATTGACGGCTCGTTTTTTTTAGGGTTTGCCGAAAGCATAAAAAATTTCGGTTTTTTTATGTTTGTTATTTTTCAGAAATGCCGGAAAAAGAAGAAAAAAATTGGATAGGTTTTTTTTTTCTTGTTTTTGCCTAATTGCCGAATTGAAAAAAAAAATGGGCTGTTTTTTTATTCCAGCCGTGAGCAGCTGGGAATTTAAAAAAAAAAAATTTTTTTCGTTTATTTGTTCAGCCGAGACCAAAAAGAAAAAAAAAATGGATTTTGTTTTTTTTGTTTTGATTTTGGCCAATTAGTTGTTGTGAAACGGTTCACAATTTAATAGATACCTAATTATTTTAAAGCAGTTTAAAATATTGTTGGATTAAATTCATATTACAAGTTTAATATGAATTAAGATTGAAATTAATGTGATTAATTGAGGAATTGTCACTTAATTTAATTTAAATAGGTGGTTTGGATAAATTAATCAACATAATTAAGGAATTGTGTCATATATGTTTAATTTATTTTTAGTTGATGCATTTTATTTTGTTGAATAAATCGTTGAATGAATTTATTTACGCTTTTTTGCAATCGGTTGTAATTTGTAATACTTAGTGTGGCCTTAGTCAAATTATGTTTTCGTAATGAAGGAAACATGATTTTTATGTAATTATGAGATCTCGAATCTCCTTTATTTTTCCTTTAGTTTTGGGTTTTTGAAATTAGAATGTAATAAATAGGTTTATTATGTAAATTTATTTATTGTAATTTTCAAAGAAGACTAAAGATGGAGATTGGAGCTCACTCCCGCTACATGGATCAAGATGGAACATCAAGACAAGCTTCTCGGGTCCAAGGATGGATTCCAAACTTGTATTTAATGTTCATTTTGATAGGATAGGCCACACTAGGACTTTATTATTGCTTTTACGTTTTTCTTTCCTATTGCTTTTCATTCACATGATAGTTTATGCATCATATTCCGCCTAAAACCAAACCACCTACTACTGAAATGCATGAAAATTGACACATATAGGTTGTATGTTAGTTTTCATAGACATACAGATGTCACATGTTTTTTTTTAAGCCATCACCTTAGTTTATTCATTCTCGCATGCTAGATATTAGTTCACTTAAAATGAATTAAAAAGGGTTGATGGGATCTTCCTCTAAAACGGAAATTGAGATTAGTCTTTATAAGGGCAAACAACTATGAATCCCTTCTTCGTCGGTAGGCATAATATGACCCCTTCTACGTTGAGTAAGTAGTTGTGTTGACTTAGTTTACCTCAACATCATAGTCCGAAGAGTTTCTCGTGATTATGATGGACTAAAGATAAAATTTACAGAAATTTATCGACCAAGAATTCTAACGGTAGAATTAGCTAAAAGGTTAGCTTATCAATTTACAGAGAATTGAGTCTTGGGATCATTTATATAATTCTTGAGGGAGGTCAATTGTATAAATGCTTGAGTCTTCACGTTATGACATTAGTTCATTAGACTTAAAAATATAAACGATGCACATGCTTATTATTTTTATTCTTCTTCTCGCAGTGTAGAACACGTTTATTTTGATAATATTGTTACAACAAAATGTCTGGGAAAAACGCAATACAAATGCCTAGTGCCACACTTGGACGCGAGTCCTGGCTGAAAATATTCATGGCCTAGATGAATCAGTTCACACGTCTGAAAAACGACGGGTCCAACTTTGCGGACTGAGAGGCAGCACTACGGAATGCTGCCATTGCTGACGGTAAGCTCAAGTACTTAACTGAGCCAATACCGGTAAACCCAGGCCCCAATGCAGGAGTCAACGAGTCACTCGCTTATAGTGACTTCGTTATAGAAGCGGGTGCGATAAAGAACGTACTCATCTTTGCAATGGAAACCAATTTGCAGAGACGCTTCATTGCCCAAGGTGCGAACATGATTTCCACCACGCTCACTAACGAATTCTCTAAAGCACCGAGAATCATTACATATGAGCATACCTGTCGCTTCTTTGATGCGAAATCCAGAAGGGCCAACCGGTTAGCCCACACATTTTTCACATGATTGAGAATGTCGAGAAGCTGGAGGCTCTTGATTGCAAAATCAGTGAGAGCATTGTCATTGACCGAATGCATCATTCTCTTCATGATGGTTTTGCCCTTTTCAGGGCGAACTACTACATGAATGACTTGAAAAAGAGTCCTCATGAGCTACACTCCCTTCTCGTACAGACCGAGAAGGATATGAAATTGAGTGGGAGCATGAAGCAGGATGTTCTCATGATTTCCAACAATGGTAAAGGTATGGGCATGGCTCATGGCGACCTAGCTGTAGGTAAGCCAAAGTTTAAGAAGCCAGGAAATGGTAAGAGTGCGCCTGGTGAGACTAGTGGCTCACAGGGCAAGGCAAAAAGCAAGGGCGGTGACATTGAGTGCCACCATTGTCACAAGACTGGACATTGGAGGAGGAACTGTCCCGTGTACCGTGAGGACATCAAAGCAGGCCGCGTCGTTCCTGTTGGTATGTCATCTTATATTCATATGATTGAGATTAACCATGCAAGTTTCTGAACTTGGGTACTTGATACTGGTTGTGGTTCTCATCTGTGTAATCATTTGCAGGGCCTAAAGAACATCATACCTCTCGAAAAAGGTGATGTGGACCTGCGAGTTGGGAATGGAGCACGAGTTGCTGCTGTCTCGAAGGGAACATATGTAATCCAACTCCCTAGTGGTTTTGAGTTATTTTTAAATAACTGTTACTATGTACCCAGTTTGTCTAAGAACATTATTTCTGTTTCCGTACTTGCTAAAGACGGTTTTGCATTTTCAATAAAAGATAATAGCTGTATTTTCTCTTTTAATGAAATGATTTGTGGCAAAGCAGTTTCCATGAATGGAATTTACATCTTAGACCAAACCACGGAAGTATTACACGTGAATAATAAGAAAATAAAGGTTGGTGACAAAGATCAAACCTATTTATGGCATTGTCGAATGGGACACATAAATGAGAAACGCGTAAAGAAACTCGTCGATAATGGGACTATTCCCGCATTCGATTTTTCTACATATGGCACGTGTGAATCATGTCTCATTGGCAAGATGACTCGAATTTCCTTCAAAAGTGTAGGAATGCGCGCTAGTAACCTATTAGGACTCATACATACTGATGTTTGTGGACCTATGTCAATTACCGCTAGAGATGGCTATAGATATTTTATCACTTTCACGGACGATTTGAGTAGATACGGATATGTCTACTTAATGAAGCATAAAAGTGAGTCCTTTGAGAAATTCAAGGAATACCGAGCAGTCTGAGAACCAACTCGGGTAGAAAGGTTAAAGCACTCCATTAAGATCGGGGTGGCGAATATCTTTCAAATGAGTTTGATCAACACCTTAAAGACTGTGGAATCATTCTACAGTTAACTCCACCTAGAACACCTCAATTAAATGGTGTGTCCGAACGGATAAATCGAACCTTACTTGATATGGTTCGATCCATGATGAGTCACACGATAGTGCCTGATTCATTATGGGGTTTTGCTCTTTTGTCAGCTGCTCTTATACTTAACCGAAGTCCGTCTAAAGCTGTCGACAAGACTCCATATGAAATGTGGAAGGGAACGGTCCCTAACTTGTCCTTTATTCGGGTTTGGGGCTGCGAGGCTTATCTCAAGTGGAGACACGAGGATAAGCTCGGCCTGCGATCGGTCAAGACATAATTTATAGGTTATCCAAAAGGAACATTTGGTCATTACTTCTATTCGCCTACCGAACATCGAGTTTTTGTTGCGGCTAGTGCGACGTTCTTAGAGAAAACATTTCTCGAGAACAAGACGAGTAATAGAACCTTCGAGCTGTCGGAGATTCCAGAACCAACAACCAAGGAACGGATGGAGGAAGTTGTTCCTCCAACTGATGATACGGTTAGAATTCTTGAGGAACCTAGGAGGTCGGGTAGAGTCTCTCATCCTCCGAACAGATACATTGGTATGGTCGAGGAGAATGACGTTTTACTCCTAGAGAGTAATGAACCCGTTACCTATAAAGGTGCTATGACCAGTTCCGACTCAAAGCTATGGCTCGAAGCCATGCAATCTGAGATGGACTCCATCTATGAGAATGACGTATGGGATCTAGTTGATTTACCTAATAAGGTAAAACCTCTACAGTGCAAATGGCTTTACAAAATAAAGTGTTCTGTAGACGCGCAACCAGATGCTATAAGGCACGACTAGTGGCAAAAGGTTTCACTCCAGTGCACGGATTGTATTATGATGAAATTTTTGCACCTGTAGCCAGGCTACGTTCCATTCGGATAATCTTAGCGATTGCCGCTTTTCATGATTATGAAATTTGGCAAATGGATGTGAAAACCGCCTTCTTAAACGGTTATTTGGAGGAAGAGTTGTACATGGTGCAACCCGAAGGTTTCATAAATCCTGAACATCCTAAGAAAGTATGCAAGCTTAAGCGTTCCATTTATGGACTTAAGCAAGCTTCTCGGAGTTGGAATCATCGTTTCGACCAGGTGATAAAAGAGTATGGTTTCACTCGATCGGTCGAAGAACCATGCTTATATATCAAGTCGAGTGGGAGCAAGATTGTATTCTTGATATTGTATGTCGATGACATACTCCTGATTGGGAATGACATTCCTCTCCTGTCTTCGGTTAAAGAATGGTTGAAGAACCATTTCCAGATGAAAGATCTGCGTGAGGCACATCGCATTTTGGGAATCCGTATCTACCGAGATAGATCACGACGGACGTTATCACTTAGTCAGGAGTCTTATTTGGATAAGATTCTTGAGAAGTTCAGCATGACCAACTCCAAAAGGGGAACCTTCCAATGACGACTGGGATGCAGTTGAGCAAGTCTCAGTCACCCACGACATCTGAAGGGATTGAGCCCATGAGTCGTGTCCCTTATGCATCTGCAATAGGATCGATCATGTATGCCATGATATGCACACGTCCAGACGTGGCATATGCATTGAGTATGACGAGTCGGTACCAAAAGACTCCAGGTGAAACACACTGGATAGCTGTTAAAAATATCCTCAAGTACCTACGGAGGACTAAGGATTGGGTATTGACTTATGGAGGAGATACTAAGCTATGCGCAACCGGTTACGCAGATGCTAGCTTCCAAACGGATGGAGATGATTCAAAATCTCAGTCCGAGTTCGTCTTCACTCTTAATGGTGCTGCGGTCAGTTGGAAGAGTTCCAAACAAAGTGTTATAGTAGATTCTACTACTGAATCCGAGTACTATGCCGCTTCAGAGGCAGCAAAGGAAGCGATATGGATGCGTCAATTCTTACAAGGACTTTCGGTAGTTCCTAGTTCGAATGACCCGATCGCCATCTATTGTGACAATAGAGGTGCCATCTTCCAGGCTAAGGAGCCAAAGTCTAGCAACAAATCTAGACATGTACATCGGAAAGCTCACCTGATCTGTGATTACGTGGAGCAAGAGGAGATAGTGATAGACAAGATTGCGACGGATGATAACATCGCGGATCCTCTCACTAAACCGTTGAATTATGATAAGCATGTAGGGCACGTTATTTCCATGGGAATTAAACGTGTTCCTGAGTTGTAGTACTTAATTATGGATTTGATACATTATCTTTTTCATATACTATTTATAACTTCATCGTTTTATTATAATATTTTGTTTTTCATGTGGATTGTACTTACAACATTTAACGCCACAAAGTGAACTGAATTACATTATATTTTGTTTGGTGCGTAATCGCCAATGTGAGCTGATAACTCCGGCTATTATATTGTGCAGTCGATTGATGGTGGGTTCAACGAGCCATAAGTCAAACTGTTGACTAATCGATCACAAATGCGAGATTATAATGATACCTCGTAGGACAAATTTTTGTGACAACGTATTGGAGTCCTAAATGTTTAAAAACATTCCGTGCCAGGTCGTGGATAGGACATCCATTGTGTTCCTAGAGTCGATTCTTTTGACTATCGACTGTCTCTTGAGATTAAGGCAGTTTTTGGGTGACTTTGGTTTCTTTCTCATGGTCTGCCGTAACTGGAGGCTAAGTAGATTTTTTCTGGGTCATTTCATACTGTGCTTACATCTGCAGGATTCGAGTTGAGGAAAATATCCAACCCTTATCAGGTATAGTTATTTCTCATGGCCACTCTAGGAGTTGTAACTGAAATGCATGGCCATGCTCGAATGTGTAGGGTAATATCCGTATAAAACTCTTTCTTTATAGGATTATAACGCAAAATTTATATGTAGTTTATAGTCATAAAACGAAAAATAACAAGGAAACGATAAAGATTAGAAATAACCTTCGGTCCTAGTGCAAAAGGCAATGAGAGATCAAAGCAGACCTCCTCCTAAACGATGCACCCAAGATAGTCCGAGATATGCCCTTGTGCTAGAGAGAATCCCCTAATTGCCTTGCAATATTGAGGGGATTGTTTTGTGAGTTTGTGTTGGATGAGAGATCCGGAATTCGGGAGGCACAATTCCCAAAACCCTAAAATTTTAGCAAAATGAATTGTTAGGTTAGACAAGAGGAGAAAACTCCCCTTTTGTCTATGTAAGCCTCGGCCAAACCGAGTGAGAGGAGAGAAATGGGCTTTTCATTTCCTCTTCACTTAGACTCGTGGTCCGGTCCATAATTCGCTAAGTGTATATGACGCGGTTTCATTATAAACTGTTATCGGTTATCGGAAATTAAGGCATCAACTAATAATACGGGTTAGTTGAATTATTAATACATGTCCGACAAAACAGTATTGTATAATTATATTCAATATACATTTAATTAAACATAAAACGCTTATATTCAATTTTACAAATTAATTGCTTAATTTGCCTTAGCCAATTTTATTTAATCCGTATTAAATAAAATATCTCAACATCACATATTAGACTAATTACTAGTCAAATAACTCGGACTAACTGGTTAGTCAAATTTGGCATCTACATGACTGTATATTCATACCATCACATCTCTCAAACGTATCCTATAGGTGTGACTTTTAGGGACCAGTTGATCACCGCCATCTGTATGACAATAACGTCAAACTTATCTAGTAAGCCAACCGTTATTGATAAACGTGGATCAACTGATTATGATACAAAAGTATACCCTTTTGATCCTTATAGAGATTTATAAGTCCTTGCACTAACTGTTAAGGACACCAACCCCAACAAGCTCCCACTTGTCCGTACAAGTGTATGTGCAATGACGTTATCCGCACTAACTGGAGGACACAAGCTCCAACAAACTCCCACTTGTCCGTACAAGTGTATGTGCGATAACCGATTCTCATATTCATTTAAAATTTCTCCCACTCAATGTAAAACAATTTGCAGATCTGGATCCACAAAGGTCGATTTTACAATCGATCTGGATCAAGAGTGGTTTCCCCGACTAGAGAGTAACTTAACTGATAAAACGAATCCGTGATCCGAGCATGGCCATGCATTTCGATTCTGACTCCTCGAGTGGCCCCGAGAAACATCGAGTACCTGATAAAGGCTGAATATTTCCTTCAACTCGAACTCCTTCCGATCTAAGCACAGCATGAAATGACCCAGAAACAATCTACTTGGCCCCCTGTTACGGATGACCGTGAGAAAGAAACCGAAGTCACCCAAAATCTGCCTTAGTCTCAAGAGGCAGTCGATAGTCAAAAGAATCGACTCTTAGGATCACCATGGAAGTCCTATCCACGACCGGGCACAGAATGTTAGAAAACATTTAGGACTCCACGTCGATGTCACAATTGTGTCCTACGAAATATCCGTATAAATCGCCTCTGTGATTGGTCAGTCAACTGGTTGACTTATGGCTCGTTGAACCCACCATCAACCAACGTCACAAAATAATTGCCAGAGTTATCAGCTCATGTGGGCAATTAAGGACTGAAAAATATAATGTTTGTTCAGTTCACTTTGTGGTGTTCAAAATTTGTCGTACAAATCCACATGAAAAACAAAATATATATATAAAATATCAAAACGATGATGTCGTATAGAGTACAAAAGGGAATGAATCTAATCTATAAAAGAGTACTACAACTTAGGAACACGTTTAATTCCCATGGAATTAACATGCCCTTCATGCTTATCTTGTCGTAATGCTTTAGTGAGAGGATCTGCTATGTTATCATCGGTAGCAATCTTGTCTATCACTACTTTCTTTTGCTCCACGTAATCTCGGATTAGATGAGCTTTCCGTTGTACATGTCTAGACTTGTTGCTAGACTTAGGCTCCTTAGCTTGGAAGATGGCACCACTATTGTCGCAATAGATGGTGATCGGGTCATTCGAACTAGGCACTACAGATAGCCCATGTAAGAATTGACGCATCCATATCGCTTCCTTTGTAGCTTCAGACGCGGCATAGTACTCGGACTCAGTCGTAGAATCTGCTGTAATAGCTTTGTTTCGAACTCTTCCACTGATCACGCCATTAAGAGTAAAAACGAATCCAGACTGAGATTTCGAGTCATCTCAATCCGTTTGGAAGCTAGCATCTGCGTAACCGGTTGCGCATAGCTTTTGAGGGCCTCCATAAGTCAATGCCCAATCTTTAGTCCTCCGTAGGTACTTAAGAATGTTCTTGACAAACGGCCCAATGTGATTCACCGGATGCTTGTTGGAATCGACTTGTCATACTCAATGCATATGCCACGTCCGGACGTGTGCATATCATGGCATACATGATTGATCCTATAGCCGAAGCATAAGGAATCCGTGCCATGCGCTCTTTCTCTTCCGGTGTCTCTGGTGCCTGAGACTTGCTCAAATGCACCCCTGGAGACATAGGAAGGAACCCCTTCTTGGAGTTAGTCATGCTTTGAATCTCTCTAGGACTTTGTCTATGTAAGACTCCGACCGAGAGATAGCAAACCGTCGTGATCTATCTCGATAGATACGGATGCCTAGAATTCTTTGTGCCTCTCCCGGATCTTTCATCTGGAAATGGTTTTTCAACCATACTTTCACCGAAGTTAAGAGAGGTATGTCATTCCCAATCAGGAGTATGTCGTCAACATACAATATTAGAAAGACAATCTTGCTCCCACTCGACTTGATATATAGACATGGTTCCTCGACCGATCGAGTAAATCCATTTTCTTTTATCACTTGGTCGAAGCGATGATTCCAACTCCTTGATGCTTGCTTAAGTCCATAAATGGAACGCTTAAGCTTGCACACTTTCTTAGGATGTGTTGGATCGATGAAACCTTCGGGTTGTACCATGTACAACTCTTCCTCCAAAAAACCGTTTAAGAAGGCGGTTTTCACATCCATTTGCCAAATTTCATAGTCATGAAAAGCGGCAATCGCTAAGATAATCCGAATGGAACGCAGCATGACTACGGGTGCAAAAATCTCATCGTAGTGCAAACCTGGCACTTGGGTGAAACCTTTAGCAACTAGTCGTGCTTTATAGATATCTTGTTGACCTTCCAACGAATGCTTTATCTTGTAAAGCCATTTGCATTGAAGGGGACGAACCTTAGCAGGTAAGTCAACAAGATCCCACACGTTGTTCTCATATATGGAGTCCATCTCGGATTGCATGGCCTCAAGCCATAGCTTTGAGTCGAATCGGTCATGGCACCTTTATAGGTTGCGGGTTCACTACTCGTTAAGAGTAGAATGTCATCTATGTCATGTTCCTCGACCGTACCAATGTATCTGTCCGGAGGAATAGAGACTCTTCCCGACCTCCTAGGTTCCTCTGGAATGTTAACCGCAGCTGGGATTGAAGGAATAGGTTCCTCCAATAGTTGCTCGGTATTTGGTTCTGGAATCTCCGACAAGTCGAAGGTTCTATCACTCTTTGCATTCTCGAGAAATTCCTTCTCTAAGAATGTCGCACTAGCCGAAACAAAAACACGTTGTTCGGTTGGCGAATAGAAGTAATGACCAAGTGTTCCTTTAGGATAACCTATAAAGTATGTCTTGACCGATCGCGGGCCGAGCTTATCCTCGTGTCTCCACTTGACATAAGCCTCGCAGCCCCAAACCCGTATAAAGGACAAGTTAGGGACCGTTCCCTTCCATAGTTCATATGGAGTCTTGTCAACAGCTTTAGACGGACTTCGGTTAAGTATTAGAGCGGCTGACAAAAGAGCATAACCCCATAATGAATCAGGTAAAACCGTGTGACTCATCATGGATCGAACCATATCAAGTAGTGTTCGATTTCTCCGTTCGGACACACCATTCAATTGAGGTGTTCCAGTGGAGTTAATCGTAGGGCAATCCCACAGTCTTTAAGGTGTTGATCAAACTCGTGAGAAAGATACTCGCCACCACGATCTGAACGCAGTGTTTTAATCTTTCTACCCAATAGGTTCTGTACCCTATTTTGGTATTCCTTGAATTTCTCAAAGGATTCACTTTTGTGCTTCATTAAGTAGACATAGCCATATCTACTTAAATCATCCGTGAAAGTGATGAAATACCTATAGCCTTCTCGTGCGGTGATTGACATAGGACCACATACATCCGTGTGTATGAGCCCTAATAGGTCAGCAGCGCGCATTCCAACACCTTTGAAGGAAATACGAGTCATCTTACCGATGAGACATGATTCACACGTGCCAAATGATTGAAAATCAAAGGCCGAGATAGCTCCATTTTTAATGAGTGTTTACGCGTTTCTCATTAATGTGTCCCATACGGCATTGCCATAGATACGTTTGATCTTTGTCACCAACCTTTAACTTTTTATTCATTACGTGTAATATTTGGGTCGTCTGATCTAAAACATAAATTCCGTTCATGGAGACTGCCTTGCCATAAATCATATCGTGTAAAGAGAAAATGCAAGCATTATTTTCTATTACAAATGAAAAACCAAGTTTGTCAAGTGCGTAAACCGAAATAATGTTTTTCGAAAGACTAGGAACATAATAGCAGTCATATAATGACAACTCAAATCCGCTAGGAAGCTGGATCACATATGTCCCCTTTGAGATGGCAGCCACTCGTGCTCCATTCCCGACACGCAAGTCCACCTCGCCCTTTACGAGGGGTTCGATGTTTCGGAGCCCCTGCACATGATTACACAGATGAGAACCACAACCAGTATCAAGTACCCAAGTTCCGTAACTTGCGTGGTTAATCTCAATCATATGAATAAAAGTAGAAGAGAGAGAAGACATACCAACAGGTTTAACACGACCTGCCTTTAAGTCCTCATGATAAACAGGACATGTACGCCTCCAATGCCCAGTCTTGTGGCAATGATGGCACTCCATGTTTTCATTCTTGCTCTTTGTCGTGCCTGATGAGGTGCTCGACTCACCAGGCCCACTCTTACCTGAACCCGACTTCTTGAACTTCGGTTTACCTACTGCTAGGTTTGCCTGAGCTTTGCCCTTACCTTTCCCTTTGTTGGACACAACGAGAACATCCTGTTTCACGCTCCCACTGAGCTTCATGTCCTTCTCGGTCTGTACGAGAAGGGAGTGCAGTTCATGTGGGGTTTTCTTCAAATCATTCATATAGTAATTCGCTCTAAATTGCGAAAAACCATCGTGGAGTGAATGAAGCATGCGGTCGATAACAATGTTCTCGCTAATGTTACAATCAAAGGTCTCCAGCTTCTCGACATTCTCAATCATGCCGAGAATGTGTGGGCTAACAGGTTGGCCCTTCTGGAGTCTCGCATCAAAGAAGCGAGTGGTATGCTCATAGGTCACGATTCTCGGTGCTTTCGAGAATTCCTTGGTGAGCGTGGTGAAAATCTTGTTTGCACCATGGGCTATGAAGCGTTTCTGCAAATTGGATTCCATTGCAAAAATGAGTACGTTTTTAATCGCACCCGCCTCCATACGAAATCATTAAACTTGGTGATTTCAAATAGACTCTAGCCGTGGGACTGGGTTTGCAGGGAGGGGCTCTAATAGATATTTGAGCTTCCCGTCGGCAGCGCGACATTCCGTAATGCCGCCTCCCGGTCCCGGTTGGATCCATCATTCTTCATCGAGTAGACCGATTCATCCGATTCATGAAGATCCGCCGTGGACTCACGGTCCAATGTGGCACTTGGCATTGGGTTATCGTAGAACCACCATTTGTTATTTGCGCTTTAAATATACGTGATCTACACTGAAAAAGAAAGAAAAACAAAAACGAAATAAGCAACTCATCAAGGTGATTTAAGTCTATTTAAAATTCATTTTAACATGTAGACTCAATGCACTTGCATAATTGATCTCCCTCAAGAATGATACAAGTGATCCCAAGACTCAATTTCTGTAAATTAATAAGCCAACTGTTTAGCTAATTCTTCCGGAAGAACTCTTGGTCGATAGATTTCCATAAATCCTATCTATAGTCCACCATAGTCACAGGATCGTACGAGTGACCATAGTGTTGAGATAAAATAGGTCAATCGGTTCCAACTTACCCGACGTAGAAGGGGTCATATTATGCCTACCGACGAAGAAGGGACTCATTGGAGTTTGACCTATAAAGACCGTTCTCAATTTTGGTTTATACGAGGAAGATCCCATCAACTTAATTATAATTCATTTTAAGTGAACGAATAACTAGCGTCTGCGTGAATGAATTAATTTAGGTGATGGCTAAGCATGATCGTGTGACATGAGAATGTCAATGAAAACTAACTCGAGACCTCTATATGTGTCAGTTTTCATGTAATTATTAGGTGGTTTGGTTTTTAGGCGGAATATGATGCATACTATCGTTACAATAAAATAAATAAATGAATGCGATACGTAAATAAAAATTCCTAGTGTGGCCCATCCTAGTAAAAAGAACAAAATACAACTTTGGAATCCACCGTTGGACCCAAAAGCTTGTCTTGGTGTTCCATCTTTGTCCATGTAGCGGGAGTGAGCATCCGGTCTCCATCTTTAGTCTTCTCAAAAATTACAATTAAAATTTACAAATATAAACCTATTTACATTCTAAATAAAAACTGTAATTAAAAGAAATAAAATGGAGATACGAGATCTCAAAATACAACCAAGACCGTGTTCCATCATTACGGTAACACGTTCTACTAAGGCCACACTAAGTTACAACCGTTTGCAAAATAATTAAATACGTAATTAAAAGGCATTCAAAACATTCAAAATATAAACAAGAACGATAAATTAAAATGCATCAACTAAAATTTAAATTTATTCGTGACATAATTCCGTAATTATGTTAAATTTTTATCCAAACCACCAAAGATAATTAAAATTACATGACAAAACCGCTTTAGTCAAGTTAATTTTAATCCGAGATAATCCGTTACAATAAATCGTTTTAAAGTAACTTTAATTTACGTGGGTGAACCGTTTCACTAACAAGCGAGAGCATAAAAACCGTTTTATGCATTAAAGGGCCGAAAAAAAACAAAAAAATTTTTTTTTTTTTTTTTCTCTGTACTGCTGTACGTGAACAGTACCAGAAAGTTTTTTTTTTTTTTTCTTTGCTGAAAAGCCGAGAGCCTCAAAAGGCCAAAAAAAAAAAAAATCGGCTAAAACGAGATCAAACAAGTGATCAAACAAGAAAACGATTTGTAAAAACTCAATTGCAATTTAACCTAATCCGGATTAAAACAAAAATTACAATTGACATGATCTTCACATATTGTTGTAATTATCGTTTAAAACAACAATTCGCAAGGAATAAATCGAAAACAAAACAGAAAATCGTTATCAAAGCAACCGTGTAAACTGGACACGATTCCCAATGAACAAAACAGGCCGTAAAAAAAAATAAACCAGCCGAGACAAAAAAAAATTGATGCCTCACGAAATTTCATGCAAAATTTTGATACATCTTTAACATATTGAAATGAATATCGATTACAAAACAATATGCAAAGATCAAAATTAAAACAAAACAAACCAACCATCACCGTGTAAACAAGACACGGATCCCAAGGCACAAAATCAACAAAAACGCAGCAAGAAAAATTAAATTGCCGAGCCAAAAAAAATTTGTGCCGAGTGGAAAAAATTGCAGCCGTGACAAATTTTTAACCATAAATTATCGATTCATAAATCGTTTGATGAAAAACACATATAAAAATTTACGTGGCCTCGCTCTGATACCACTTGTAGGGTAATATCCGTATAAAACCCTTTCTTTATAGGATTATAACGCAAAATTTATATGTAGTTTATAGTCATAAAACGAAAAATAACAAGGAAACGATAAAGATTAGAAATAACCTTCGGTCCTAGTGCAAAAGGCAATGAGAGATCAAAGCAGACCTCCTCCTAAACGATGCACCCAAGATAGTCCGAGATATGCCCTTGTGCTAGAGAGAATCCCCTAATTGCCTTGCAATATTGAGGGGATTGTTTTGTGAGTTTGTGTTGGATGAGAGATCCGGAATTCGGGAGGCACAATTCCCAAAACCCTAAAATTTTAGCAAAATGAATTGTTAGGTTAGACAAGAGGAGAAAACTCCCCTTTTGTCTATGTAAGCCTCGGCCAAACCGAGTGAGAGGAGAGAAATGGGCTTTTCATTTCCTCTTCACTTAAACTCGTGGTCCGGTCCATAATTCGCTAAGTGTATATGACGCGGTTTCATTATAAACTGTTATCGGTTATCGGAAATTAAGGCATCAACTAATAATACGGGTTAGTTGAATTATTAATACATGTCCGACAAAACAGTATTGTATAATTATATTCAATATACATTTAATTAAACATAAAACGCTTATATTCAATTTTACAAATTAATTGCTTAATTTGCCTTAGCCAATTTTATTTAATCCGTATTAAATAAAATATCTCAACATCACATATTAGACTAATTACTAGTCAAATAACTCGGACTAACTGGTTAGTCAAATTTGGCATCTACATGACTGTATATTCATACCATCACATCTCTCAAACGTATCCTATAGGTGTGACTTTTAGGGACCAGTTGATCACCGCCATCTGTATGACAATAACGTCAAACTTATCTAGCAAGCCAACCGTTATTGATAAACGTGGATCAACTGATTATGATACAAAAGTATACCCTTTTGATCCTTATAGAGATTTATAAGTCCTTGCACTAACTGTTAAGGACACCAACCCCAACAGAATGTTAATTCATTTATCAATTAAGTTACTCTCTAGTCAGGGAAACCACTCTTGATGATGATCGCTTGTAAAATACGACCTTTGTGAATACGGATTTGCAAATTGTTTTACATTGAGTGGGAGAAATTTTAGGATATGAGAATCGGTTATCACACATACACTTGTGAGGACAAGTGGGAGTTTGTTGGAGCTTGTGTCCTCCATAAATTAGTGTGATAACATTTGTAAATCTCTTACAGGTTCACAAGGGTATACTTCGTATTTTAATCAGTTGATTAACGATTACCTAATAACGGTTGGCTTGCTAGAAAGTTTGACGTTATTATCATACAGATGGCGGTGATCAACTGGTCCCTAAAGGTCACACCTATAGGATGTGTTTGAGAGATGTGGTTATAGAAATATAATCACATTGATGCCTTATATGACTAAACAGTTTGTCAATGTGTTGATGAGACAATTATTTAATGAAGATTAAATAATATTAGTTGAGACGAATTAATTGTCAATTCGTAAATTGAATATAATAAGTTATATTTAATTAAATGTATGTAATGTTAGCTTGGACGAATTAATCTGTTAATTTGTAATTAAATGTAATCGGTTATATTTAATATCAACAAGATGAATGTGTCATAGTGGTAATAGTGAGGGTACTCAAACCAAGAGGTCATGGGATCGATCCTCACTAGATGACAATTTAACACATTTTATACATTTTTGGAATAACCGAAAATAAGGAGATCATACTCCTTATTTCGGTGATATGGGCCGAATTTAGGGAAAATAATATCTCCCTTATTCACTCCCATTTTTCGGTTTCAATAAGAGGGGAAGGGAGATCATTTTCTCTACCCTAATTCTCTTTTAACCTAATCTCTCCTCTCATCAAAAACACAAAATAACCTAAATTTTTACAGAAAATTTGGTTCGATTCTAGCATAATCAAAGGGCATATCTCATATCATCTTGGGTGCAACTGATAGGAGAATATCATTGCAATATTGTTCGTAGGCCGTTTTTGCTAGGACCGAAGGTTATTTCTTAAGCCTTTACTTTTGTTTATGAAATTTTATTTTATGACTAGTGATCATCTTCATAAAATTCGTTATAATCCTTGAATATAAAGGGATGCATACAAATAAATCCCACATCTATGGCACTTGAACTTGCCATCAATCGCATCACACTCTAGTCACTTCGAGACGTCACCTCATATAAGTAACTAGGGGTGAATATCATGTCAATCCAGTTCACTTTAATGGGGTTCAATATATCTCTACAACCCATTCGGATAAGACAAGGTAGCGGGTGAGTTTAATAAAACTCAAACAATAAATGTGATTATCACATATGAATAGTCAATACACTATTAATACTTCATATTCTATAATCATTAGTGTATTATTAACACTAGTTAATATGCAATAAAAGCTTGGAAAGTAGATATACCCGATATCCACAGATTCCAACTTTATCAATTGCTATTTCCTTCAATTCAATGTTATCTCTAATAACTTGAATTCATTTCTAAGTATTTGTCTAGTCTTCTTTCTAGACTTGGGCTCTTTAACTTGAAAGATGCTCCCATTGTTATTGCATAACTTGTGATAAAGTCATTTGTAGAGGGATTCACCCTTAATCCATACATTGACGATTTAATCACTATTTACTTAGAATCCTTTTGTAGAAATTGCAATGCGCGAAACTAAAACTCTTTTCTTAGTTTCTCACTCCTTAGTCAATAAGTCACTCTAGGATTTCGACAAATCCCTTTTGAGTTTGGAAACTAAAGGTTGTGCAACACTTCAACACCTAACTTAGTTTGTCATCCAAACATGTGAACGAATCCTTAATTCTTCTCAAGAATCTCAAGAATGTTCTTTAAGGCTATCACAAGCCATATTATGGGAATTATCCCTTTTATTGACTTGTTATGCTCTCAGCATATGTCACATCATGGCACGTGCGTCTATTGGCATACATGATCATTCTAATGGCGGAAACATTAGAATTTGATTTCATATGATCAACAGCTTAATAGGCCCAGTGAATGACTATGACTCCATCATAGTAATTCTACTTCCATCAACATGAATAGCCTATTCGACCTTGTTGTTGTACAACAGATGTGAAATATCTTATCCTCATAAGACTCTCAACTATAAGCCAATATACTTTCGCATTGATTCGGTAATCTAAAGTATAATGCACCCTTTCCTAGTCTCCCAATCACTCTTGCCAGAAGAGAGCATTGGTATATTATTTTCAATAAGTAATACGTTATCAACATATAAGACATGGAGAAACAATTCTAGCTCCCACTTAACTTCATGTATATCATGATTCTTCAATCATGTGAATGAAACAATTCACTATTATCACATGAACGAAAAGTATAATCCTTTAATGCTTGCTTAAGATCATTCTAAGATCACTTAAGAAAGCTACGCATAATATGTTAGGATTCTTAGATCTTCATCTAAGATTTTGTGTTTCAAACACTTCCTTCTCTAAATTCCCATTTTAGAAAAGCGAATTTTATTTGCCATTTTTCATTAAAATGAAATGCGGCAATTCCTAACACAATTTATCTTGATCAACATCTTCATGTAAATCTTATGCATTTATGTACTGTAAAGCTCTATTTACTTTTGAGGAGACCCTCACCTTAAAATAAATCTTCTCTTGAGTAATAATTTTCGGATTGTAATGTGATGGCTCATATGTAACAAGGTCATGATACTATCACTTTCACAAAGTAATATTTAAACAATAAGACATGTGCGATAAACTCCCACTGAACTATGCTCTCATTCTATCTTCATAGACTATAGTTCAATACCAACTCCCACTCTATAATTCTATTACATTCACAAAGTAACATTTCAACTATAAGAGATGTTTGTGACTATTCAATCTACTCCCACTCTATCTCTCAGAAATACATCTATCTTCTTGAGAGATAGCTTTGTGAGTCACAAACATATATATTTAACGGAGTATTAGGAGTTTATCTAGACTGTGTATTAGCTTTCAAAAGGCCATCCCTTTCATGGCAGCTTAATTCATGTAATATAGCAGTCTGATTCATGTCATATGGTTTAATAGACTCTATATTCTAGGTATCTCATGGTTGACCATCCGTTTAGAATAATGTGTCCATATGGTATCGTAAATTCCCTACTTGAAGAGTTCAAAAACTCATTACAACTTTAATTGATCTTACATAAGTAAGTCGTTACTTTTAGTAATGATGACATAAGGAGAATCAAATTCATAGCTTATGGACATATAATGATCCCATCATCATAATCGTCTATTTGATCAATTTAAGTTATCTATCTAAGGTTTCTCTACGCAAATAATTAATGCTGATGTTTTTAGAACAAGTAATCATAATAAAACAAGTGACTTGGGTTGCAAACCAAGTTACCAATATCCAAAATACAGCCCGTGTTTAAAGGAGTACAAGCCAAATTCCAAGTCACACAAGGAAATCAAAATAGTTCTAAAAACTTCAAATACATCATAAAATTAAAGACAAAGCAAATAAAAGCCAAGCTTCCATTGATCCATCACCACGGTCGGCTACTCTAGCTTCCCACATGATCCTCTAGGCTTGCTTCTCCTTGCCTTTGTCCTTGGTAGGAGGCCCTATTTATAATAAAAATGTAATCATCATAACTTGTATCAACATACCAAGGTTGAGATCGAAACATAAAAGATAGGGATAGTTATATACCTACTGGAATAACCTTTCCAGCTTTGATGTCGCCAAGGTATTTGGAACAGTTTCTCTTCCAATGCCCAAGACCACAACAATAGTGGCACTTGTCCCTGGTGGGGGCACTGTACTTGGGCTTGGAGGAGCTTGCTTCATAAGTCTTAGCTTTGTTCCTGTTGGGAGTTCGCTTCTTTTCCTTTTTCCCGCCTTTCTTGAAGGTTCCCTTGCTCTTATGATTACCATTGAGCACATCTTTTGTGGTGATAACACTTAGCCCTATGTCCTTTTCGGCTTGCACAAGCATTTTGTGCAACTCATCAAGGGAAACTTTCTTATCTTGCATATTAAAATTCACCCGGAATTGAACATATGCTTTGATTTTGTTGAGGGAATGAAGAATTCGATCAATTACGAGTTCATTGGGAATTTCCATCTTATGCATTTTCAAGGTCTCAACATGCTCCATCAACTTGAGCACATGAGGGCTCACCTTTTGGCCCTCTTTGATGTTAAAATCAAAGAATGCGGAAGCCGCCTCATATTGAATGACCCTAGGAGCTCGTGAAAACATGTTCACAAGCTTCATGTAGATCTCATGAGCGGTGCTAATCTTTATAGCACTTCGTTGGAGTTCGGCCTCCATAACAAAGATCAACACATTTTTGATCGCGACCGACTCCTTTTGGTAAACCTCATAGGCTTGCCTAGCGGCGGGGGTGGACCTAGTATTAGGTTCGGAGGGAGATGCCTCGGTAAGGTAACGAAGCTTCTCGTCACCTTGTGTGGCCAAGCGAAGTTGCGCGTCCGAATCGGCGAAATTAAACCCATTCTTTTCTAACTTACATCGATCCATGAAGGATCGGAGCCATGACACATTGGTAAGCGTGGTGGAACTAGTGGATGCGGACGTGATTGGAGTTGCCATTGCGGTTGATAAAACAAATTTGACTACAAAATAGGAAATGAAGGAATTAATTATCATCTATCGTTTTAATAATACTCGTAAATTTAACTACAAGCATTGCATTTATATAGTGACCTCCACCCAACTACATAAATGATTCCGAGATCCAAATTCATATCAACTCGGGCACGGTGAGCCGATTCATCCCTTATTAATATAACTCGGTGGATTAACTCTTTAATCGATTCTACTTTTAGAACTCTCGGTCGATAAAAATTACTCTAATTTTCATCTTTAGCCCGGAACACATGCGACTACGGTCACGAATACTTCCGTTGAGCTCAAACCAAATTTCGATGTAATAACATTTTACTACCCCACTTCGCCAACGTAAGAAGGTTTGTATTACGGTAAAGCCGGATTAACTCCCTTATGAAATTGGTACTTCATGGGTTCTACTATTTGGTAAGGCTATATCTCAATTATTATATGTGAGAGGTCTTGTCAATTTATTATCTATCACGTTTTAAGTGAACTAAAGCGGTGAACTACGATAATTATAATTGACACGGTCGATGACTCGATATGATATGCATGTGTTGTTGTAGCGATTTGGCAATGCATGCAACATATTAAAAGAAATGCAAAACAATAAATAAAATTCCTAGTATGGCCTTCCTAAAATAGAAAAATAAATATTCTATTACATATTCGGAAACCAACTCCTTTGGTCCCTTGAATCTTCAATTGGCACGCTTCCCAAGACACCGTCTTCGTCGGATCACCTTTCCGAATGACACCGTCTTTGAAGATGCTCCATAATTACAAATAATAATAAACATACAAAGCTATTCCTATTATACATTTGTAAAATGGAAAAACTAATAAAAATAAAAGTGATACGAGATCACATTAAATTACAACTGAATCAATATTCCCTTTCATTACAGGTAATATCGATTAAAACAAAGGCCATACTAAGATAAAATTACATAATTCAAAATTATATAAATAAAGGAAATTCAACAATTAAAATATGCAGCATTATAATATGTAAGTATCATGCCAAATGATGTGCCAAATCGCCCTATTTAACTTATGTCGTACATATAACCCGGTTTTATGGAAATGCGTGATAATAATCCTTTTAAAATCACAAATTAATACTTAAATCACATCTAAGCTCAAGTTAATTATCCTAACACTTTTTAGGACTCAAAAATTAGTCATCACTCAATTTTTGATAATAATTCAACTTGATTTAATTTTATGCTCATTTTTGACCTTAAAATCATAATATATATGAAATAAATCCAAATTAATTTATAAAAATTTCAAAATTTGAATTTTAAAATTTTGAACATTCTGCAATAATTCCATGACACTCATAATGTCAAAAATTATGGTTAAAATTTTTGAATTAATTTTGAGGAAAAATAGTTGCATTTTATCGGTTTTATCTCATAAAATATATCAAGCATCCAAAAATTACTCCAATAATTTTTAGAACCTTAGAACTGATTATTGGGATATTAATGCAACTTAAAATAATTTTCTCAAGCCATGCAATACGTTTTAGCTAATTTTGCTAAAATAGTCACTATTTATGCCTTTTTTACTCTAAAAATCCATAAATCATGCTAAAAGAGATATTTTAATCTCGAAATTTACATACTCTCTGTAAATTATGCATGTGAAATCATATTAAAAAATCATGGCTTAATTCGAAATTTAACTATTTTTAACCATGTTACCTCTTTTAATCCAATTTTATCTCATAAAAATCATAAATCATGCAATATTAATCAAATTAAAACGAGTTTTTACACACAACTTGTAAAATATGCATGTGAGGTCATATAAAATTTCCAAGGTCAGAAACTTAGTTTAACTATTTTTAGCATTTTAATTCCCATTTTAGTCATAAAAATGTTATAAAATCACTAAAATTCATTAAAATGAGCAATAAATTTCCATAAATCATAAAAATGACCTAAAAACATTTTAGGACCAGAATATATAACATGCATGATGATTTCGTGGCTTATACTTATAAATAACAAATTTTTAGTTTTATATGTTAACCTTTTAACTCGGAAAAACAATAACCGATTATGCATGCAACATCCTTATGCTCTGATACCACTTGTTAGGTTCATATACCTATTATTAAACTCCTCTAATAGTGAACTAATTAACTTGTTAATTATATGTTCATTAGATCTAGTGCATGCATAACAAAATGAAAGATTTATAAGAAAAACAATGTCCCTTACATTGGTAGTAGGTTCGAAAATATGGGCACAAGTAAGGTCACCTTCCTTCACTTTTTATTGAGCTAAATGTGATGGATGATACTCCTAAGACTCCAAGTATAGAAGACACTCCACTAAGTTGCACCCAAGATTAATCCCCAAAATTCCTACTAATATTAACTAGATATGTAGTAGAAATGTACCCTTAATTATACTAATATTTCTAGTATTACTACCTCTAGTAATAGATGATAAGTATTAGTATTTTTGGAGAGTTTTATGACTTTGCATGTGAGGAAAAATGAAGCAAAATGAGCAAAAAAACCAATAATACGAAAATGATCAACAAATGCTCATATAAAGAGCACCAAAACCGGTGGCTCTCATGCAAAAGGGAAAATATTTTCTTTTTGTTTTTGCTCTTTTGTTTAGTATAGGTAGTGTAGTGTAAGAGTAGGTATGATTAAAGCGTGTGTGTAGTGTCACAATCACACTTTAATCAAAACAAACAAAAGAAAAAAGAGCATCTTTTGCTCTTTCATTTGGCCGAAATAATGGAGCCATTTTGGTCCATTTTTGCCTTTTGTCATTTGTCCCACAAATGATTATAAGTCCTATGTTTAACTATCTTACATAATTAATTATAAATGTAATAATTTAACACTTAAATATCACAATTAATAATATAATATACACTCCACTTTTTGAGTAGTATACTACCATTATATCAACATATAATGGGTCTTTTAATTACTAGTTAGTTAAAATCACAACTTCTTGTAACTTTAAATAACTAATTACCTCTACCTCAAAACTTATATATATATCCTCAAATAATTTAGCAATTTAACACTTAAATACTAAATTAAATCTTATTTAATAACATTACAATAAGACGCAAAATTAACACTCCCATAATTAAGTAATTAATTAATCTGTATCACATACAATTTATTAAATATCTATTTGGGCCTCATCCTATAGGTGTGACCTAAAGGGATCAACTGACCACCACCGTCACACGACAGTAATGTCAAACTCTAGTTAGCCAATCATTACCGATTAATGACGGTCAGTCGACTATATAAAGAATCATTCCTCACGTATTCTTAGTATGAGATTTAATAATGATATTTAAATCATGTGATCGCACTATTGTTGAGGACACATTTCCCAACAGTATTCGCCTTTCCTGGAGGCGATATTTGTCCTTTCCCTGAATAAGTAGCTGTTATTGGAGGATGGGACCCAGAAATGCACCCGCTATACCTCTTAGCTCTCAAGGGTATAAAAGTAAATGTAGAAACTTGCTCGGATTGACCAAGGCTGAGGTGGACCGTCTCGTGACCTCGAAAGGAGTCCGTATGTTTCACTTTATTGACCGATTTATAAATAGGGAGGACCCTTCTATTTCTTATGTTGCGAGGCGCAAAGCCTTTGGGTTTTGTCTACTTCACTGCTATGTCCTTCAAGGGCATGTTGACAAGGAGAGGAGAGGGGATCCTCGGTTTCTGAGCCTAGTAGAACAAAAGGAGCTGCGCAAGAGCCCAGCATGCCTAGTTTTAGGAGAGCCATTCTTGGTTTGGATAACAGAAAGGCCAACCGCGAGCTTCCTTATTTGGGAAGTCCCATCATTCTACAGGTAAGAACCCACTTTCTTTCTTTTTCATATATGTCAATCGCTTTTGTTCTTGACGTTTTTTTTTCTTTCTTTTTTCTTTTTCTTTTTTCTTTCTTTTTCTTTTTTCGGTTGATGAAAGGGTATTAATTCCCGTCTTTCTTTTGCAGGTTTGGCTGATGGAGCGGCTGCGATTGATCGAGCCCCCAGTTAATGTGCGAGGATATCATGCTCGATCTATTGCAATGAGAACTAGGCTCTACATGGTGGACTTTGTTGGAATATGTGTCCTCCGACAATAATGCGATCACAACTGTCGATCATGATGATCACATGTTTAAAGTCTCATTTTAAGAATACATGTGGGAAGTAATATTTTACTGTCAACTGGTCCACACAAATCGGTAATGATTGGCTGACTAGAGTTTGACATTAATGTCGTGCGACGGTGGTGATCAGTTGACCCCCTTAGGTCATACCTAAAGGGTAACACTCTTAATTGATTATTTAATTGATCGTATGACGATACGGGTTAATTAAATTACTTAAAATTGACGGACGATTTTGGAAGTAATATTTACATGTCTCATTGTAATTTGATTAAATAAGATACAGTCTAAGTAATCGAATTGTTTTATTACTTAGATGAAATTATTGTTTACGGAAACAATTGAAACGGAATGAATTGTTTATTATAAATGCAGAATGTTGTAATTTATGACTCGGGAACCCATTATGGTACATGTAATTATGAATTACTACGTTAAATTTATAAGGGACATATTTTATTAATATGTTGATTTTTAATCGTTAAAAATACATTTTATGTACATAATGTCATGGAACATGTTACATGTGACAAATTGACAAGATAATGTGTAAAATGGATTTTCCATTTTACACAATATGTACCGAAATTATGGGTGGGTTGGGGTTTATATTATGTTTTATTATTCATAAAAGGAGCATAATGATTAACCTAAACACATAGCCTTGCATGCCTAATTTCTTGGGAATAATTGAAGCTCATGCATTGGCCCCTTTACCCACCCCACCCGGTTTTGTCATAGAGAAAGGCCAAAGGTTTTTCTCTATAATTTCCCTAATATAAACTACATGCATATGAGTGTATCATTCATTCTTGCACATCTAAAAACAAAAGAATTTTAGAGAGAAAAATTACTCCAATATTCCCCCCCCCCCCCCTCTTGATCGAAAATTCAAGAGGACAAAACAATAGTTTTGGGTCAATTTTTAGTTAGATTAATATTGTTCTAGTATTAATAATATTAATTTTTAAGAGGTTTCTTGGGTATAATTCCTTGGGAGGGATTCTAAGCTTGAATCCTTCTTGATCCAATAGTAGGAAGCTCAAGAACAAGTGAGTAGGAGAACTCATTTGTGCCCATATATCCGAAATCTCAATGTAAGGAAAACGATTTCTTCTTTATCCTTATTCATGTTTGCATGCATAAGATCTAAATTAATTTTATGACTAAATTAATTATACATATATGAATATGGTGAGTATAATGAGATAATAATTTCGAACAAGTGGTATCAGAGCCTTAGGTTGTTTGCATGCAAATCGGTTATTATTTTTCCGAGTTATACGATTAACAAACAAAACTTATAAATTTGTGTTTATTATGATATATCACGAAATTTATTATGCATGTTAAAGTTTCTTGTCCTAAAATGTATTTAGGATATTTTGGTTAATTTATTGATTTTTATTGTTCATTTTGTATAATAATGGCATTAAAATGTGATTTCATGATAAAAATGTCATTTTTGGACTAAAATTAGATGAAATTCGATTTTTCCAGTGGTTTTTGGATATGTTTTCACATATATTATATTTTGATGACCTGTAATGTTTCATAATTTTATGAGTTCTTATGCTCGAAATAAGGATTTTTCAAGATAAAATCGAATTTAAATGAAAAATAGGTTAATATGAGTTATATTTCGAATATTGTCATAGAAATTTAGTATGTTGTTATATGAAATTTTACAAGATGTGTGTAAAATAATTGGCTATAATTAAGGCTTTATGCATGATTTATGAATTTTTGATGAAAAATCACATAAATAGTGACTTTAATTAGTAAAAATTGCTAAAACATACTTCATGACTAAGGAAAAACATCAAATGTTGCATTTTATCACATATTTCAGATCTAAAATTGAAAAGTTGATAAAAATAATTTTTCTCACATTTTTATGGTTATAATTGATAAATCCGATAAACCGCAACATTGTTTTTCTCGATAAATTTCGAAATTTTTAACCAAAGTTTTTGAACATTATGAGTGTCATTGTATTTTTTCCAAAATTTTCATGAGTTTAAAATTTCAAATTTCAAATTTATTTGAAATTTTTATGATTTATTTGAAGTTTATCGCATTATATTGTAATTTTGAGTCCTTTTATGAACAATATTAAGAAATATAAGTTAATTATTTTCAATATGTTAGTGGAGACTCATTTTAAGTCCTAAGATGGTTAGGGTAATTAATTAGTACATAAACATGATTTTATGTAATTATTGCGATTTTTAAAAGGTTAAATCACGCAAATCCGTAAAAACCGATTAATATACGATATTGGCTCCTTAAAGGCGTTTTAGCATAAAATTGGGCATGTTCATACATATTATAATGCTGCATTTTATTTATGATTGTCATAATTTTATTTTATGTAATTTTTGAATTATGTAATTTTACTTAGTATGACCTTAGTTTTAATTGATATTACCCGAAATGTATGGGAATATCGATTCGGTTGTAATTTATTGTGATCTCGTATCACCGTTTTGTAATTTAATAGATTTATTTTTATTTTTATTACAAATGTATAATAGAAAATTATGTAATTTGTTATGTAATTTATTTATTCCGGAGATCCTTGAAGACGGTGCCACTCCAGAAGGCGATCCATTAAAGACGGTGTTACCTTGAAATGTGTGCCAAGACCGAAGTTCAAGGGACCAAAGGAGTTGGTTTCCGAATTTGTAATAGTTAAATTAGATTTACTATTTTAGGAAGGCCATACTAGGATTTTTTTTTATTATGCTTTGCATTTTATTTATATGTTGCATGCATCGCTAAATCGCCATAACTAAAACATGCATTATCATTTTATCGACCGTGTCAATTACAATTATCGTAGTTCACTGCTTTAGTTCACTTAAAACGTGATAGATAATAAATTGACATGACCTCTCACTAAAAAATAAACAATTGAGACATAGCCTTACCAAAAAGTATAAACCATGAAAACCTATTTCGCGAGGGAGTGCACTTGGCCACCCCGGGGTACAAACCTTGATACGTAGGGAAGTGGGTGATAAATGTCTATCCACCGAATTCATGTTGATGAGGGATGAATTGGCTACCCCGTGCCCAAGTTAATGTGAATTTGGATCATGGACACATTTATTTGAAATTTGGATTGACCTCAACGGAAGTATTCGTGACCGTAGTCGCATGTGTTCCAGGTTATAGATAAATATTAGTGTAATTTATCGACCAAGAGTTCTAAAAGTAGAATCGATTAAAGAGTTAATCCACCAAGTTATATTGATAAGGGATGAATCGGCTACCCCGTGCCCAAGTTAATATGAATTTGGATCTTGGAATCATTTATCAAGTTGGGTAGAGGTCACTAGATAAATGCAATAAAACTTGTTTAAAATTAATTTTAAATTTTTACGAGTGTTATTATTATTTTGAAAACGACATATGTTTTATTCCTTCTATTTTTCGTTTTATAGACCGCTTTTATTTCTCATAACAAATGGCCGCTCCAAACACCAACGCCACACCTCTCACTAATGCTTCATGGCTCCGATCCTTCATGGATCATTGTAAACTTGAAAAGAATGGGTCAAATTCTCCGATAGGGATGCCCAACTCAAATTAGCCGCCCAAGGTGACGACAAGCTTCGTTACCTCACCGAGGCATGTCCACCCGAACCTAATGCTAGGTCGAGTGCCGCCACTAGGGAAGCATATGAGGCTTACCACAAGGAGTCCGCCGCAATGAAAAATGTGTTGATTTTTGCGATGGAGGCGGATCTCCAAAGGAGAGCTTTTAAAATGGGCACCGCTAATGAAATCTATTCCAAGCTTGTGACAATGTTTTCACAAACTACGAGGATCGTCCAATATGAGGCGGCCTCGGCATTCTTTGATCTCGATTTCAAGGAGGGCCAAAAAGTTAGCTCTCACGTGCTCAAATTGTTGGAGCTAGTCGAGACATTGAAGATTCAAAAAGTTGAAATCTCCAAAGAACTCATTGTAGATAGGATTCTACACTCCTTATCCAAAGTCAAGGCATATGTTCAATTCCGGGTGAATTTTAACATGCAAGACAAGGACGTGTCTCTTGAAGAGTTGCACAAGTTACTTGTGCAAGACGAAAGAGACATTGGGTTAAATGTTAACCCACCTAAGGATGTGCTTAACAAAAGCACCAAGAGCAAAGGGAAATTCAAAAAGAATGGGAAGAAGGGTAAGAAGCAAGCTCCCACTTTCAGCAAGGCTAAGTCTTTTGAAGCTAGCACTTCCAAGATCAAGAAGGGTCCTCTTGATAAATGCCATTATTGTAATGGTGTTGGACATTGGAAAAGGAATTGTTCCAAGTATCTTGGTGACATCAAAGCTGGAAAGATTACTCCAGTAGGTAAATGACTATCCTTTCTTTTATGTTTCTAATTCAACTATGGTATTTTGATACAAAGTTGTGATAATGTATCCTCTTTTTATTGTAAATAGGGCCTCCACCAAGCAAGGACAAGGGAAAGGAAAAGCAAGCTTGAGAAATCATGAAGGAGCTAGGAGTAGCTACCGATAAAGCATGGCTTTTATTATTGTCTTTATTTTAATGTTATGGATTTTTAGAACTATTTTGATTTCCGTGTTCGACATGTAAATGGTTGATCCTTTCTAAACAATTGTTGTATTTTGGATTATGGTGGCTTGGTTTGCAACCCAAGTCACCCCTTTTATCGTATTTTCTTTGTTCTAAAAATTCGTCTTTATATGCTTGCACATAGAAACATATGATCATACACTTAAAGTGATCTAATTGACAACTATAATGATGGGGTTCATTATATGTCCACAAGATTAAGGCTTGTGTATGATCAATTATAAAGTAATGTTGAGTTGATGAACTCTCTTAAAGGAATGTCAATCACCAAGTACACTTATCAAATCTAAAACAATTAGTCAATCTATGAGATAGTCCTCCTTATACTTCAAAATCATTATTTGTGTCTCATAAGCTATCTTTGAATCTCTAGTGTATTTATTCTAAAGATAGAGTGGGAGAAAAATGAAGACACAAAGAAAACAAAGCAAATTTGTATACTTGAATAAATGAGATCTACGAAAGAAAGAATGATTTGTATACCTATATAGATAGTGTACACGAATAGATGAGATCTATGGTCTCGAATAGATTAAATCTACATGACAAAAGAGACCAAGTGAAGTAATCAAAATAATATGTTCTCAAGATAACTACACGAGGAGACCAAAAGAAAGTTTTGGAAGAAAATGACTAATGAAAAGACTTATGAAGAGATTTGACTAGTTTATGAACAACATTTGACCAAGATTTTCAATATTGATATTTACTTAAGAGCCTAAATGAAACAAAGTTGCATCCTCGAAAGTAAATGAGATTTATGACTAAAAGTTGCAAAGAAAGATATGCCGATGTCTACAAAAGCTAAGTTAATTGTTAACCACGCTAGTGTCATTACTTAACCTCATTATGAAAATGAAATGGTTAAACCTCCTTCCGGAAAAGGGTATTTTGAGAAGGACGTATATTAAATGAAATTCACATTTAAGTAATGACATTGCTACGCATCATTATAAAATGAATGAGTTAGAGATTAAAATTCACTTTTCATAAGTTTAAGATTGAAACCTTCTCTAAATAGGTGTTTGGAAAAGATATGTTGGGAACATTTGGTTTTATCTTAATAACTTGGCAAAGCAAAATGTATTTCAATTCTTGAAATGTTTCGATTGAGTAGTCAATTGCGAAACATGTGGAATTGAGTGGTAGTTTGAAATTATCATGTGCAGACATGGAATTTAGTGGGAGCAATCATCTTGTAAAATTGATAACTCATTAATCATTGCGAATGACGAGCTAATACTATCTTTCACAAAGATATGTTTGAGTTTTCAATTCTGGATGAAAATGGACTATGATGAATCCAATCACATCATGAGATGTTGGATAGGTATTGAGATATATACATCGAATCAACGAGAAACGTGGGTTATTCATGTCAATGAAAATGGAATTGCCATTAGCAGTCATGGTCATTCATTGAACCTAAGAATGGTTGATCATATGATTATAAATTACTAATGTTTCCGCCATTAGAATAATCATGCACATTTCCAATAATGAATCATATGCATAAGAGCATGATGAATCATTGGCAAGTCATAGAAGAATCGTCATGAATTCTCGAGGAGAACTAATTAGCTATTCCAGTGTTGGACAGAACACTCTGTTATGTGACAAGAGGTTGCACATATTGAAGTTCGAACACACGTAAGGATTTATGAAAATCCTAAGCTATTCAAGATAAAAGGAGAAATAAGAAGTTTGAAAAGATGCTTAGTTAAAGTAAGAAGTTACTCAAAACTAATATTTTCTAATATGCTACGACTTATGAGAAGTGCTAGGCTAATCATCTTGACAATTGTTGCAAGAACCTACAAAACGTATACCTAGTGCATTGCGAGTTGGTAGAACACTTGACCAGTGCAAGTTATATCATCCACCACAAATTCGTTGGTTATGTGATAAACAACAAGAAAGTTCTTTCAAGATAAAGAACCCAAACCTAGGTTGGGAACCTATATGTGTACTTGGTAAGGTTCATGCTATGAGAGATAACATGAATATAAAGGAAAATGCAATACAAGAAGTATGAACACATGGACACATGGTATGTTAAACTTCTATTGCAATCGACTAGTGTTTACACACTTACGATATACATCACAAGGTTGTAATATGGTATTGACTACCCGAATGTGATGTCGACATTCGTCGTTTGAGTTATTATTAACTCACCTTATACTTTGTTACATCCAAACGGGTTGTAGAGACAATTGAACCCCGTTAAAGTGAACACGGATTAGCATTGTATTCACCCATAGTTACTTACATGAGGTGACGTCTTGAAGTGACTAGAGTGTGATGCGATTGATGGCAAGTTCAAGTGACATGGAGTCATGTGTGATGACTAGTCGATCACATAGGCAGACTGTTAGGAACATTTTGTCGGGCCTTATGACCGCTTATAGAGTTCTGGCAAATTTATATAGCCTGGTCGTGGCGAGAGCTACGATAGTATTCTAATGAGTCGATTCTTTTGACTAAAGACTGTTCGCCTAAGATGGCACAGTTTCATATTAACTTTGATTTGTGTTACTACGACCTTCGTAAATGGGGTCAAATGGGCATATTTTGGGTTATGATGGCTGTGGCTAGTCGAAGGGAATAAGTGCGATAGGAATTGTCCACCCCTTGTCAGGGTTATAACAATATCTCAGAGCCACTCGAGAAGCAATGAACTGGAAATACGTGGCCACGCTTGGAAGATATCTACGGTAGATAAATCCGGTCAATCAATTATTCTCCAGATCGAGGAAACCACTCTCGATATGATCACTTGCAAGTAAGACCTGAAAGACACCTTGGATTGAGTGGGAGATAGTAATAGGACAAGAGAATTGGTGACGGCACACTTGTCGAGGACAAGTGGGAGATTGTTGGAATATGTGTCCTCCGACAATAATGCGATCACAACTGTCGATCAAGATGATCACATGTGACAAATTG
This sequence comes from Silene latifolia, assembly GCF_048544455.1. NCBI lineage: Eukaryota > Viridiplantae > Streptophyta > Magnoliopsida > Caryophyllales > Caryophyllaceae > Silene > Silene latifolia. The sequence goes on from NC_133537.1 coordinate 235,103,923, forward strand.
ACAAGATAATGTGTAAAATGGATTTTCCATTTTACACAATATGTACCGAAATTATGGGTGGGTTGGGGTTTATATTATGTTTTATTATTCATAAAAGGAGCATAATTATTAACCTAAACACATAGCCTTGCATGCCTAATTTCTTGGGAGGAATTGAAGCTCATGCATTGGCCCCTTTACCCACCCCACCCGGTTTTGTCATTGAGAAAGGCCAAGGGTTTTTCTCTATAATTTCCCTAATATACACTATATGCATATGATTGTATCATTCATTCTTGCACATCTAAAAACAAAAGAATTTTAGAGAGAAAAATTACTCTAATATTCCTCCCCTCTTGACCGAAATTTCAAGAGGACAAATCAATAGTTTTGGGTCAATTTTTAGTTAGATTAATATTGTTCTAGTATTAATAATATTAATTTTTAAGAGGTTATCTTGGGTATAATTCCATGGGAGGGATTCTAAGCTTGAATCCTTGTTCATCCAATATTAGGAAGCTCGAGAACAAGTGAGCAGGAGAACTCATTTGTGCCCATATATCTGAAATCTCAATGTAAGGAAAACGATTTCTTCTTTATCCTTATTCATGTTTGCATGCATAAGATCTAAATTAATTTTATGACTAAATTAATTATAACATATATGAATATGGTGAGTATAATGAGATAATAATTTCCAACAGACTTCACTTGGGTTTGCAATTACTGGGAAAATGAATTGAAGAATGAAGGAGGTCCTATGATCCGATTGATCGTGCTGTGGTGGCATCTCAGGTCAGTCACTGGAGACTTATCTTTGGACCTGACACGGTCAATTCGTATCCATGGCTTGGAATTCATGATTTGCATTTATTCGGAGAGGTTGATGAGGCAAGTGGGCCTGAAGCAGAAGATTCTGAAGCTTGACATCGTCCCTCAAACTGTATTGGCGCATACTACAGAGATTTATCGGGAATGGGAAATCAGGTGGGTTCAGAGGAACATGTGGTGCATACTACCTGTTGGCTCCTTATGGGTATCTGACTCATACTTGCAATGGAGGAAGGCTGATACTCCTGAAGAGCGCTAGAAATTGAGGAAACACGAGCCTGTTGACTACAAGATTCGTGAGGTATCAAAGGAGAACCAGAAGTACTTGACTGAGGATGAAGAAGAGGCCGGATTCCGAGTCGATCATCCGTCGAAGAAACCGAAGACCTCCTCTGTCGTAGAGATGGTGATGGATCGAAAAGGCAAGGCTAGACCGCGAGAGAGACCTTTGGTGATTAGGTCAGAGATAGCACAAGAGCGCCCGACTCGTGGTCGAGACAAGAAGTATGACAAGGGTGACAAAGGCAAAGGGAAAATGGAAGAATAACCTTAGTCATTTATTTATAGTATTATTTTTTATTATTATTTAAGTTGTAATAAACGGCCGGGTTTTTAGAATCCTAGCCTAGCATTCATTTTCAGCATTTTATATTATTTGAAATATTATTATTATTTATGGAACAAATGAATAAAAGATTAATTAGTTAAGAAACTATTATGATTTCCTTTTATTATTCTTGTCGAATTTCAAACGCAAATGCAAATGTCCTTCTATTTACATTAAATAAAAAATGGGTTGTACCCTGTGAAGGATTGCCTACGTATTCATTAAAAAATGAAATCAAACACTGTGCGTAGTTCGAATAAATGCAAAAGAATAATTGTTCGAAGCAAGAGCTTGTAATGAACTTTTTAGAAAATAAGCATGATCTTTACTTACTCCTAAAATACAATTCAATTTATTAGATGATGTGAGGTTGTCGAAATGTCAAAACGCAAGATCATGGTAACATGAGCTTTCTTTCAGCGGGCCAATGACAATTTTTATTTCGTGTCGCATGAGCGGCATGTGGTGTTTACGCGAGGCGCATTTCCTATCCTGTACTAAAGGTAATATCGTTTCAGTTGGTCGAGGTTAGTTGGGTTAGCAAATTCATTCCATCTAGGTTCGTAATCCTAACCGCACCCCTGAGAGTATGGACTTGACTAGGAAATGTCCGGCCCAGTTGGGTTTAAACTTTCCACGTGGATCGACAGGTAGGAGAGCTCTGACTGATTTGAGGACCAAATCTCCTTCTTTGATGTTCCTGGGCTTAACCGTTTATTGAAGGCTTGTTTGATACGTGTATCATATGTTTGCACATTATATAATGCTCGCAACCTTCGTTCATCAAAGAGGATGAGTTCTTCATAACGATCCCCATTCCATTCAGCTTATGGAATTTGACTTTCAAGCAAAATGCGTAAATACGGGATTTCTAGTTCGACAGGTTGCACAGCTTCCATACCATAGGTTAGAAAGAAAGGAGTAGCCCCAGTGGGTGTCCTAACTGATGTGCGATAACCCCATAGTGCGAAAGGTATTTTACTAGGCCAATCTCGATGATTGTCGATCATTTGTTTGAGAATCATGACGACGTTCTTGTTAACTGCCTCTACCGCGCCATTAGTTTGAGGTCTATAAGGCGATGAATGGTGGTGCTTGATTTTGTATTGGACTAGCAATTGTGCAGCTTCGGCTTGGAAAAGTGACCCATGGTCACTAATGATCTCATGCGGGCAACCGTATCGACAGATGATATTGGTTTTTATGAACTTTGCCACACGTTTAGCCGTAAGAGCAGTATAGGATGCTGCCTCGACCCATTTGGTAAAATAGTCGATAGCTACCAAAATGAAATAGTGACCTCCTGTTCAAGGTGTAGTGATCTTTCCAATGAGGTCGATTCCCCAAGCAGAAAACGGCCAAGGAGATGTCATGGTGTAAAGCATTGAGGGAGGGACATGTTGCACATTCCCGAAGATTTGGCAATTTTGGCAATTTTTGACATATTTAATACAATCCGACTCCAATTTCGTCCAGTAATATCCTAGACGCGTGATTTTATTTTCCATCATGGGTCCACTCGTGTGAGGACCCCATTCTCCATCGTGAACTTCTTCCATTACTTTTTGTGACTGTGAATGATCAAGGCAACGCAAAACTACACCAAGAGGTGTTCATTTGTACAATTCTCCTTGCATGAGAAGGTATTGAGAGGCTAGTAGGCGTATGGCGCGTTGTCCCCTCTTATCCATATCTGGCGGATATGTACCATTGAGGTTGAAGTTTAGGATGGCTTGGAACCAAGGTTCCTCTGGACTTCCTTCTTCATCTGTAATTTGGTGTACATAGGCGGGTTCTGACCGCCGTTCAATGCATAAAGGCATTTCTACCATATTGTCTAGCATATTAATAAAGGATGCAAGTTTCGCAAGAGCGTCTGCAAATTGATTCTCTTCACGAGGTAGGTGTAAATGGGTGACTTGATCGAAGAATTGGGCAAATTGATATATCCTAGCCTGATAGGGTGCTAGACTTTCACTTCGAATTTTCCAAGATCCCGTAATTTGGTTGATGATCAAGGAGGAGTCTCCGTGAACTCGAAGGTTCTTGATGCCTAAACTTACTGCTGCTTGTAGACCAATGAGCCAAGCTTCATATTCTGCTGCGTTATTTGTCACCTCGAAGTCGAGTTTGACAGAAAGTGGTGTATGCGCGCCTTCAGGAGAAATGATCAATACACCTATTCAAAATCCTATTATATTCGATGCTCCATCGAAATAAAGATCCCAAGAGTCTACACTGGTCTGTAGGATATCCTTGTCTGGAAATGACCATATGTCTATTGCTTGGGTGTCGTCGATAGGATTATCTGCGAAGAATTCGGCAAAGGCGCGTCCCTTTATGACCTTCAGAGGTACGTATTTGAGATCGAACTCTGAGAGCTTTAGGTATTTGAAGGGATCCATTTTGGAATACACCTTGACAGAGTAGCTAAGCATGTAGTGGCGTAGCTTCTTTGTTACCCACACAAGAGCGAGGCATGTCTTTCAGAGAGGTGTGTACTTACACTCATATTCCAAGAGCTTCTTACTAAGGTAGTAGATAGCTCTTTCTTCTTTCCCAACATTCTGTGCGAGCATAGCCCCTATGGCTGTTTCGGTTACTGTGAGATATAAACCAAGAAGTTGATCTCATTGGGGAGTCATTAGCACTGATGGCTTGGCCAGTATCTCCTTGATCCTGTCAAACGCCTTTTGACAGTCGTCGTCCCATATGGTATGATCTGTTTTCTTAAGCTTTTCGAAAATGGGTTCGCAAATCATAGTAAGCTTCGCTATGAATCGGATTATATACTGTACTTTGCCCAGAAACCCCCTAACCTCTTTCTCTGTTTGGGGTTGTGGCATTTCGATTAGAGCTTTGATCTTGGATGAATTAATCTGTATTCCCCTATGACTGACGACATATCCTAGAAGCTTGCCTGACGTTACCCCGAATGAACACTTTTGAGGATTGAGTCTCATGTTGTACTTGCGCAATCTTATGAAGAGCTTGCAAAGGTTATCAATATGCCCCTTTCTATCTTTGGACTTGACAATCATATCATCGACGTATACTTCTACTTCTTTATGCATCATGTCATGTAGGAATGTGGTCGCAGTGCGTTGATATGTAGCACCAGCGTTGATTAGTCCGAATGGCATAACAGTATAACAATATGTGCTCCATTGAGTAACAAAGGTTGTCTTATGCATGTCTTCTATGGCCATTTTGATCTGATTATTGGCCGGTTTATGGATTTCAGTTACTTGTCGTTAAGAGTTACCTAGACCAAAACAATATTTATAACTTCACAAACTACTCTACTCTTAGTAAAGAGGTAAGTAAAGGTCGGATCCCAAGGGGCGGGTATTAATGTAGGATTTTCGATTGCAAATGGTTGTGTCTAAGGGTGTCACAATTTCGGTTGAGGTAGGATATCAAATAAACTAAATAACAATGTAAACAAAATAATGAAAGCAAGCAAGATGATTAAAATGAGATGTAAAAAATTGATTAAAAGCACTAGGGTGTCATGGGTTCATAGGGGATTCATGGGATTTGATCATACAAACATCTTCTCTACTAGATGCAAGCACTTATTGTTGTGATGGGATCGAGTTAGTGTATTTCTTACAATCCCTAAGAAGGTTTGTGTCCCGGAGCCGAATCGATTAGATTGTACAACATCTACAAGTCGACTTAACCCTCCCTATCCAACTATATGCATGGTCTAATGAGACTCGAGTTGGTTTATGTCTTACAAGTCTCATTGAAAAGGTACATGATGGGTAAAAAATGCAAGGATTCATAGGCTCGCTTTTCATCAAACAAAACATGTGCATAAGCTGAAATCACAACAAGCAAGCAAATTAATTATGAAAATATATTATATTAAGCATGAATCAATCCCCATGTTGGTTTTCCCTAATTCCCCATTAATTCTAGTTAAGGAAACTACTCACTCATTATCAAGTTTAACATGCTAACAAGGTTGTCAATCATACTAGAAAGGCAAAACATCATGAACAAATGAAGATGATTAACAATAATTAAAAAAGGATTAAGAGAGAATTATACCTATAAAGATGATTCCAAATAAAAAAGCAATGAATAATAGAAGTACTTGATGATTGATGGAAGGTTGTCAATCTTGCAAATAAATCCAAATAATCTTCTAATTACCCAAAATAAATGATGAACAATAGAGAAATTAAGGAATGATTAAGAAATGAGATTTGTATTAATGCTAAATTAAGAATTGATTACAAAATTGAGAGAGTATTAGGACTTGATTAAGATAAGATTAAGATCATCTTAAGATGACCTGCTATTCTAGGTAGTACAATGGGGTATTTATACTAGAGATTAGGTACAAAGATTAGGGTTACTAAGGGATTAAATGACTATTAAGACCCTTTAGAAAAGTTGAGGATGTGCTCCTCTCCAAGGAGATGCTCATCTCCGTTTTGGTGGTCTCCAGAAGATTTGCTCGTCCCGAGCGTCTAGGCAGCAGGGATGGTTGGTTCTGCATGGGGATCCGAGCGGATTTTGGGAGGGATGCTCGGTTCATTTGGCCTCAAGACGAGCGTCTTGGCATCGGGACGCTCGTATTGTAGCAGGGAGACGCTCGTCCTGGGCAGAGAGATGCTCGGATTCCTTGTCAGTCACTTCTCTTCTTTTCTTTTCTCAACAATCCTCGGGGATCTTGTTGGGGATGCAAGGATCCTTTCATCATTGCCCAATCTACATTATTTCCTGCATAGGTCTTCTCCATTGTCTTCCCTTTGATGCTTGGTCATTGAATTTGATCAATTTAGCTCCATTTTGCCGTGAACATGCAAGGTTTGCACTCCTTTCCTACCAAGGGAACAAAACCTCAAAGAATATGCAAAACAGGAAACTAAAGATAGTAAATGACCCAATTATGCACTAAAAGGCATAGGAACGAGGCTAATTCGTGGACTAAATATGCTTAAATATGAGTCACATCAAATATCCCCAAACCGAACCTTTGCTCGTCCCGAGTAAAAAGGTGACAAAAACTAGGACCCTTATTCAAACTAACCTACTAATATAGCCGATGTGAGACAATTAACGGGTCTCACTCCGCCCCTTTAACTCACAATAACACAACCCTGAGGTAGGATGCCTTCTTGCAAGGCAAGGTGGGGCTTGCCAAAATGGCGACACATCCAGGCATTAAAGCACACAAAACAAGTAAATGGATGCATCTACAAAAATGAATAGCCATTTTCCTCATCTAAGTGGCGGAAATTATCTAAGTGGGAAGCAATCTAAGGGTACACAATCTATTATAGATATGGTTTTTTCAAACTACTAAGCCTAGAAGGATACCAATAAATCACTTCCAAGTTGTGTCAAGCTAGGGTACCTTTGTCCTCAATTGTTAAATACTTTCGTCAAGAGTAGACTCCTTATGGTGTTAGAAATACTGGAGGATCGCGGAATTCCCCTTCTTGTCTAGACAAGAAGAAGGGTCGTCCCCTCTCTACCATGCATAAAAGTGGATACGATGGAAAAGGGATCAATAGAACTTGAGTTTCATATGGGAGTTTGCTTTGTTGTTGTTTTTCCCCCCAATTTGCGGCATTAACATTTTGAGAACACTTTCTTTGCCATTTCTTTTGATGTTTGGCATTTTCAACACTTGGCAATTTCAACTTTTTGCATTTTCTTTTGAACATTTTCAAAGTCACCCCATTTGTAGTGAGGGTCCTCATTTTGGAAGCTTTAGGAGTCTATTTTTTTTACTCCTCTTTTCTTTTGATGAAATTGCAAACTTTTTCTTTTCTTTTCATTTCTTGAACTCAAATTTTTGAACAATGTTTGTGCCCATTCCCTTTGATGATAAAATGTGGTAGAACATGGATGATTGTTGCATGGTTTCAAGGGTCACCTTGGAATAAACGATAGCCAAGGAGTTATCACACCACAAGGTACTCTTGACTAGGCCTTAATCCATAGGTCAAAGGATACTAGCATGACACATCCTAGGGTGTTTTACAAGCATTCTAATGAGCAAAGTCTCAAGAAGAAAAAGTATCTACATGGGCCTATATACACTTGTGAAGCTTCCCAAATAGATGTTTTCACAAAATTTTCCTAAATGCAACTATATGCCATGATGCAACTAACATTTATACAACCTAATGCATATGCTTCTATCAACTAGTATGCCAAATAATCTAAATTCATTCCTATAATCACATTGTTTATACCACATCAATCAAAATAAAGACACATAGTCATTAACATAAAGAGGAAAAAGGAGATTGGAAAGATCATACCATGCGGTCTTCAATATCCTCATATCTCGGATGTGGCGTAGTCGATCAATATAAAAAAGGATGAACAAGCACAATATATACAAGACTACACTACAAAGGAAATGAACATGTTTTTGGATTTTTGAATTTTTCAAATTTTTATAGATTTTTTTTAATGAAATTAAAAGACATGTTTTTGTATTTTTCAAAAAAATTCAATTTTTATCATTTTTTGTTTAAAAAGTCATGTTAGAATTTTCCATCCCCACACTAGTATGGGCATTCTCTTCAATGGCCAATACGATAGGAAATTATGCAATTTATATGAAAATGCATGATTTCTAAGCTAAATGCAAACTATATGGCATATAAACAAGAGTGAATGCAAACTAAGCTATGTTATATGATGCATGATTTTTGTTATGTTAGAGAGCATAATTTAGATTAGCTCCCAATGAATATGCATAAACTTCCCCAAACCAAAATAGACGTGATTTCTAATGTCAAAAATTGGGGGAGTTCATGCATAAGGATGCTATGCATGAAACTACAATTGTCATTTTGGATTTTGAATGTGGGAACAATAAAAGAAACACCTCAATGTGGCCGAGGTGTGAGTCCTCTAGTTGATGCTAGGACTCAAAAATCATGATCAAAATAAAATTATATGAAAAATTAGAGAAACAAACAAACCTTAAAGGAGGTGTAGGAAACTCACAAAGTAATGTGGCATCCTCCCAATAGCTTGCTAACCTTCAATCTTCGCCCATGGCGTCATCACTATCATCTCCATCATCATCAACCTCTTCACTAGAATCAACCTCCATAGATCCGGAGTTATCATTACTTGCACCACTCTCAACAACAACCATCTCCTCATTTTCTTCACCCATGGCGTCATCACTATCATCTTCATCATCATCAACCTCTTCTTCCTCCCTACCCTCTACTTCTTCACCTTCTTCATTTTTTTCACCTTCTTGTGCACCACTCTCAACAACAACCATCTCCTCTTCACCCAAGCTACCACCTCTAGAAGCACTAGGAAAGAAGATTTCCTTATCCGCCCAACTAGGCAAAGGACACGATGAGTCAAGAAGTCCTTGCCTAGCAAGATGTAGGAGAGGCGGATATTGTGCTTTATAAGCATCTACTCTATCCTCATAAGCTTGCTTGTGCATTTCTTTCATCAAGAGAGTCAAGTAGTCATTCCCCGCCTTAACATTTTCAGGTTGAAATTCATGGTAGGTGAATGGGTATGGTGAGGTGATAATGGAGGAGGAGGGCTCGGCAATGTCTTCCCCTTGGTGTTGTATAATATACTCGGCTTCCTTGAAGAGTGAGAGAAGGTAGTTTGGCCTATGAACATTTAATCGGCAAATCTTGCTTGGCAATCTGAAGGATTTAGCATCTTTTGTTAATCACCCAAATTTGTCATCAAGAGTATCATTCGTGACCCATTTGAATTTTGAACCATGGTGGCTAGATCAATGATATGGCTTCCCTTAGCCGGTTTATAGGTGCTATCCTTGTTGAAGTTCCGGTTAAAGTGTTTAGCCAAATAAGTTACCAAATCTCCATTAACAATAAAGGCTGTGCCTTCTTTGCCATGATCGACTTTGAGCCACCGCTCAATCAAAAGTTGAAGAATGTTGTACTTTTTGGTGAACTCTCTTCCAATGCTCAAGGTCGACTCGAGATAAATAAAGTCAAGTTCGGTGAAATGGTTCGTTCCCTTTCTAGCAATCAAAGTATTCCCAACAACCTTGTGCCATACTCTTATGCCCGGATGATGGATAAAAAGAGCACGACAATCATGGTAAGATGTAAACTCTATCCCGGTAATAACCTTCCATAAGGGGGCGGGATCATACTGTTGGGAAATGTGTCCTCAACAATAGTGCGATCACATGATTTAATGTCATAATTAAATCTCATACTAAGAATACGTGAGGGATGATTCTTTATATAGTCGACTGACCGTCATTAATCGGTAATGATTGGCTAACTAGAGTTTGATATTACTGTCGTGTGACGGTGGTGGTCAGTTGATCCCTTTAGGTCACACCTATAGGATGAGGCCCAAATAGATATTTAATTAATTGTATGCGATACGAATTAATTAATTCCTTAATTATGGATGTGCAATTTTACATCTTATTGTAATGTGATTAAATAAGATTTAAATTTAGTAATTAAGTGTTAATTTACTAAATTAGTTGAGGTATTAATATAAGTTTTGAGGTAGAGGTAATTAGTTATTTAAAGTTACAAGAAGTTGTAATTTTAACTAACTAGTAATTATGGGACCCATTATATGTTGATATAATGGTAGTATACTACTCAAAAAGTGGAGTGTATATAATATTATTAATTGTAATATTTAAGTGTTAAATGATTACATTAATAATTAATTATGTAAGATAGTTAAACATATGACTTATAAGCATTTGTGGGACAAATGACAAAAGGCAAAAATGGACCAAAATAGGTCCAATATTTCGGCCAAATCAAGAGCACAAAAGATGCTCTTTTGTCTTTGTTGATTTATGATTAAAGCATGAAAGTGACATTACATAGAAGCTTTAATCATGCCTACATCTTACACACATGCTCCATATACTCTACATATACTAAACAAGAGTGTAAAAACAAAAGCAAAAGATTCCTACCTAAGTGTGGCCACCGGTTTTTGGCCTTTTAAATGGGCATTTGGTTGCTCATTTTGTTAGTTGAAGTTTTTGCTAGTTTTCTCTCAAGTTATTCCTCACATGCAATTGCTAAAATCTCTCATAAATACTAATACACAACAAACTATTACTAGAAGTAGTAATAATAGAAATATTAGTATTATTAAGGTTACATTTCTACTATATATCTAGTTAATATTAGTAGGAATTTTTGGGATTAATCTTGGGTGCAATTTATTGGAGTGGCTTCTATACTTGGAGTCTTAGGAGAAAAATCCATCATATTTAGCTCAAGAACAAGTGAAGGAAGGTGACCTTACTTGTGCCCACATTTTCGAACCATATATCAATGTGAGGAACATTGTTTTTTCTTATAAATCTTTCATATTTTTATGCATGCACTAGATCTAAAGAACAAATAATTAACAAGTTAATTAGTTCACTATTAGAGGAGTCTAATAATAGGTATATGAACCTAACACATACTTGGTAGGTTCCTTCGTGTAAGTCGGGTCATTGCTAAGGTTAAAATTTTCACCAAACTCGCGAAAAGACAAATTTCTATCAATATTCTCGAGACGGAATTCAATGTTTGTTCGGGTCTCCACCTTGGTAACTTTCAAAGAGCTTAAGAACTCTAAGGTGAGGGCTGAGTAAGTCAACTCTTGCATATCAAACAAAGTACTCAATCCCAGGGACTCGAAAAAGGTCTTGGTTTGTTCTAAGACACCCAATTTTGACAAGGTCTCTTGGCATATGAATTTGGTGGGAAAATGGATTTCTTAGCATGGGAAACAAATTTCTTCCTATGAGAGTCGGAAGTAAAAATTACCTCCGGATAATCATCTAGTTGTTCAACAACCGGAGTAGAAGTAGTAGCTTCCATAGGAGGAACAGACTCTTGAATTTCCATCTTTGCATTTTGAACCACTAATGCCTTAGATGCTTGAAGAGCTTGTTGTCTTTTGGAAAGGTTTTTCTTTGGGGGTGCCTTGCTTCTGCCTTGTGTTCTTGCCAATGTCTCCTTTATGTAGTAACACCAAAGATAAGCTTGATTTCTTCAAATTCCAATAAGACCCAAATGGATTTAGGATAGTTGAATTTTGCCTTGTATCCTAAAAATCGATTCAAACTTTGAAGATTTTGGTGTTTTAATTGCTTGTTGTTGACAAAGGAGTGATTTGTTTGTGTTTCTAGGGAGTTTGGAATTAATTTGGGTGAATTTGGTTGAGAAATTTTATTTTTGTGGATGGAGGGATTGAAGGTTTTGGAGATGTGTTTGTGTTGTGAATGAGTAAACTGAATTGGGGAAGGTGGGGTTTTAATCCGTTGGTTTTGAATTTCAGAGGGGAGACGAGCGGATTCTCCATGGGACGCTCGGATTCTACACGTTCTGGGACGAGCGACTTCTGAGAAAGACGAGCGTCTTTTGAAGGAGGACGAGCGGATTGCTGTGAAGACGCTCGGATTCCTTGTCAGGGAGAAATCCCAAATTTTACCAGCAGTAGGACGAGCGGAATCTTTATGGGACGAGCGTCCTGACTGAGACGAGCGGATTCTCTATGGGGACGCTAGGATTCTCAGTCAGTCCAAAGATTTCTTTTTCCAGCTCTCTCAGGGCGAGCATCTTCTCCCCAGGACGCTCAGATTGTCTTCAGGACGAGCGGGTTCTGGGTCAGGACGCTCAGATCTTCCCTTTACCACATGAATTCAGTTCCATCCGTGGGTATTTCATAACCCATGTCATTTACTCTTCATTCCTTTGGTCTTCATTGTGGGGGCACTACGAAGGCTTGGATAGCCTAGGCAATTTTTATCCCCACACTATGTCAAAACACTACACATCAATAATCACATAAGTCCCTTCCTCACTTTCTCTCAAAATGATGAAAATCTTGATCAAGGCATAAAAATATAAATCCAAAATTGACCAAAATGCGATACAATAAGTAAAATGCAAGTTAAGGGGTTAGAATATTTACAAATGGTGGTTTAGGGAGGACTCCACCAAACTGTCATCCATAAATGAGATGTCAAGGGGGCATAGCCAAGGTGTTGTTGATGTTGCTCAACACCTTGAAGAAGTAGTCGAAAGCTCGTTCATTGTCATGATAAAGATCTTCAATAGACCTTTGCACTTGTTGTTCTTCATTGTGGTCTTGGGTCATAGCATTACCAATATAAGGATTGAATAACCCTTCAAACTCATCATCCCAAAGACTGCATACTTCGTCCACTTGTTCCCCAATAGTATCATGAGTTGATGAGAACAACTCCTCTTTCTTCTTGTCATTATGGCCTATGAGGCCTTCCTCTTCTCTTGTCATGAGTGGTGGTGAGCTATTCAAGCTCTCATTCTTGTTGAAACATTCTTGCTCTTTGGATGGAGAATCTTGGAGATTACCCATTTTCTTCTCCCATATGGGTGGTGATTCTTTACCCATAGCTTGTTCTTTGCATGATGCCAACTTCTTCCTATCACTTTCTCGGTTATAATGATCAACCATGAAACACGGCTCATGTAATTGGGGAGCTCTCATTGTCTTGTCAAGATTAAAAGTGATTGTTTCATCTCCCACTTCAAGGGTGAGTTCTCCATGTTTCACGTCAATCACCGCTCCCGCGGTGTATAAGACTTCCTAAAATGATAGGAATGTTGGAATTTTCTTCCATATCAACAATAATAAAGTCCACCGGGATGAAGAACTTGCCAATTCTTATCGGGACATCTTCCCATACCCCTAAAGGTGTCCTAGTTGATCGATCCGCCATTTGATGCGTGATATTAGTGCACTTAAGATCTCCCATTCCTAACCTTTTGCACACCAAATATGGCATGACACTGACACTTGCTCCAAGGTCACATAGAGCTTTTTTGATTGTGGTGTCGCCAATTGTACATGGAATAGAGAAGCTTCCCGGATCTTTTAGTTTTGGAGGTGAACTTCTTTGTAGGATGGCACTACTCACCTTAGTGAAAGCAATAGTCTCAAGTTTCCGGATGGATTTCTTCTTTGTAAGAATATCTTTCATGTATTTCGCATAAGCCGGAACGTGATTGATTAATTCCGTAAATGGAATTGAGACTTCCAAGTTCTTGAGAATCTCCATAAACTTCCCAAGTTGTTCATCAATTTTAGGCTGAGCTTGACGACTTGGAAATGGAAGCCGAATCACAATAGGCTCTTTCCCTTTAGCCTTCTCTTCATTCTCCTTTGAAACTTCTTGAATGGTGGGTTCTTCTTCTTTAGAGTTTTCAACAACTCTTTCCTTGTCACTAGTATTCACAACATCTTCATCAACGGGCCTCTTTAGCCCTTCATACCTTGTACCACTCCTCAAATGGATGGCTCTCACCGATTCTTGTCTTGGGGGATTACCTTGAGGTGGTAATTGCCCCTTTTGTCTTTGTGAACTTGAAGATGCCAATTGAGACATTTGGGTCTCCAACATCTTTGTGTGAGTTAGTATGTTGTTAATGGTGTTGTCTTTTGCTTGGCTATCCTTTTGCATTTGAGTGAAAAATTCTTGTTGGTTCTTTTGCATTTGGAGGACCGCTTTTTGAACATCAAAACCTTGGTCATTTGTTTGATTGTATGGAGTTTGGTTTTGATAACCTTGGTTTTGATTGAAAAAGGGTCTTTGAGCTTGGTTTCTCATTGGAGGTGGGGTGTATGTTGTTTGAGGGTTTTGAACATTTTGGCTTTTGTATGAGAGGTTAGGATGGAATTTGGTGTTTTCATTGTAATAGTTGGAATAAGGGGTACCACTCTTGTATGCTTGGAAAACATTCACTTGTTCCCCTACATTCACTTTGGTCATGTCCCAAAGTTCCACAACTCTCACATACTTCACTTGGAATTGATGAAGATGCCACCATGGTATTAACATATTGCTAAGGCGATTTGGAGGCTTCTTCAAGCTTAATCATAACATTCTCAAACTTCAAATTAATGGTGTCAATATGAGCACTAAGTTGAGCACCCAATTGAGTAATAGAGTCCACTTCATGCTTTCCTCCTCTAGTATCCCTATGAGGTCTACTATATTGTGAGTTATGGGCCGCCATTTCCTCAATCTTGTTCCATGTTTGAATATCATCAACTTCGGTAAACATACCATTTGATCCCATATTGAGAATGTTTCGGGAGTCTTCATATAGACCATTCCTAAATTGTTGTACAAGGAACCACTCGCCAAGTCCATGATGTGGACAGGATCGGCAAGTGTCCTTGAATCTCTCCCATGCTTCATACAAGGATTCTTCATCCCTTTGTTGACCCGGTGATTTGGGCTCTCAACATGTTAGTCATTTCCGGAGGATAGAATTTCTTGTAGAAAGCAAGTGCCAATTTCTTCCAAGAGTCAATACCAAGACTAGCCTTATCTAGGCTCTTCAACCATTGTTTCCCGGAACCAATCAAAGAAAAAGGAAATAAGACCCATCGAATTTGGTCTTGAGTCACTCCGGTTTGCGAAATCGCATCACAATTGTCATAAAAAGTCTCCATATGAGAATGAGGGTCTTCACTAGGCATTCCCCCAAATTGACTTCTCTCAACTAATTGTATAAATGCGGATTTTTCAATGAAATTACCGGTCAAATGTTGTGGTGTGGGAGTACCATTTTGTAGGTTCTCCTTGGTTTGTACGGAATATGATGAAAATTTAGGCATTGTGGGTTGATTTTGTGGTCGGTTATGTGTTGGGTTATCCTCTCCTTCTCTTGAAAAAGGGTTGATGAACTCAATGTTATTTGGTTGAATGTCCACAATATCACCAATACCTCTCAAAGTATTTCTAGCAAGTCTTCTATTGTTGGTGAAAGTTCTTTCAATTTCAAGATCAATGGGTAACAAGTTACCTTGTGATCTCCTAGACATGCAAAATATCAAACAACTTAAAAAACATTAGAACAAACCTTGAGGAGTTTGACTTCCCTAAGGTAAAGAAAGGCACAACTAAAAACAATCAAAGAAAATCAAATCAAGTTAACACCGTCCCCGCCAACGACGCCATTTTTGGTCGGTTTATGGATTTTGGTTACTTGTCGTTAAGAGTTACCTAGACCAAAACAATATTTATAACTTCACAAAATACTCAACTCTTAGTAAAGAGGTAAGTAAAGGTCGGATCCCAAGGGACGGGTATTGATGTAGGATTTTCAATTGCAAATGGTTGCGTCTAAGGGTGTCAAAATTTGGGTTGAGGTAGGAGATCAACTAAACTAAATAACAATGTAAACAAAATAATGAAAGTAAGCAAGATGATTAAAATGAGATGTAAACAATTGATTAAAAGCACTAGAGTGTCATGGGTTCATAGGGGATTCATGAGATTTGATCATACAGACATGTTCTCTACTAGATGCATGCACTTATTGTTGTGATGGGATCGAGTTAGTGTTTATCTTACAATCCCTAAGAAGGTTTGGGTCCCGGAGCCGAATTGATTAGATTGTACAACACCTACAAGTCGACTTAATCCTCCCTATCCAACTATATGCATGGTCTAATGAGACTCGAGTTGGTTTATGTCTTACAAGTCTCATTGAAAGGGTAAGTGATGGGTAAAAAATGCAAGGATTCATAGGGTCGCATTTCATCAAACATAACATGTGCATAAGTTAAAATCACAACAAGGAAGCAAATTAATTATGAAAACATATTAGATTAAGCATGAATCAATCCCTATGTTGGTTTCCCCTAATTCCCCTTTAACTCTAGTTAAGGAAACTACTCACTCATTATCAAGTTTAACATGCTCACAAGGTTGTCAATCATACTAGCAAGGCAAAACATGATGAGCAAATGAAGATGATTAACAATAATTAAAAAGGGATTAAGAGAGAATTATACCTATAAAGATGATTCCAAATAATAAAGCAAAGAATAATAGAATTACTTGATGATTGATGGAAGGTTGTCAATCCTCCAAATAAATACAAATAATATTCTAATTACCCAAAATAAATGATAAACAATAAAGTAATTAAGGAATGATTAATAAATGAGATTTGTATTAATGCTAAATTAAGAATTGATTACAAGATTGAGAGAGTATTAGGACTTGAATAAGATAAGATTAAGATCCTCTTAAGATGACATGCTAATCTAGGTAGTACAATGGGGTATTTATACTAGAGATTAGGTACAAAGATTAGGGTTACTAAGGGCTTAAATGGCTATTAAGACCCTTAAGAAAAGTTGAGAAAGTGCTCCTCTCCAAGGAGATGCTCATCTCCATTTTGGTGGTCTCCAGAAGATCTGCTCGTTCCGAGTGTCTAGGCAGCAGGGACGGTTGGTTCTACATGGGGATCCGAGCGGATTGTGGGAGGGACGCTCGGATCATTTGGCCTCAAGACGAGCGTCTTGGCATCGGGATGCTCAGATTTTAGCAGGGAGACGCTCGCCCTGGGCAGGGAGATGCTCAGATTCCTTGTCAGTCACTTCTCTTCTTTTGTTTTCTCAACAATCCTCGGGGATCTTGTTGGAGATGCAAGGATCCTTTCATCATTGCTCAATCTACTGTATTTCCTACATAGGTCTTCTAGCATTGTCTTCCCTTTGATGCTTGGTCATTGAATTTGATCATTTTAGCTCCATTTTTCCATGAAAATGCAAGGTTTGCACTCCTTTCCTACCAAAGGAACAAAACCTCAAATAATATGTAAAACGGGAAACTAAAGATAGTAAATGACCCTATTATGCACTAAAAAGCATAGGAACGAGGCTAATTCGAGGAATAAATATGCTTAAATATGAGTCACATTAATTATACCCTGCATACCCGTACATGAAGGATAACAACGCGCGATCCGCTGTATTGTCTACCAATATATCAATGTGTGGTAAAGGGAAGTCGTTCTTGGGACTTGCTTTGTTTAAGTCTCTGAAATCAACACAAACTCGGATTCGCCCATCCTTTTTGGGTACGGGGACTATATTAGCCACCCAGTCTGAATACTCGAAAACTTTTATGAACCCGGCTTTGAATTATTTATCGTCTTCTTCTTTGATTTTAAGAGCCCATTCGGTCCTTATTCGACGAAGTTTCTGTTTTACAGGTATGAAACCTGGCTTGATTGGAATTCGATGTTCTGCAATATCCCTGTCGATTCCTGGCATGTCTTTGTAAGACCAAGCGAAAACGTCCTTGGACTCGTGTAGGAGATCTATGAAATTAGCCCTTTTAGTTGGGTTTAAGTTCGTCCCTATCCTAAGTTCTTGATGTTCTAGTTCCGTTCCTACATTGATGGGTTCAGTATTTTCTATAACTGCTGCCCCTTCCCCCTCTTGTAGTATTTCTTTAACTATGTAGGGAGATAATTCGACTGAGTCTAGGTCAGGATCATCCTTATTATCATCGTAAATAGAATTGCATTTAGAATAACACAAAGGGTAAGCAGAATCTGATTTATTCATATTAAATTTTGCAAAGAGTTGAAACAAAGAAGCCATCTGCTCAGTAGTCAGTGGCGGTAAAGGGACAGTTGCTGGGACATTTCCCAAGCTACTGTTACTACTTGATGCTATGCTAGGAGAAACAAGAGGATGGGGAGGGACGACAGAAGAAGACTCTTTAGCGACTTATCCAGACTCCGACTCTGACTCGAATTCGTTGTCTTCAGGTTCTTTTTTGAACATCTCTCCTTCTCCAGTAGTGACCTTTCCTTGGTTGTTAGTCCACTTGATCGACTTTGTCCATCCTTTCTGTTGGTTTGAGCTGGTTTCAGTGATCAATGCTGTGGCGTTGAAATGGTCATCTTGAAGTATCATGGTAATGATCTCATCTTGTGCTGCCCTGATGAATCGGTCTTCCCCAAATAGGAGGGTAACAGCCTGTTCGTTTAAACAAGGTGTTTGACGAGTTTGGACGGTAAGAACCGTTTCTGGAGGGATAAAGTAGCAATCATGGAGGACCTCGATTCCAGCTAGTTGCATTCCCTTATAGTGCCAAGGTTCGGGAAACACGTGAAAGTACGCATGACTCCCTTCTCTAACGAAGTATCCATTTAGGGTGGGGAGATAGGGTCGCATCTGCCTCTATCCTTACGGTTTTGGAATTGGGTGAGCATTTCTAAAGCTTCTTCTTTCGTGGGTTTGTACCCCAATCCTAACGGTATCCTTTGAGAGTTTCCTTCTTTGTAAGGTGCGAAGGTATTTTTCTTGGCAGGATTCAATGGCATTCCCGGGAAGTATCCCTGAGCCTTGAGTATGTGGTTGACTACTAAGTTGGAGTATGGGTTGAAGTATAGAGGTGCGAGTTCGCTTTCTAAAAGGTTTATGCTCTGAAAGCCTCCAAGCTCGTATACTGGATCTGTGACTACTTGGTTACTTGACATTTTCTCTATTACTGCCTTGATAGGTGACAAAGTGATCGTCACTACTTTGCCATCTAGAGGAATCTTAATCTTCTGGTGCAAGGTGGATGTTACCACTTTGGAAGCGTGAATCCAAAGCCTTCCCAGAAGTATGTTGAATGATGCTTCGATATCCACTATTTGAAAATTAACCTTTCTCTCAATTGGCCTTGTGGCTATAGTGAGATTGATTAGTCCTACTACTTTACGTCGTGTTCCATCTTATGCTCGAACACCTTGGTTGGTAGGAGTCCAATCCGATTCTTTCATGCCTAACTTGTATGCTGTTTTTAGTGGTATGACGTTGACTGCACAACCATCATCCACCAAAGTCATTGGTAAGTTTTTCTTTAAGCATATGACAGTAATGTATAGAGCGAGGTTATGACTGGCACCGAAGGGAGGCAAATCTTCATCTGAAAAAGTAACTGGGTTACATAGTTTAACTGAATCTTGGAAGACCAAGTTGACTATGTCGTCAGACGTAGAGTTGTGTGCCACGTTCAATTTAGCCAATGCTTGTAGTAAAGCTTGATGATGGGGAAATGAACTCACAACAAGTTACAAGACTGAAAGACCAGCCTTTGTCTTATGTAGTTGTTTTAGCAAGTGGTCAGTAGAGGTATCTTCGCCATCATTTGGAATGATGAAATTGTTGTTAGTAACTGGACCATTAGTCGTAGGACCGTTCTGAGAGATATTTTGATATGGACTCCCTGAACGAGTAAGGTGGTCTATATCTTGATCTTCACTAGACTTGACTATATCTTCACTAGCCTTAACTAGATATTGTTTTGTAAGGTATTCATCTTCATCGTCATCGGCCCATATTCCGTTGACGATACTAAGCTCTCTCAACCTAATGATCTCGGCTTCTAGACTGATTATTTGATCGACTAGGTTGTCAACTACCGTGATTACATCTTGCATTGTAGACTCTTGAGATAGACTCGGGGTTAGTGACACATTTTCCCTAGTTATGGTGCCGGGATTGCGTAGAGATGCCACTACAGCTCCCGACTCTGAAACATGCCTACTCACACTCTTTGCCCATGCAATAAAATCGTTAATGGTAGGAGAAATAGTGGAATAGCTCCCTTCCTCTTCTGTACATGAATCTCATCTTCGGCTGGAGAAATGAGGTGTGAACAATCCAAGGTGGATTCCTCATCCGTGATCATCAGAACTCCAACAGGATTCTAAGTGTTGTTTGGCTTACCTCCTGGAGGTATGGTAAACGACCATCTTCGATCATATCCTGAAGGACATGTTTCAGTTTAAAGCATTTCTCTGTATCGTGTCCCTTGCCTCTATGACATTCGCAGTATGTACTCTCATCCCAGAACTTAGACTTCTTTTCTGGGTCAGGTGTAGGCCCTATGGGTTGGAGCTTACCTTGTTTCATCAACCTTTCAGAGCGTTAGAATATGAATCACCAATGTTTGTGAACTTCCTTTGTGGGTTATTCTTCTTTGATGATTCGACGAGGTTAACCTCATCGGTCTTGCTAGTAGAGCCATAAGAACGACTCGTCGAGCCTTGATATCCAGGACTTACCGTTTTTGACAAGAGTCCTTTGCGGATGTCATATTCAATTTTTTTCCCTAGCAGAGCCAGATCTTTGAAAGACTTTATGTTTTGGTATCTCAAGTGGTTTGCATAAATAGGTCTCAGGTTATCCATGAAGTTTTCCACAACAGTGGCTTCGTCTGGACGTTCAACAAGTTGTGTGCTAGTCTTCCTCTACCTACTTAGGAAGTCGGTGAAGACTTCTTTCTTATTTTAGGTAAGAACTTTTAAAATGCGCATGTTGACTTGGATCTCAGCATTATCCGCGTATTGCTTAGTGAATTCAATTGCGGCATCATCCCAAGTGGCAATTTCCTTGTGCTCCAAAGAGTAAAACCATTGCTTAGGAATGGTGTCGAGAGACGAATGAAAGATCCTTAGGAACATCTCAGGTTTGATGCCTTTGATAGACATGTAATCCTTGAAAGCACGAATGTGGTTCAAAGAGTTTTCATACCCCTTAAACTTTGGGATGTCAGTCATGTTGAAGTTGTCTGGCAATTGAGCATTTATAGCCTCATACTTGCGATTATTCTCCCTGTAGATGTCATCTCTCTGAAGGTACATTATGTTGGAGCTTGTGTCCTCCACAAATTAGTGTGATAACATTTGTAAATCTCTTACAGGTTCACAAGGGTATACTTCGTATATTTAATCAGTTGATTAACGTTTATCTAATAACGGTTGGCTTGCTAGAAAGTTTGACGTTATTATCATACAGATGGCGGTGATCAACTGGTCCCTAAAGGTCACACCTATAGGATGTGTTTGATAAATGTGGTTATAGAAATATAATCACATTGATGCCCAAAATGACTAAAAAGTTAGTCGATGTGTTGATGAGATAATTATTTAATGAAAATTAAATAATATTAGTTGAGACGAATTAACTGTCAATTCGTAAATTAAATATAATAAGTTATATTTAATTAAATATATATAATGTTAGCTTGGACGAATTAATCTATTAATTCGTAATTAAATATAATCAGTTGTATTTAATATCAACAAGATGAATGTGTCATAGTGGTAATAGTGAGGGTACACAAACCAAGAGGTCTTGGGTTCGATCCTCACTAGATGACAATTCAACACATATTATATATTTTTGGAAAGACCAAAAATAAGGAGCTGATAGTCCTTATTTCGGTCTGATGGCCGAAAATTAGGAAAGTATTATTCTTTCCTAATTAACTCGATAATTCGGTCAGTATAAAAAGAAAGGGAGAGAATTATTTCTACCCTAATGCTTTTTCTTGACCTTGCCTCCTCTCTCTCATCACAAGAACACAAAAAAACAACTAAATTTTACAGAAAATTTTAGATCGATTCTAGCATAATCAAAGGGCATATCTCAGCTCGTCTTGGGTGCAACTAATAGGCGAATATCAATCATTATATTGTTCTTAGGCCATATTTGCTAGGACCGAAGGTTAATTTTGAATCCTTATAATTTGTTTATGTATTTTGTTTATGAACTTTAATCATCATTGTTAAATCGTTATAATCCTTCCATATTAAGGGAAGTATACAGATAATTTCCCACAAGTGGTATCAGAGCACTAGGCCACGATTTTAATCTTGATGATTTTCATAAATTTGTATGTGAACAATTGGATTTTCGAAAAAAAAAAAAAATTTTAGGGTTTCGAATTTTTGTTTTGGTTCGGAAAAAAAAAAATTGTGTCGTTTTTTCTTCCGTTTTTTTCTTTCAGTTTGATGATATTTTTCCATTTTATTTTTCATATTATAGTTTATAATCAGTTAAAATTATCATATGAGGAATTGGTAGTTTTTGATTTAATGCAGATTAAGTTAAAATTAAATGGGATCGTCATGTTTATGATAAAAAGATTGTTTTTTGCTATATAGGTTTTGGCATATAAATTAATCATGTATATTATTTCATATGCTAATCATGTTCTAATAGCAAGGGTAAACAATTTAGTCATCAAATTTTATTTTAGGGCATATTGCCGCAAAAGAAAAAGAAAAAAATGGGAAGGACGGTTCTAGGGTTTGCCGTAGATAAAAAAAAAAATTATTTTTGTTTTTTTTGGTAAACCGAGTAAGGAAAAAAAAAGGAAAGTTTTGTTTTCTTGTTTTTTTTGCCATATTGCCGAAAAAAAAAATATGGTAAATTTTTTGTTTTTTCCTAAATTGCCAAATTATATATAAAAAAAAAGGAAGGCTGTTTTTTTCGGCCGTGTAGGAGCTGAAATCATAAAAAAAAAAACAATTTTTTGTAGTTTAATTTGAGCCGAGACCAATTTTAATTGGTTTTTGTTTTTGTTTTTTTTTATTTTTTTGGCCAATTAGTTATTGTGAATCGGTTCACAATTTAAAGATACCGAGTTATTTTAAAGCGGTTTAAAATTTTGACGGATAGAATTCATATTACAAGTTTAATATGGATTGAGAATGAAATTAATGTGATTAAATTGCGGAATTGTCACTTAATTTAATTTAAATAGGTGGTTTGGATAAATTAATCAACATAATTAATGTATTGTGTTATGTATGTTTAATTTTTTTTAGTTGATGCTTCTAATTTTGTTGAATGAATCGAATGAATGAATTTTATTTTCGTATTTATTTTTGCAATCAGTTGTAATTTGTAATACTTAGTGTGACCTTAGTCAAATTATGTTTTCGTAATGAAGGAAACATGATTTTTTATGTAATTATGAGATCTCGAATCTCCTTTATTTTAGTTTTGGGTATTTGAAATTAGAATGTAATTAATAGGTCAATTATTTAATTTTATTTATTGTAATTTCAAAGAAGACAAAAGATGGAGACTGAAGCTCACTCCCGCTACATGGATCAAGATGGAACATCAAGACAAGCTTCTCGGGTCCAAGGATGGATTCCAAACTTGTATTTATTGTTCATTTTGATAGGATAGGCCACACTAGGACTTTTACTGATTTTACGTTTTTTAATTCTTATTGCTTTTCATTCACATGTTAGTTTATGCATCATTTTCCGCCTAAAACCAAACCACCTACTACTAAAATGCATGAAAATTGACTCATATAGGTTGTATGTTAGTTTTTATGGACATGCAGATGTCACAGTCTTTAAGCCATCACTTTAGTTTAATCATTCTCGCATGCTAGATTATAGTTCACTTAAAATGAATTTAAATAAAGTTGATGGGATCTTCCTCTAAAACGGAAATTGAGATTAGTCTTTATAAGGGCAAACATCTATGAATCCCTTCTTCGTCGGTAGGCCTAATATGACCCCTTCTACGTTGGGTAAGTAGTTTTGTTGACTTAGTTTACCTCAACATCATAGTCCGAAGAGTTTCTCGTGATTATGATGGACTAAAGATAGTATTTAAAGAAATTTATCGACCAAGAATTCTAACGGTAGAATTAGCTAAAAGGTTAGCTTATCAATTTACAAAGAATTGAGTCTTGGGGTCATTTATATAATTCTTGAGGGAGGTCAATTGTATTAATGTTTTGAGTCTTCGCGTTATGACATTAGTTCATTAGACTTAAAATAAAACGATACACATGCTTATTATTTTATTCTTCTATCGCAGTGTAGAACACGTTTATTATCAATAATACTGTTACAACAAATGGCTGGAAATAACGCAATCCCAATGTCTAGTGCCACACTAGATCGTTCGTCCTGGCTTACAATGTTCATGGACCAAATGAATCACCCACTCGATCAAGAATGATGGGTCCAATTTTGCGATCGGGAGGCGGCACTACGGAATGCGCCATCGCGACGGTAAGCTCGGGTATTTAACTGAGCCAATACCGGTCAACCCAGGCCTAAATGCAGGAGTCAACGAGTCACTCGCTTATAGTGATTTCGTTATGGAAGCGGGTGCGATAAAGAACGTACTCATCTTTGCAATGGAAACCAATTTGCAGAGACGCTTCATTACCCAAGGTGCAAACAAGATTTTCACCACGCTCACTAACGAGTTCTCAAAGGCACCGAGAATCGTTACATATGAGCATACCTGTCGCTTCTTTGATGCGAAACTCCAGAAGGGCCAACCGTTAGCCCACACATTCTTCACATGATTGAGAATGTCGAGAAATCGAGGCACCGAATTGTAAAATCGGTGAGATCATTGTCATTGACCGAATGCTTCATTCTCTTCACGATGGTTTTGCCCTTTTCAGGGCGAACTACTATATGAATGACTTGAAAAGGAGTCCTCATGAGCTACACTCCCTTCTCGTACAGACCGAGAAGGATATGAAATTGAGTGGGAGCGTGAAGCAAGATGTTCTCACGATTTACAACAAAGGTAAAGGTAAGGGCAAGGCTCATGGCGACCTAGCTGTAGGTAAGCAAAAGTTTAAGAACCTGGTGAGACTAGTGGCTCACAGGGTAAGGCAAAGAGCAAGGGCGGAGACATAGAGTGCCATCATTGTCACAAGACTGGACATTGGAGGAGGAACTGTCCCGTCTACCGTGAGGACATCAAGGCAGGCCGCGTCGTTCCTGTTGGTATGTCATCTTATATTCATATGATTGAGATTAACCATGCAAGTTTTGGAACTTGGGTACTAGATACTGGTTGTGGTTCTCATCTGTGTAATCATTTGCAGGGCCTAAAGAACATCATACCTCTCGAAAAAGGTGATGTGGACCTGCGAGTCGGGAATGGAGCACGAGTTGCTGCTGCCTCGAAGGGAACATATGTAATCCAACTCCCTAGTGGTTTTGAGTTATCTTTAAATAATCACACTATGTACCCAGTTTATCTAAGAATATTATTTCTGTTTCCGTACTTGCTAAAGACGGTTTTACATTTTCAATAAAGGATAAAATTTGTATTTTCTCTTTTAATGAAATGATTTATGGCAAAGCAGTTTCCATGAATGGAATTTATATCTTAGATCAAACCACGGAAGTATTACACATGAATAATAAGAAATTAAAGGTTGGTGACAAAGATCAAACCTATCTATGGCATTGTCGAATGGGACACATAAATGAGAAACGCGTGAAGAAACTCGTCGATAATGGGACTATTCCCGCATTCGTATTTTCTACATATGGCACGTGTGAATCATGTCTCATTGGCAAGATGACTCGAATTTCCTTCAAAGGTGTTGGAATGCGCGCTAGTGACCTATTAGGACTCATACATACGAACGTATGTGGACCTATGTCAATTACTGCTAAAGATGGCTATAGATATTTTATCACTTTCACGGACGATTTGAGTAGATACGGATATGTCTACTTAATGAAGCATAAAAGTGAGTCCTTTGAGAAATTCAAGGAATACCAGAATAGGGTACAGAACCAACTGGGTAGAAAGATTAAAGCACTCCGTTCAGATCGGGGTGGCGAATATCTTTCAAATGAGTTTGATCAACACCAAAGACTCGGGAATCGTTTTGCGCTTAACTCCACCGGAACACCTCAATTGAATGGTGTGTCCGAACGGAGAAATCGAACCTTACTTCATATGGTTCGATCCATGATGAGTCACACGGTAGTGCCCGATTCATTATGGGGTTATGCTCTTTGTCACCCGCTCTTATACTTAACCAAGTCCGTCTAAAGTCACGACAAGACTCCATATGAAATGTGGAAGGGAACAGTCCCTAACTTGTCCTTTATTCGGGTTTGGGGCTGCGAGGCTTATGTCAAGTGGAGAGACGAGGATAAGCTCGGCCCGCGATCGGTCAAGACATACTTTATAGGTTATCCAAAAGGAACATTTGGTCAATACTTCTATTCGCCTACCGAACATCGCGTTTTTGTTGCGGCTAGTGCGACGTTCTTAGAGAAAGAATTTCTCGAGAACAAGTCGAGTAATAGAACCTTCGAGCTGTCGGAGATTCCAGAACCAACGACCAAGGAACAGATGGAGGAAGCTGTACCTCCAACTGATGATACGGTTAATATTCCTGAGGAACCTAGGAGGTCGGGTAGAGACTCTCATCCTCCGGACAGATACATTGGTATGGTCGAGGAGAATGACGTTTTACTTATAGAAAGTAATGAACCCGCAACCTATAAAAGTGCTATGGCCTGTTCCGACTCAAAGCTATGGCTCGAAGCCATGCAATCTGAGATGGACTCCATGTATGAGAATAACGTATGGGATCTAGTTGATTTACCTAATAAGGTAAAACCTCTACAGTGCAAATGGCTTTACAAAATAAAGCGTTCTGTAGACGCGCAACCAGATATCTATAAGGCACGACTTGTGGCAAAGGGTTTCACTCAAGTGCAAGGATTGCATTATGATGAGATTTTTGCACCTGTAGTCATGCTACGTTCCATTCAGATAATCTTAGCGATTGCTGCATTTCATGATTATGAGATTTGGCAAATGTATGTGAAAACCGCCTTCTTAAACGGTTATTTGGTGGAAGAGTTGTACATGGTGCAACCCGAAGGTTTCATAGATCCTAAACATCCTAAGAAAGTATGCAAGCTTAAGCGTTCCATTTATGGACTTAAGCAAGCTTCTCGGAGTTGGAATCATCGTTTCGACCAAGTGATAAAAGAGTATGGTTTCATTCGATCGGTCGAGGAATCATGCTTATATATCAAGTCGAGTGGGAGCAAGATTGTATTCTTGATATTGTATGTCGATGACATACTCTTGATTGGGAATGGCATTCCTCTCCTATCTTTGGTTAAAGAATGGTTGAAGAACCATTTCCAGATGAAAGATCTGGGTGAGGCACAGCGTATTTTGGGAACCCCGTATATACCGAGATAGATTACGACGGACGTTATCACTTAGTCATGAGTCTTATTTGGATAAGGTTCTTGAGAGGTTCAGCATGACCAACTCCAAGAAGGGGAACCTTCCTATCACGACTGGGATGCAGTTGAACAAGTCTCAGTCACCCATGATGCCTGAAGGGATAGAGCGCATGAGTCGTGTTCCTTATGCATCTGCAATATGATCGATCATGTATGCCATGATATGCACACGTCCAGACGTGGCATATGCATTGAGTATGACGAGTCGGTACCAAAAGACTCCAGATGAAACACACTGGATAGCAGTCAAAAATATCCTCAAGTACCTACGGATGACTAAGGGTTGGGTATTGACTTATGGAGGCGATACTAAGCTATGCGCAACCGGTTACGCAGATGCTAGCTTCCAGACGGATCGAGATGATTCAAAATCTCAGTCCGGGTTCGTCTTCACTCTTAATGGTGCAGCGGTCAGCTGGAAGAGTTCCAAACAGAGTGTTGAAGCAGATTCTACTACTGAATCCGAGTACTATGCCGCTTCGGAGGCAGCAAAGGAAGCGATATGGATGCGTCAATTCTTACAAGGGCTTTCAGTAGTTCCTAGTTCGAATGACCCGATCACCATCTATTGTGACAATAGAGGTGCCATCTTCCAGGCTAAGGAGCCAAAGTCTAGCAACAAATCTAGACATGTACTTCGGCAGGCTCACCTGATCCGTAATTACGTGGAGCAAGAAGAGATAGTGATTGACAAGATTGCGACGAATGATAACATCGGGGATCCTCTCACCAAACCGTTGAATTATGATAAACATGTAGGGCATGTAAATTCCATGGGAATTAAACATGTTCCTGAGTTGTAGTACTTGATTATGGATTTGATACATTATCTTTTTCATATAATATTTATAACTTCATCGTGTTTTATTTACGTATTTATTTTGGTCCGTAATCGCCAATGTGAGCTGATAACTCCGGCTATTATATTGTGCAGTCGATTGATGGTGGGTTCAACGAGCCATAAGTTAAACGGTTGACTAATCGATCACAGATACGAGATTATGACGATACCTCGTAGGACAATTTTTTTTGTGACAACGTAATGGAGTTCTAAATGTTTAATAACATTCGGCGCCAGGTCGTGGATAGGACATCCATTGTGTTCCTAGAGTCGATTCTTTTGACTATCAACTGTCTCTTGAGATTAAGGCAGTTTTTGAGTGACTTTGGTTTCTTTCTCACGGTCTACCGTAACTGGGGCTAAGTACATTTTTTCTGGGTCATTTCATACTGTGCTTACATCTGCAGGATTCGAGTTGAGGAAAATATCCAACCCTTATCAGGTATAGTTATTTCTCAGGGCCACTTGAGGAGTTGTAACTGAAATGCATGGCCATGCTCGAATGTTGATTCGTTTATCAGTTAAGTTGCTCTCTAGTCGGGGAAACCACTCTTGATATTGATCGCTTGTAAAATACGACCTTTGTGAATTAGGATTTGCAAATTGTTTTACATTGAGTGGGAGAAATTTTATAGGATATGAGAATCGGTTATCGCACATACACTTGTGAGAACAAGTGGGAGTTTGTTGGAGCTTGTGTCCTCCACAAATTAGTGTGATAACATTTGTAAATCTCTTACAGGTTCACAAGGGTATACTTTGTATACTTAATCAGTTGATTAACGTTTACCTAATAACGGTTGGCTTACTAGAAAGTTTGACGTTATTATCATACAGATGGCGGTGATCAACTGGTCCTTAAAGGTCACACCTATAGGATGTGTTTGAGAAATGTGGTTATAGAAATGTAATCACATTGATGCCCAAAATGACTAAAAAGTTAGTCGATGTGTTGATGAGATAATTATTTAATGAAAATTAAATAATATTAGTTAAGACGAATTAACTGTCAATTCGTAAATTAAATATAATAAGTTATATTTAATTAAATATATATAATGTTAGCTTGGACGAATTAATCTGTTAATTCGTAATTAAATATGATCAGTTGTATTTGATATCAACAAGATGAATGTGTCATAGTGGTAATAGTGAGGGTACACAAACCAAGAGGTCTTGGGTTCGATCCTCCCTAGATGACAATTCAACACATATTATATATTTTTGGAAAGACCAAAAATAAGGAGCTGATAGTCCTTATTTCGGTCTGATGGCCGAAAATTAGGAAAGTATTATTCTTTCCTAATTAACTCGATAATTCGGTCAGTATAAAAAGAAAGGGAGAGAATTATTTCTATCCTAATGCTTTTTCTTGACCTTGCCACCTCTCTCTCATCACAAGAACACAAAAAAACAACGGAAATTGAGATTAGTCTTTATAAGGGCAAACATCTATGAATCCCTTCTTCGTCGGTAGGCCTAATATGACCCCTTCTACGTTGGGTAAGTAGTTTTGTTGACTTAGTTTACCTCAACATCATAGTCCGAAGAGTTTCTCGTGATTATGATGGACTAAAGATAGTATTTAAAGAAATTTATCGACCAAGAATTCTAACGGTAGAATTAGCTAAAAGGTTAGCTTATCAATTTACAAAGAATTGAGTCTTGGGGTCATTTATATAATTCTTGAGGGAGGTCAATTGTATTAATGTTTTGAGTCTTCGCGTTATGACATTAGTTCATTAGACTTAAAATAAAACGATGCACATGCTTATTATTTTATTCTTCTATCGCAGTGTAGAACACGTTTATTATCAATAATACTGTTACAACAAATGGCTGGAAATAACGCAATCCCAATGTCTAGTGCCACACTAGATCGTTCGTCCTGGCTTACAATGTTCATGGACCAAATGAATCAGTCCACTCGACTGAAGAATGATGGGTCCAATTTTGCGGACTGGGAGGCGGCACTACGGAATGCTGCCACTGCTGACGGTAAGCTCAGGTATTTAACTGAGCCAATACCGGTCAACCCAGGCCTAAATGCAGGAGTCAACGAGTCACTCTCTTTTAGTGATTTCGTTATGAAAGCGGGTGCGATAAAGAACGTACTCATCTTTGCAATGGAAACCAATTTGCAGAGACGCTTCATTACCCAAGGTGCAAACAAGATTTTCACCACGCTCACTAACGAGTTCTCAAAGGCACCGAGAATCGTTACATATGAGCATACCTGTCGCTTCTTTGATGCGAAACTCCAGAAGGGCCAACCGGTTAGCCCACACATTCTTCACATGATTGAGAATGTCGAGAAACTGGAGGCACTGAATTGTAAAATCAGTGAGAGCATTGTCATTGACCGAATGCTTCATTCTCTTCACGATGGTTTTGCCCTTTTCAGGGCGAACTACTATATGAATGACTTGAAAAGGAGTCCTCATGAGCTACACTCCCTTCTCGTACAGACCGAGAAGGATATGAAATTGAGTGGGAGCGTGAAGCAAGATGTTCTCACGATTTACAACAAAGGTAAAGGTAAGGGCAAGGCTCATGGCGACCTAGCTGTAGGTAAGCAAAAGTTTAAGAACCTGGTGAGACTAGTGGCTCACAGGGTAAGGCAAAGAGCAAGGGCGGAGACATAGAGTGCCATCATTGTCACAAGACTGGACATTGGAGGAGGAACTGTCCCGTCTACCGTGAGGACATCAAGGCGCCGCGCGTCGTTCTCGTTGGTATGTCATCTTATATTCATATGATTGAGATTAACCATGCAAGTTTTGGAACTTGGGTACTAGATACTGGTTGTGGTTCTCATCTGTGTAATCATTTGCAGGGCCTAAAGAACATCATACCTCTCGAAAAAGGTGATGTGGACATGCGAGTCGGGAATGGAGCACGAGTTCTTTGCCGCCTCGAAGGGAACATATGTAATCCAACTCCCTAGTGGTTTTGAGTTATCTTTAAATAATCACATTACTATGTACCGAGTTTATCTAAGAATATTATTTCTGTTTCCGTACTTGCTCAAGACGGTTTTACATTTTCAATAAAGGATAAAAGTTGTATTTTCTCTTTTAATGAAATGATTTATGGCAAAGCAGTTTCCATGAATGGAATTTATATCTTAGATCAAACCACGGAAGTATTACACATGAATAATAAGAAATTAAAGGTTGGTGACAAAGATCAAACCTATCTATGGCATTGTCGAATGGGACACATAAATGAGAAACGCGTGAAGAAACTCGTCGATAATGGGACTATTCCCGCATTCGTATTTTCTACATATGGCACCTGTGAATCATGTCTCATTGGCAAGATGACTCGAATTTCCTTCAAAGGTGTTGGAATGCGCGCTAGTGACCTATTAGGACTCATACATACGAACGTATGTGGACCTATGTCAATTACCGCTAAAGATGGCTATAGATATTTTATCACTTTCACGGACGATTTGAGTAGATACGGATATGTCTACTTAATGAAGCATAAAAGTGAGTCCTTTGAGAAATTCAAGGAATACCAGAATAGGGTACAGAACCAACTGGGTAGAAAGATTAAAGCACTCCGTTCAGATCGGGGTGGCGAATATCTTTCAAATGAGTTTGATCAACACCTGAAAGACTGTGGAATCGTTTTGCAGTTAACTCCACCTGGAACACCTCAATTGAATGGTGTGTCCGAACAGAGAAATCGAACCTTACTTCATATGGTTCGATCCATGATGAGTCACACGGTAGTGCCTGATTCATTTTGGGGTTATGCTCTTTTGTCAGCCGCTCTTATACTTAACCGAAGTCCGTCTAAAGCTGTCGACAAGACTCCATATGAAATGTGGAAGGGAACAGTCCCTAACTTATCCTTTATTCGGGTTTGGGGCTGCGAGGCTTATGTCAAGTGGAGAGACGAGGATAAGCTCGGCCCGCGATCGGTCAAGACATACTTTATAGGTTATCCAAAAGAAACATTTGGTCATTACTTCTATTCGCCTACCGAACATCGCGTTTTTGTTGTGGCTAGTGCGACGTTCTTAGAGAAAGAATTTCTCGAGAACAAGTCGAGTAATAGAACCTTCGAGCTGTCGGAGATTCCAGAACCAACGACCAAGGAACAGATGGAGGAAGCTGTACCTCCAACTGATGATACGGTTAATATTCCTGAGGAACCTAGGAGGTCGGGTAGAGACTCTCATCCTCCGGACATATACATTGGTATGGTCGAGGAGAATGACGTTTTACTTATAGAAAGTAATGAACCCGCAACCTATAAAAGTGCTATGGCCTGTTCCGACTCAAAGCTATGGCTCGAAGCCATGCAATCTGAGATGGACTCCATGTATGAGAATAACGTATGGGATCTAGTTGATTTACCTAATAAGGTAAAACCTCTATGGCAAATGGCTTTACAAAATAAAGCGTTACGAGACGCAAAACCGGATATCTATAAGGCACGACTTGTGGCAAAGGGTTTCACTCAAGTGCAAGGATTGCATTATGATGAGATTTTTGCACCTGTAGTCATGCTACGTTCCATTCAGATAATCTTAGCGATTGCTGCATTTCATGATTATGAGATTTGGCAAATGTATGTGAAAACCGCCTTCTTAAACGGTTATTTGGTGGAAGAGTTGTACATGGTGCAACCCGAAGGTTTCATAGATCCTAAACATCCTAAGAAAGTATGCAAGCTTAAGCGTTCCATTTATGGACTTAAGCAAGCTTCTCGGAGTTGGAATCATCGTTTCGACCAAGTGATAAAAGAGTATGGTTTCATTCGATCGGTCGAGGAACCATGCTTATATATCAAGTCGAGTGGGAGCAAGATTGTATTCTTGATATTGTATGTCGATGACATACTCTTGATTGGGAATGACATTCCTCTCCTATCTTTGGTTAAAGAATGGTTGAAGAACCATTTCCAGATGAAAGATCTGGGTGAGGCACAGCGTATTTTGGGAACCCCGTATCTACCGAGATAGATTACGACGGACGTTATCACTTAGTCATGAGTCTTATTTGGATAAGGTTCTTGAGAGGTTCAGCATGACCAACTCCAAGAAGGGGAACCTTCCTATCACGACCGGATGCGATTGAGCAAGTCTCGATCACCCATGATGCCTGAAGGGATAGAGCGCATGAGTCGTGTTCCTTATGCATCTGCAATATGATCGATCATGTATGCCATGATATGCACACGTCCAGACGTGGCATATGCATTGAGTATGACGAGTCGGTACCAAAAGACTCCAGATGAAACACACTGGATAGCAGTCAAAAATATCCTCAAGTACCTACGGATGACTAAGGATTGGGTATTGACTTATGGAGGCGATACTAAGCTATGCGCAACCGGTTACGCAGATGCTAGCTTCCAGACGGATCGAGATGATTCAAAATCTGAGTCCGGGTTCGTCTTCACTCTTAATGGTGCAAATGCGGTCACCGGAAGAGTTCCAAACAGTGTTGAAGCGATTCTACTACTGAATCCGAGTACTATGCCGCTTCGGAGGCAGCAAAGGAAGCGATATGGATGCGTCAATTCTTACAAGGGCTTTCAGTAGTTCCTAGTTCGAATGACCCGATCACCATCTATTGTGACAATAGAGGTGCCATCTTCCAGGCTAAGGAGCCAAAGTCTAGCAACAAATCTAGACATGTACTTCGGCAGGCTCACCTGATCCCTAATTACGTGGAGCAAGAAGAGATAGTGATTGACAAGATTGCGACGAATGATAACATCGGGGATCCTCTCACCAAACCGTTGAATTATGATAAGCATGTAGGGCATGTAAATTCCATGGGAATTAAACATGTTCCTGAGTTGTAGTACTTGATTATTGATTTGATACATTATCTTGTTCATATACTATTTATAACTTCATCGTGTTTTATTTACGTATTTATTTTGGTCCGTAATCGCCAATGTGAGCTGATAACTCCGGCTATTATATTGTGCAGTCGATTGATGGTGGGTTCAACGAGCCATAAGTTAAACGGTTGACTAATCGATCACAGATACGAGATTATGACGATACCTCGTAGGACAATTTTTTTTGTGACAACGTAATGGAGTTCTAAATGTTTAATAACATTCGGTGCCAGGTCGTGGATAGGACATCCATTGTGTTCCTAGAGTCGATTCTTTTGACTATCAACTGTCTCTTGAGATTAAGGCAGTTTTTGAGTGACTTTGGTTTCTTTCTCACGGTCTCACCGTGAATCGGGGCTAAGTAGATTTTTTCTGGGTCATTTCATACTGTGCTTACATCTGCAGGATTCGAGTTGAGGAAAATATCCAACCCTTATCAGGTATAGTTATTTCTCAGGGCCACTTGAGGAGTTGTAACTGAAATGCATGGCCATGCTCGAATGTTGATTCGTTTATCAGTTAAGTTGCTCTCTAGTCGGGGAAACCACTCTTGATATTGATCGCTTGTAAAATACGACCTTTGTGAATTCGGATTTGCAAATTGTTTTACATTGAGTGGGAGAAATTTTATAGGATATGAGAATCGGTTATCGCACATACACTTGTGAGAACAAGTGGGAGTTTGTTGGAGCTTGTGTCCTCCACAAATTAGTGTGATAACATTTGTAAATCTCTTACGGTTCACAAGGGTATACTTTGTATACTTAATCGATTGATTAACGTTTACCTAATAACGGTTGGCTTACTAGAAAGTTTGACGTTATTATCATACAGATGGCGGTGATCAACTGGTCCTTAAAGGTCACACCTATAGGATGTGTTTGAGAAATGTGGTTATAGAAATGTAATCACATTGATGCCCAAAATGACTAAACAGTTAGTCGATGTGTTGATGAGATAATTATTTAATGAAAATTAAATAATATTAGTTAAGACGAATTAATCTAATCAATTAATTCGTAAATTAAATATAATAAGTTATATTTAATTAAATATATATAATGTTAGCTTGGACGAATTAATCTGTTAATTCGTAATTAAATATGATCAGTTGTATTTGATATCAACAAGATGAATGTGTCATAGTGGTAATAGTGAGGGTACACAAACCAAGAGGTCTTGGGTTCGATCCTCCCTAGATGACAATTCAACACATATTATATATTTTTGGAAAGACCAAAAATAAGGAGCTGATAGTCCTTATTTCGGTCTGATGGCCGAAAATTAGGAAAGTATTATTCTTTCCTAATTAACTCGATAATTCGGTCAGTATAAAAAGAAAGGGAGAGAATTATTTCTATCCTAATGCTTTTTCTTGACCTTGCCACCTCTCTCTCATCACAAGAACACAAAAAAACAACTAAATTTTACAGAAAATTTTAGATCGATTCTAGCATAATCAAAGGGCATATCTCAAATCGTCTTGGGTGCAACTAATTGGCGAATATCAATTTTGATATTGTTCTTAGGCCATATTTGCTAGGACCGAAGGTTAATTCTGAATCCTTATACTTTGTTTATGTATTTTGTTTATGACCTTTAATCATCATTGTTAAATCGTTATAATCCTTATATATTAAGGGAAGTATACAGATAATTTCCCACACAATAGTTTCTCCTCCAAGTATTGGAGGCGCTTTTCAGCTTCGGTTGGACCTAGTGGAGGGTTGGTTTCTTGTTGACCAAGAAAAGGTGGAATGTCATCATGCACGCTTGCGTTAGGAACATTATTCTCTGCAGAAGGAAGCCTAGTTTCTACAGCAACGATTCGGCCTTCAATAGCATTGAGGCGAGCATAAGCTTGGTCTTGGCTTGTTTGGAGACGAACGAGCGCAGCTAGGATTATATCATTAACGTTTTGGGGTTGTCCATTAACACTTGCATGACTAGTTCCAGGCATCTTGGAAAATGTTTGACGAAATGAGATTAACTAAGTTAACGTTTAGTGATTGCTCGACACGAATGTATGTAGAAAGTGCCCTCGTTAGAGGATTTAGATTAAATTGACTGATGTGTAGTGGTCAAATTGGTCGGTCATGCAACGTGACTGTAACTCATAATGATCTGAGCTTACGTGGTCGATTGATCAAGCACGTTAGCGTCGAAAGCTTAGAGCACGGTCTTAGAATGCAAAGAGAGAAAAGAAGGGAGGACACTCGCGTGAAAAATATGTCGAACGAACGTCCCTATTTATACTAAAAAAAATATGAAGAGTTATGAAATGACTCAAACTTTGGAAACAAATCACGGAAAAACCTGAAAACAGGCAGAAATGAGCTGGGGAAGAGGCGCAGCTGCTGCTGCGATCCTTCAAAGAGGCGCAGCATCTGCTGCGTCATTTCCCCAAAGGTTTCCTCCTGCGGAAGAAGGAATTCCGCGTTTCTTTTAGGGAATTGCGGTGGATCTCTACTTTTTTATTTCGTAAAATAAGATTAATGGGATATATTTTACCAAAAGATATAAAATTAATTTATGGAATAAATATCCAGAATATTCTAAGACACTCCGACTCGGCATTTTAAACGGTTTCTTAGAAAATGAAGGAGTTTTTTATCCGGACTCCAAATGAACTCTAATTAATGTCAAAATGACCGTATCGGTGCGTAGATGACGACCAAGGGGTGGACACAAGTATTTGAGCTATCACTTGATGATAAACTTACAGACTGTCATAAATCGTTCCGCGTACCAAACATGCGGCCCAATCATCACTGGGTGGTTGGCGGGACGTGTTGAAATGAGGTATCTACACTTATCTAGGAATCTGAGGTACATCTGCACTAAACCTCAGGTTACTTGTAACACCCCAATTTATTCAGGAGCCTTTAGCTAGACATCCTAAGTAAATGAGAGTGTTACCATCTTGGTTTCCCTAGGTAGTGAATAGCAAAGTACAACAAACTAAAGTACTTTAATTAAAACTTTAGCGATTACATGTCTATTACAAATTAACCAACTAAATCTTAATATAAATTACAATACAACTCGCAGCGAAAATAAATAAAGTGATTAAATAATCTATGTGGTCTAGACTTCAAGGTAGACTGGTCAAGTCCTCACGCATTCCCATAAGCTCCCAAGTCAGCTAATCTTTAAGACCTGCAATATCTGCTCCCCATTTATGGTTCATCACAGGTGTTCACGAATACACTATCAACCGCGAGGTTGAGTAGGAAAACCAAAAATCAAATACAATATGATACGATAAAGGCTCAAACCAAGTCCATCACACACACGCACACGGCTCAAGCATGGAATCCATCACACGCCTCAACTAAACACGCCACATGCGACACCACACGGTGTACTGCTCAGGTCCACGGCCCAATTCCCAACGCCACCGTGCTTGTCCGACCATCATACGTACATGACCACGACACTTGCACATCCCCGTGCCTGGCCGACCATAACTGTACAGGACCACGGCTTAATCCCGTGCGTGACCGACCAAACAATCTCAATAGCAATGCCAATCTCAATACCAATCTCTTTCATAACCAATCAACAACAGAGAACCAACCAAGAAGATAACAATATAATCATAAGACAACAATGATAATTATAATTATGACGATATGCTCAAGACAACAATTACAATAATAATCCATCTTTCAACAATTCTCCAATTACCAATATAGTATAGTTCAGTAATTAACCTACCTGATCATCAATATTTCAATTATAGCAATCCAAATAAATAGCAATCCCATTAAATAACGCTTCTCAACAATTCCGTCACCTAAATAAATAATATTAATAATTACTAATTAAACTAATTATATAAACAATTTACTATTTATATAACCAATTATTCATTATTCATTAATCATTAATCGAATTATGACGTTTATATTATCACGTGAATTAATATTTGTAAAGCCGTCTCAAAACATTTTTCAATTCCCGTCTCAAAAACCCAAGTCACATAATTACTAAACTCGTTCACCAACCCGAGTCAAAACCCGCAAACCTATACCCAACAAACACGTAACAACACCCATAACAAACACACCCATTATTCACGGCAAAACCGTGTTCAACACCTCACCAAAAAGCCGTCCTTCACGAATCCCCTAGCCACCATCAGCTCCACCCAAGTCTGCCATCTGCTGGCCTACAACAGAACGCACCCCGACAACCAACAACCACCAGCCATACCGCCACCAACACCCCACAATCTCACGTCCGAAACACTACCCTAAAACCCGACACAACCTACTACAACACCAACACCACACCACCTCTGGCCACCACCGTCACCACCACTAACCAACGGTGGTTCCAGGGATAGTCCTTCTTCCTCTCGACTCATCTGCGACACTGCAACAACCACCAAAAACCTACAACAACGACAACTATAGCTTCTCCGCTGTTTTCGCGTTTTCTGACTGCGACCACCACAAACCACTACCTGCAACACCCACGACACTTCCCCCATGGTCGAATCTCATCCCTGGTCTCAACCAAAGTTCCGGTCAACTCTGGGTCACACGAAACAAGGGTCAAAACCGATTCCTATGTATTATTTAGCCTAACAAACACCACCTCAAAACCCAGTCAAACTCCCCCTTCCCAAGAGTCAACGATGGTCCAACATGGGTCCAGTCACCCTCTGGTGTCCCCCGGCCGAGGTCACTGTCCTAGCTAGTCTAGAGGCAGTCTATATTACGAGTTATATAAGTTATAAAATCGATACATTAAATTATAAAACGGTCTTACCTTGAGACGATAATAAAAGCTGAGTTCTTCCCTTTTCTCCCTTCTAAATCTCCCTCTCTCTCTTTTATGAATTATTTTCAGATTTGATGAATAATAAAGACTGTTGTTGAGGCTTACCATCTATTTATATTCATAGGTTAAGGTTATAAGGAACCAATTAGGAAATATGTAATTCTTATATTATGATTATTATTATTATACAAATACAATTATTATTATTACTACTACTAATGTTACACGAGCTACACTTGGCACGCGGCCCAATGCACATGGCCCAT
Organism: Silene latifolia; assembly: GCF_048544455.1. NCBI lineage: Eukaryota > Viridiplantae > Streptophyta > Magnoliopsida > Caryophyllales > Caryophyllaceae > Silene > Silene latifolia. The sequence goes on from NC_133537.1 coordinate 235,142,773, forward strand.
CAATTAATCCCGACTTATTCATTATTTTATTATTAACTAACCTCTTATTTGCATTTATTAATATAAATATCTTTTTAATTAATTATTCGAATTACTTAAATTATTCTTATAAATACTTAGCAAACTACGGGGTATTACATTACTTACCATCCTAAGTGTGCTAGGATTCAACTCAATCATCTCATTTTTGCTGATGATCTTATGATCTTTGGAAGAGGTGATGTACCATTTGTAAAGGCTGTTGCACAAACCCTGACTTTCTTTGGAGCCATCTCTGGCTAAGTTTCTAATAATGAGAAGACTAATATCTATTTTGGTGGAGTACATGAGGATGTTAAGCTGCAATTTACTACGATTATTGGGTATTCTGATGGCACCTTTCCTTTCAAGTACCTGGGTTTGCCCTTACATGATAGCAGGTTAAACATGTCAATGTATAGTGTTTTGATCTGTAGGATTCAGCAAGCTACTCACCACTGGACAACAAAAATCTCTCCTATGGTGGAAGACTGCAGCTGCTCAATTCTGTTCTTTTTTTACCGGAAAATTACTGGTGTAATATAATTTTGTTCCAAAATGGCTCCTAAACTACTGAATAAATTTTGCAGGGACTACTTGTGGAATACTAAAGCTGACCAGCGGAGGATGTATATGAAAAGTTGGTCCTCTTGCTATTGTCCTCTGGTTGAGGGTGGGTTCAATATAAAGGAGATTCGTTCCTGGAACAAAGCAAATTTATGTAAATGGCTTTGGAGATTAATTCACCCCGGTGATTCTATTTCGGCTATCTGGCACACTCATTACAACCTCAAAAATGAACTTTTCTGGACTGCTCCTATTAGCTTACATTATTCCGAGAGTTGGAGAGGTATACTGAGTGTTAGAGATTATCTTTTGCATGTTTATGGAAACTGTTAGGAGGTTGAAAAAGTTCTGCAACAATGCTCATCCTCAACTGGGCACTTCCAGGTACTTAAAATGTATGAATACATTAGACCTAAATTCTCTGTGGTCAGATGGGCCAAAACTATATGGAATGCTCAGGTACTTACTAAGCATACCTTCATTGCTGCCTTGGCTATTCAGGCTAAATTAGCTATTGTGGACAATCTATGCAAACGTGGGTTGTGTCTGGTAAATTGGTGTGTCCTATGTAAACAGGCATGTGAGAACCACCTTCACTTGTTCTTCAAATGTCCACTATTTGATGCTCTATGGAGAGGCATTCTTGGATCGATGAACATTCCTGGGAGATGCTCTAATCTTATGCAGGAACTTCTTTGGTGTGCGTCTAGGCGCTAGGATATTTTCAGGCAAAGAGTTATCTGTTTAAGCATTGAATAATCAGATCAAATTCCATGTTGCTGTTAAGATACATGATAAATATTCTAAGCATAGTAGGGAGGTGCAACGTAAAGGGTTCGGGTGCGGAAGCGTTTTGGTCGATTGTTGTCATTTTGTTGGTTTGGGTCGACATTGTGGGGCGGATTGGTCGGATTAAATATATTTTTTTTGTATATTTTTTGTGTGAAATTAGGGGATATTTATCAAACTAGACCTATAGTTTTATAATGGTTGAAAATATCGTAACGCGACAAGAATTTCTCTTAAACTTCGGAACGCGTCCTTGGTCTAAGTCAAGAATCGATCACGTCGATGCTGTTTTTGTCTCGACACTCGTGTTTAAGGCAACACAAAATATTTATGATGGTTTTTAGAGAAAAATCTCAAATCAATTTCAATTTCATGGATGATAAAATGAATTACAAAACTTGGCTTATATATCCCCCTAAATCGACATACCTAAATGGTGTTTACCACCATTTGACCCTTAATTAATACTAGTCTTGCCTAGATTCTACAATACTTAACTAAATTTAAAATGTGGAGAAAACAAGACTTGACAATAGATGATTAGGTTTGAATGTCCTTCAATTTGAGCCTCGAACTCACGCCCTTCGGACCAAGGCTCGGCTGCCCACCCGTGCGCTGCTCCGTGCTCTCTTGACTTGCGTGCTTACCTTAAATCGTCAACCCATTAATTATTACGTATTATAATTATCCGAGATTATTTTAATTTAGTTTTATTCGAAATTCCCGTATGTTTTATTATAATTTCTACCCCACTGTTTACGTATCAATACTCTCCTTCTCTAAAAATAATCGTCCAGATTCTTGTGCCTTCAAGTGTCGAGAAGAAATGCTGGTTTGTGTCCATTATTTGCTGCCCAATTCCTACAACGACTTGTAGCGTGACCGAGTCAAATACCTGGGACATATGCCGCTGGTTCCAAACACATATTTGCATTTCCTAATATATTGTTGTGGTGCTGAACACAAAATTACCACAGGCCCGAATTATTTTCTGCCAAAAATAGTCAACCACCGAATCTGAATTTGGAACGGTATTGTGACAAGGATTAAAACTAATCATTCCAGTTTCTATATTCTCACGAAGTGATTCCGGACAATTAATATCCACATGCCATGGTAATTTAGTCTCGATCTTGTTCGTGTTCTGCTCAAATTGAATTCCTGAAATTGATTTTGGCAACCAGTATAGCCGTGTGGATGAAAGGTATAATCCATTTCGATCATCAAATATACAACGTAATGTTGAGGATCGAATAGGTTCACGACTTCAAAATTGACTCCATGATTCTCCTGGGTTGTCCATTGCTTTTCCGACATTGCATCATTGCAATTGACAGTGCCATCGAATATAGGAGGCAAATCGAAGTTGACAGCAAGATTATCCTCCTTTGTAAAACCATTGTGAAAGAGCGATATAACTTCATCATTGTACGCATCAAAAACATGAGGCAAATTTGGATTAAAGATTCCGCCAATCGGATCGTCTTGAAGTGAGGACATCAAGAGCAGAGGCTCTGATACCACTTGCAATGTAAAGGGTTCAGGTGCGGAAGCATTTTGGTCGATTGTTGTCATTTGGATGGTTTGGGTCGACATTGTGGGGCGGATTGGTCGGATTGAATATTTTTTTTTTTTGTATTTTTTTTTTGTGTGAAATTAGGGGATATTTATCAAACTAAACCTATAGTTTGATAATGGCTGAAAATATCGTAACGCGACAAGAATTTCTCTTAAATTTCGGAACGCGTCTTTGGGCTAAGTCAAGAATCGATCACGTCGATGCTCTTTTTGTCTTGACACTCGTGTTTAAGGCAACACAAAATGTTTATGACGGTTTTTAGAGAAAAATCTCAAATCAATTTAAATTTCATGGATGATAAAATGAATTACAAAACTTGGCTTATATAGCCCCCTAAACCGACATACCTACATGTAGTTTACCACCATTTGACCCTTAATTAATGCTAGTCTTGCCTAGATTCTACAATAATCAACTAAAATTAAAATGTGGAGAAAACAAGGCTTGACAATAGATGATAAGGTTTGAATGTCTTTCAATTGGAGTCTCAAACTCACGCCCTTCGGACCAAGGCTCGGCTGCGCACCCGTGCTCTGCTCCGTGGTCTCTTGACTTGTGTGCTTGCCTTAAATCATCAACCCATTAATTATTACTTATTATAATTATCCGGGATTATTTTACTTTAGTTTTATTCGAAATTCCCGTATGTTTTATTATAATTTCTACCCGCCTTCTTTACGTATCCGGAGGTGTTAGCTCATCTCAACTTTATTTATGCTTAAGTTGGTAGCTCTTTTGTATGAACTATTCCTATTTTCCTTCCCCTTGTGGATGAATAAAAATAGGGTGTACTCTCTTGCAAAAAAAAAGAAAAGAAAAAAATTTCCTAACACTACTTTAAAGAAAAAGTTTTTCAAACACAATCTTTAATAATTTTTTTTGTTAAACACGACTTTTTGGCTGGATTCCGACAACTTCCTGACCACTTGCAATGGAATGACTTTCATTCTATATTTGAGATAGCGAACGAGGTCGGTTTGAGGTGTTCTTGGACTCGTTGGAAAGGTGAGAGTACAGACTTTAGAGAGGTTGTTAACACAATGGCCAAAGGTGACCTTATGTGATGTCGATTGGTGCGTAAAGTATGACTGGTCAAAGAAATGGTTTTAAGTCTGGGTTTACAGGGTGGTCGGGTGTTTTTCGTAGGTCTCGTAATAGAGTAATGATATTTTGTTTGGTCTGAAACTTGGTATGTAGGTTGAAGGGAGTGTTAGGTATGTCGTAGTTTTGTTGTTTGTGGTGGTGGTTGCACGTGGTCGTCACACGCCAAATCAAACACATTTATGATCTCAATAAACAACTAGATAGTGGTTAAGTCGAAGTCGATCCACGAGACGGTGTGCTTTGGGGTTTGAAGTTGATGAGTCTAAACTAATGAAAGCAATAAAATAGAGCAAGTAATAAATTAAAAGATATAAACAAATGATTAAAACCACTAGGATGTTATGGGTTCATAGGGGATTCATAGTGGTGATCATACAAACATGTTTACATAGTTGCAAGCAAATTATTGTTCTAGTGGAATCGAGTTAGGTTATATCTTACAATCCCTAGGAAGATTTGGGTCCCGGAGCCGAGTCGGTCAAGACTGTACAACACCTACAAGTCGACCTAGTTTCCTCCTAGTCGCTTCTATGCATGATCTAACAAGACTCGAGTTGGTTTATATCTTACAAGTCTTGTTAAATAGGAAAGAGATATGTAAATGCAAGGTTTCACAGTCTAACATTTCATCAAACATAACGTGTGCATAGGTTGACACTACAACAAGTAAGCAATCTCATGAGAACATATTAGATTAAGCATGAATTTACCCCCATGTTATAGTTCCCCTAATCCCTCTCTAATCCTAGCTAGGAAATTACTCACTCATGATGATGGAAAGCATGAATCTATTCTACTCCTAATGAAATGAAGGCTTTGCCTCTACTAAGAGGGGCCTCCTCACCTAAGGAAGCTTCCTCTCTTGATTATTACAAATGGAGTATATATAGTGGTACATCATTATGTTAAGCAAGGGTAGATCAGTAAATAACATGCTTAAGTGTTGAATAGTGCTTTGCAAGTCGCGAGGGACATGCGCGGATTAGCTTGTAACTCCCTCAAGGATACGCGCGTCCTAGCTAGCAAAGAAAGCTTGCTGTAGAACGATCCGCTCGTCCCGAGTGAAAGACGCGCGTACTAAGCATCAACCCGAGCGGGTTGAGATTAATCCGAGCGGGTTCGACTGCAGAATTCTCTTTCTTGCTTTTATGCTTATGATCCTTCTATATACTCTTTATTCTACATCCTTGGTTATCATTCTTTCCTCCTCTTTATACTAGTCTGTCCAAGATCGTCAACAAGATTCCGAATATGCACGACAGACGGGGATTCCGCCTCATTATCTTCTTTCCTACAAGACATATAAAATGCAATAGGAAAGTAAAATAGGAAGGAATTGACGGATAAAATGGCCATGAAATGCTATATTAGTATGCAAAATAGGTTCAATTAGGGGACTAAATGTGCGCAATTAAGAGTCACATCAAACATCCCCAAACCGAACCTTTACTCTTCCCGAGTAAAGAGGTGACTAAAACTAGACCTTTATTTAAACTATCCTAATAATAATATAACCGATGTGAGACAATTAGCGGGTCTCACTCCGCCCCTTCAACTCACAACAAGACATCCATGAGGTAAGGTGCCTTCTTGCAAGGCAAGGTGGGGCTTGCCAAAATGGCGATACATCCAAGCATTAAGCACACAAAACAAGTAATGGATGTATCTACCAAAGAATAGCCACTTTCCTCATCTAAGTGGTGGAAATCATCTAAGAGGGAAGCAATCTAAGGGTACACATTACATTATAGATATTATTTCTCCAAGTTACAAAGCCTAAAAGGATACCAACAAATAACCTCCAAGTTGTGTCAAACTAGGGTACCTTTGTCCACAATCGCTAAATGCTTTTGTCAAGAGTAGGCTCCTCATGGTGTTTGAAACACTGTAGGATCGTGGAATTTCCCCTATTACCTAGACAAGAAGAAGGGTCGTCCCCTCTCCACCATGCAACAAAAATGAGATCAATGGATAAAAGGGATCAAGATGTTTTAGTTTCACATTTGTAGTTTGCTTTTGATTCCCCCCCCCACACACACACAATTTCATGTGCCATTTGACTTTTTGAGAACATTTCTTTGCCATTTTTTATGTTTGGCATTTTGATACTTGACAAATTCTTCAATCTTTGCATTTTTGAACATTTTTCAAAGTAACTCCATTTTGTAGGAAGGATACTTTTATTAAAGCATAGGAGTCTATTATTGCTCCTCCTTTCATTTGATGCATTTTGCAAACTTTGTTATTTTGATTTTGGTACTTGAACTCAATTTGGAGATTTTTGTGCCCATTCCCTTTTTGTTGACAATATATGATGATAGAAGTGTAAGAACGGTTGCGTGGCTTCAAAGGTCACCTTGGAATAAACGGTAGCCAAGGAGTTATCACACCACAAGGTACTCTTGACTAGGCCTTAGTCCATGGATGAAAAGATACTAGTATGACACATCCTAGGGTGTCTTGAGGGTATTCTAGCAAACAAAGTCTTAGGGAGAAAAATTATCTACAAGGGCTGTATATACACATGTCAAGCTTCCCAAATAGACATTTTCACAAAATTTTCTAACCATGCAACTACATGCCATGATGCAACTAACATATATACAACTCTAATGCATATGCTTCTATCAACTATTATGCCATTTAATCTAAATGCATCTCCTAACAACACATAGGTACACAAACCGCAACAACAAAATACACCGCATCCTCCTTGACATGTAAGCCTATCCTCCTCATATGGATAATGAAAAGAAATGGAAGGGAAATAGGGATTAGAGCGATCATACCAAGAGGTCTTCATATTCCCTTGGTAATGCCTCAAATGAAGTGTCGTATCTATGTGAGAAGAGGACAAAAAACACAAGTATACACAATTCTACACTACTAAATTAAAGAACATGTTTTTGGTTTTTGAAATTTTCAAATTTTTATGGATTTTGTTTTAATGAAATTAAAGAACATATTTTTGTGATTTTTCAAAAAATTTAAATTTTTATGTATTTTGGAATATAAATTTCCATCCCCCACTTTATTTTGGACATTATCCTCAATGTACATGTAGGAGTAGGAATGGAAAAGAAATACATGTTTTTGGATTTTTTAAGGTTTTATGGAAATTGAAGTACAAATGCAATGATATGATATGAAAGAATGCATGATCTAACTAAATGCAGTTCTATATGACATATATAACAAATGAATGCAATCTAAACTATACTAGATGATGCATGTTTTCTATTAAACTATGGTCACCTATGATCGAACCTTCCGAAACCGATTTAAGCACTATTTTTAGTGTAGAAAGAAATAGGTTTGGTCATTAGTGACTATGCATGAACTCAAGTCTATATGCAACTAACTATATGAATCATGTGAGATATATTACAATGCAAACTAATCTAATCATATGAGATATATTATAATGCAACTTTACACGAGAAATAGGGAAAGAGTATCATACAAATGGAGGTGGTGTAGATAAGCACCTCTAGCCATCCTACTCATCATCATCGTCATCATTGCGGTTTCCACGTCCGCTAGATCCTCCTTGGTCATAGCCTCCTCCTTGGCTAAAGAATCCCCCACTTTGGTCGCCAAAGTTCCCTCCTTGGTTGCCATAGTTAGGGAACAAGAAATGTGGTTGAGCCCAAGATGGATGAGGGCCTCTAGGGTGGATGTACCCTTGTTGAGCCATGCCGTATTAGGAGGGATATTGGGCCAAGAAGTTGTCAACCCTCCCATCGTGTACTCGAACATCAACATTTTGTATGAGCATCATCAACTCACTCATGGATGGAGCTCTCGGATCTTGAGGAGTGAATGGTACATGTTGTGTTGGGTAGGGTGGAATGGGTACATAAGATAGTGGTACAGCACCCCATTCTGGCAACTTGCGAGGTCGATGAAGTGCTTCTTCTCTTGGTGGTGGGTTCTTATGGATCTCTATGGGGAGGAGGTAGCTTGGCCTTGGAGAATACCGGCTCAAACAAGGTTTGGTGGGTGGTATGTTCCACCCCCTGAGAATAAGTGATGTGCAACCCTTGGTGAACCACTCTACACTTCCGGCCTCAATGTATCTACACCAAAAATGGTGGTTGAAGATAGCATCCTCATATATCAAGGTTCCTCCCTTGAGCTTTTCATAGCTTCCATCAAAGTTGTACCCGAAGCAAAGTTCATTGGCCAAAATTGTAATTAGGCCTCCCATCACAAAGGTTTTGGTATTAGTATTACCTTTTCCAAAGTCATTGAACCGTGTAAATATCTCAAGGGCTGTGTTGAAACTGTAGGGCCTTGTCCCTTGTACATTCAAGTACGATTCTAGAAAGGTCAAGTCGAGAAGGGTGCACCTATCTTGCTCTAGCCTTCCATTGATTGTTCTAGCCATAAATGTCTCAGTGATCCTAATCACCGGATGTAGGATTGCAAAGGTATAACATTGCTTGTAGGAATGAAGTTCTCTTCCATAAATAGCCCTCCAAAGGTGGTTAACAATAAAGTCGGAGGGCTTATCGGTGTCATTCCTTGGACTTCAAGACCAAAAGTACTTGCAAATTGGTCTAGAGTCAACCTATGATCTCTATTGCAAAGACGGAACTCCAAACCAACATCTTTTCGCCGATTGGTGACAACACAGAGACTACACAAAAACTCTAGCGTGAGACTCAAGTAAGTGTCCTCATGGGCATAAAACATCTTCTCAAGACCCAAGCAATTGAAGAATACCTCTGTTTGATGCCTTATGCCAAGTATTTCTAATTCATCAAGATCAATGAATTGAGTAGGTTCATAGTCCTTACCTAGCAATTGCTCGAATCGTTGGCAATGTTCATTTTTGGTGAAGATTACCTCCAGGAAATACTCAAGTTGTGCAACACCTTGTATCATTACATTATCTTGGCCCCTTGCCTCTCGTGAGGCGGATGAAGTAGCACCCTTTCAAAACTTTGGCGCGGCCTCGGCAGCCTTCTTGCTTTTGCTCCTTACATTCATCCTTGCTTGATGTGGTTGGTAGGGATTTGTTTAAATTGTGATGGGGTTTTTGTGGGGATTTTCTGAGGAGAATGATGAGATTTGGTTCAGATGTTGATAAGATAAGGGAATAGGGATGGTGGGGGAGGCGTTTATATCAGAGAAGGGTGCTGGGACGAGCGGGCTAGGGCTGGGTTTGGGCGTACCAAACTGTAACCTAGCACTTATCCTTTGCAATCCGAGCGTCTTGGTATCGGCTCGAGCGTCCCGAAGTTGCTGCACGGATGTCCTATCAAGGAGATGCGCATATTCTCTCCTAGCTGGTCTCTTTGTCTTGAATACAGGTCAAGACGAATGTTTTGAAAGCGGCTCGAGCGGATCTTTATTTAGGACGTGCGTCCTTTGAAAAATCTTCCCAGATTTTCATCCAGGAAACATCTTGCTTAATGTACCATTCAAGAAGAGCGTCCTGGTGTCGGCTCGAGCGGATCAGTAGCTGGGTCGAGCGTCCTGGTTCCAAATTGCGCAGATCTTATGGCAGCGAATTGTTTTGCCTGAAGCACAGATTGGGTCGAGCGGGTTACTGTCGGGATGTGCGTCCTGATCTGCTCTTTGGTAATCTTTCAATCGTTTCATGCTAATCCTTTCCCTTGCACCCTTTGGTGCTTCCTCTTATCATCAATTTCTGAAAACTTCCTCAAAGAATGGATAAAGAACCCTCCCTCACAACTCTCATGTAAAGAAAAATGCAAGTAATCTAAAAGTATGTTTGATAGTATACAATGCAAAGTCGTAGAAAGGAATATGCTACAAATGGTGGTTTAAGATAGGACTCCACCAAACTAGTTTAAAATGATTAAACCTATTGTCCATAGAGCTCAAGGCCCTTAAATGTTGGTCAAAAGCTTGTGAATGGTCCTCAAGTAAGTATGAGTAAGTTTTGAACCATTGCAAATTAGAGTAGGGCCAATCCATGAGGGACCTCCCTTTAAACTCCTTCCCCTTCTTCTTTGCTTTGTCATGATGGCCTTCCCGACTCTTAAAACTAGCAAACTTGAGATTCTTGTCATTGGGGATTTTCCGGTTGCTCCTATTTATTCCAAAGTTGATGACGAAAATGCTTGGACTAGACAATCTTCTTTCATGGCATTGATGATGGGGTGTCTTAGGAGTTGGGATAGTAGGTGCCAAATTTCCACATATAGACTCCTTCTTAGCCTTCTCTTTGAGGTTCTCCACTAAGTAATTTGTGTATAACGATTTGACTTTCGTGAGAAGGTCCATAATGTCCTCTCCAAGTATCATGAGTTCCATATTGGGTTTGAAAAGGTTCTTATGAAGGCATTCCTCCTCTTCATCAAGGCAAACTTCAAACTTCTCAAGGATGGGTTCCTCATGCAAATTGATTTCACAACTCCATTTATCATTTGAGCCTATCTTTCCCTCATCATCTTCTTCCATAGATACGTCATCATTGCTTCCTCCATATGAATCATAAATAGGGGCTTCATTTTTCCTCAATGGTTCTTCCTCCACTGTCTCAATGTTCACATCAAAAGTCACACCCTCATACTCACAAAGGCTAAGAGTATTTGGCTTACTCAACCTCATATCTTCTTCATCAAACACCACACTTTCGTACTCACAAGAGCTCAAGGAGATTCGCTCTTCCCATTTCATATCTTGTTCCTCAAAGGTCATTACCTCAAATTCACATTCATGGTCAATGCTCAAGGATTGGTGAGGAGTTGTTGCTTGGGTTTCCTTCATTTGGGCAATTCGAATTGCCAACTTCTCACCATAGGTAGCAATGCTTTGAAGAACATTCTCCCCATTTTGTCTCTCCTCTAGCACTTGTGTGAAGAAGTTTTATTGGTCCCACATCATTTGGAGAACCACATTTTGAATGTCACAGTTTGGGTCATCTTCTTATTGTGTGTGGGTGTGAAGATGGTTATATTGTGGCATTTGGAATTGGTTGTAAAGTGAGTCTTGGGTGGATGGTTGTTGTGGATATTGGGTGTGGTGATTTTGGTGGGGAAAGTTGGGGTAGTAGATGGGATTTTCATTGTATGAGTAGTAAGGTAGGTTTCTGTTGACTTGCTCCTCAAACTCCCCATACCCATTGTCATACTCAAAAGATCCACCACATACACTATGTACAAAGTCTTGGGTCATCATCGTAGCCAAGATAGAGATACAACTACAAACACGGAAATTACAATAAAACGGTAAAAACGACCTTGAGGAACAAGTTCCTCAAGGTTAAAGCACAATTAAAAATAGATAATCAAGTAAGAACTTAATCACAAAACACCGTCCCCGGCAACGGCGCCATTTTGGATGCATGTGGTCGTCACACACCCAATCAAACACATTTATAATCTCAACAAACAACTAGATAGTGGTTAAGTCGAGGTCAATCTACAGAACGGTGTGCTTTGGGTTCTAAGTCTATCTATCTCAATTTATGCTAGTGTCACAATTGTTGGGGTTTGAAGTTGATGAGTCTAAACTAATGAAAGCAATAAAATAGAGCAAGTAATAAATAAAAAGATGTAAACAAATGATTAAAAGCACTAGGATGTCATGGGTTCATAGGGGATTCATAGTGGTGATCATATAAACATGTTTACATAGTTGGAAGCAAATTATTGTTATAGTGGAATCTAGTTAGGTTATGTTTTACAATCCCTAGGAAGATTTGGGTCCCGGAGCCGAGTCGGTCAAGACTATACAACACCTACACGTCGACTTAGTTTCCTCCTAGTCACTTCTATGCATGATCTAACAAGACTCGAGTTGGTTTATATCTTACAAGTCTTGTTGAATAAGTAAGAGATGTGTAAATGCAAGGTTTCATAGTCTAGCATTTCATCAAACATAACGTGTGCATAGGTTGACACTACAACAAGTAAGCAATCTCATGAGAACATATTAGATTAAGCAAGAATCTACCCCCATGTTATAGTTCCCCTAATCCCTCACTAATCCTAGCTAGGAAATTAATCACTCATGATGATGGAAAACATGCTAACAAGGGTGTCAATCATATTAACAAGTCTGAACATGATGAATGAATAAAACAATAAACAATAAACAATAAAGAACTAAGAGTAAAGAAATTGTACCAACTTAGGATGATCAAATAGAAAGCAAAGAATAATAGAAGAAAACTTGATCGATTGATGAAGAGTTGTCAGTTTTCCAATAATAAGCCAATAATCTTCAATTACTCAATAATAAGTCTTGAACAATAATTAAGGAAAGATTAATGTGTAATTTGTGAAAAGATTAAGTGCTAATCTAATCTACTCCTAATGAAGTGAAGGCTTTGCCTCTACTAAGAGGGGTATCCTCAACTAAGGAAGCTTCCTCTCTTGATTATTACAAATGGAGTATATATAGTGGTACATCATTAGGTTAAGTAAGGGTAGATTAGTAAATAACATTCTTAAGTGTTGAATAGAGCTTTCCAAGTCCCGAGGGACATGCGCGGATTATCTTGTAACTCCCTCAAGGATACGCGCGTCCTAGCTTGAAAAGAAAGCTTGTTGTAGAATGATCCGCTCGTCCCGAGTGAAAGACGCGCGTACTAAGCATCAACCCGAGCGGGTTGAGATTTTTCCGAGCGGGTTGGACTGCAGAATTCTCTTTCTTGCTTTTATGCCTATGATCCTTCAATATACTATTTATTCTATATCCTTGGTCATCATTCTTGCCTCTTCTTCATACTAGTCCATCCAAGATCGTCAACAAACTTCCGAATATGCACAAGAGATGGGGATTCCGCCTCCCTCATTATCTTCTTTCGTACAAGACATATGAAATGCAATAGGAAAGCAAAATAGGAAGGAATTGACGGATAAAATGGCCATGAAATGCTATATTAGTATGCAAAATAGGTTCAATTAGGGGACTAAATGTGCGCAATTAAGAGTCACATCAGGTGGTCGTTGGTTGGAAGTGGTGGTTTGAGGGGAGTGAAATGACCCATGAAAAAATCCTACTTTGACTTACATCAACCTTCCGTGAGCAACCTTACTTTACACACCAATCTACCCCACATAAGGCCACCTTTGACCACCGTGTTAACAGCCACTAGAAACCCAGTACTACCACCTTTCCAATAAGTCCAGGAACATCTCAAACCAACCTCATTTTCTATATCAAACATCGACTGAAAGTCACCCCATTGTAATTGGTCAAACTCTGGCCTAAATGTTGTGTTGTAGACAACTCGTTTCTGCACCTCCCGTCAACCACCTAGTGATGATTGGGCCGCATAATTAATCACGCCGAGCAATTTATATAAATTCATAAGCTCGTCAACACGTGATAGCTCAAACAGTCGAGTCAAACTCATGGCCGTCATCTACGCGCCAGTACGGTCGTTTTGACAGTAATTAGAGTACATTTGGAGTCCGAGTCAAAAACCGCTTCCATTTTCTAAAACCGTCTTAAAATCAAGTCGGAATATTCTAGATTTTTCTGGAGTATTATTCCTAAATTTTACCTTTTATCACGGAAATATCTTCCTTGCGGAATAAGGACGCATACATCTTGCCTAATTCCTAATAAAAACCGCGGAAATCTTTCTTGCTGAGGAGAAAACCACCCAAGAGAAAACGCAGTAGCAGTTGCGCCTCTTGGAAAGGTCGCAGTTCCTGCTGCGCCTCTTCCTGGACGGTTTTTTCCCACTTTCCAGATTTCTTCGGGATTTCTTTCCTGATCCTACTTTTTCCTAAATTCCTCCACATGATTAGTATAAATAGAGGCCTCCGCATCACATATTTTTCACGAGTGGCCGCCCTTCTCTTGTCCCTTTGCATTCTAAGACCGCGCTCTTGCTTTTCGACGCCTACGTGCTTGGTTTACGCGACCACGTAAGCTCAGATCATTCTGAGTACTAGTCACGTTTGCATGACCGACCAATTTGACCAACTCCATTCAATCAATCTAATCAATTTGTTTTAAATCTTTTTTTAAGGGCAATTTCTTGCATACATCGAGTCGAACAATCACTAAACGACAACTTAGTCAAACTCGTTTCATCAAACATGTAAGTCTGAGGGTGTAAATCCCAATTTTCTTTATTGTATTTTATTTTGTATTAATTATTCTACGAATTTATATCACAAGTATGCTCAAAACCGATTTTAAAATAACATTTTTAACCGTTTTTTTCAAAATAGCAGCGAAAGACGGCCAAGAAGAAACACATCTGCAGAAGCGCCTTCTGGAATAGTCGCAGCATCTGATGCGCCTCTTCCAGTGGCTGCTTCTCTGCTACTTCTCTTCTTCTTCTTCTTCCTTGAGTATTTGTCTCTCTTTTTATCTTTCGTTTTCTTCCTTTATTTCTTCAATTCTCATGTTTTCAGTTTATCAAACTTGTTTTTTATTAATCTTTTCGACTTAAATCACTATACTCGAGTTATATACAAATAATCGACATTAATTAAACAATGAACAATAATGGTTTAACGAGTCTAACTTTCACAGCTGGAACCCAACTCAATAAAAGACGCACGGTCTGATGCGTCTCTTCTAAGGGACGCAGTTGATGTTGAGCCAGTTCTGAGGTGGTTTCTGCCTTTGAGCTCTTCTCGCTTTCATGTAAGGTTTCTTTTTAAGCTTCTAATCAACTATTATTTATATTATCACTCATAATCTGACATATTCTCGTATTTTAATTTCGCCTTTTATTTTATTTCTTCTTTTATTTTCTTTTCCAAATCCTTTTCGAGCTACTCTATGGATGTTAGGATTTATCTATGGATGTTGCATAACATGTATACAATTGACAACATATCGAGTATAAACAACTTCCGTGATCATTAGTAGAGGCCGCTATCGAGGTGGGTGGGATTAGGTGTCAAATAAACGAGCTTCCTAATACGTACCTTCACCCCTTACTCAAGATGTCTGTGAACATCCGTGTTCACTGGCATCGCAAGAGTCATTCTAGACATAGAATGCTAAGGGTAACGAATTTCTTAGTGTTCATGCTACTGTTGGAGCTTGTGTCCTCCACAAATTAGTGTGATAACATTTATAAATCTCTTATAGGTTCACAAGGGTATACTTCTTATTTTATCAGTTGATTAACGATTACCTAATAACAGTTGGCTTGCTAGAAAATTTGACGTTATTATCATACTGATCGCGGTTATCAACTGGTCCCTAAAAGTCACACCTAAAGGATGTGTTTGAGAAATGTGATTATGGAAATGTAATAACATTGATGCCTTATATGACTAAACAGTTAGTCATCGTGTTGATGAGACGATTATTTAATGCCGATTAAATAATATTAGCTAAGACGAATTAACTGTTAATTCGTAAATTGAATATAATAAGTTATATTTAGTTAATGTATATAATGTTAGCTAAAACGAATTAAGATGTTAATTCGTAATTAAATGTAATTGGCTATATTTAATCAGCAAATTATAAATATGCGATATTTATAGTTAAAGTATATATTATACGATATTGTCATAATAAATTATTATTGACCCGTATTAATAAATCAACTGCAAGCTGTTGTATGTAGACTTATTAATACGGAATAAAATAAATGACAATTTATAAATAATACACTTTATATACATTTTGTAAAATACCAAAATAAGAAGATTTAATCGCATTATTTTTGGTAGGTTGACAAACCGAAAATAAGAAGACAACTCCTCTTATTTTCGGATATATGGGCCGAAAAATAGAAAAGAAAATTCTACCCGATTACTAACCTAATACACGGTTTAAGTAGGTTAGAGGGAGATCATTTTCTAACCTAATTTTTACCCTAGCACACTCTCATAAAAATACACACAAAACCCTAAAAATTAATCTGTTAATTGGGGATCGATTCTAGCAAGAAGAAAAGGGCATATCTCATATCATCTTGGGTGGAACTGATAGGTGAATATCATTGCGATATTGTTCTTAGGCCGATTTTGCTAGGACCGAAGGTTGATTTCATAATCTCTCTATTCTGTTTATGCAAATTTCTTTTATGACTAGTTTTCATATAAATAATTTCGTTATAATCCTTATAATGTTAATGAAAGTATACCGATAATTCCCACAAGTGGTATCAGAGCGAGGCCACGAAATTATTTTTTGATGATTTTCATAAAATGATTTAAACAATAAAATTTCGAGAGAAAAAAAAAATTGCATTCAACTGTTAAATTTTTTTTTTGCCGTAAGGTTTTTTAAAATTTTGCCGGATTGTTTTTGTTCTTGTTTTGATGATTTATTTCCATTTTAATTCATTCATTTTATTGTTTTAATAAGTTAAAATGATAACATAATGAATTTGTAGATGTTTGATTTAATGAGGATTAAATTAAAATGTAAATGAAGATTGTTTCATTGATGATAAATTGTTTTTTGCTATATAATTTTTGGCATTAATGGTTCTAAATCGTTGTTTAGAATCATGTTTCATAAATTTACATGTTTAAATTATAAGGTGATTTTGCCAATCTTGTTAATAGCAACTATAAACGAACTTGTTCATCAATATGTTTTGATTTTAGGGCATTTTGCCGCAAGAAAAAAAAGGTTTCTGTTTTTCCGAATTGCTGAAATGCCGAGGAGAAGGAAGAAAAAGGGTTGTTTTTTGCTTAAGCCGTGAGCTGAAAAAAGGGGGCTGGTTTTTTTATGTTTTTTTTGCTGTTTTGCCGAAAAAAAAAAAACTTGTTTTTGTTTTTCTTCCTGTTTTGCCGAGAACATATAAAAAAAAAAGTTTTTGTTTGTTTTGTTTATGGCCAATATTGATTATACATTAAATTGAAAATGTATGATTAATTGTTGTGAAGAAGTTCACAATTTTTAGATACCTAATTATTTTAAAGCAGTTTAAAATATTGATGGATTAATTCATATTATAGGTAAATATGAATTAAGATTGAAATTAATATGATTAATTGAGGAATTGTCACTTAATTTGATCAATTAAATAGGTGGTTTGGGAAATTAATCTACATAATTAAAGAATTATGTCTTGCATGTTTAATTTTTTTTTTAGTTGATTCATTTTTTTTGTTGAATGAATCGTTGAATGAATTTATTTACGTATTTTTGCAATCGGTTGTAATTTGTAATACCTAGTGTGGCCTTAGTCAAATTATGTTTTCGTAATGATGGAAACATAATTTTTAATGTAATTTGAGATCTCGTATCTCCGTTTGGTTTTCTTTATTTATTACGGTTTTGAAATCAGAATGTAAATAGGTTTATTATGTAATTTTAAATTGTAATTTTTGAGAAGACTAAAGATGGAGATTGGAGCTCACTTCCGCTACATGGATCAAGATGGAACATCAAGACAAGCTTCTCGGGTCCAAGGATGGATTCCAAAGTTGTATTTATGTTCATTTTGATAGATAGGCCACACTAGGACTTTTTATTATTTTTACGTTTTCGTTCCTTTTGCTTTTCATTCACATGATAGTTTATGCATCATATTCCGCCTAAACCAAACCACCTACTAAAATGCATGAAAATTGACTCATATAGATTGAATGTTAGTTTTCATTGACATACAGATGTCACTCAGTTTAAGCCATCACCTTAGTTTATTCATTCACGCATGCTAGATATTAGTTCACTTAAAATGAATTAAAATAAAGTTGATGGGATCTTCCTCTAAAACGGAAATTGTGACTAGTCTTTATAAGGGTAAACAACTATGAATCCCTTCTTCGTCGGTAGGCATAATATGACCCCTTCTACGTTGGGTAAGTAGTTTGTGTTGACTTAGTTTATCTCAACATTATAGTCCGAAGAGTTTCTCGTGATTATGATGGACTAAAGATAGAATTTACAGAAATTTATCGACCAAGAATTCTAACAGAAGAATTAGCCAAAAGGTTGGCTTATCAATTTACAGATAATTGAGTCTTGGGATCATTTATATAATTCTTGAGGGAGGTCAATTGTATAAATGCTTGAGTCTTCGCTTATAATAGTTTTGCATTAAGACTTAAAATCATAACGATGCATATGATTATTATTTTATTCTTCTTTTCGCAATGTAGAATACGTTTATTTTGATAAAACTGTTTCAACAAATGGCTGGAAATAACGAAATCCCAATGCCGAGTGCCACACTTTGACGCGAGTCCTGGCTTAATGTTTTTATGGACAACATGAATCAGTTCACACGACTGAAGAATGATGGGTCAAACTTTACGGACTGGGAGGCAACACTACGAAATGCTATCATTGCTGACGGTAAGCTCAAGTACTTAACTGAGCTAATACCGGTAAACCCAGGCCCCAATGCAGGAGTTAACGAGTCACTTGCTTATAGTGATTTCGTCATGGAAGCGGGTACGATAAAGAACGTACTCATCTTTGTAATGGAAACCAATTTGTAGAGACGCTTCATTGCCCAAGGGGCAAACAAGATTTTCACCACGCTCACTAACGAGTTCTCAAAAGCACCAAGAATCGTTACTTATGAGCATACCCGTCGCTTCTTTGATGCGAAACTCCAAAAGGGCCAACCGGTTAGCCCACACATTCTTAACATGATTAAGAATGTCGAGAAATTGGAGGCACTTGATTGCAAAATCAGTGAGAGCATAGTCATTGACCGAATGCTTCATTCTCTTCATGATGGTTTTGCCCTTTTCAGGGCGAACTACTACATGAATGACTTAAAGAAAAGTCCTCATGAGCTACACTCACTTCTCGTACAGACCGAGAAGGATATGAAATTGAGTGGGAGCATGAAGCAGGATGTTCTCACGATTTCCAACAAAAATAAAGGTAAGGGCAAAGCTCAAGGCGACCTAACTGTAGGTAAGCCAAAGTTTAAAAAGCCAGGAAACGGTAAGAGTGGGCCTGGTGAGACTAGTGGCTCACAAGGCAAGGCAAAAAGCAAGGGCGGTGACATTGAGCGCCACCATTGTCACAAGACTGGACATTGGAGGAGGAACTGTCCTGTGTACCGTGAGGACATAAAACCAGGCCGAGTCGTTCCTGTTGGTATGTCATCTTATATTCATATCATTGAGATTAACCATGCAAGTTTCGGAACTTGGGTACTTGATAGTGGTTGTGGTTCTCATCTGTGTAATCATTTGCAGAGCCTAAGAATCATCACACCTCTCGGAAAGGGTGATGTGGACCTGCGAGTCGGGAATGGAGCTAGAGTTGCTGCAGTCTCGAAGGGAACCTATATAATCCAACTCCCTAGTGGTTTTGAGTTATTTTGAAATAACTGTTACTATGTACCCAGTTTGTCTAAGAACATTATTTCTGTTTCCGTACTTGATAAGGACGGTTTTTCATTTTTAATAAAGGATAATAGCTGTATTTTCTCTTTCAATGAAATGATTTATGGCAAAGCAGTTTCCATGAATGGAATTTACATCTTAGATCAAACCACGGAAGTATTACACGTGAATAATAAGAAATTAAAGGTTGGTGACAAAGATCAAACCTATCTATAGCATTGTCGAATGGGACATATAAATGAAAAACGTGTAAAGAAACTCATCGATAATGAGACTATTCCCGCATTCGATTTTTCTACATATGGCACGTGTGAATCATGTCTCATTGGCAAAATGACTCGAATTTCCTTCAAAGGTGTTGGAATGCACGCTAGTGACCTATTAGGACTCATACATACTGATGTTTGTGGACCTATGTCAATTACCGCTAGAGATGGCTATAGATATTTTATCACTTTCACGGACGATTTGAGTAGATACGGATATGTCTACTTAATGAAGCATAAAAGTGAGTCCTTTGAGAAATTCAAGGAATACCAGAACAGGGTTGAGAACCAACTAGGTAGAAAGGTTAAAGCACTCCGTTCAGATCGGGGTAGCGAATATCTTTCAAATGATTTTGATCAACACCTTAAAGACTGTGGAATCGTTTTACAGTTAACTCCACCTGGAACACCTTAATTGAATGGTGTGTCCGAACGGAGAAATCGAACCTTACATGATATGGTTCGATCCATGATGAGTCACACGGTAGTACGTGATTCATTATGGGGTTTTGCTCTTTTGTCAGCTGCTCTTATACATAACTGAAGTCCGACTAAAGCTGTCGACAAGACTCCATATGAAATGTGGAAGGGAACAGTCCCTAACTTGTCCTTTATTCGGGTTCAGGGCTGCGAGGCTTATGTCAAGTGGAGACACGAGGATAAGCTCGACCCGTGATCGGTCAAGACATACTTTATAGGTTATCCAAAAGGAACGTTTGGTCATTACTTCTATTCGCCTACCGAACTTCGAGTTTTTGTTGCGGCTAGTGCGACGTTCTTAGAGAAAGAATTTCTCCAGAACAAGACAAGTAATAGAACCTTCGAGCTGTCGGAGATTCAAGAACCAACAACCGAGGAACAGATGGAGGAAGTAGTTCCTCCAACTAATGATACGGTTAATATTCCTGAGGAACCTAGGAGGTCGGGTAGAGTCTCTAATCCTCCGGACAGATACATTGGTATGGTCGAGGAGAATGACGTTTTGCTCCTAGAGAGTAATGAACTCGTTACCTTTAAAGATGTTATGGCCTGTTCCGACTCAAAGCTATGGCTCGAAGCCATGCAATCCGAGATGGACTCTATGTATGAGAATGATGTATGGGATCTTGTTGATTTACCTAATAAGGTAAAACCTCTACAGTGCAAATGGCTTTACAAAATAAAGCATTCTGTAGACGCGCAACCAAATACCTATAAGGCACGACTAGTGTCAAAAGGTTTCACTCAAGTGCACGGATTGCATTATGATGAGATTTTTGCACCTGTAGTCATGCTACGTTCCATTCAGATAATCTTAGCGATTGCCGCTTTTCATGACTATGAAATTTGGCAAATGGATATGAAAACCGCCTTCTTAAACGGTTATTTGGAGGAAAAGTTGTACATGGTGCAACCCCAAGGTTTCATAGATCCTGAACATCCTAAGAAAGTATGCAAGCTTAAGCGTTCCATTTATGGACTTAAGCAAGCTTCTCGAAGTTGGAATCATCGTTTCGACTAGGTGATAAAAGAGTATGGTTTCACTCGATCGGTCGAGGAACCATGCTTATATATCAAGTCGAGTGGGAGCAAGATTGTATTCTTGATATTATATGTCGATGACATACTCTTGATTGGGAATGACATTCCTCTCCTATCTTCGGTTAAAGGATGGTTGAAGAACCATTTCCAGATGAAAGATCTGGGTGAGGTACAACGCATTTTGGGAATCCGTATCTACCGAGATAGATAACGACGGACGTTATCACTTAGTCAGGAGTCTTATTTGGATAAGATTCTTGAAAGGTTCAGCATGACCAACTCCAAGAAGGGGAACCTTCCAATGACGTCTGGGATGCAGTTGAGCAAGTCTCAGTCACCCACGACGCCTGAAGGAATTGAGCGCATGAGTCGTGTTCCTTATGCATCTGCAATAGGATCAATCATGTATGCCATGATATGCACACGTCCAGACGTGGCATATGCATTGAGTATGACGAGTCGGTACCAAAAGAATCCAGGTGAAACACACTGGATAGCTGTTAAAAACATCCTTAAGTACCTACGGAGGACTAAGGATAGGGTATTGACTTATGGAGGAGATACTAAGCTATGCGCAATCGGTTACGTAGATGCTAGCTTCCAAACGAATCGAGATGATTCAAAATCTCAGTCCGGGTTCGTCTTCACTCTTAATGGTGTTGCGGTCAGCTGGAAGAGTTCCAAACAGAGTGTTGTAGCAGATTCTACCATTGAATCCGAGTACTATGCTGCTTCGGAAGCAGCTAAGGAAGCTATATGGATGCGTCAATTCTTATAAGGACTTACGATAGTTCCTAGTTCGAATGACCCGATCACCATCTATTGTGACAAAAGAGGTGCCATCTTCCAGGCTAAGGAGCCAAAGTCTAGCAACAAAACTAGACATGTACATCGGAAAGCTCGCCTGATCCGTGATTACGTGGAGCAAGAAGAGATAGTGATTGACAAGATAGCTTCGGATGACAACATCGCAGATCCTCTAACTAAACCGTTGAATTTTGATAAGCATGAAGGGCACGTTATTTCCATGGGAATTAAACGTGTTTCTGAGTTCTAGTAGTTGATTATGGATTTGATACATTATCTTTTTCATATACTATTTATAACTTCACCGTTTTAATATAATATTTTGTTTTTCATGTGGATTATACTGACAACATTGAACGCCACAAAGTGAACTGAATTACATTATATCTGTTTTGGTCCGTAATCGCCCATATGAGCTGATAACTCTGGCAATTATATTGTGCAGTCGATTGATGGTGGGTTCAACGAGCCATAAGTCAATCAGTTGGCTGATCGATCACAAATACGGGTTATAACGTTACCTCGTAGGACAATTTTTGGTGACAACGTAATGGAGTACTAAATGTTTAAAAACATTCGGTGCCAGGTCGTGGATTGAACGTCCATTGTGTTCCTAGAGTCGATTCTTTTGACTATCGACTGTCTCTTGAGATTAAGGTAGTTTTTGGGTGACTTTGGTTTCTTTCTCATGGTCTGCCGTAACTGGAGACTAAGTAGATTTTTTCTGGGTCATTTCATATTGTGCTTACATCTGCAGGATTCGAGTTGAAGAAAATATCCAACCCTTATCAGGTATAGTTATTTCTCAGGGCCACTCGAGGAGTTGTAACTGAAATGCATGGCCATGCTCGAATGATGATTCGTTTATCAGTTAAGTTACTCTCTAGTCGGGGAAACCACTCTTGATATTGATCACTTGTAAAATACGACCTTTGTGAATACGGATTTTGCAAATTGTTTTACATTGAGTGGGAGAAATTTTAGGATATGAGAATCGGTTATCGCACATACACTTCTGAGGACAAGTGGGAGTTTGTTGGAGCTTGTGTCCTCCACAAATTAGTGTGATAACATTTATAAATCTCTTATAGGTTCACAAGGGTATACTTCGTATTTTATCAGTTGATTAATGATAACCTAATAACGGTTGGCTTGCTAGAAAGTTTGACGTTATTATCATACTGATGGCGGTGATCAACTGGTCCCTAAAAGTCACACCTAAAGGATGTGTTTGAGAAATGTCATTATGGAAATGTAATCACATTGATGCCTTATATGATTAAACAGTTAGTCATCGTGTTGATGAGACGATTATTTAATCCCGATTAAATAATATTAGCTGAGACGAATTAACTGTTAATTCGTAAATTTAATATAATAAGTTATATTTAATTAATGTATATAATGTTAGCTAAAACGAATTAAGATGTTAATTCGTAATTAAATATAATTGGTTATATTTAATCAGCAAATTATAAATATACGATATTTATAGTTAAAGTATATATTATACGATATTGTCATAATAAATTATTATTGACCCGTATTAATAAATCAACTGCAAGCTGTTGTATGTAGACTTATTAATACGGAATAAAATAAATGACAATTTATAAATAATACACTTTATATACATTTTGTAAAATACCAAAATAAGAAGATTTAATCGCATTATTTTTGGTAGGTTGACAAACCGAAAATAAGAAGACAAATTCTCTTATTTTCGGATATATGGGCCGAAAAATAGAAAAGAAAATTCTACCCGATTACTAACCTAATACACGATTTAAGTAGGTTAGAGAGAGATGATTTTCTAACCTAATTTTTACCCTAGCACACTCTCATCAAAAATACACACAAAACCCTAAAAATTAATCTGTTAGTTGGGGATCGATTCTAGCAAGAAGAAAAGGGCATATCTCATATCATCTTGGGTGCAACTGATAGGTGAATATCATTGCGATATTGTTCTTAGGCCGATTTTGCTAGGACCGAAGGTTGATTTCATAATCTCTCTATTCTGTTTATGCAAATTTCTTTTATGACTAGTTTTCATATTAATAATTCCGTTATAATCCTTATAATGTTAATGGAAGTATACCGATAATTCCCACAGTTACTACTTTGTGTCTTGACATGACATGAAATATTTGAGTGGTTCCAATTTTCAATAAACATTGGTGGCGACTCCACAAATGCAGGCTTGTCAAACCTTTCATTGGTTTAAATGCCTTTCATATAGGTAATTGCCCATGACGTGCTTTGGCCATCGCGTCGGAGTTCCGTGGGAGAAGTGTCGCCGCCTCAAAACCAGCGCGTGGGTGGCTGTGTCGACAGTTTGGCGATTTTGCTGGGGATGATACACTTAGACTAAGTCTAGTGTTACCTAGGGTGAAACTTGAACAAGGTTAGGGAATAGCTTATATGAGGCAGTTGTTAGTTTTCATTACTCGACCTTCTTAGGTCGTTTTAGCCAGCCTTCCTAGGCTTAACCCAACCAATTCGACCAATCGTCCTGTCTGGACGGCGCAAGTTCTTTTTTGTGCCCAAAGATGAATAGCGATTGACGTCAACTATACCACGATACTTACTCATGTTTGTATCAAAGAGCTTTCACTACTTGAGTTAATGGACTAGGAACCGACCTGACTCATGTTTGGCACGAACCTCTTCACAGACCAGGGTACGATAGTTTGGTATGGCAACCCACCCTTAAGCTAGAACCCCTCTAAAAGCACTCAGCATGCCATTATAATACTTATGCTTATGTTTGTAACTTATATATTATCACCTTTGTAAACAAAACAATGACGAAATTTTCAAAACCTTTCTTCAAAATACAAAAATGTAAATCTTTCAAAATGGCCTAAAAACCTCAAAATCAAGTCGAAACACTTTCAAAATTTCAAAAATCAACCATTCTCAAAAATCGCTTCAAAATCGACACTCTTACAATCACACACAATGATTGTGTAGGACAACATTTCAAAACCAGCTTTCTCTTTTTAAAAATCCACCCGACACACACGTGTCCTTTCGCGTCATTCCACGAGTATTTTCTTGTTCTAGTAAATATGCAAAGTAGTCGATTGTGTCTTGATTCGTCGTCAGTTCTTGTCAACAGTCCAAGATGGTCAGAACAAACGAAAGTGAAGCAATCGTCCAGGGTCCACCCGAAGGTAATGGTAATATTCAAGTTCTGGCTGCACTACTCCGTGTCCAGGCCAGTCAAGACGTCGCCTATGCTCGTCTCCAAACAATCGAGGGTCGTATTGTAGCCGTGGAGGCTAGACTTTCTCCTACGGAATGTCCTATTCCTAATATCCCGTGGCATGACAATCCTCCACCCTTCAAAAAACCTGAAAATGATTCTCCACCTATCCTTACTAAAGCGGAAAAGCATCTTCAGTACTTAGAAGAGCAACTAATGTACCTCAAACGAGATGACATCTAGAGGGAAAACAACCCAAAATATGAAGTAGGGAATGGCCAACTACCAACCAACTTCAACATGACTGACAACCCAAAATTCAAGGGGCACGAAAACCTTCTAAACCACATTCGTGCTTTCAAATATTACATGTCTATCAAAGGCTCAAGCCAGAGATGTTCTTAAGGATATTTACTTCATCTCTTGACACCATTCCCAACTAATGGTTCTATTCTCTAGACCACAATAAAATTTCTACTTGGGATGACGCTGCCATCGAGTTCACCAAATAATACGCAGATAATAACGAGATTGAAGTCAACATGCGCACTCTAGAGGTTCTTACCCAAAATGAAAAATAAGGGTTCACCGACTTCCTAAGTAGGGGGAGGAAGACTATTACCCAACTTGTTGAGCGTCTAGACGAGGCCACTATTGTGGAGAAGTTCGTGGACAATTTAAGGCGTATCTATGCAAATCATTTGAGGTACCAAAACATCAAGTCTTTCAAAGATTTAACGGAGCTAGGTACAAGAATCGAAGACGATATTCGCAAAGGACACTTGTCCAAAACTGTATGATGTGACTCATATCTGAGCACATTTAGTCCCCGAATTAACCTCGTTCCTATGCTTTATAGCACATAAATTGGGTCATTTACTATCTTTAGTTTCCTATTTTGCATATTCATTGAGGTTTTGTCTCCTTGGTAGGAAAGGAGTGCTAACCTTGCATTTATGAGGCGGAATGGAGCTAAATTGATCGCATCCAATGACCAAGCATCAAAGACAAGACCAATACTAGAGGCCTAAGTAGATAATAAAATGAAATGGGCAATGATGAAAGGATACTTGCATACCCGAAATGATCCTTGCGGATTGTTAAGGAGGAAAAGAAAAGAAGCAGTCTGCCCAGGAATCCGAGCGGATCAGGCACGATCCGGGCGTCCCACAACACAAAGATTCGGGTGTCTTGTGCCCAAGACGAGCGGGTTGTAGTAGCTGGAGCCGAGCGTCTTTCCCTAGATCCAAGAGGATCGCAAGTCAGAGAGCCCGTGCCCCAGCACAGGTCGGGCGGATCGTGGCAAGACTAGCACGGGAATCTTCTCATTTCCTTCCAGAGGAGAATTTCCTCAACTTTTCTTAGGCACTTAATAGTCATTTAAGCCCCTTAGTAACCCTTATCCTTGTGCCTAATCTTTAGTATAAATACCCCTTTGTACATACTAGATTATCATCAATTAGTAATCAAGCTTTAATCAAGTTGTAATCTCATTCTAATACACTCAAATTAGTCTTAATTTAGTTGTAATACAATTCTCAATATTAATCACATCTTAATCTTTTCTTAATTTCTCTATTGTTCTTCCTTTATTTTGGGTAATTAGAAGATTATTTGGGTTTATTTGGAGGATTGACAACCTTCCATCAATCGTCAAGTACTTCTATTATTATTTGCATTATTATTTGGAATCATCTTCATAGGTATAATTCTCTTAACCTTGTTTAATTATTGTTAATTACTTTCATTTATTCACCATGTTTTGCCTTGTTAGTATGATTGACAACCTTATTAGCATGCTAAACTTGATCATGAGTGAGTAGTTTCCTTAGCTAGGGTTAATGGGGAATTAGGGGAAACCAACATATGGATTGAATCATGCTTAATCTAATATGTTTTAATAATTTAATTGCTTGCTTGTTGTGATTTCAACTTATGCACATGTTATGTTTGATGAAATGCTAGCCTATGATTCCTTGCATTTTTTACCCATCTCTAATGTTTTCATGGAGGATTGTAAGATATAAACTAACTCAAGACTCATTAGACCATGTATAGAGTTGAATAGGGAAAACCTAAGTCGACTTGTAGGTGTTGTAAATTCTTTACTGACTCGGCTCCGGGACCCAAATCTTCTTATGAATTATTTCACATGAACTAACTTAATTCCAACAATAATAAAATTGCTTGCATCTATATAACTCATTTATGCTATCATACCATGATTCCCCTATGATCCCATGACATCCTAGTATCCTTTATTATTTATTTACATCTTTATTTGCTTTGTTGCTTGTTTTACTTCCATTGCTTTTATTAGTATAGAATCTACAAACCCAAATCAATTGTGACAACCCTAAGCGCAACTACGATTAGATTGAACAATTTGAGTACCCCCGTCCCGTGGATCGACTCTGACTTGCTTGTTATGCTAGTAGTTGGGTATAAATGTGTTTGATGGCGGACAACGACCCGCTCCATCAAAATGGCGCCGTTGTCGGGGACGGTGTTGTAAATTTGAATCGTTCTTTTGTCCAGTTTTAGTTGTGCTTCTTCTTGAAGAGCCTTGGTTCCTTGGGAATTTCGTTTTTTGTTCTTTTACCTTGAGGAACTTCTTCCTCAAGGTTCGTTCTTACCATTTTATTGTAGTTTCCATGTTTGTAGTCATATCTTTGTCTTAGCTATGATGACGGCCCAAGGCTTGGTACATGGAGTATGTGGTGGATCTTTTGAGTATGACTACGATGGGTATGGGGAATTTGAGGAGCAAGTCAAAACAAACCTACCTTAAAACTCATACAATGAAAATCTTAACTACTACCCCAACTTTTCCCACCAAAATCACCACATCAAATATCCACAACAACCACCCTCCCAATACTCACTTTACAACCAATTCCAAATGCCATAATATGAGCATTTTCACACCCACCTAGAACAAAAAAATGAGCCTAACCTTAACATTCAAAATATGGTTCTCCATACGATGGGAGACCAACAAGATTTATTCACACAAATTCTAGAAGAGAGCCAAAATAGGGATAATGTTATTCAAAGCATTATTACCCATGGTGAGGAGTTAGCAATTTGAATTGCCCAAATAAAGGCAACCCAAGCAACCACTCCCCACCAATCCTAGAGCATTGACCATAAATGTGAATTTGAGGCAATGACCTTTGATGAAGAAGATATGAAGTGGGAAGAGCCAATCTCCTTGAGCTCTTGTGAGTATGAAAGCGTGGTATTTGATGAGGAAGATATGAGGTTGAGTAAGCTAAATACTCTTAACCTTTGTGAGTATGAGGGTGTGTCCTTTGATGTGAACATTGAGGTATTGGAGAAAGAGTTAATGAGGAGGAGTGAAGCCCCCATTTATGATTCATATGAAGATAGGGATGATGACAACCCTATGGAAGAAGCTTATGCGGATTATGTGTCTTGTAAGGACTTATGGAATGAAGAAGAGGAATGGAGTTGGGAGATTGCCTCACTTGAGGAGCCCATGTTTAAGAAGTTTGAGGTATGCTTCCATGAAGAAGATGAATGCCTCTTTCCTGTTGACTATGAAGACCTCTTCGCATCCACCATGGAACCTATGATTATTGGAGATGATGTGGTAGACCTTATCCAAAAAGTCAAATTGTTATATAAAAGGTACTTGGTGGAGAAGCGCAAGAGCAATGCTATGAATGAGCTTACTTGCGGAGACTTGGCACCCACAATCTCAATTCCTAAGGTACCCCGTCATCAATACTATGAGAATTCTATCTCTATTCTTGAAGGATTGATAAATCTAAATGCTATCATCATTACCATATTTGAGGGAGACGGGAGAGAATGGAATCCTCCCGATGACAAGAATTTTAAGCTTGCTATTTTGGAGAACCAAAAAGGCTATGGCGGAAAGGCCAAAGAGAAGGGGAGAAATTTCCATAAGAAGCCCCTTGTGCAGGATTGGCTATATTCTATTTTGAAGTGTCCAAGGTCCTACTTGTGCTTATTTGAGGCCTATTCACAAGCCTTTGATCGCTTATTGAGAGCAATAAGCAACATGGACAACATCAATAACCATGGCAACAAGGAATGAGTTTGGTGGAGTCCTCCCTAAACCACCATTTGTAAATATTCTAACCCTTAACTTGCATTTCATTTCTTGTATTACATTTTTGTCAATTTTCGATTTGCAATTTCATACTTTGATCAAGATTTTTATCATGAGAGAAAGTGAGGGAGGTACTTTAATGTGTTTTGATATGTAGTGTTTGATCTAGTGTGGGGATGACAATTGCCTAGGCTATCCGAGCCTTCATAGTGCACCCACAATGATGAACAACGGAATGAAGAAAGAATGACACGGGAAATGAAAATCCCCACGAGTGGTACTGAACTCGTGGGTACAGGAGAAGATCCGAGCGTCCCAGAGGGAACCCACTCGTCTTGGAAGTGATCCGAGCGTCCTGGCTCTAAGACGCTCGTCTTATGAGTGTTGAGAATGAAAAATTTGGTCTGTTTAAAAATATGAGCATACTGCATAGGAGACGCCCAGAAGACGCGCGTCCCAGGAGCAATCTGCGCGTCCTGGCTGCTTCAAAAGTTTAAGTTCCTTGCTGTTTAAAAATCCGAGCCTCCCCAGGTGAAGACGAGCATCCTCAGTAAAATCCGCCCGTCTCATGAACAATCCACGCGTCTCAGCACGGGTTAGAAATTACAAAGCTTACTGACTGAGAAACCGAGCATCCCTAGCCCAAGACGCCCGTCTCCTACTGCTGAAAGGCTATAACACGAGATTAAAATCTCTTGATCCCCAATTCATTTCTTTCTTTCAAAACACAAACACACACACACTTCTCCCTCAAAACCCTCAATCCCCTCATGAACAAAACACAAATTCCTCAACCAAATTCACCCAAATCAAACCCAAACTTCCTAAAATCACAATCAAAGTACTCCTTTATCAACAAGAAGCCATCAAAACACCAAAATCCTCAAAAATTGATTCGATTTTCTAGGGTTTCAAGGCAATTTCAAAAATCTCAAAATCGATTAGGGATTAATTGAAGCTTGTGGAGACTAGAAGTATTCAAGCTTGGTTTGTTGATACAACTTTGAAAAGGAGAACATGGCAACAACAAAAAGTGGAAACAAGGCACCCACAACATCAAATCTTTCCAATAGGCTACAAGCTCTTTTAGCCTCAAAGGATATGGTAGTGCATCAACCAAGGGTGGAGATTCAAGAAGTTGCTACTCCTATGGTGGAAGCTACTCCTACTCCGGTCATTGAACAATTGCAAGATTATCCGGAGGTATCTTTAAGAAACGATTCTCATAGGAAAGCATTTTTATCCCTTACTAGGAAGACAATTTTGCCTACCAAATTTATATGTCAAGATGTTTTAGCCAAATTGGGTGTTCTTGAGAGGACTTAGAATTTTTTCGAGTCTATGAAGTTGAAAACACTCTTTGATATGCAAGAATTGACTTACCCCTCCCATACCATGGAGTTTATAAGCTCCTTGAAAGTCACTAAGATAGAGACTCGGAAAAATGTTGAATTTCCCCTAGAAAACAAGGATAGAAAAATGTCTTTGGATGAGTTTGGCAAGGTGTTTGGTCTTAAGGACCATTCTCCTTATGTGAAGAAGCCTTTGAAATATGACCCCGCACCACTTTGGAAAGCAATCCCCGGGAGAAAATTTGAATCCTTCCATGAGTGTCATGTTCTTGATGTCCACCATCCGGGCATAAGAGTGTGGCATAAAGTTGTGGGCAACACTTTAATTGCAAGGAAAGGCACTAATCATTTTACCCAACTCAACTTTATCTACCTTGAATCCACCATGAATGTCAACAAAAAGTTCACCAATGAATATAACATACTTCAACTCTTACTTGAACGGTGGCTTACAATTGACCATGGTAAAGATGGAGCGGCTTTTAATATGAATGGAGGATTAGTCACATGGTTAGCCAAACACTTTAACCCGGATTTCAACAAAGACAAGACATACACACCAGTTAAAGGAGGTAACCTTCTTGATATAGCCACTATGATCAACAAGTTTCATTGGGTCAAGAAATGATAATCTTGACAACAAGTATGAGTGGCTAACTAAAGAAGCTAAGTCTTTCATCTTGCCCAACAAGATATGTCGTCTCAATGTCCGAAGTCCAAACTACCTTCTTCCCGTCTCCGATGAAGCCGAGATGATTATGAAACAACGTAGGGAATCTAATGGCAAGCCCTCCTCCTCCTCTATTGTGACTCCACCTTATCCAATTACCTATCAAGAATTCACACCAAGTGGCACAAATGTTGTGGTAGGTAAAGACTAATTGACTCAATTATTGCAACACATGCATAAGCAAGCTTATGAAGATCGGTTCAATGCCTATTGAGCTCAATATCCGCTCCTCCTTCATCTAGCTAGGCAAGGACTCCTTGATCCTACATGTCCTTTGCCTAGTTAGGCGGATAGGGAAGTATTCTTTCCGAGTGCTCCTAGAGATGCCACCGTGGATAGTGAAGTTTCTAAGGGGAAGGAGATTGTTGTTGAGAGCGGGGAAGGTAGTGACTCTTGCAATGAGGAAGAAGAGGAAGAATAGGACGAAGTGCAAAGCTCAAGTGATGATGAATATGGTGAAGCCTCCGGGTCCATGGAGGTAGATGATAATGACGATGATGAGGAAGTTGATGAGGAAGATGATGATAGTGATGAAGATGTCGTCATGAGCGACAATTGAGGATTGACAAGCTTTTTGGGGGATGCCACAATCCATTGTGAGTTTCCTACACCTCCTCTAGCTTTATTTATTTCTCTTGTTTTCAAAAATTCTTATCTTGATCATTTGTTTTGAGTCTTAGCAACACTTAGAGGACTCCCACCTCGGTCTCATTGAGGTGTCTTATTTTGTTTCCACTTTTGAAAAATACAAAATGACAAACTAGTTTCATGCATTGCATTTTTGTGCATGAACTCCCCCATTTTTACACTAGAAATAGTGTCTTACTTGGTTTAGGGAAGTTCAAGCACAAGCATTGGGAGTTAATCTAAATTATCTCTCCAACCAATAAATTCATGCATCATATAGTGTAGTATAGAATGCATCACTTGTTTATATGTCATGAAGCTTGTATAGTAATGTAAAAATCATGCATTCTCATTTAGCTTGCATAATTTCCAATCGTTTTGGCCATTGAGGACAATGCCCATGCTAGTGTGGGGATGGGAAATTCTAACTTGACTTTTTAAAACAAAAATGATAAAATTTTTGAAAAATACAAAAACATGTCTTTTTATTTCATAAACATAAAAACCATAAAAATTTGAATAATTGAAAAACCACAAACATGTTCATTCCTTTATAATGTAGAATTGTATATATTTTGTATATGTTTGCTTGTGTTTGTTTGTCCTTCTATCACATTGATCGACTATGCCAAATACGAGACATGAGGATTATGAAGACCGCATGGTATGATCTTTCCTATCTCCTTTTTCCTCTCTATGTTAATGACTATGTGGCCTTATTTTGATTGATGCGGTTTAAACCAATGTGATTTTAGGAGTTGCATTTAGTTTATATGGCATACTAGTTGGTAGAAACATATGCATTAGGTTGTATATATGTTAGCTGCATTATGGCATATAGTTGTATTTTAGAAGAGTTTGTGAAAACATCTATTTGGGAAACTTGACAAGTGTATATAAGGCCCTTGTAGATACTTTTTCTTCTTAAGACTTTACTCATTAGAATGCTTGTAAAACACCCTAGGATGTGTCATGCTAGTATCCTTTGACCCATGGCTTAAGGCCTAGTCAATAGTACATTGTGGTGTGATAACTCCTTTGCTACGGTTTATTCCAAGGTGACTCTTAAAACCATGAAACCATCTTCCACATTCTACCACAATTTTGTCAACAAAAGGGAATGGGCAAAAAAATTGTTCAAAATTTGAGTTCAAGCATTGAAATGAAAAACAAGAAGTTTTCAATTTGCATCAAAGAAAAGAGGAGTACAAAAATAAGAACACCTATACTGCAAATATAAGCTCCCTCGCTACAAATGGGTTGACTTTGAAAATGTTCAAAAGAAAATACAAGAAGGTAAAAGTTGTCAAGTATTGAAATGCCAAACATCAAAGAAATGGCAAAAAGAAAGTGTTTTGAAAATGTCAAATGCCACAAGAAATTGGGGGGAAAAACAACAACAAAAGCAAACTCCCACATAAAACTCAAAATACTTATTGATCCTTTTTCCATCGAATCCACCTTTGTGCATGGTAGAGAGGGGACGACACTTCTTCTTGTCTAGGCAAGAAGTAGAATTATGTGATCCTCCAGTGTTTTTAACACCATAGGGAGTCTACTCTTGACGAAAGCATTTAACAATTGAGGACAAAGGTACCCCAGCTTGACATAACTTGGAGGTGATTTATTGGTATCCTTCTAGGCTTAGTAGTTTGAATAAACCGTATCTATGATGGAGTGTATACCCTTAGATTGCTTCCCTTATAGATAATTTCAACCACTAAGATGAGGAAAGTGGCTATTCATTTTTGTAGATGCATCCATTACTTGCTTTTGTGTGCTTAATGCTTGGATGTGTCGCCATTTTGGCAAGCCCCACCTTGCCTTGCAAGAAGGCATCCTACCTCATGGTTGTCTTGTTGTGAGTTCAAGGGGCGGAGTGAGACCCGCTAATTGTCTCATATCGGCTATATTAGTAGGTTAGTTTAAATAAGGGTCCTAGTTTTAGTCACCTCTTTAATCGGGACGAGCAAAGGTTCGGTTTGGGGATGTTTGATGTGACTCATATTTAAGCACATTTAGTCCCCGAATTAACCTCATTCCTATGCTTTATAACACATAAATTGGGTCATTTACTATCATTAGTTTCCCATTTATATTTTCTTTGAGGTTTTGTCTCCTTGGTGGGAAACGAGTGCTAACCTTTCATTTATGAGGCGGAATGGAGCTAAATTGATCGCATCCAATGACCAAGCATCAAAGATAAGACCAATACTAGAGGCCTAAGTAGATAATAAAGTAAAATGGGCAATGATGAAAGGATCCTTGCATCCCCGAAATGATCCTTGCGGATTGTTAAGGAGGAAAACAAAAGAAGCAGTCTGCCCAGGAATCCGAGCGGATCAGGCATGATCCGGGCGTCCCACAACACCAAGATCCGGGCGTCTTCTACCCAACATGAGCGGGCTGCAGCAGCAGGAGCCGAGCGTGTTTCCCTTGATCTGAGCGGATCGCAAGTCAGAGAGCCCGTGCCACAGCACAGGACGGGCAAATCGTGGCAAGACTAGCACGGGAATCTGCTCATTTCCTTCGAGAAGAGCATTTCCTCAACTTTTCTTAGGGACTTAATAGTCATTTAAGCCCTTAGTAACCCTAATCCTTGTACCTAATCGTTAGTATAAATACCCCTTTGTACATACTAGATTATCATCAATTAGTAATCAAATGTTAATCAAGTTGTAGTCTCATTCTAATACTCTCAAATTAGTCTTAATTTAGTTGTAATACAATTCTCAATATTAATACATCTTAATCTTTCCTTAATTTCTCTATTGTCCTTCCTTTATTTTGCGTAGTTAGAAGATTATTTGGGTTTATTTGGAGGATTGACAACCGTCCATCAATCATCAAGTACTTTTAATACTCTTTGCATTATTTTTTGGAATCATCTTCATATATATAATTCTCTCTTAACCTTGTTTAATTATTGTTAATCACTTTCATTTATTCACCATGTTTTGCCTAGTTAGTATGATTGACAATCTTATTAGCATGCTAACCTTGATCATGAGTGAGTAGTTTCCTTAGCTATTGTTAATTGGGAATTAGGGGAAACCAACATGGCGATTGACTCATGCTTAATCTAATATGTTTTCATAAATTAATTGCTTGCTTGTTGTGATTTCAACTTATGCACGTTATGTTTGATGGAATGCGAGCCTATGAATCCTTTCATTTTTTTACCTATCTCGTATCTTTTCATGGAGGCTTGTAAGATATAAACCAACTCAAGCCTCATTAGACCATGCAAAGAGTTCAATAGGGAAAACCCAAGTCGACTTGTAGGTGTTGTAAAGTCTTAACTGACTCGGCTCCGGGACCCAAATCTTCTTATGAACTATTTTACATGAACTAACTTAATTCCAACAATAATAAAATTGCTTGCATCTATATAACTCATTTATGCTATCTTACCATGATTCCCCTATAATCCCATGACATCCTAGTATCCTTTATTATTTTTTTACATCTTTATTTGCTTTATTGTTTGTTTTACTTCCATTGCTTTTACTAGTATAGAATCTACAAACCCAAATCAATTATGACAACCCTAAGCGCAACTACGACTAGATTGAACAATTTGAGTACCCCCGTCCCGTGGATCGACTCCGACTTGCTTGCTATGCTAGTAGTTAGGTATAAATGTGTGTGATGGCGGACAACGACCCGCCCCATCACTGTGGGATGCGGATATCAAGGTTCTACATCAGCTGGAATTTGTTCCTACGGTTCCGCTAGAAAGAACGACGATGTCAACCTCGTCGAGTCATCCAAGAAGAGCAATACGCCGAGAAAGTTCACCGATATTGGTGACACATATACAAATGCATTGAAAAGGTTAATGAAACAAGGAAGAATCCAACTAATACGACCTACACCTGACCCGAAAAAGAAGTCTAAATTCTGGGATGACAATGCCTATTGCGAGTATCACAGGGGTAAAGGACACGACACAGAAAACTGTTATAGGTTAAAGCATGCTATCTAAGACATGATCGAAGATGGACGATTGCTTATCCCTCCGGCGAGTAAGCCTAACAACACAAAGAATCCTCTTGGAATTCTGATGATCACAGATAAGGAATCCACCTTAGATTGTTCACACCTTATCTCTCCAATCGAAGATGATATCAATATGGTCGATCAAGGAGAAACCTAATCTACCATTGCACCCACTATTGCGGATTTAGTCGCACGGTTAAGGTGTGAGTAGACAAATCGCTGAGCTGGAAAATGTCGTGTCATCCCTACAAAAACCCAGCATCTCAACTCAGGAAGCCACACAAAGGGTCATTACCCTATCCCACGAATCTACAATGCAAGAAGTCATCACGGTACTTGACGTTTTGGACCAGAAGATTATAAGTTTAGAATGCAAAATTCTATGCTTGAAGGAGCTCAACACTATCAATGGCATTTGGACAGACGATGACGATGATGTTTACCTCAAAGAACAACCTTTAGTCAAA
Source organism: Silene latifolia (assembly GCF_048544455.1). Taxonomy (NCBI): domain Eukaryota; kingdom Viridiplantae; phylum Streptophyta; class Magnoliopsida; order Caryophyllales; family Caryophyllaceae; genus Silene; species Silene latifolia. Next base: position 235,179,145 of record NC_133537.1, read on the forward strand.
ACCTTGGAAGATCTTGACATGGATCATTTTACACGATCTTGTCGCCCATATCAAAATGTCACTCCAGTGCAAACAAATAATTCAACTACCAATGGAAATGTCGCATCTCCAACAGAAAATAATGAGGATTCAATCACTGACCACCTAATGAAGCAACTACAGAAGACAAACACTGATCTTTCAGTCTGGCAACTAGTTGCTAGTTCATTTCCACATCGCCAAGCTTTACTACAAGCGTTGGCTAAGCTCAACATAGCACATGACTCTACTCCTGATAATGTAGTCAACCTAGTCCTCCAGGACTCAGTCAAGCTACGTAACCCATTTACTTTCTCAGATGAAGATTTGCCACCTTTTGGTGTCACTCACAATCTAGCCTTGTACATCACTGTCACATGTCTTAAAAAGAATGTACCCATGACATTAGTAGATGATGGCTCTACAGTCAATGTCATACCACTGAAAACAGCTTACAAGCTAGGCATGAAAGAGTCGGATTGGACCCGACTAACCAAGGTGTTCACGCATATGATGGGATGCGGCGTAAAGTGATAGCCTTGTCAATCTTACTATAGCCACTGGATCAATCGAAATAAAGGTCAATTTCCAGATAGTAGATATCGAGGCGTCTTTTAAAATACTTCTAGGGAAGCCATAGGTTCACGCTTCCAAAGATATGACATCCACACTTCCTCAAAAGATCAAAATCCCTTTACATGGTCGGGTAGGGATGATCACTTCGTCACCTATCAAAGCAGTAATCGAGAAAAACTCCAACAATCAATTCATGTCAGATCAAGCGCACGAGTAACGAGGATTTCAGATCATCAACCTTGTAGAAAATGAATTGGCACCTCTATACTTTAACCCATATTCAAACCGAATGGTCAACCACAAACTCAAATCCCAAGGATACTTCCCACGCATGCCACTAAACCCTATCCGGAACAGCACCTTCCCACCATTCAAAGAACGCCACTCCCAGAAGATACCACTAGGATTGGGATATAATCCTACAATATCCGAAGCTTTAGAATTGCTCGCTCAAGTTCATGATCGCAAACATCGAGGAATCCAAATGCGACCATATAACCCTACACTAAATGAGTACTTCGTCAAGGAAGGAGACCATGAATCTTTTCACAGGTTTTCTGAACCTGGGATGTTAAAAGGCAACAGGTTACCTGGGATCGAAGTGTTTCATGATTGTTATTTCATTCCTCATGGAACGGTTCCTACCGTTAAAGATCGCCCGACACCTTATCTCGACGAATAAGCTATTAGCCTTCTATTCAGAGAAGATAGATTCATCAAGGAAGGTCAAGACGAGATTATTACCATGATATTTTGGGATGACCATTTCAACCCAGCAAAAGTCATCACGAATGCAAATCCAGCCAACCAGCAGAAAGGATGGAGAAAATCAATCAGGTGGGCCAATAACTAGGGAAGGCTCTTCAAACTCACAACTAGAGAAGTAGAGACGTTCAAAGGAGAACCAGAAGATGATAAATTTCAATCTGAGTCAGAAACTGAGTCTAAGTCTGGGGAAGTCGTTAGAGAGTCTCCTCTTGTTGTCTCTCCTCATCCCATCGCCTCTCCTAGTTTTGCATTGTCTAGTAACAGTAGCGTGGGGAATTCCCCAACAACTGTCCCTTTGCTGCCACTGACTACCCCCACAGATGGCTTCTTTGTTCCAGCTATTTTAAAACATTAATATGAATAAATCTGATTCTGCTTACTCTTCATTTTATCTTGATTACAATTCGGATTACGATGATACTGAGGATGATCCTTACCCAGACTCAATCGAACTACCTCCTTACATCATTAAAGAAATACTAGAGGAAGGGAAAGGGGCACCAGTTATAGAGAACACTAAACCTGTCAACGTAGGGACAGATTTAGAACCCCAAGAACTTAGGATAAGGACAACCCTAGACCCAAATGAAAGAGCTCGTTTCATCGACATTCTTTACGAATTCAAAGACATTTCCGCTTGGTCCTACAAGAATATGTCAGGGATAGACAGGGATATTGTAGAACATCAAATCCCAATCAAGCCAGGTTTCAAACCCGTAAAGCAGAAGCTTCGCCGAATGAGAACAGAATGGGCTCTCAAGATTAAGGAGGAATTAGACAAGCAATTCAAAGCCGGGATCATCAAAGTTTCCGAATACTCAGACTAGGTGGCTAACATGGTCCCCATACCCAAAAGGGATGGGCAAATCCGGGTTTGTGTTGATTTCAGAGATCTAAACAAAGCCAATCCAAAAAACGATTTCCCACTCCCACACATCGATATACTAGTAGATAATACAGCAGATCATGCACTCCTTTCTTTTTGTAATACCCCGTATTTTAGACGGTAGAATTGTATTAAAATATGTTTTAAATGATATTTAATAATTTAATCAATTAAATTATAAATTGTCAGATGGTAATAAAATAATTAAAAAATAATTGAGATGGAAATAATGTGGGCCGTGTATGATAAGTATATAGTCGGGATTGTAATTGTTTGTGATTACTAATACTAATATGTGAGTAATTAAAAAGAATAGGGAAAATAAAGATAATTATTTTAAGGAAACTTCCTCCATCTTTCCTTCCCACATCTATATAAATAAGATGTTATACCTACCCATAAGCATACAAAACATAAAAACACAATAATTGATCTAAGGCAAGGGAGAGAAAGATCTAAGGGAGAAAAGTAAGAGAATTCATCCAATTATTGTTGCCTCAAGGTAACACCGTCTTAATTTATATTTATATAGTCGTATTTAATTAATTATCGTTTAAACTCCATGTGGACCACCCTGAACCGTGCTGTTACCCTCATTAGTTGGCCTTGACCATGGGGATGTCATTGGGACATGTCGTGGCTATTGTCGACCATCGTGGGTGGTGAATTTGGCGTCTAAAGTAGCGGTTGTCGCGGATTTAAGACGGGTTTTGTGACTTATTGGTTGTCGAATAAACACGGGACTTGGGTGGCTGGATAGCTCGGCTATGGGCGGTCCTTATGGTGGTGTCAGGGTGGCTTGAGGCGGTGGTTGGTACGGTTGGTTATCGGGTTGTGGTGGTTGAAACGGGTTTTGGTTGTTTTTCGTTTTGTGTGTTGTTTTGGGCTGTTGTGCGGGGTTGTAGCAAGTGGTGGGACCACCGTGGGTCATGGGGGACCATAGTGGTGGCCATGGGTGGTCACGGTGGAGGTAGGATGGTGAATTGGTTAAGTTTCTTTGTTCTCGTGTCGGGTTTTCGGTGGCTGATTAGGGCGTGTGAGTTGGGGTTGCAGGGGGTGTGTCAGGTGGTGGTTAAGGGTTGTAGGGGTTGGCCTAGGTGCAGGCTAGGGCGAGGCAGCTTAAGTGGTTCTGACGGTGGCTGGAGGTGGCGTAATAGGTGGGTTAAAGGAGGGTGTTTGAGCGGGGGGTTTTACACGGGTTTTGCCATGTTGGTGGGTAATGTTGTGCTTGGTTGTTACGTGGTTCTTAACCACGTGATAGTGTGGGTGTACATGTTGGTTTAATTAATTTTGAGTCGGGTTTACGTAATCGTTTACACGGGAAAATAATTAATTAAATTAAATTCTAATTAATTAAATTAATATAATGAATTTAATAATAAATAATTAAATTATAATATTCGTTTAGATGACGGTTTTGAAGTGGAGTATTTCTGATTATTTTATTGGACTTCTTTATTGGATTTGCCGCTGAGGTAGGTTATCTACTCAACTTGAATATGCATTGGTGTAATTCATTTAATAATTGTTAGTTGGAATTGGATGTTTGTTTGTTGAATGTTATGTTTGTTGATTTATCACTATCCATATTGAATATTGTATTGTTGTTTTGAAGGCCCGGTCCAAGGGTGGCGGGTAAAATGAAGAACCGGTCCACGGGTGGCGGTATATAAAAGGGTGTCTCGGGATTGATATTGTGTATAAGGGTGTCTCGGGTTATTGAAAAAGGGTGTCTCGGGTTATTGAAAAAGGGTGTCTCGGGTTGTGTATGGAGGATATGTGGAGATTTGAGTTGTGATCGGGATTGATCATTTACATGTTTATTCTGTATTATTGTTGTATTATTTTTGTTGTTTAGATATTCCTACTCAACCGTTGGGTTGACCGTGTATTCGTTAAACACCTTTGATGAACTAATAATTGGGGAACAGATTGATTTCAGGTAATTGAGCAGGCTTAGAAGGAGAGCTGAAGGGCGAGAGGATATGGCATTTACTTAGCTGTCTAGATCACCTTAGAAGAACAATCAATATTTATTATTCGTATTTATTAGTTTCCGATGCAGTTGTATTTATTAATTTAGTTATTTAATTTGGATTATGTAATAAGGCCATTTAACCATTAAAGTACTCTGGTTTCGTTTACCTTTGTATTCACTACTTCAGGCGACTGAGATGGTAACACGTTCATTTATCTAGGAATGCCTAGTAAAGGCTCTTAAATAAATGAAGGTGTTACAAAGTGGTATCAGAGTGTACGTTCCTCAGGCATAAAACAAATGAACCAAATGAATTTAGGATGAGTCTAATAAAATGAACCCGGGTAGAAACTGTTAGGAGCCCCCTTAAGGCTTGGGATAGTTAGGGGCCCCCTCACACCAAACTTCTGGCCCTTTAAGTTTTGAACCGGTCACCTTTGAGAGAACTGAACGAGTGGGGTAAATTAAGAATATCTTCTGTCTTAAGGGTCAATTGTTTGTCTTAAGATAGAAATTTCTAACCTTGTTGCAGTATGCGGATTGAGGTAAGTAATATGTGACGGTATTATTTTGGCCTAGGGCCGTGTGAATTAGAATAGTTGTTGGAAGTTAGTTTGTGAAATTGGATGATAATATGCACCAAATAGTAAATTGAATTAATTGGTTGAAATTATATAAATTGGTTTGAATTAATTTATATCGTGAATTATTAATTTACATGAATGGATGTTATGTGAATTAGAAATATTATGTCTAGTGATATGCGGTTATGTGATCCCTTAGCAATGATTAGTGTAGTAATTTAACGATTAAGCAATAAATTTTGTGGGTGATGGTTATTAAAACGGCTAATAACCGTGGGGGTGTGGCGGTTTTGGGCGGTCATGGGTCACGCGGTTCGCCAGCTTTAGGCCAGTCCAGTCAACCACATATTGTTTTGTTTGCAGGTGTATTAATTAAAAACCTTATGCCTAAATTCCTGAGCAAAAGCTTATGTGTGTATTTTCTTTCCTTTAATATCAGAACCATGCCTCCAAAGAAAGCTACATCTACACCTACACCCACTTCTATGTCTCAAGAGGAGATTGATCGTCTGATTGCTATGAATGAGGCCTTGACAGCTGCGTTGGAAGCCAAGGGGTCGGTGCAAGATTTAGCCAAGGTGAGTGCTTCTATTGCGAGGCACAATCCAACAAAGTATGATGGTTTGGGAGCACCTTCTTTATTGGGAGATTGGCACAGAGAATTTGATAATCTTTTTGAGCTATTGAAGTGTCCTGCAGAAATGCAAGTGGACTAGGCTGCTTATCAGGTAGAATGATGAAATCCGAATACGGGTTGTAGTTCTCAATTAACCAATAGCCAAGGCGTAAAGGAAGCCTTGTAACCCTTAGCCAGAATAATGAAGAAAAACCAATCTCTTCCAGAGCACACCATTGATTGTAATCAAGGTGTCGAAGGACATCAACAAAACTTTTAGGTGACATCCGGGTGGTAATACGGGAGAACGTTGGTGTAGGATCATCAACAGTAGGACTGAGGTTGTTCAACCTCGGAGAAATACGGTGTGTAACAGTTCCAGGTTCGCCTTTGCGCTTCAATAACTGAAAGTAGTTTTGCATGTAATATTAATGAGTTGTGTTGTGTTGTACACGTTTCACGAAGAATTGTTCTATCAGTTTTATTGAAATATGCATGATCTACAACAATAATGTGCACACAGTTATAACCTTTTGCATGTGGTCTTAAATTGATACTACTTACGTTAAAAGTACTTAAAATTCAACAAAAATCCAAAAAAGCACAAATTAGATCAAACTAAAAAAACAACAAACAAATCGAAATGTATAAGCAAGTTACGAAATCAACAAACAATGCGACAAATACAAATTCCGATATCAAATTTCGATTTTAACAACAATACTGAACTCAAAATTCATCAATAAATGAATAATCCGGCAAAATGAACATAAGAAACATTAATTTAGGTTACAATAGAGTTACATAAAATAGACTAAATAAATTAAGGACGAAATCGAAAAAAGCTTGAAGCTAAACAGTATATACCTTCATGACGAAATAGGTAAGAGAAAATCCAACAGAAAGATGAAAATGCAACTCAACAGAGAATAAGGAGAGAGAAATAGTTGAAAGCTTAACGAAGAAGGTCGTAATCCATGGTTGAAAGCTTAACGAAGAAGCGCGTGGTAAATTTCAGGAAAAAAGAAAGACAAAATCCTCAAGTTTTGGTAAAAGAGCGAGCGTTATACGCCCTTAGATTAGCCGCGTCAGACAAGATCCAACGACTGGCGCGCGTTCTCACCGTTCTCACGCTTGTGCCATTCTCATATGATCCAAAATCTTATTATTATTATTATTATTATTATTATTATTATTATTATTATTATTATTATTATTATTATTATTATTATTATTATTATTATTATTATTATTATTATTATTATTATTATTATTATTATTATTATTATTATTATTATTATTATTATTATTATTATTATTATTATTATTATTATTATTATTATTATTATTATTATTATTATTATTATTATTATTATTATTATTATTATTATTATTATTATTATTATTATTATTATTATTATTATTATTATTATTATTATTATTATTATTATTACTACTACTACTATCACTACTATCACTATTATTATTGTTATTATTATTATTATTATTATTATTATTATTATTATTATTATTATTATTATTATTATTATTATTATTATTATTATTATTATTACTACTACTACTAGTACTACTAGTAGTATTATTACTATTACTAGTACTACTACTATTATTATTATTACTATTACTATTATTATTATTATTATTATTATTATTATTATTATTATTATTATTATTATTATTATTATTATTATTATTATAATTATTATTATTTTAATATTTTATTATTAATATTATTAATATTATTATTATTATTATTATTATTACTATTACTATTACTATTACTATTACTATTACTATTACTATTACTATTACTATTACTATTACTATTACTATTACTATTACTAGTTTTTTGAAAGCTACCCATCTGTAGTAGATGAGTTGGTAATTTATTACTATTACTATTACTATTATTATTATTATTATTATTATTATTATTATCATTACTAACTTATTATTATTATTATTATTATTATTATTATTATTATTATTATTATTATTATTATTATTATTATTATTATTATTATTATTATTATTATTATTATTATTATTATTATTATTATTATTATTATTATTATTATTATTATTATTATTATTATTATTATTATTATTATTATTATTTTATTATTCCTTCTCATACATAACTCGTATAATGCAATATAATATAATTTTATAAAATATATTTACTCATTTACCGTTGACTAGCCTTTGAGCAAGGTAATAAAATACAAGGTATTACAGTCATTCTGCCTACAACCTTGTTGGTGTGCTATTAAACCATCAAACAAATTTATATCTCAACTAACTTAGCATAGCAAGCAAGTAGAGGTGGAACCCAAAGAACGACCGCAGTATTCAAATCATTCAATCAAGTTGTAGTAGTGCTAGGCGTGTCACAATTAAAGGAGGTTTGTGATCTAAACTAATGCAAAGCAAGTAAATAACAAGAATTAAATCAACAAAGAGGAAAACAATAGGGTGTCATGGGATCATAGGGGTAATCAAATGATAGATCCAAAGGTATGAGTCTAGGATTGGTCAAGGTCATTGTAGAATAAAGCCGAAACTTTTGGTCCTGTGGCTCATAGGTCTAGTCGGGTTAGCTTTCGCGTACACCCGGTCTTTCACTAACTTAATGCATGGTCTAACAATTCCCGAGGCTTTCGATGTTACGAGAATCGTTGAATGGGTAGATATTAATGGAAGGGTTTACAAGTCATGCACATTTCATCAAACATAACATGTGCATTAGGCTAGAACTTACAACAACATATTTAATCAACCAAATAACTCATGAATATGGAAATACCCTCTAATCATTCCCCTAATTCCCCATTAACCCTGATAGCTACAAGACTACCCACTATACATCATGATTACCATTCCAACAATGGTATCAAACATCATAAAATAAGTAAACATCATGATTAACCAAGATAATAAACAATTAACCAAAGAGAGAGATAAAAAAATGTATTCCAACAAAATAAGGCACAGATGAACATAAATAAGAAGGATCCTTGAATAGAGATGAAGAATTGTCACTAATCTTCAATACAAAACCCAAGAGATCCAAATGTAAACTATTGAAAGTGTAAATTGCAAGAACAATATTGAAAGATTGATTATTGAAAGATTAATGTAAATTGTTGAATGATTAATGTAAATTAGGCAAATATTAAAGCTAATCTACTCCTAATCTAATCTAAGGAGGCATAACTTAATCTAAGGGGGTATAATCGTCAAATTATTACAAAGAGGGTATATATAGTGGCTACAAGATTATGGTTTGATTAGGGTGAGAAGAGGGTAACAGCAAAGGCGAGAAATCCAGTGCCCCGTCCGAGCCATGGGTGAACCGGTCGGGTTATGAGTCAGTATCTATATCTGTGCTGTGAACCCGGGCAAGCAGAGGTCCAGGTCGGGCGGGCATCTGCTAAACCTGGGTGGGCTAGTGCTTAGCTTGGCTATTTGAACTCAGCTTGTAAAACGGACGTCATTTCCCTATCCGGACTCCTATTAGAGTGATTCAAAGCCTAGACCACTTGATATTTTGACGCCTTTCCATATATAATAGATTCAGAGCCAAACAAGCAGTTCTTGGTTTTGGTCCAAACGATTTCCTCTTGTAGTCGCTCCCTTGTCCTCATTGTTGAACAATAACTCGAGGGGGCTTGGCATCAACACCATCCCAAATCTTACTTTATTTATCTAAAGGTCCATGGTCTTTGTCTTCTCTTCAAGCTTGGTCATTAGATGAATCCATTTAGCCCCAATTTGCTCCGTTTAAGCGCGATGTACGCCCCTTTAGTTTCCTTTTTTACAAATGGGCTAAAATCTTATAGAAAATCAAATAGGAAGCTAAGGACGCCAAAATGACCCTAATAAGTGCAAATAAGCATGCAAAACAGGGTTCATTGAAGGGGTAAAAGTACGCTTTTTACGACCGCATCACTTGTGGATATTAATTCAACATGAGCTTATTATACTTGGAATAATAAATAACCATTAGAGACTAGAGTATATAGCAGGCTTTATAGGTTCTTTGTCAATCATGAATGGATGGTGTAATATCCTGCATTCTATGCCCATTTCCTTCTAGAGGGTCATTTCCACCATACACGACGTTTGGTGAGTAAGTCTGTGCATAGGCAGAACAGGAACATACCTTTTAAATATTTTAATATGTGGAGCTCAGCTCCAGGGTTCTTGAATTGTGTTACGTCTACCTGGTCTCAGCAATTTGAAGGGACTAAAATGTACAGAGTTGTAAGGAAATTTAAAAACTTAAAGTCTGAACTCAAAAAGATTAACATGCAGCATTATTCAGATATTGGAAACAAAGCTGAGATAGCTCAGACCGAGCATATTCATGTTCAGCAGCAGCTTATACATCAGCTAGGGGATGAATCATTAATTCAGCAGGAATATGAGCTTGGCCGAATCTCCAAATCACCTCATCAGGCTAGAATGGAGTTCCTTAAGCAGAAAGCAAAGACTCATTGGATTCAAGAAGGGGATAATAACTCAGCTTATTTCCATGGAGTTATTAAACAAAGAGGGCATAAATAATTTATTCATAAACTAAGGGACCATAGAGATAAGCTTCATATTACTGAAGAAGGGATCCAGACTGCATTTCTTGATTACTACCAAATACTTCTTGGGTCTAGTGGTCCTACTAAAAGAGTTAAGTCTTCTATTGTTAAAAAAGGGAGCTTGTGTTCTATGTTACATAATCAAAAGCTCTTGGAGCCTGTCACTATTGAGAAAATTAAAGAAGTTATATATCAGATTCCTAATGACACAGCTCCAGGGCTTGATGGGTACTCTAGCAAATTTTTCAAAGTTGCTTGGGATATTGTTGGGGTTGAAGTTTCTCAGGCTGTTACGAATTTTTTTTTTAAATTCTGGCTGGATTCTTAAACAGATAAACGCAATTTGGTTACTCTTATTCCCAAGATTGAAAGGCATGAATCTGTCTTACAATATAGGCCTATTGTCTGCTGCAATGTCAACTACAAATGTATTTCTAAAGTTCTTTGCAATAGACTTGCAAGTGTGCTACCTGGTTGATAGGCTCGTCGTCAAAGCTATCAAACCATATTTATAAGCTCAATAAACTACTAGTAAAGGAGTAAGTAGAGGTCGGATCCCAAGGAACGGTTTATCAAATGGTTATCTAATGCAAGTAGCTATTTCTTTGTGTCACAATTTGGGTATGAATTGAAAGCTAAACTACTACAATGAAAATGTAAACAAATGAATAACAAGACAAGTATTTAAATAGAAGATGTAACAATTGATTAAAAACACTAGGGTGTCATGGGCTCATAGGAGCAACATGGCATAATCACAATAATGAGTCATACAAAAGATTATAGTTATGTTGGAATCGAGTTGATATATGTCTTATAATTCCTAGGGAGACACTACACCAATAAGACCTTCAATAACTGTAAAATAATGCAATTACCGTTATTAAATAGAAACACGAAATCGTTATTGCAACGACTGGTGTTAAATATATACCACGGTTGTATACAAACACACGACCGTTACATAACATCAATAACGGATCTATAACACCGTTATCACAACTCAAGAACCGTTATAAAACTGTTTTTAAATATGTTTATGGCAACGGGTATACTTTTAAGAAACCGTTATTAAATATTAATAACGGTTTCAAACCCGTTGTCATAGTTTACTCTTGACAACGGTTTAGTGGTTCCAAAACCATTGTTTAATATTATATATGATAATGGTTCATTTCGTTATCTTATTTAATTAAATGTCAAAATTTAACAACGGTTTTACTGGGTTCTAAATCGTTGTTATATATCTCAGTTGATGAAACTTTGACAACGGATCTTCTTAAATAAACTGTTTTTAACGTTTTGAACTCGACAACGGTTATCGTTCGTTATCTTATACTTTTGGCGGTTTGAATGGGAGGGAAAAGATGTCAACTGTTATTTATCTAAATAAAACCGTTGTCAAATGATTGTTTGCAACGGGTTATTTTTAACCGTTATCGTTTTTAATTTTTTTTTTTAAAAAAAAATTATTTTATCTTGTTCTAGCAGCTGCTGAAATGCTATTTTTTCAGCAGCGTTTATAGCAGCTGCTGGAATGCTATTTTTCAGCTCGTGCTGAAAATAGCATTCCAGCAGCTGTGCACTGCAAAAATTCAATCTTATTTCGAAACAGTACAAACAGGATGATCAAAAGCCATAAAACACAAGTTCCTCAAAAAAACAAAAGAAGCCAATACACAATGGCTCTATATATATACACACACAGACATACATAAAGCATGAGCAAACTATTGAGATTCCGCTAATGAAACAACATAACTGACCCACATATTTCTCATCTGATTGATGTCCTCTGGCGAATATTCTGGGGCTTTATTGAGTATTAGTGGAAACTACAATTCAAAATAAATATATAATCAAAATAGATATAATAC